>NW_024067760.1:0-695859 GCF_009389715.1 Phoenix dactylifera
ACACATTGTCAGGCTGCGCAGAGTGTGCAGAACGGGCAGAAAAAGCACTCTAACGGCTAGTTTCCGTGGGGGTTTGGTTTAAAAATAGCCAAGAGGACTGTAGCAAGGCAGAGAACAACTATTCCACTCCAAGTAATCAAGCATTCAAGCTCTGCAACTTGTTCTTCAACGAAAAAGAGGAAGATCTGCATTTTACTGCATCCACCTACATCTTCCCAGCAATTAAAGCTTCCTCCTCCTCCTGATTCAAGTCGACTACACATTCAAGAGGAGACCCGGAGTTCAAGAAGCCATTCCTCGACTCCAACTTAAAAGCGTTTGAGGGCTTCTAAACTCCTTTTCAGATTACATTATTTTTATCTGCTTTTAAGAAGCTGTATTTTTCCTTTTGTTCTTTCATCTACACTTTGTCTGTGCTTGGTTCAATCGGGGGATTGAATCAAGGGTATTGAGGTTGGTTGGTGAGCCGGTGTAAAAACCAACGTGTGTAAGGGTTCGATTGTGATCCCGGAAAAACAATCGGGTGGTTCTAGTCGTGAGCGCTGGAAAAACGCGACCGAGGTTCGTTGTGAGCTCGTAAAACAACAAGTTTGGTTGTGAGCTTGGAAAACAACCGGCTGTAATCCAAGGGGGTTATAGTGAATTCCCAAGAGAGACTTGGGGAGTGGACGTAGGAGCAAGGGTTAGCTCCGAACCACTATAAAACTTGGTGTTTGTGATTGCTTGTCTCTATTCTTTCTTCCTCTCAAACCCAATATCCCCCCCCCCCCCCCCCCTCTTGGGTTGTCTATCTGGGCAATAGAAAAGATTGGTAGAGCAGGACAGTAGGACGACTGTGAGAGTTCGGGACCTCTTAGCGATTGGTAGAGGGCCCTCTGCGAGACAGATGGGACTGCGGCTGGATTTGGAGGATGCACATTCACCCCCGAGTGGCCTTGTTCCTGTGGAAGGTGGCTTGGGGGTGTTTACTACTAGTGGGGTTTTGGTGAGACGGGGAGTGAGGGTCCCGGCCGGATGTGGAGCTTGTCAGGCGACAGAGGAGACCATCTATCATGTTCTTTTGAGTGCCCTAGAGCTAGTCCAGATATGGAGACATGCTTCAGCTCAGCCCGACCAGAGGCAGTTGTGGGCGTCCATTGAGGAGTTCCTTCGTCACTTGGAGGCCTCGGTTCGGGGGTCTGTACGAGAGGAGAGGGGGACTCGTGATGCCTACCTGGCTATCATTGTTGGCTAGGGAGGAATACATGGGTTTTCGATGGTGAGAGCCACCATCCGAGGTTGGTGGCGGACCGAGCTCTACGGCTTGCGGCGGAGATCACCGGCTCTATTGAGGCTACACCTACTGGGTTGGCTAGGGACATCTGGGGCCCCCATTCTGCTCTTGCAGCGTCCAGGACGATACTTGTATCCTGGGGTGCCCCCACCCCCTGGCTTTCTCAAGTGAACTTCGATGGCAGCGTATCAGCGGATGGAAGCTGCGGAGGTGTGGGATTTATTATTAGGGATCATGACGCCAGACTTGTGGCGGCAGGTGGACGCAGGATTTTTGACTCATCAGTGGTGACTGCAGAGCTTCGGGCGGCCTGGGAGGGTGTCTCCTATGCGAGGCGGGTACTTGGTGCGGGTCACATCCTTCTCGAGGGGACTCGACCACGGGTGGTTGGGTACGATCGGGAAGGGGGCACTCAGTCGAGGACCGGCCGCTGCTTCACACATATCCGTAGAGCTTTGGGGAGACTGTCTCCTACCAAGCCTCGCACGTATATCGGGAGGCAAACGGTGCGGCTGACTGGGTTGCTTCCTTCGCGGCTCATCATTCAGGAGGTTTTTTTTGGATAGGCCACGAGGCTATGCCTTCGTCCTTACGTAGCATTTTGTTTTCTGATTTGTGGGCCAGCTTCACGCTCGTCATGTGTGAGCTGCGATTTAACCAAAAAAAAAAAAAGAAATGAAGAAAAGAATTCAAGATGCTCGGAAAATGGAATAAAAACCTCAGTGATACAATTTGTTATTGGGAGGAACAACCAGAAACAGAACATGTAGCAATCCAAGTAGCTTCATTAATAACATAATTTATATTGCTTCTAACAGATAAGAAGGAAGCTATAACTTCTGCCACATTTGGATGTTCATTACCCCCCACCATGGAGCAAAACATTATTTAGATCAAACTGATGGACTAATGGGACAAACCTGTTGAGAATTAAACTTGTTCTTATCCTTTATTTATTATTTTGATAATATATATGTCTTGAGTATTGAAAAGTTGTATTGAAATATGTATAAACTCCTAGAAGTTGAGGAGTCAGTCTAAAAACTTGGTTCATGAGCTTAGTTCTAGAAACTTGGTTCTTGTCTTTTAGAAAGTTGTATATGAATTTAGTCTAAATTCGTATGAAAATTGTCTATAAATTTCCAGCTTTATACTTCATATTACAACACTTGAATCAATAAAATCTGAGTCCATTATCAAGTAGTAACACCCTAGCCTCATTTTTCTCATTGTTCATCAAGAATACATCCTTCTTGATCAGTTTTTTTGTGTTGGTTATCTCCAACAAATTGACCACCATATTGGCTTTCATAGCATTACCCTTTGCCTCAATTTGCCCTAGACGATAATCACACTCTTCTCTTTTTCGTGATGTTGATGCACCTCCCACGACGGATCGGAGGCCATTGATTCTGCTCAACGAGAATGATTGAGTTTTCTTGAAGAAGGATATGATCATCGGTTAGAGGAAGATTTATTTTATTTTTGTAATTTTTTTCCCATTAGGACAGATAGACGAATAGCCTATTTTGGTGCATGACTCGGCTAGGACGAAGGAGGGATGGCCCGTGAGTGTAAGTTTCGAGGTTCCGCATTCGTCTCAGGTTCCATTATCTCAGGGGAACGGAATGGGATGGCTGGGACGCCTTCTATCCCACCAGAACTTTAAACTCTAAGATCGTTGTTGTATCCTTCGTGTGAAAGAAGGATTAACATTTCTTTGGATCACATATTTTAGACAATCAACTAACTCTATTATGCATAATTGCAGTTTTAGACAATCAATTTCAAGCACCATGCGGGAATTTTTATGCTCACAAATCAATCTAATTTATCGATATTATGCCATGTTAGTCTTTCGAGTAATTTAATATAAACTATAATTTCATATGCATATAATTTTTAAATGAGAAAAAAATACATAGTTACAACTTTATTTCTGGCATCGCTATGGAATGATCTTGGCTCCCCCGCCAATTAATAATGGTGTTCATAGTACATGGCCATATTTAGATCCTTTATTTAGATAAAAGTTGCATATGTTATTGATATTTAATTAGCTTAAGCTTTTGAAGGCCACTTCAACAAGATATTTGAGACCCATCCGATAGGTGGAGGGTACAATCTTCGGCAAGGTTGCAGCAGTTGCACTTGGGTGGCAGCTTCTCATTGCCAGAAGATGTGCAGGTCACGTAGTCGACGTCTTCATGGCAGGGTAGATTGCATGGCGCGGCGCGCCCATGCTGATTTGCACCTCCCAAAACAAGGCTATATGATTTTTGTGGCATCAAACAACAAAAAGGAAAAGCAAAGAATGAGTTAGTTTCTAGGATTATAGTTAGTCCACACACATAAATACATATACTGCCAAGGGAAGGAACTAAATACCAGATAGCAGGAGAAGCATTACAACTGAGAGTTTAGTGCATGCCATGTCTTCTTCTGAGCTTCTACCAAGGTCTGGGAGATATATGGAGGTATGGTTGGCATTTATAGAGCAGGGCCTGAAATAATTCATGGTCTTGTTTCTAATGTGAATGAATGATTTATCTTGCGTGAAGCATGAAACATCTGACGATTTGTCATGAAAATTTAGTGTAGAAGAGACATGGCTTAGAAAGAGGAGTGCATCTTGCGCAAGATTAGAATTTAATATTTTGATCTTATAGTTCTTTCATGAAAAATTCAATATCATGTTAGACTATCTTTGGAAAGCAACAACAACAATAAAAAAATCTTTTTCTTCTCCAGCTGGAGCAGATATAGTGGACTTCTTTTTAAGGACTATGATCTGATGCAGTATTGACAGGATAAGTATATGTGACTTTTGAATTATCACTTTTGACAATTCATAGGAACTATTTTATGGGTTCAAATACTTCATCTAATACTATATAGAAGCCTCAATTTTTTTTTCAATTTTTACAGTTTGAGTCCAGAATTTTCGAATCCTTAAAATACTTCTTTTTATAAAATATCTTCTTTGAAATTTATAACATTCGCACTTCCTAATATTAAAATATCTTTTTTCTAGAAACTTATCTTTAAAATTAATAAAAAACTTATCTTTCGATCTCCAAGTCTCATTGTTCCCCATGCACGCTGCTCTCCTTCCACTGTTCAACAGTCAATTCTTCCAAATCTTTCTTTGAAATTTATAACATTCACACTTTCCTAATATTAAAATATATTTTTCTAGAAACTTATCTTTAAAATATGAAACACTTATCTTTCCATCTCGAAGTTCCATTGTTCCTCATGCACTATGCTCTCCTTAAGAATTCAACAGCCAATTCTTCCAAAATTTAATAAAACTGAACTGCTTGTGAAGATGAACACATTCTTAATTATTGCCTAGGATCCTAGTTTCATCAAGCTCTTGCCTCTTCCATCAATGCTGCTAAAATTTAGGTCTACATACAATTTTTAATTTAATTTGCTTAAGTCCTTATAGTAACAATTGTTTTGCCTATGGTTGGATACTGGACTGGAAATGTCAAATTGTCATTATTTCACGTTGTTGGTATTGTTGTTGTTGTTTGAACATTGTTTGAACAAGCATACACATGCACTTATTTGTAACTAATATACTAAAAGCTTTCTATACTTTTGAAGTATCACATATGCAAGAGAGAAAAGTTTCTGTAACTTCCAACTCTAGTCATTTAAGCCATAAGTAGATCTAATCGCCGATATCCCTAGTTTGGAAAACTTATTGAACAAAGCATGAATCAAGCCTCCTAGCTTCATTTTTCAAAAATTTTAGAGACAATTGTAGAGGGGGATGAAAGTGTCAAACCCACCACTTGGTTGACATATGACACAGCTTGCACATTCCATGAAGTCATGCTCTAGAGAATATGCAAGGCATATTAAATGAATAAAATTTTTACAGTATAATTCATTATTTTCAGGATAGAACAATTAACTCCAATATTATTAGATAATAAAAACAATCCAAATATAAATTTTTGACATCCAGTGATACCAGAAATATTTATTTTTTATTCTATCTCTCACTAGTGAATGCCAATTTAGCTGAGTGCTAAGTGTCCCATGCCTCTGGAAAAAAACAAAAAAAGAGAATATAGAAGTCATGACATATATATTTTCAAAAATAATCAATATTCAGAATTTGGATCTACCAATCATTAGGCTTTAATATATCAACCATATGCCATCAATAGCAATTTATCTCAATATTGATTCAAATAAGCCTCTTATAGGCATCCTCTAAAAAGGTTTGCCTTAGTAACTTTTTTGAACTTGCTCAACCAGAATTTTTAATTATTTACAGTTTGGAACTAGCCACTGCCATGCTCCCAGCCTACTGATCCACAAATGATAGTACTATATTTCTTTCAGGTAGCGAGACTATCAATAGTGTTGCGTTCCTATCCCTCATGAGGTTATCCATTAGAGCTACACTCTTTTCGAGGTGAGACTATCCATAATGCCACGTTTCTACCCTTTGATAAGGCTATCCACATTAATATGGCTGATCCATACCCTCTTTTATTAACCATTAAGATCATGCCGAAGCAGATATAGTTCTCATAATACATGGCAATTTATAATATAATATAGTCATGCATATCAATATTTATATATACAGGTGCATATATAGGGGATTCTTACCTAAACTAGTAACAAGTCCATAATGCCACCTACCCAATCCAGTGTAGCCCTAACAATTTCTAATAATTTTGATCTTAGTATATCATAATTAAAGAACCTAAATATCCAACAAAATTGACCCTAACCATACATTTACTCTTACCTTTCCTAATTCAAAATAATTTATTCAAAGCTAATTAAATGAGGGAACACAATTTTTACCATAATTTAAGGGTTCAAGTTTAGAACCATGCTAGACTGCTTTTGGATGATTGCACCTTTACGAAAACTAAGATCATTGGATTAAGGAGGAAATTTAGATTTTTTAAGTGGCTTTTTTTTTTTTTTTTTGCTGAAAACGGGTTCTCATACAGTACGTATACGAATACACCCAATAAAGTCAAAAAAACACTAGCTCACGGAGAGCCAGTTGGCAACTCTCCCTCCCCCATCCAAAGGTGTACCCTGAATGATGAGCCGGCGAAGGCAGCCACCCAGTCGGCTGCCCCATTAGCTTCTCTGAATAATGCTTGGCCTGGGATGGCCACCCCAACCCCACACATCATCCCAATATCCCGAACCAAGGAGTGGTCTAAGCCCTCACCCCTCAGCCCCTCCCGGATTCAGCTGATGACTGTAGCCGAGTCGCCCCTCCAAGACAATCGATCCAGCCTGCAGTACCTGCCTCGCACATCGAATACCTGGCCCAGGCAGCTCGTAGCTCTGCCCCGGGAACTGATGTGCCGAACAACTGACAGCCACCTGCTGCCACCACTCTGGAGTGCGGGTCCCGTATCACAAAACCCGCACCACCTCGCGAACCTCCATCTAGGACCGATCCGTTGAAGTTGACCTTGAGGAAACTCGGGGGTGGGGGCTCCTAGGTGAAGAACACTAGCTGAGGAGCTGCCGAAGCAGAGAAGGAACCCCAGGTGTCCCGAGCTGTCAGAGGTCTATCTGAAGAGGGCCTGATCTCCAATGCCTGTACTCGCGCGAGCTCTGGCAACGAACCTCGGTGACACCCTGCGCTCACCGAGGGTGCGGGCGTTCCTTCGCCAGCCAGATCTGATGTGCTGTGCAGGTCGCACGAATAGCCTCCTGACATATCTGCGGCTGGACCAGCCACTGCTGCATCATCCGTAAAAACTGAAGCCTCCCACACAAACCCCTGCGGGAAACCCTGCCACAGCCATGGCCGACCTCGCCCACATACACTGGAAGAGCACGTGGTTGACCGACTCCTCCACGCTGCATGTCCCGGCACTCCGCAGGGGATCCCCCAACCGCGCCTACTCAGCACTGCCCTCATCGCGTAAGGTGATCCCATGCCACCTTCCAAAGGAAGAGTGCCGCCCTCGGGTGAAAGCCCGGACCTCCAGATCCAGGTGTAATCCTGGCCCGACTCATGCTCCTGCTGGATAACCCTGGCAAGGTCTCCCAGTCTGACACTGGACCGGCAAGAGGTGGCCCCAAACCCTGACATCCAGCCCCCCCACAACCTGGCACTGGAAGGGACCGGGATCCTCTCAGCTAGGTGTCCTCCGAACAACTGTCGCAGCCTATCATCATCCCATGCTGAGTCTCCTGGGACAAGAAGATCGGAGACCCGCAATCCCTCCACTGCCTCGACAACGATCATGGTCGGCCAACACCTCAGTGGGACGGTATCCACCCATGGGTCCGCAGTCACATCAATACTCCGCCCATCGCCAATCAGCCACCTGGTGTTCGCCGACACCAACGGCAAGTACCTCCCAATCTCACGCCACATGAAGGAGACTCGCCGCCCTCCTCCATGCCGCCTCTGAGACCTCACGGCCATATCTGGCCGCCATCACCTGACTCCACAGCCCGTGTGGCTCTAGCAGGAAACGAGCTGCATGCGGAGCAAATGAGAACCTCGCGCCGCTCCAGTAGGGACTTGCACTCCGAGACCGCCCATGCTAGTGGGCCGGCAGACGTGCTCCCAAGCCACCAAGTGCACTCCGCGGCCTCCGCCATAAGACCCCCACAGAAAACATTGCAGCAGTCGCTCGACCCTTAGCAGGGTCGTCTTCGGAACCACGGTGTTGGCCATGAGGTATACTGGCATGGGACCCCAACACCGATCTGATCAAGGTCAGTCTCCCCATCATGGACAGGGAAGCCGCTCTCCATCCCTCCAACCTGCCTCTCCACCCGCTTGCACCAGGTGGGAGCACTCTGCCACTCGCAGTCTGCGGCCTGTGATCAGAACACCCAGGTAGGTCAGTGGCTCCTCCTGCTCCGGTATCTGCAGAATCCCTCTGATCTCCTGTCTGACCCTGCTCTCCATGCTCGGGCTGAAGTGGACCGCTAACTTCTGGAAGTTAACTCTCTGACCCGACGCCACGCAGTAGTCCGCCACCACCCGCCGGAGGACTCCGTTCATTAGAAACCCGCGCTTTGGCCAAAAGAAGACAATCGTCAGCGAAAAGTAAATGGGACAAAGGACTAGCCCCTGGGGCGGGGACGTAGGCCTCCAACTCCCTGCGGGCACACACCTTCTGCAAATCACGAGACAAAATGTCAGGACACAGGATAAACAAATAAGGAGAAAGAGACATCCCTGACGCAGCCCCATGGTGGACTCAAAGAAAGGTGAAGGTGTGCCGTTGACCAAGATAGAAAACTTTGGCCCCCTGACACACCCCATGACCCAGCCCACCCACTGCCTGTGGAAACCGTACGCCTCGAGTGCCTGCTGAAGAAAACTCCATCTGATCCTGTCATAAGCTCTCTCCATATCCAGCTTAATAGCCATCAAGCAACGTCGCTTCGATGCTCGCTGGCAGGTCCCACATCATCTCCTGAGCCAGCAAAACATTATGGGAGATATTTCTGCCAGCTATAAACGCCCCCTATTCCTGACTGATGATGCCAGGCAATAGGGGCTTCATCCTTCGGACCATTATTCTGGCCACAACCTTATACAAGATAGTGCACAGACTAATGGGTCTAAAATGGCCTGACTCCACCGCCTCCTGACGCTTCGGAATGAGCGTGATGAAGGTGGCTTTCCAATCTTCAGGCATCCACGCCTGAGAGAAAAAGCACTGAATAGCCTCTACACTGCTATCCGAATGATACCCCAATACTGTCGGAAGAAAGAACGGGGGGAAATCCATCCGGTCCCGGGGCCTTGTCTGGAGCCAAAGCCCAGACTGCCTCCTGAACCTCCTGTGCCGACACAGGTCGGACCAGGGCTGCATTCTCCGTATCCTCGACTCTCGCGTCCATCCGCATGGGATGGTCTCGGTCGCCGGAGACCTCATCCTCCATCCATCTGTCACGGAAGAAGTCCAGCAGGGCCTGACTAATGGCAGGCTCCCCTTCCACCCGAAGTCCAGACCCATCTCGTAGCGAGTGTATCGTGCTCCGCTGTCTCGGATGATCGTGGTCCGGTGGAAGAAACTAGTATTACGGTCTCCCTCACGTACCCACTGAACTCGAGATTTCTGTCGCCAGAAGATCTCGTGCTGCCGTAGTAGTGAGTGGTGGGTCGCTAGGAGCCCCCCAAAGTCCGCTCATGGTCATCCGCCGAGAGCGCACCTTCTAGGTCTTCTTTCCGCTGCAACTCAGAGATCGCAGACTCTACCCCCTCTACTCTCCGGAAGATATCGCCCACAACCTCACGGTTCCACCGCCGAAGACGCCTCTTGGCCAATTCTAGTTTGCGCGACACCCGGTGCATTGGCATCTCCACACACCGAGATGCACCATGCCTCACAAACAATGTCCCAGGACTGTGGGTACGATAGCCGAACCTTCTCAAAGCGGAAGGGGCTATGGTGACTAGGTCCCGAGGATGTGGAGATCAGCAGGGGGGCAGTGGTCTGAAGCGATCCGAGGTAAGTGACTAACTCTGCATGTAGGAAAACGGAGGATCCAGTCCGGGGACGCAAGTGCCCTATCTAGACGCTCCCATACCCTAGCACTTGCCGAGCTGATTATTACACCAAGTAAACTTCGGTCCAGAGAACCCTAAGTCCACCAGGCCAGGTGCGCGACACAAAATCGCGAAACTCCCTCCTATCCGCTCTGTCCATAAAGGCTGCCCCCACCCCTCTTGTCACCCCAAACTCAATATGCAGTTAAAGTCACCAACAACAATAGTCGGGAGACCCTGGGCGGGTAAGGCTGGTAATCTCCTGCCAGAGGACTCTCCTGGTCCTATAATCCGTGCTCGCATACACCCCACACCAAAACCCATGGAGCAGCATCCGGTGCCGAGACAACCATAACTACCTGCTGGGGGCAGTTGTGGAAGACATCAAAGGTCGCCACCCCTCGCCTCCATAGTAGCAGGATACCTCCCGACAGCCCCCGAGAATCGACTGCGTATGACTCCCAGTCCCTCCCCAAGCGCCGTCTCAAACGTGCAAGCCCCTCGCCAGATAGCCGGGTCTCACTAATGAAGCAGATCTCCGGATCATGGACTTGCACTAACCGTTTGAAGGATGACATGAAGGACGGCTTGGCCGCCCCCCCTACAGTTCCAGGCTAGGACCCTCATGGATCACAGTCCACGTAGTCGGGCCTCCGACCCCATCTTCCCCCTGGAGCACGGAATCAACTTCAAACGCGCTACCTGGGCCTCCCGCTGCTCGTAGATACGGCCTGCATGACTGCCGCCCTGATGCGCTGCACAGCAGTCGAGTGATCCGTACCCCCCCTGTCATCAGCGATACCGCCTGAGACCCCCCCCGGAAGAGGCACAAGGTGGTCCCCGGCCCCACTCCCGCTAGGAGCAGCCTCCCCCAGCTCATCCCCAGCCGGAGGCCGAGAGCCAAGCTCGGCCGTGCTCCTCACCAAGTGCGAGACCGGGTGATCCCCGTCCTCGCACCCTCCTGGGGCAGTCGTCTCCGGCATATCTGAGGTCGGTGGCGGAGGGCCAAACCGAAAGACCCCATCTGGGCTACTCCAAGGCCCTCATGAATGTCCCATAAACCCCGGCTCGCTCGGCCCGCCCCTGGGTCTAGCCTGGCCAGTAACCATAGAGGTCCCCAACCCAGACTCCTGCACCTGGCATGGTGGGCAGTATTGGAAAGGCCCTGCAGGTGCCCCATGGGGTCCGGCCAGGGTCTGTTCTTCCTGGGCCAGGAGATCCGGCTCCGTCAGAACCCCCTGTCCCAAGGCTAGCTGAGGCAGTGGGCCCCCCACACCCTATGACTGTGTGCCCCCCAGAACCAGGGCTTGTGGGCCCGTGGCTGCCCGCGGGCCCAGCCCCAGGCTCGGCCTGGGTCGTCCCGTCCACGGGCCGCGCGCCAGTGGCAGGGGCAGCCCGCTACTCCCCATGCGGACGCGTGCCCTGATCGCGAGGCGCGTCCGCTGCGCGGGACTTCCCCTCGACGCGGGGCGCGCCCCCGGTGCGGGGCACGCCCTAGTCCACCGTAGCCGGCCCACGAGCCCGGCGCCCGGCTCGCTGGGCCCGGGTGCGCTGGGCCGGCACCCGGGCAGGCCTCGCCGCCTGCTGGGCCGCCGGCCCAAGGCCCCCGAGCAGGCCAAGGCCCGCTTGTGGCCGGGGCCTCTTCTGATTGTGGACCCGGGCCGCCGTCGTCCCACTGGGCCCCGGGTCGGCCCGCCGAGTGACTGGGTCGACTCGCTTGGCTGGCCCCGAGTTCCCCCAACCCGTCCGGGTCGACTCCTGGCTCACCGACCGGGTCGACTCCTGGCTCACAGGCCAGGTCGACTCGAAGGGGCTCGAAGGAAAGCACCGGGCATAGCCCGTCACCCCCTCCGGCCAGCGGCGACCGCCGGCGCGCCACCTTCGTTGGCTTTTGCCAACCGTCGGTGTCCGCCGGCGAGTTCGGGTTGGGCGATTGAGGTGGCTGGCGGGCCAGCGCTTGCCCCGATCCTGGGTCGGGTGCGCTCGTCTCCCCCGACTGCGGCGGGCGGTTCTCCCGCTGGAGTCTCCACCGCGTCGCCACCATCCAAGGGCCGTAAACCGGCCCTTGGTTCTCCTCCCCAGCAGCCGGAGGCGGCTGATCCGAGCCACCACCCGGGTCCGCCACTCCCGAGTTTGACCCCCCCTTTTCATGGTCTGTCGCCGGGAAGCGGCAAGCCGCCACCCCATGTCCCATACGACCACACCGGGGCAGATCGCCGGAGCATTTTCGAAGACGAAGGGCTGCCATCGCACCTTCGTCTTCCCTTGGATCAAAACCCCCGGTAACAGAGGTTTGGAGGCGTCGACCACCACCTTCACACGGGCGAAGCCCATCGCCGCCTGCTGCTCGGTAACCTCGTCCACCGCAATCGGCCGGCCCGCCCGAGCGGCGATGTGGAGAATGGTCGATGTCGACCAGTACTCCGGCGGAAGGCGGGGGAGGCGGAGCCAAATCAGAGCCGTTTTCACGGCGTCTTTCTCGGGCTCGAAGTCCGGCACCCAGGGGGACATGGCGAGGAGCTGCCCCGCCACCACCCACGGGCCCTTACCGAGGGCCCGATCCCGGTCCTCCGTCGACCCGGAACTTCAAGGCAAGGTAGTCGTCCGCGAGTGGGACGGCCACCACCTCCTGAAGCTTCGCTCGGGGCGGCCACGTCCTTGGCCACCCATTCCGCCGGAACGCGGCGGCCGAAGGTGCGTGCCACCGCCGCTCGCCCTTCCCATGCTAGCCGAGCCGCCGCGATCGGTTCCTCCGGGAGAATCAGGACCTCCGGGAAGCGGCGGCTCAGCCGCTCCACCTCAGCAGCCGTGGGCCACTGATTCACCCACGGCCCCGGCTTAGACCAGGCACCGGGAATACGTACCTTTGCCTTTCGCCGGTCCCTCCGCTGGCTGGGCCCCTTTTCCTCTCGCCGGTCCCTCCGCAAGCTGCTTCCCCTTCCGCTCCTCCGCTGGCTGCTTCCCCTGCCGCTCCATGGAAATGGCTATTGACTGCCCTCAATCTGAGCCAGGACAACATGACCAGGGCTATCGTTGGTCCAAGCTATTGGGCCCATATGAAGATCACCTGGTAGAAGGACCATCACAGGGGACCGAGTAGTGGAGGTGGCATCAGGGGAGAGAGAGAGAGAGAGAGAGAGAGAGAGAGAGAGAGAGAGAGAGAGAGAGAGAGAGATAAGGAAGCAAAGGGCCGGTCTATCATGTGCTCGAGGGGGAAGGATAAAGAGATTGCCGGCCATGGAGGCAGCCATGGAAATGGAAGAAGGGAGCAGGATAGGGAGCAGAATGGAAATGATAGAAGGGAGATGAAAGTGTCATGCCCCAACCCACTGCTTAGGCTGACACGTAACACGGCCACACATTATATAGGGTATAGCACTAGGGAATGTGCAAGGATTTTTGGATGAATAAAAATTTTCGCAGTATAATTCATCATTTCCAGAATAGAACAATTAACTCCAATATTGTTACATAATAAAAGAACCTAAATACAAATTTTTGAACATCCAGTAGTATCAAAAATATTTCTTTCCCTTCCACGTCTTACTAGCAAACCTAACTTCAACCGAGCGCTAACCACCCTATAGTTTTGAAAAAAAAATCAAGCAATAAGAAATCCTTCCATGCACACACTAATATATGTAATGAAATGATACATAGTCATGAACCTATGCAACTGCTAGTACACATTAAAGAGAATATAATAGTCATGCTTATTCCAAAATTAATCGATATTCAAAATTTGGATCTTCCTATCATTTCGCTCAATATATCAATCATAAGTCATCAATAGCAATTTATCTTAACATTGAGTCAAATAAGCATCTTATTAGCATCTAATGGTAAGGCTTTGCTTAGTAACTTTTTTGAACTTGCTCTCCCGAATTTTTAATTATCTTGTGATTTGGACTAGCCATGGCCACGCTCTAGAGACTAACAAACCATAGTACCATGTTCTTGCTCATAGTGAGGCCATCCATAGTTTTACGTTCATATCCATGATGAGTTTATCTACGATTCCATGTTCGTATATGTGACAAGGCTATTTTTTCACAATGCCATGTTCTTGCCCGTGATGAGGCTGTCCATATTAATGTTTTCAATATCTTCTTTATATATTAACCATTGGATTATCACACATTGGAATTATTTTAATCAATTTCACTCAATAAACTAAAAGATAGTCCTATCGTAATTCATGCAAAAATCAGACCAAATATCCTCATGATAATAGACATGATTTACAATATATGTACAAGATATCGTCGTGCATATCAATATTTACATTTACAGGTGAACATGCATGGGATTCTTACCTATATCGACAATTAGTCGAATAATGTACCTACAAGTCCTTGCATACCCCTAATAATTTCCAACAAATTTGATACCAATAATTATCATAAATAAGAAACCAACGATCCAACAAAATTGGCCCTAACCCATACATTTACCTCACCTTCCCTAATTCAAATAATTTATCAAAAATTAACTAAATGAGGGGATCATATTTTTTACCATAATTCGAGAGTTCGAGTTTAAAACTCACATTTAGACTGTTTCTTGTTAGGATACTGCACTCTACAGAAATTAAGATTATTAAAGTAGGAAGAAAATAAAATATTAGAGGAGGGACAAGACTGGCGAGGTGGTGGTGCCTAGTGTCCCAAGTCTATTTAGATCTGAGTGACAATTGTCTAGATCAGTTGCAGGGGTCCAATTTGAGTAGGGACAACATGTCTAAGGTTGTTAATGGCCCGATATATTGAGGCTAGATGAAGATCGACCAGTAGAAGGGCCATCATGGTGGATCGAGTGGTGGAGATGGCATAAGGGAAAGGAGAGAGAGATAAAGAAGCAAGCGGATGGTTGGGATCTCTTATTAGTGGCACGCGAAATTTTTTTCGTCTCATGCTGAGTGCTAAGATTCGTGCGGACTTTCAGGCTTGTGCAGCCTTAAAGGCCGGTCAATGGACCGGGCCCTTACATTCATGCTCACAAATCAATCTAATTCATATGCATATAATTTTGAAATAAAAAGAAAAATACATAGTTACAAGCTTATTTCAGGCACCTCTATGGATAAATCTTGGCTCCGCCCCCAATTAATAATGATGATCAAAGTACATGGCCATATTTAGATCCTTTCTTTAGATAAATGTTGCATATATTATCGGTATTTAGCTCAAGCTTCTGAAGGCCACTTCAAGAGCAAGATATTTGAGACCCATCCGATAGGTGGAGGACACAATCTTTTGCAAGGTTGCAGCAGTTGCACTTGGATGGCAGCTTCTCATTGCCGGAAGATGTGCAGGTCACGTAGTCGACGTCAAAGCAAATTTGAGGACAGGGCTTGGCACCCATGCTGCTTTGCACCTCCCAACACAAGGCTACATGTTTTGTAGCATCAAACAACAAAAACGAAGAGAAATAAATGGGTTAATTTCTAAGCTTATAGTTAATCCATGTACATAAATTCATGTACTGCCAAGAAAAGGGGCCATTACCAGATAGTAGGAGAAGCATTACAACTGAGAGTTTAGTGCATGCCATGTCTTCTTCTGAGCTTGTTCCACGGTCTGGGAGATATGGAGGTATGGCTGGCATTTATAGAGCAGGGCCTGAAATGAATTCATGGTCTTGTTTCTAATGTGAATGAATGATTTGTCTTGCGTGAGGCATGAAACATCTGACGATTCATCAGGAAAATTTAGTGCAGGACAGTGATGGCTTGTAAAGAGGAGAGCTTCATGTGTATGACTAGAATTTAGTATTTTGACCTTGTAGTTGTTTCATTTCATGGAAAATTTCAGTATCGTGTTAGATTATCATTAGAAAGCAAAAGAATTAACTTTCTGCGTTCTTCTACGGCGGCGGCGGTTATAGCGGACTTTGTGAAGGACTATGTTCTTGATGTCGATGTCGATATCGATCGGATAAGGATATTTGTCTTCTGAATTATCACTTTGAATATTTCATAGAAAACTCTGAAACTATCTGTATCAGAGTTCTATATACTTCATCTTGCCTCACATTTTTTTTCTACATTTTACTGTTTGAGTTCCAATATATTCCAATCCTCAAGATACTACTTTTTATAAAAAATATCCTATTTGAAATTTATAACATTTGCATATCAGAGTTCTATATACTTCATCTTGCCTCACATTTTTTTCTACATTTACTGTTTGAGTTCCAATATATTCCAATCCTCAAGATACTTCGTTTTATAAAAATATCCTATTTGAAATTTATAACATTTGCACTTTCTTAATCTTAAAATATCTTTTTTTTCTAAGAGCTTATCTTTAATAAAAACTCATCTTTGCATGTCCCATTGTCATTGTTCCTCATGCATTCTGCTCTTCCCCCACTGCTAAGAATTTGACAGCCAATTCCTCCAAAATCTTGCCTATTCTGAATTACTTGTCCCAGTTGAACACCATCCTAATGTCATCAAGATCTTGTCTCTTCCATCTATATTGCTAAAGATTTAGGCATATATACATTTGTTTAATTTAATTTTATTTTTTAACAACCATTTTTGTTATGGCTGGATACTAGCTTGGGATTTGTTAACATTGTCATTATGTTATGATGTTGATGTTGTTGTTGTTGTTTGAACACACGTGCACATGCATTTGTGCTGTAACTAATATACTAAATGCTTTCTATGCTTCACAAATATCACATATGCAAAAGAGAAAAGTTTCTCTAACTTCCAACTCTAGTTATTTAAGCCATAAATTAGATCTAATCACTGATATCCCTAGTTTAGAAAACTTACTGAATAAAGTTTGAAATCAAGCCCTTAGCTTCATTTTTCAGAAATTTAGAGACAATGGCATAGGGGAGATAAAAGTCTCAAGCCTCAACCCATCACTTGGGCTAACATGTGACATGGCCGCACATTTCATAGAGTATAGCTATAGGGAATATGCAAAGCTTGTTGGATGAATAAAAATTTTCATAGTATAATTCACCATTTTTAGAATAGAACAATTAGCTCCAATATTATTAAATAATAAAAACATTTTAAATGAAAAATTTTGAACATCCAGTAGTATCATAAACATTTATTTTCTTTCCATCTCTCACTTGTGTACCTAACTTCAGGGCGTCCTATGTCTCTGAAAAGAAAAATCAAGTGACTGACAGTAGCTAACTGCTTAGTAAAAAATCCCCCCATGTGCACACACTAATATATATAATGAGGTGATACATAATCATGAACATATATAACTGCTAATACCACATTGAGGAGAATATAATTGTCATGACACGCATTTTCCAAAAGTGATCACTAATCAAAATTTGGATTACCAATCATTAGGCTCAATATATCAATCATGTGTCATCAGTAACAAATCATCTCAATGGTGATTCAAATAAACATCTTATTAGCATCCAATAATAAGGTTTGGCTTGGTAACTTTTCTGAATTTGCTCGACAAAGTTTTCAAGTATCTTATAGTTTTGGACTAGCCATGGCCATGCTTCAGCCTGTGACCGGCAAATTATAGTATCGTGTTCTTACTTATGGTGAGGCTATCCACAGTTCTACATTCGTATCTATGACAAAGGTATCCACAGTCGCACATTTCTACCCATGATGAACTATCCCTCATGACATGTTCCCACCCGTGATGAGGCTACCCAAATCAACGTGGCTAGTCCAATATTATCTTTTTATTAACCTTTAAGTTATGCCATATTTGAATTATGTTAATCAATTTCATACTTTATGCTTAACAAACTAAAATATAATCCCATCATAATTCATGCAGAAATCAGAGTAGATATTCTCATCATAATACATGTGATTTATAAATAATAAATTTGCAGAATATATTCATGCATATCAACATTTAAATCTACAGTTGAACGTATAGGGGATTTCTATATAAACTGACAAGCCCAATAATGTGCTTACCAATCCATGTGTGCCCCTAAAAATTTTCAATAAATTTAATACTTATAATTATCATAATTAAGGAAACCAACCATCCAACAAAATTGGCCCGAGCCCATACATTTACTCTAACCTTCCCTAATTCAAAAAACTTATTTAAACTTAATTAAATGAGGGAATTAGAATTTTTACCATAATTCGAGGGTACAAGTTTAGAGTCCATGCTAGGTTGTTTCATGTTCGGATGACTAAACGCTACAAAAATTAAGATTATTGGATTAGAGAGGAAATAAAATATGAGAGAAGAAGGGACATGGCAAGCCAGGTGGCGTTACCCCAACATCCTAAGTCTATTAAGATTTGAGTGGCAATTGACTAGACTAGGAGCATGGGTTGAATCTGAGTCGGGCCAACATGACTAAGATTGTCGATGGCCCGCTATATTAGGCTAGATGAAGATCAGCTGGTAGAAGAGCCATCATGAATGGAGGATTGAGTGGTGGACGTGGCAATAAGGGGAGGAGAGAGAGATAAGGAAGTAGAGAGGAGATGGTGGTTGGGATCCCTTATTTGTGGCTCGAGGCATGGCCGTAAAGAAAGGCAGAAGTATCACACGCTTGAGGGAGAGGGATAGAGAGATCGACAGCCAAGGAGTTAGCAACAGAGATGGTGGCATTAGGAGGAGAAGAAGGGGTTAATAAGGGTGTCTTGACCGAAAACAAGCTCATGGGAAAAAAAGCTCAGAAACTCGGGTTGGTGTCACGACCCCCGCCCCGTTCCCGGCGGGCCGCCGCGACGGTCCTAGGGTGCGGGTAGGCATAAGGCCACCAGCCACCGCGTAGAACCCTACTACCTATCAATCATCAATAAATCTTGAAAATTTTGGCATGATACATGCACAAAATGATCACCTTTCCTATGGTGACCTGTCAGGATTATCTCATTACATACAACAATGCTACCTGTCAGAGCAGCAATCACATAATTGTTGGGAATTGTATCCTAAATGTCAATCGTCAGCATATTGATGATTG
Source organism: Phoenix dactylifera (assembly GCF_009389715.1). Lineage (NCBI taxonomy): Eukaryota > Viridiplantae > Streptophyta > Magnoliopsida > Arecales > Arecaceae > Phoenix > Phoenix dactylifera. The sequence continues at coordinate 18,744 of NW_024067760.1, forward strand.
AATATTGTAAATAAATTGACAAATTAATAAAGTATTATTTAGCATTATTCATCATTTCATCTTCAAATGAACTCTTATATGATGAAGTCCTTAGGACTTATGTTATGATAAAGGAGGATTTATCTTTGAGTCCTTAAACTTGTTCGCGACCAAATGATATGTTGTTACTAGGACGACAACATTATCGAGATTAGGTCGTTGTGTGACATATACGTTGGTTGTCCTCTTAACCAAGGAGTGTGGAGACACTGGTATGCCATACAGGTGAAGTGTAGGAGTACATTTCACTGAACGTGACCAATTCCGGAACGCTCTACTGTCGAGAGATGTTCCGAGTGGATATGGGTATAAGTTTGGCCCTCTGACCTGAGACCGCAACCTGTGACTAGCAAGCAACTCACTGTACTTTGGTACCGGACTACCTGAATTTCTAATTCAGTGACGGAAGGTCACTGGGTGCAGTCAAGTACTTGCGTAGTCAGTTGTGAGTCAAGATGGAATTGACCCCTCCTGCAAACAGGAGATAATGTCTTGTGACTAATTTAGCAAAACCTTGGCCAGGGTAATCTCAGTGAGGAGTCACGGGATATCTAAAGTTAATCACATAATGGATGTACTAATTATAGGGTTGACAGTGAGCTCTAAGTCATCCTGGCATTAAGAGTCAAAGGGATTGAATTATACAGTAACCATAGTTCAGGGTTTCAGAATATTTGCTTCGCATATATTCGGCCTATTCGGACGTCGGGTACCATTGCTAGATGGTCACATCGATTAGTGTAGGAAGTCGTTCCTATACTACCGGCTTAGGTTCGAACCTATGAGGTCACACGCATAGAAGATTCCTGATTGATCAAGAAGGCTAATGAATGATTAAGAATCATTCAGGGGTAATTTGGTCAATTCGATTGGCAAATTATCTTATAAAATAATTAAAGTAATTATCGGAGGATTAATTAGTAATTAGATTGCTAATGAACTCAATTGGATTGAGTAATTAGACTAAGGATGAGCCAAATTGAATTAGATTCAATTCTGGGCTCAATCAGGGTTTTTGACCTGATTGGATTAGGTCTGAATCAAGAGGACTTAGGTTGACCAAATTAAATTAGATTAAATTTGTGCTTAATTAGGGATTGACCTAATTGGATTAGGTTCAACCCATGGTAATTGAATCATTCTAATTGTTAGGATTTAATTAAATTAAATGGGTTTGATCTGAAACTATTCGGATCTTGAAATCCACTTGTCACATATCCATGCATGGCGCCATAAATTGATTTTTAATATGATTAAAAATTAATTTAATTTATTTAATGGTGCCATGGGACACTTGGCAACATCAGGGACCTCTTTCATCATTAGATGGGTCGAAATGGAGAGATAAATTCATGAAAAGAATTGGATAAGATCAAATTCACTCTCTTCATGACATATGCCATCCTTATCTTTATCTCACTTCTAATTAAGGTTGAATTTCGAATTTAATCACCACAAAATCACCACGTGACCCTCTAATCTGATTAGGGGCATGGGAATTTCGAAATTGAAAGAGGGAAGTGGCAACATGATGAATGGTTTAGATTAGATCAAGCTTCATCATGTAATGGCACATGAACTTGAATTTTGAATTCAAAATTCAAAACCCCACAAAATCCTCCACAAATATGGGATGGTTGGCATGAAGTTAGGTAGGAGAGCAACATTAAAAGGACCTCCATCATCTGGTGGTCGAATTCAAGGAAAAAAGAGAGAAAAAGAAGAAGAAAAAAGGGAAAAGAAAAGAGAGGAACCCTAGTTCATGCATGGAAAAATTCTGCATTCAATCTAGCTGACTTCTTCCTCCTCTAAGTCCATCGCGCCATTAGTGTTAGGGGTCCCTGATAAGAGTCTTTAGATCAGATCTAAGTCCTCTTCAATCCCTTTAAACCTTTCCTCCAAGTTCTTCCAAGAAGGCGGATCAAAAGTTGATAGTGTTTGGAAGATCAAATTTCAGCCTCAAGAAATTCTGCGCAAGCTAGCACTTCCGCAGGATTGGATCTCTTCAGGAACTTCGCGTGGACTTCTCGTAGAGGCCATTCGTGTGCGTGGCTGCGAAGTCGAGCATCAGATTCACAAGTTTCATCCATCATAAAAGGTATTAATCCTACATTAATCTTTTATTATGGTGTCAAGATCTAGGTCTGATTCCCCGAGGTTTTACCCTCTTTTGGGGCTCCTCACGGAGATATCTCCAGAATCCATTTAATGGATATTCGGAGATTAATCGGAATAGAGTTCTTAAGTTTCAGATCTGATAGTTAATCATGCATGAAAGTTTTAGCATAATTGTTTAAACGATTCCGGCATAATCCTATGTGTTCTTAAGGTGCTGATTTCTAGATTTGATCTTGTAAGCATGCATGAATTAAATTGTTTGATTCGATTTTTCCGCTGCATTTTAAAACTTAAAAAGAACTATGTATGGCTTGATCCCCCTTATGAAGGGGTACGTAGGCAACCCGATCAGGTTCAGCCATGGTTTTAAAAAAAAAAAAAAAATCCGCATGCTTAACACCGAAGAACCTAGGATTCACTTTCAATAATCTGTCACATAATGAACCTGGACAATATATATCAATACATCATCTCAGGCATATAACTCATCTATATAAAAATCTGGTTCCCATTTCATCCATGGTCAAACCCATATCCACAACAGGATCTATGACTGTAACTATACACTAAATACAACAGAAGGTTTATAATACACCAAAAGGGGATAAACCTCTATCTACATTATACTATGCTACACTATGGAGCGGCACAGCTAGCAGGCAATCTCTAACCCTGCTCTTCTCTATACAATACCTGCCCTGCAATCAAAAACACAAAACTGGGGAGTGAGTATATAAATACTCAGTGAGTGGAGTAGAGAGTACTATGCACATGAGACAGAATATAATCATGGCTCGAGATGAAATCTCAAGATCAATAACAAGATGAACATGATCTCAACATAGAGAATATGGAGTAAATCATCAATATCACCACAATCAATATCAACTCATCTGAAGTATATATGGAATAATCAAGTAAACATATATGCTACTCATGAATATGCTCAACAGATCATAATGCTGGAACATACAAATCAGGTGTCAATATGCTGAAATCATCACTAGACAGCTATCGGGAGGTGGGTTTTACGCCCCAGGCGAACCAGCAACAACTCCCTACTGTCACATGCATATGCAGGATAAGATACCACACTGATCATGTAAATGCTGGCCAGTATCCAGAACAGAAATCCATCTCACATCTACATACTAAACGGCACCTCGCGGGAATTCTACATCCGCGGAAAGCCATACTGCACCTCGCGGGGTCTTACTATGCCCGGCGGCAAGCAGAATATAAGTCGTAGGACCGGCCGATCCTACGCCTAGGGCCGTGTCCCCCCTAGGAAGGGACTGGGCTCCGCCCACCCAGAAGGCTACTATGTGCGCACAAAGGCCGATGTTCAACCCCCATCGACTATAGGTGTCCTGCAGATACTGCCAAGCCATGCATAAATGCCATAATGCACCCTTCCAATACTCTACTAAAAAGGAGTATAATCAAGACTACTACTCACTTGATCATGACCCAATCATAAACTAACATCAGGGTTAGAAGTGAGGGTCAAGGAAGTGCAATACAACTCAATATACCACTAAAAAGGCTCTACAAATCTTTGAAATGGAGGAAATGAAATCAATTTACAAAAGAAATCATTTCACAATTCGGAATCAATTTGATTACTCATCAACCCCTCGTAATTCCTCTCAATGTTCCCTCAAATACATGTACAGAATAATCAAGCATGGAGAATCAAGATTATAGAGAAATCTACTACAATATCAGTCAATATGCACAAGTGGAATCAATTCACACTTGGCGACATTCATGAAAATGAATTAAGAATGCTCATGGTGCAAAGTACATGACTCCCACTCACCTGTCAATCTGGCACAGCCTTGATACGCCTCCAAAAATCTACAGCTGGCAGTGGGAAACTTCTTCCTCTTGTTCCCTAGCTTCTTGCCCAACTGATACATGCATTTACAATATATTTAGTTTTGTATCAAGGGCTATAATCTACGTGCCAATTATAACATAGGGAACTTTAATTGATTCAACTCCCCTGTTCCCTAAATCTTTTCTTTTCTTTCTTCTTTTTCTTTTTAATTAATTAACTCACCATTTATGTGTATTAGGGACTCCCTTGCATGAGTACAAGGTCCCTTTTAGCTTGATCTAGGCTTAATACCCTATTATAGCATGAAATCCCCTATTTTCCACCCGGATGAACAGTAACCTGGACCGACAGCCGGTTACTTCATCCCGGGTTTGATCTACTTTTCAGACTCCAAATTTGATGAAATTTTTACCTAACATTCTACACTCATAGAGGATTCCAAAGAGGTAACATGCATTGCTATCGGAGGTCGTTTGACCTCCTAAATAATTCGCCGAAGTTGGGACTTCGACACAGTTTTTCCGTAGTGCCGGAAAAATTTGTCAAAATCCGATTCTTCCTCTTTTAACCGCCTCTACAACCCTTATCCGACCCTTCTAGACTATATCCACCCTTTGTATAGCCTAATGTCATCAAAAGACTAGATAGGGATGGATATTTACCTTTTTCTTTTTGGAAATCGAGGTCCTTGCGTAGAGGGGAAGAAGATCTACACTTTTTCCTTCAGCTGGCAGCGCATCCGGGATCTCCTACCTTTTCTTTTTCTTCTTCTTCTTCCTCTTCCTTTCCTTTCCTCTCCTTCTTTTTTTCCTCTCTGTTGCCGTCTGAGAACCCCCCCTCTCTGTCTCTCGGTTTCATTCCAAAGCCACAGCAAACCCTCCAATTAAATCACATCAAAATACTATTCACCCTATTTTTAATATTATTAAATTCCCATTTTGCCCCTAACACTTCAACATATCTACTGTTATGCCATTAACTTTTGATTTCTTTCCAATTTTACCCTTACCACTTCAACGCATCTACAACTATGCCATTATCTTTTCATTCCTTCCAATTTTACCCCTCATATCAATTTTAAAGGACTCTTCTATCCTTTTTTATATAAAAAAATATTTTGGGGTTATTACATCCTCCCCCCTTATATAAAATTCGTCCTCGAATTTAAAAGAGTAAATTACCTGATTACTCAAAGGGGTGAGTGTATCTGCTCTTTATATTCTGCTCAGTGTGGTATTGGAAATCAAATAAATTAGGAGTGTTTTACCTTCTATCTCTACCACATAGGTAGGATATACATATTTCGCTTTTATACTATCCCCTACAGGTGTATTAATAGCTAAGGGAATACGCATTAATATCTTATCCTTAGCTAACTTTTTAGCAAAATAAGGGGACACAAATGAATGGGTAGCTCCAGAATTAAATAATACTCTAGCTTTAATCTTATCAATGAGGAGCATACCTGTCACAGTTACATTTAATGCCTGTGCCTCTTGTGGATTTACCGTGAACACCCTTCCTTGCCCTCTACCTACTGGAGCTGATGGCTGAGATGGTCCAACACTCTGCTGTGATGCTGGTGTCTGACCTCTGCCTCTGCCTACAGGCCCCCTACTACTAGGCCTGTCCATCTGCACAGAAGGGTAGGATGCCAAAGGCACAAACTGCTGGGTGGCACCCTGCAGGCATTCTCTGGCAAAATGACCCGGCTGTCCACATCTGTAGCACACTCCCTGGCCCATTCTGCATCTGCCAGGGTGCTGCTTCCCACATATGCCACACACTGGCCATGATTGGAACCCAGATTCAGTTCTGGCTATAGTGACTGGAGGACGAGGTACTGATGGTAGAAAAGTATCTTGTGATTGACCTCTTTCCCTCCATTTCCTCTTACGTGGGGCAGGTGGAGCTGAGCGTACAGACTGCTCCGTCGGGCCCTCCGAGAGATCTACTCCCTCAGATCTACCTCTACTGTTTTGCTCCTTCCCCACACTCATTTTCCTCTGTTCTCTTTCAGCTCTTTCCTCTTTATTTCTGGTCTCCCACTGTTTTGCTTTATCTATCAGCCTAGACAAGGTGGGGACCTCTACTGCCAGTACTGCATTATAAAGCGGGGAAATCAGACCTCGTCTGAACCTTTCTATCCTGGCAGCTTCAGTGGGGATGATGTAAGGAGCATACTTCCCCAATCTAGTGAACTCACGAGCGTACTCAGATACGCTCATTCCGGGCATCTGCTTCAGCCTCTCAAACTGAAGAGCCCAATTCTGCCTCTCAGCCGGAGACAAGAACTCATCCATCACTGCTTGCCTGAACTCTTCCCAGGTTGGAGGATTCCTACTGTACAATCTATCTTCCATATGCCTCTGGTACCAGTCCCAGGCATCTTCTTTCATTGTAAGCCCTACAAGTTCTATAGCTCTTGCATCAGAACAGGGCAGTCTCCGTATCATCTTTTCAGTCTCCTCCAGAAATCTCTGAGGATCTTCACCTTCTTCCCCCTTAAACTCCGGGGTTCTGAGCCTCAGAAACTCCTGTACAGTAATCCCCTCATTATCTAGAGCCCGCCTGGCCAAACTTCTTGGCACAGGTACAGGAGGTGGGATAGATACTACTGACGGGGCAGGAGGTTTCCCCCGAGCAATCTGCTCCCTCAGAGCCTGATTCTCCGCCAGTAACTGTTCCATCAATGCATCTCTATTTCCTACCTCCCCTTGATCATCAACTCTCCGCCTGTCTGCAGGAGGAGATTTTTCTCTTTGGGGCTCGATATGTGTGGAACCCGCATCCAATGCTATATCTGGCTCCATCCTTCTTCCAGGACGAGCAGATCCTCAGTTTTTTCCCACCTGTCATTCTGTCTGAGTGGAGCGGCGAAAGAAACTGGCAAACAGCCCCCTCGGGGTTACCACGCTTCCGTCAGCTCGCTCGCCATGAGGAGGAGATAGATTTAAACATTTTCACAGTCGGGCTGGGTTAAGAACCATCAATTGCACTTGCTGGAGTCATGCATCGCCTCTTTGCACAATTTTTCCTTGGAGGTATTCTTTATATGTCTCTAGAAGAGTAAAAAAAAAAAAAAAAAAGAGAGGGCAGTCGTTACACACTGAGTCATAATATATTTTACTGAATTGTAAATGACTCATAAATTAACATACAGAAAAACCTTATGCTCCATAGTATAATCCTATACTTAATCCTGACTCACCCTATTGCTCTGACAGGACTCTTCTTAACCTTTGCTCTGATACCACCTCTGTCACGACCCCCGCCCCGTTCCCGGCGGGCCGCCGCGACGGTCCTAGGGTGCGGGTAGGCATAAGGCCACCAGCCACCGCGTAGAACCCTACTACCTATCAATCATCAATAAATCTTGAAAATTTTGGCATGATACATGCACAAAATGATCACCTTTCCTATGGTGACCTGTCAGGATTATCTCATTACATACAACAATGCTACCTGTCAGAGCAGCAATCACATAATCTGTCACATAATGAACCTGGACAATATATATCAATACATCATCTCAGGCATATAACTCATCTATATAAAAATCTGGTTCCCATTTCATCCATGGTCAAACCCATATCCACAACAGGATCTATGACTGTAACTATACACTAAATACAACAGAAGGTTTATAATACACCAAAAGGGGATAAACCTCTATCTACATTATACTATGCTACACTATGGAGCGGCACAGCTAGCAGGCAATCTCTAACCCTGCTCTTCTCTATACAATACCTGCCCTGCAATCAAAAACACAAAACTGGGGAGTGAGTATATAAATACTCAGTGAGTGGAGTAGAGAGTACTATGCACATGAGACAGAATATAATCATGGCTCGAGATGAAATCTCAAGATCAATAACAAGATGAACATGATCTCAACATAGAGAATATGGAGTAAATCATCAATATCACCACAATCAATATCAACTCATCTGAAGCATATATGGAATAATCAAGTAAACATATATGCTACTCATGAATATGCTCAACAGATCATAATGCTGGAACATACAAATCAGGTGTCAATATGCTGAAATCATCACTAGACAGCTATCGGGAGGTGGGTTTTACGCCCCAGGCGAACCAGCAACAACTCCCTACTGCCATATGCATATATCGAATATGACACCACACCAATATGTAAATCATCACTAGACAGCTGTCGGGAGGTGGGTTTTACGCCCCAGGCGAACCAGCAACAACTCCCCACTGTCACATGCATATGCAGGATAAGACACCATATCGATAATGTAAATGCTAGACAGCTATCGGGAGGTGGGTTTTACGCCCCAGGCGAACTAGCAACAACTCCCTACTGTCACATGCATATGCAGGATAAGATACCACACTGATCATGTAAATGCTGGCCAGTATCCAGAACAGAAATCCATCTCACATCTACATACTAAACGGCACCTCGCGGGAATTCTACATTCGCGGAAAGCCATACTGCACCTCGCGGGGTCTTACTATGCCCGGCGGCAAGCAGAATATAAGTCGTAGGACCGGCCGATCCTACGCCTAGGGCCGTGTCCCCCCTAGGAAGGGACTGGGCTCCGCCCACCCAGAAGGCTACTATGTGCGCACAAAGGCCGATGTTCAACCCCCATCGACTATAGGTGTCCTGCAGATACTGCCAAGCCATGCATAAATGCCATAATGCACCCTCCCAATACTCTACTAAAAAGGAGTATAATCAAGACTACCACTCACTTGATCATGACCCAATCATAAACTAACATCAGGGTTAGAAGTGAGGGTCAAGGAAGTGCAATACAACTCAATATACCACTAAAAAGGCTCTACAAATCTTTGAAATAGAGGAAATGAAATCAATTTACAAAAGAAATCATTTCACAATTCGGAATCAATTTGATTACTCATCAACCCCTCGTAATTCCTCTCAATGTTCCCTCAAATGCATGTACAGAATAATCAAGCATGGAGAATCAAGATTATAGAGAAATCTACTACAATATCAGTCAATATGCACAAGTGGAATCAATTCACACTTGGCGACATTCATGAAAATGAATTAAGAATGCTCATGGTGCAAAGTACATGACTCCCACTCACCTGTCAATCTGGCACAGCCTTGATACGCCTCCAAAAATCTACAGCTGGCAGTGGGGAACTTCTTCCTCTTGTTCCCTAGCTTCTTGCCCAACTGATACATGCATTTACAATATATTTAGTTTTGTATCAAGGGCTATAATCTACGTGCCAATTATAACATAGGGAACTTTAATTGATTCAACTCCCCTGTTCCCTAAATCTTTTCTTTTCTTTCTTCTTTTTCTTTTTAATTAATTAACTCACCATTTATGTGTATTAGGGACTCCCTTGCATGAGTACAAGGTTCCTTTTAGCTTGATCTAGGCTTAATACCCTATTATAGCATGAAATCCCCTATTTTCCACCCGGATGAACAGTAACCCGGACCGACAGCCGGTTACTTCATCCCGGATTTGATCCACTTTTCAGACTCCAAATTTGATGAAATTTTTACCTAACATTCTACACTCATAGAGGATTCCAAAGAGGTAACATGCATTGCTATAGGAGGTCATTTGACCCCCTAAATAATTCGCCGAAGTTGGGACTTCGACACAGTTTTTCCGTAGTGCCGGAAAAATTTGTCAAAATCCGATTCTTCCTCTTTTAACCGCCTCTACAACCCTTATCCGACCCTTCTAGACTATATCCACCCTTTGTATAGCCTAATGTCATCAAAAGACTAGATAGGGATGGATATTTACCTTTTTCTTTTTGGAAATCGAGGTCCTTGCGTAGAGGGGAAGAAGATCTACACTTTTCCCTTCAGCTGGCAGCGCATCCGGGATCTCCTACCTTTTCTTTTTCTTCTTCTTCTTCCTCTTCCTTTCCTTTCCTCTCCTTCTTTTTTTCCTCTCTGTTGCCGTCTGAGAACCCCCCCTCTCTGTCTCTCGGTTTCATTCCAAAGCCACAGCAAACCCTCCAATTAAATCACATCAAAATACTATTCACCCTATTTTTAATATTATTAAATTTCCATTTTGCCCCTAACACTTCAACATATCTACTGTTATGCCATTAACTTTTGATTTCTTTCCAATTTTACCCTTACCACTTCAACGCATCTACAACTATGCCATTATCTTTTCATTCCTTCCAATTTTACCCCTCATATCAATTTTAAAGGACTATTCTATCCTTTTTTATATAAAAAAATATTTTGGGGTTATTACAGTTGGCCACCCATCGAACAATGGGGTCCGGTATTGGCTTTGTCATCAGGGATCAGCATGCTAGACTTGTGGCGGCTGAAGGTCGGTGTATTTTTGATTAGTCCGTTGCTAGTGCCGAGGTCAGAGCTGCCTGGGAGGACGTCTCCTATGCGAAATGGAGGCTGGAGGGGGACTGCATCATCTTTAAGAGAGACTCTATTACGGTAATCGAAGGAATTTAGGATCCCGAGAGTGCTCTTAGGGGGATGTGGCTGCTCTATGACATTTGCCGATTCTTAGGCGAATGCGGCGCTGCTCGGGCTACCTATGTCCTCAGGGAGGCCAATAGCACTATGGACTGGGTGGCGTTCTATGCGGCTCATCACTTTGGAGAGTTTATTAGGAGACCCAAGCTTCTGTTTTGTCTCCCCTACATTTTCTTTTACTATCTGATGCTTTGGGTTGTACTCACATCCATTGTGTGTGAACGATCGATCTACCAAAGGATGAAGGCGACAGTGGAAGAGATTTGAGAGAGAGAAGGGGAGAAACAAAAAAAATTAGAGAAGGGGAGAAACAAAGAAAATTAAGGAGGCTAGGGTTGGCAGCTGACCCCAGATCCTCTTGGAGGTTATGCCAGCCTGTTGTGGTTGCGTGGGGCTTCGGCCTCCCCAGCTTGGCCAAACAAAGATTAATTTACTATTCCACTGCTTGGTTTGGAGATGGATTACTAGCTTGTCGAGTCTTCGTAGGGTTGACTCGGCAACTCAACTGAGTCTAGGCTGAATCTATGCCTGGTTGAGTGTTAGGAAAAGTGTCAAAGGAGAAAGGGATCTAGGCAAGGAAAGCAATATGAGGGTGGTGAAGTTTTTAGAATTTCTTATGTTCATCTCATCTTGGAATAGTATAAGTAAGAAATTTTGTGAAGGAGTAAATATAATTTTATATATTGAAAAGGATATGTATGTAAGAAAAGTCTTTTAATTAAATTAAAAAACCAAAGAGACTAATTTAAAAAAAATATATTTTGCACCGCCGTCCGTGGAAATCGAACCCACGACCACATGGTTAAAGGTTCAAGTTTTTCTCGTATATATTATAAGGACTATAACTTACAAAAATCTAATACAACTATGAGCAGTTAAACTTACTAATGTTTTACTACATGTTAAAAGAAACAACTATAGCTATCAAAAGTTATAGGTCTACAATTCGACTTTTTATGACTCAAGAAAACAATGCAGTTTTTATCATTTTTTTTTCTATAGCCATTCTTTCCATTCATTGACCTATGTGCTGCCTTCACCAATCTAACATTTCACTCAAGTCTTCTATCCACTAACCAGGCTCTTTGATTTATGCAGTTATAGTTAAAGAGAATCATGAAATTTGAAACTCAATAAGAAAAAAAATATTAGAGCATATGTGCAAGGAGAAATTTTGTGAAAGAGTAAATATAATTTTATATATTTAAAACGGTATGTGCAAGGAGAAAAGTCTTTTAATTAAATTAAGAAAACAAAGGGATCAATTTAAGAAAAATAAATTTTGCTTCGCCGTCTGTGGGAATCGAACCCACGACCACATGGTTAAAAGCCATGCGCTCTACCGGCTGAGCTAAGACGGCTGGGATACGCATTCGGCAATCGCTCAGATAATTATAACAACGGAAGGTCCAACCGCCATACCCTTGGCGAGCCCTATTTATTTCTTTGTCCGTTCTCCTCCAGGGTTCCCAGATAATCTCGAATTGTAAAAGCAGGAGAAGAAGAAAGGAGATACAGAGAGAATTGGAGATGCTGAGGGTCGCGGGAAGAAGGCTGGCTTCTCTCTCATGGAGGCCGAGCACCTCCGCCTCTGTCCTCTCCAGGAACCCCGTCCATGGTGCCGGGCATTCGTCGACCGATGACTCTAGATCGATCTCTCCCGCTCGATTCGCCCTCGAATCGGGCCTCCCCGGCACGACCAGAGGTTAGAGATGCTCCTGATTTTGTTTCTCTCCATTCGATTTAGTTTCTTGTGCTTGCACGATCTAAGAGCTACCTCTGGTATTAGTATGATTTCATGCCGTGCCGCTTGGATTTAGTTAAATATCTGGAGATAGATTTTGCCTTCCCTCTTTTCTTGTCCAAGGATAGGCGGTTTATTGAATTTTCGCATCGAAATCATCTATCTAATCTCATGTCAGTGCTGAATTAGGCCCTTTTGCTGCTTTTCTAAGGTATGCAGCCTTTTGTTATTCTGGATATTTTAAAGTTGGTGCAATGTATGGAGAATATTATCAGTTTAATGTAGATTAGCATATTAAGCACGATTTTTCTTAATTTATGGATCTTTTCTTGTTATTGAAAGGTTCATCGTATATTTGGTTTGGTGGTTTGGTTAATAGAAGTAGTTTTATTGGAGGAAAGCCTTGTTGCTTTATCTTTCTAAAGCACCAGATTTAATTGCGTCTCAGAGTTTCATCTGGAGCATAAGCTGTCAATATATACCCTGTAGCTTTTCCCAGCTGAAAAGGACATGACTGTGATTTAAAATCATTTTAAATTGTTGGGCATCTTGTTAGATTTAGTGCATGTTTGGAGGTGTGTTTGCACTCGACAAAAGTGATTCTTAGTCGAAAAGCAAAATTTTGAGTGATTGGCTACAACCCAAAAGTAATTCTTGATCATGTTGAAGACCTCCCAAAATGTGGTTTACGTAAAGCTGACCCTCCCCCGCTTCTGTAGATGCAGCTCGCAAGTTAACTATTGTGTTCGTGGGAAGTTAGTTTTTTTATTTTTTATTTTTTGGAAAATTGTGCTGGCCCTCGTCCACTTTCATCCCGACTCCCGAATGTATCAGGACTCTTCCCTTCTTATGAAGATTATCAATCTCCGAAGAATAAAAAGGCAAGGAATGTTCAACTCTCCTCCTCTCTTGCAACTAGAAACCCTAACTCCAATCTCCTTGAAGAACTCCGTGGTCCTTGTTCTTTGTTTCTCTGCGCAAGATCCAATAACAAGAAAAGAGGGAGGGCATTGTCAGGGAACAGGGATCATGGTGGTGGTGGAGCCATAGATCGCATTGTTCCTGTTCTACGTGGGGCTCAAACCCCAGATCCTCTCCAGTGATATCTTGAGGGATCCTTCTGGTAAATTGTTGGTTCTGTTTATGATACTCTGTTTTCTCTACAGACCTGAGAGGAAAGTTCATGAATCTGATGCATTCAAACTTCTACTCTATTGAAGTAAAATCGTTGACAATAATCACCACGTTCAAACTTCTAGACCTGAAATCTTCCCCAATTCCCTATCCTCCTTGGAACCAGCTTTGTGCAGCCTCCTTTCTCGACCCTCTAGCATCCAATCTCTCCCTCAAATGCTTCTTTTCTTCCCACATTTTTTGTTCAGCGTATATATTCAACAACAACACATATGGACCATCCTTTTTTGGCTCCAATTTAATAACCTTCTCTACGAAGCTATGTTCCCAATTCCATCTCCCCATACAACCCACAAGATCCAAGAAAAGCTTCCCTTGCCAACGGATCCATTTCTATCCCATCTCCCATATGAACCTCTCAACTTCTTTCAACCTCCCTGAACGACCCAACATATCAACAACACAAGCACAATGTTCCCTATTCGGCTTAATTCCATAATGGTTCACCATAGAATTGAAAATTCTAAGCCCATCATCCACAAACCTCCATGGCTACATGCAGCTTGGCATGCAAGCAAAGCAACAGAATCTAGCTTAAATCCTTTGCTCTCCATTGCTCCAAAGATTTTGAGAGCCTCTTTTCCCTTCAAAGGATTCCAAAGATGTTTCTAATAAATTTATTACAGCTATCGGGCAGCGCTTGTTTTGTTTATTGATGAAAGATTGAGAAAATATAGTCCTTCTTGTTGGTCTTTTTAGTTGCCATTTTGGATTGCTCATATATAGAAGTTTCATCTGGTTTTGTGATATAGACCATTATACTTGCTTCAAATAGATAGAATATAGTTTCTGAAGAGTACTGCTCTGAAACCTTGTGCTCTTTGATATCAGTCTAGTCATGAGAGGAGGAAATAAACTCCACTATATTTCTGTTTCTAGTCCAGGTATTTCTGTTTGTAGGGCACTGCAATTCTGTGAACGATTTCAGCTCTCTCCAAAGAGCTGATCTCCTCATGTACATTCTTTAATCTTCCTCCTTCAACAAATGTGGGTGGCTTAATGCTTCCCTTTATTTCAAAAAAACAAAAACGAAAACAAAAACAAAACAAACTCCTGCCTTCAAGTTTCAGAGAGTAGAAGGTCTTCATGCAGTCTTGGTAGTGTCTTGTAATGCTCAAAGCAGCCATTGCAAACTTTGGATCTACTAGTTTTTAATGTGCCTCTCAGCATCAGTCTTGTGCTGGTTAAATGTCACATGCATGGTCTTTTCATTTTAGAAAGGTTCTCCTTTTCCATGTCACAATTCTCATCCATTTGATATAGTTCTTAGACACCCTGGAGACCAGGGAAGCCTAGTCACTTTGTGTGTGGACTTGAATTCCTCCATGGACTTTCAAACCCTTCTCCAAAAACCTAGTCCATTGTTGGATCCTGATTATTGAGCTTAATAAACCAAACTATCAGGACTATATCATGTAGACAGAGTATGTGTCACTTGAATTGAATAGTGGTAAGAGTGGCTCCTTGAAATATAAGTATATTTTGGCTTTATTCTAGTTTTTTGGCTGACCATAATCATAGTGAATGTTGCAAATTCTGAGCAAAGTCCATGTTGTAGAGACACCTGGATCCCTATAAGACCACATCGATGATGTGATCACTGCTCATGTTTGTGTAGGAGTTATGAGCTATTCAATTTTTCCCTCCATGTTTGTTTCCCTTTGGTGGAGCTATGTCGGCATCTTTTCAGGAATTCTGGAAGAAGGCTGACCATGGAGTCATGGTCTGAACCATGGAATGCAGTGATTGAGAGGCATTCTTTCTCGGTGTTTATAGTGGCTCAACGCTTTTATATTTTTTATTACTCGATGTCTGTTTCAAAGAAAAAATGGCTATCGTTTGTACGAAAGAAACTAAGTCCTCTCTCCATATCTCAATCAAATTTCTTAATTTTTTTGGAACTAATATAACCTGCTTTTTGTGCTAAACTTATTAGTTCATGACATCGTACTAAGCAAAAAATGAATTCCTAGAGGCTGACCTAGTATATAATCAATTTGATCTTGCTTTGGAGTTTGCTGATAATGTGCATAGCTTCCTATACAAATAGAACTTATGCAAATTCCTTTTAATTTTCTAGTTGCTAGCATTTGTTGGAGATTTAAAAAATCAATTGGTTGCTTTGTATCGATAGGTATCAGAGTATGTTAGTGTAACCTTCTTTTGATGAAACATTCTTAACAATTATTTTGCTTTTTTTTTCATATTAACTATATGGAAAAAAAAATATCATATGATTTTTATTAAATTTATTTGCATCATGGTACTCATTTGTCTTATATCTAAACAAATTTAGAATTATTTTAGGCTTTTGTCCTTTTTGGTCATTTTGTCATTTAAAAGTAGGCTTTTAAATTTACCAACCAAACTTACAGTAAACCACTTCTGCAACTTCAGAATAGTTTTTAGATCTTAATAGCCAAATGCTTTTACGGCAAAAAAACTACTTTGCCCTGAAACAGCTTTTGACCTCAAACGTAGCTTTTGCCAAAAACTGCTTTTGGGCCAAAAGCTACAACATTCCCAAACAGACTCTTGATCCCAAGAATTGTTATACTCAGGCTGCGTTTGGTTTGGCAATAAGAAAATTAGGAATAGCAGTTTTAGGACTATTTGAATAGTTATGCCACAAGTTATTTCAGTTTCTGCTTGGCCACAATATTTGGAAGCGTTTTAGAATAATTTCTGAAGGAGGATTCTTGTCCATAAAAAAGTAAAATCTAGACATAATTTATGCCTCGAAATAGTGATGCAGGTCAGAAGAAGGAGAGAGAAGAGGAGGGAAGAGAAGAGAAAAGGAGAAGGTAGAGAGGGGGAGCAACTCAATATTCTGTATCTCAAATCTCAATAATGCGAATTTTCGATGACATTATCAATCATAAAATATCAATGCTAAATATTATTAATGTCCATACATTTCTTTCACACAATGATCAACTAACCAATAAGAATATTATATTATTAACTATTATTAACTACGATTAGCTATTTAAATTTGTACTAGGATGGTAGCTACATATATAGAATATTATGGATATCATCAAGAAATTCTGAAAACTGAAATGCTATCTCTTGGTGGCGATCTGCATTTATGAACGAGCTTGACCCATCACATGAAGATCCCTAAATATTGCTCATCTTTCTATCTATTGCACCGTACGATTAACCAACCAAACCATTCTGATCTGCCGCTCCACTCCTCTCTATTAGTTTGGGCTCGCTCTCATTGTCTATGTTATCCTTCTTATTGGAATTAGATCCAACATACCATGCTACACCTGGCTAGAAGCCTTTGAAAATTGAGCACGTATATCACCTTGATCATGGGGTAGACATGCTTTCTATATAAGCGAATCACTTGAGCTCTAGGGATGGTGGCGATACAGTGAATTGGGTAATCACCACCATGTAGGAGGCAGGTGCCTCATTAGAGGAGGCAATGTTGGCAGTACAGTGACTTGGTATCATGGTTAGAAACACATCCTCTATATGGAAATCACTTCACTTGAGCTTTGGCAATGTTGGCAGTACAGTGACTTGGTTGTCACCACCGTGGAAGAAGAAGATAATGTATTAGATAAGGCACATGTATCATAGGGTAGAAATGCTTCCTCTATGAGAGAATCACTCCACTTGAGCTTTGGCGATGGCGGTGGCGTAATAACTTGGGTCGTCGCCACCATGGAGGATGAAGATGCGATACGTATCATAGGGTAAAAATACATCCTCTATAAGAAAATCTCTTCACTTAAGCTCCACTAAGGTGGCGAAGCAGTGATTTGGGTTGTTGTCGCAAGGGGTGCATCGATCCGAGCCAAGTAGCTTGTCATTCGAGCTCGACTCGATTCGACTCGAGGTTGACTACCCTATCAAAATGCTCGAGATTTAAGTATGGAGCAGCTTGTCATAATACTTGGTCTCCAAACTTGACTCGAGATCGATTGAGCCTTAATATTTGAGCTCGAATTAGACTTGATCAAAAGAAAAAAGCAATGATCGAGATCAACTCTACTCAACTCGAATATCAACCAAGCCAAATACTCGAGCTCGAAGCCTTAGTCATAATTAAAAAATATAGTTAAAACAAAATATGAAAGGCATGGAGTAGGAAGGAGTTAGGTCGGATTAAAAAATTAATAAATATTATATTTTAAAATATTAAAATATTAATATATATTATAAATAAAATAAAATATTATTAAAAATCAAGGAATGCCGTACCGGCACGTACCGGCCGGTACGTACCGGTCCGGTCCCTGACCGGTACCGGACACAGATGAAAACCGGTATTTTCCGGTTTTCTTTTGTGAACCGGCCGGTACGGAGACCGTACCGGCCGATACCGGCCGGTACCGCTTGGTACCGGCCTCGTACCGGTGCGAACCGGCCGGTTCGCACCGGTACGGTGTTTTTTTTTAGGGGGGGAACCACAGCGCCTCGCTGTGGTTTTTAAAACCACCGCGTGGCGCGTGGTTTCAAAAACCACCGCGTGGCGCGTGGTTTCAAAAACCACGCGCCACGCGTGGTTTCAAGGAAGAAGTGGCCCACGGGCCACTTCTTTCAAAAACAAAAAAAAAGCCGTTTTTTTTTTTTTGGGAACCACAGCGCCACGCGCTGTGGTTTTTAAACCACCGCGTGGCGCGTGGTTTTAAGAAAGAAGTGGCCCACGGCCACTTCTTTCAAATAAAAAAAAAACCAGGGTTTTTTTTTTTTTGGGAACCACAGCGCCACGCGCTGTGGTTTTTAAACCACCGTGTGGCGCGTGGTTTTAAAAACCACGCGCCCGCCGTGGTTTTAAGGAAGAAAGCTGTGGCCTCGGCCACAGCTTTTTTTTTTTTTTTTTGATGGGAAAGAAAGTGGTCCGGACCGGTACCGTACCGGTCCAAACCGGTACCGTATCGGTCCGGCCGGCCACCGGTACGCCGATCCGGACCGGTACGGCGGACCTTGTTAAAAATATATACTCGACTAGGATCGCGAGTCTTCGAGCTCAACTCGAAAAACTATTTGAGCTACTCGAGTTTGACTTGAGCTTGGCAATAGCCGAGTTAAGTCGAGCTTGTACCCTAGCCATGCATCTTGTTTAATGAGGATGTGTTTCTACTCCATGATATTTGCACCTTCTCTAATGAGCATCTTTCTCCTCTACGGTGGTGACAACCCGAGCCACTGCACCGCGGCTATCAATGGAGCTCAAGTGGAGCGATTTTCTTATAGAGGAAGTGTTTCTATTCTATGATACATGTGCCTTCTTTAATGAGGCATCTTCTTTCTCCATGATGGTGACAATCCAAGTTATTGTACCACTGCCATTACTGGAGCTCAAGAAGTGATTTCCATAGAGGATACATTTCTACCCCATGCCTCTTCTAGTGAGACATCTTCCTCCATGGTGCTGACAACCCAAGCCACTATAACGCCGCCATTGCCGTAGCTCAAAAATGGAGTAGTTTTCTTATAGAGGAAGCGTCTCTATGCCATGATCAAGATGATGTATGTGCTCAATTATGAATGCTGATTTTTCTAGACTTGTTAGATCCAAATCCAATGTAGAAGGCTAGCATAGACAATGAGAGCACACCGAAACTGATTAAGAGGAGTGGAGCGATGGTTCAAAATGGTTTTGTTGGTGAATCGTGTGGTGCAATAGATAGGAAGATGAGTAATATTTGGGGATCTTCGTGTTGTGGGTCAAACTCGTTCATAGATATGGATCACCATCAAGAGATGGCATTCCAGTTCTCAGAGTTTCTCGATGATGCCTATAATATTCTATTCTATAGATGATTATGTATAGCTACCTTCCTAGTACAAATTTAAATAGTTTAAACCAGTTATTAATAGGTAATAATATAACATTTTTATTTTTTAGTTGACTTGTGTGAAGGACATGTATGGATGTTAATAATATTTAGCATTGGCATTTATGATTGATAATGACATGGAAAGATTGCATTATTGAGATTTGATGTCAATCAAACTTGGCCTATGTTTTGGAAGAAAAATCTCCCTCTTTGATAGAAATTCTAGGGTTTACTTAACAAATTGTTTGTATAATATGGGCGTTCCTCTTAATGAATTCCCCTAATGTACTAGCTAACAACATTCCCTAATAAGTACTCTATGCAAGAGTATCTTTCACACGTGAACTTATGTTGATGTAAAATATAGTGGTCAACTTTGTAATATATGGGGCACATCTAGAAAATCTACAGACTATTTGATAGTATTTAAAACTGCACAATCAAAAGCCAAACTAAAGTTCCCAGCTTCTACTTCAAGAATACCTCATAAAATCTCTCTCCAATACTGCACCTAATGCTATATAGCATATAATTTGAAGCTACTAGAACTCAATTCCAAGCACCATGCATAAAAGACAAAAGCTCTCTATTCTCTGAAGTCACCCATGCTTTAGTATAGAGATCAAGACTTAATTAAATAAAATAAACAAAACGCCAATAAGGATAAAAGTCCTCTACTTAAACTACTAAAGCATCTATTAGTGCTGTAGCCCAATTTGTCCTACTTTATCTAGGACTGTCTTTATATAGAACTCCATGCTGTTCAAGATCAAAATCAAGCTCACTTTGACTTTGGCACAAATAACCAGTCTTAATAAAACTAGAACTCACAAATGAACCACCAACTCTACTTATTGTGAAGTTTGTGCTAATGACTGTCTGTCCCCCTTGGTGTTTGTTCTGTAATCGATGGTGACTTCTAATGCACAATCATGCTTCTAATTATTGCATTGATTTGACTATTAAGTGAGATAAAATTTTAAATTATTCTATGAATTTTACTTGAATCATTTCTTCAAAATATTCTTGTTAGGGTTTGTTTGGTTGGGGCATGTGAGATTATGGGGTAATTTGATGATTCCTAGGAATCATTTATCTAGAAAAGTAATTGTGGAAGAAAATAAATTTGGCCACATTTGGTTGGTGGAAAACTACTCAAAAAAATAGCGTCGGAAAAAAGATTACTATGTTTGGTTGGAGGTAATCTTATATGAAAATATTACTAAATTTTCAAGAGTGCCCTTGAATAAATAATTTATGTAATAACATTTTTTTCTCGGTCTATTTGTTGGTCATTTATGGCCCACTTACATAAGCGTCGTCAATATTGGTTATTTTGAATATTGAAATATATTTACATGAGTTAATAAATATTTTTAAATTAATTATACATATATTTGAATGTATTTTTTATTATAAATAAATTTTGTGTTTTGATATATAAAGGAATATATTAATTATTAATGAATCTTACGTTAGATTTATTGATAATTAATAAATATTTGTTAATTATTTATTAAAATTAATAGATGTTAATAAATATATTAATATATTAAATATATTATTATTTATAAATAGTATTAGTCAATGTATAAGTATATTTATAATTTATTAATATAATGTCAATATAATATATATTAATATAATTAATACAATATTAATATAATATAAGTTATGGTATTTCTGTCAAGAAAAGATAATTTCAGATTACCTCCACTTGGTAATCCAGCATTAAATAATCCAGAATGTCTCAAGATTCACGGAAATAACTTATGCTACTGAAAAGTGTTTTTCTTGTGTGATTTTTTAACCTGCAGGATTTTCTTCTGAATCTCTTGTCCCTAGACATCAGGACATGGGGTTGGCTGACCTTCCTGCAACAGTGGCAGCTATGAAGAACCCAACCTCAAAGATAGTCTATGATGAACACAACCATGAGCGATTTCCTCCGGGCGATCCCAGCAAGCGAGCATTTGCTTACTTTGTTTTGAGTGGGGGGCGATTTGTGTATGCTTCTTTGATTCGTCTCCTAGTCCTTAAGTTTGTGTTAAGCATGTCCGCTAGTAAGGATGTCCTTGCTCTAGCTTCACTGGAGGTCGATCTCTCCAGCATTGAGCCTGGGAGCACAGTTACGGTGAAGTGGCGTGGGAAGCCAGTGTTTATAAGGCGCCGGACTGAGGATGATATCAAGTTGGCCAACAGTGTGGATGTGGCATCCCTTCGCGATCCTCAGGAAGATGCAGCTAGAGTGAAGAACCCAGAGTGGCTCGTGGTGGTTGGGGTCTGCACCCATCTGGGTTGCATTCCCCTGCCCAATGCTGGAGATTTTGGTGGCTGGTTTTGCCCGTGTCATGGGTCACATTATGATATCTCCGGTAGGATTCGCAAAGGCCCGGCTCCATACAACCTGGAGGTGCCTCAGTATACCTTCATGGATGAGAACAAGTTGATGGTAGGCTAAATTCTGTGTTTTGAATGTTGTGGTATGATTCTCTATATAATATTTGTCTTTTACTTGCCTCTGCTGGATATTACAAGTTTCTGGCACTGGTTCATGAATAATTGCGATCACCTTGGCGAGCACATTATTAAGGTGGAACATGTATATTGCACCGTGTAAACTTATTGGAAATATCCTCTATTAGCTTCTTGCCCTGTTCACCAGGGTAAATTCTGGTCAATGGTAGTCTCCTCATGCCTGAGAAGATGTTGTAGATTTACAAACCTCATGGTTTTTGTTATGCTTGGAGACCATGGGACGTATTGCCGAGAGCTCAATATTCATAGCATGTGGTTGTCAAATTGGAATATGTTATTTGCGTGCTCATGCATTAATGTCAGTATAAGTGCATGGATATACGAGGCATAGGTTTCGATTTATCTTTATATCATTCTTCCTTTTAGCTTGACTCTCAGCAGGACCATTAGTATCCTTCACTGGATCTTTAATTCAGAAGTTACTGGTTTTGATTGGGAAGGCTAATGATTTTTTTTTTTGTTGTTTTTTGGTAGAAAAAGACTCATGATTATTGCTTATCAATTTCTTTAATGGAGAGGAGCATCTGTAATTGCATCAATTTTATAATTGTTTGGTGTGAGTTTGATAAACGAACTCTTTGATTCAAGTTATATACCTTTTCTTCCTGAGTTATTATTTGGAATTAAACATGAAGTCATACGTTTACTAAAGCATATGTATAAGTGAAATACATGGCAGGAGAGAACATCCAAACTGTCTTTCCTGTCCGGAGACCAAGTAGGGATGGCGCATCTCAAAGAATTTAAGCTTGGACAATATTGACTCGGACGACCCTCCTTGCTCTCTCTCAAAAAATAGAAGGATTCAGCTTCCTTCACTCCCATCCACGGTTGGATCATGCACCGCACAGCTCTCAAAGCAATCACAGGATGATGGATATAACAAAGATCCTCCCTGAATTTAGGTTCGTTTCCGAGAGAAATCACATTTTAGACTCCAAATCCCATTGGAAAACTTCTTCATGGCTCGCGAGGGAACGTCCCTTCACTCCAAGGCTGAGACAGAAAACCCCAAGGGAAATGATCTCTTCCCGAGATGAAGAGCCATCTCGCTCGGCGCTGTGACGTCTTATAAGGAGAGCGTGGGGGGCAGCCTCATCTGACGTAGCTGGGATTTCCTTCGGAAAACGACATTCCGGAGCTCCACTTTGAGGGACGGTGGTGCTGTGCCTTCCCCAACTTTTAATTCCGCTGCTATATGGCTCAAAAGACCGTCTCAATCCGATCACTAATTTACAGGCTTTGCAATTTGCACCATCCATATTACTAATAATTGTGATCCCCAACCACCCAGGATGCTTAAAATTGAAACTGACTTCCTGGTGATGGCTACTGCTAGTTTACTTATTCCATAATTTTTATATAATTTAAATAAAAAATTAGAAATTTCAAATATTAAATTAGAAAAAGAAAAAAAATAGTTTCCAAGTATCCAAATCCATCTTTCTTTCTTTTTTTCTTTAACTTCTTGGAATATCAAGTAAATCATTTAAAAATTATAGATCTTATTAATATAACAAATACTATTCTAACAAAAAAAAATATTTTTTTAGTATTAATTTATTGAAAAAAGCAATACTTAAATAGAGTCAAACACATCTCTTCTATATATATATATATATATATATATATATATATATATATATATATATATATATATATATGAAGTAAACCAAGTCAATGTATAATCCATGCGGAACCTGTTTTTTTATGGAGGAGAAAGCATAACTACTAAGCTATATTTTGGTTGTTTCCCTCGTACAATTAACATCTTTTAAAAAAAAAACAATATATATTTCATTTTCAATAATTCAATTATCAGATAGAATTGTTTTCTGACAATAATTTAAATAGTCTAAATATAGTATTTAAGCAACCTTCATAGATCATAATAGTAGAAAACTTAGGTATAACCTTGTCAAAAACAGCTATTTAGATAAAGTTATACTTGGCCACTACTCAAACATTTTCCACATAAATTAAAGATAACATTGTAACTCAATAAAGAGTTAGGGGTAATTTAATCATTTTAATTCAAAAAAAACTACTCTTTAGACCACCACCAGCTTATCAAATTATTTTTATTTCGATATTGCCCATGTTCTCCTCCAACGAATCTCTTCGCTTGGAGGTTAGGCCTTAACTAATTAGGAATAAAATTGGATCAAATATCAGTATATTATATATATAATTATTTTGTGTGAGGAATTCAGATACGAATATGAATGCCAGTTATATGTAAAAATCTATATTTATATTTATATTTATTTTCAACGGGTATAGATACAAATCGGATCTGAAAGTATAAATAAAAAATACTAAGCGAAAGATAAATTAATTTAATATAATTTTAATATGGTCATTTATTTTCTTAAAAAATTTATGACTACTATATATTAAATAAAATTATAAATAAAAATAAATATTTGAATGTATATTGGATAGTTGTTTATTTATATTTATATTTATTTATTTTTATTGAATATAGATATGATTATGAATAAGCATATTATTGGATGTTAAAATTTACACCCGATTCAAAGGATCCGGACATCAGACAACTTTCACCCCTATAAGTAACCCTTCTTCCCTTCGTCTTTAATTAGTCTTTACTTCAAATTATCCAACAGAATCCATAAATTCTTTCTCGCCCTCTCTCTCTCTCCCCCTCCATGGCTTCGATTTCTAAGCTCTCAAAAGCTAACCTCGCCGCCGCTTCTTTCCGCTCCTCTTCCGCCCTCCGATCAGAGCCGAAACTCTCACTCAACTTCCGCACCGGGGCTCCGATTCGGAAGCGAGTCTCGCCTCTCCGCCTCTCGATTCAAAGAGATCGTGTGGAGAGGAGCTCATTGGTGTATGCTTCTATTATCCCTCCATCTTTCTTTCTCAATTCTTTCTCCCTCTATGTTTTGATTGTTTTAGTTCTTGATCTGTAGGTTTCAATTCATTGTTTGAACAGTAGATCAATTCAAAGATTCTGAAAGGTCGCTCCTTTTTTGTTAGAAAATTATGTTTTTTATTTATAATGTTGATGAGCTTTTGCTATTTTGTTCTTCTGTTTGGTCGAGGCAGTCTAGTTACAATGGTTGAGAAACTGAAGAGCTTGAGTTTGGTTGGTTTGATTTCTGTTTTGTAAAAGACTTGGATTAGGTTTATGATTGCAACTTGACCATTTAAAGTTTAAATGTCATATATATAGTTTTGCTGAAAGTTTCAATTTTGTGTATGGTTCTATGTATTGTTCTGTCAAAGGAATCTGAATTAACCTAAGCTATGTTGGTAAGTTATTACCAGAGCATTTTTTTTTCTTTGTTTCTTATCTTCAATTCTGAAATCTCTCTCTCTCTCTCTCTCTCTCTCTCTCTCAAATTTGAGCTTTCCTTTTTTTTTCCCCCCGCAAAGTATGATCATTAAACTTGAGCCCCACATTGGGGGTCGCACTAAGAGCCTAAACGTGACTCCCATAACGGAAAAGGAGTTAGAAACGCATGGAGACAAAGTATTCAAAAATTAGCACGCAAGAATATTATTTTTTTTAAAAAAGTAGAGGTATTGCATTGGATCTAGAACTCTTAAAAGGATTAATCAGCTTATATAGATGTAGAATGCTCAAATAGATGAAACGATGTAGAGAGAAAGAGCTATCTAATGAGAATAGAATTTTAAGATAAAACTCTCATTTGTTATTATTTTTTTTAAAAAGTAGAGGTATTGCATGGGTTCTAGAACTCTTAAAAGGATTAGTCAGCTTATATAGATGTAGAATGCTCTAATAGATGAAAAGATGTAGAGAGAAAGAGCTATGTAATAAGAATGGCATTTTAAGATATTTGGGGCCATGAGAAACTCAATTCAACACCTTGAAGTGGGTAAAGTTTCCAGAATACCCAAAGGAGTTTGAAATCTTGTGTTAGTAATACAAGCATGGATGCATGCATCTATGCATGTGTATGTGTATGTATACAGATACATCTGCAAGAGTATGCATGCCTGTGTATGCACCATAATGTGCGTGAGGTTTTCCATTGTCTAATTTTTAACTTTTATTCTGACTTTCTGAGTTGGCACTTTATGAAGATTTTTTCTGTCAACTCTATATTCCAGTGTGAGATGTTCCGAACAAGATGGAAATGGTGCTCCAGCAAAGAGAACAGCACTCCATGACCTTTATGAGCAACAAGGGCAATCTCCATGGTATGATAATCTTTGCCGCCCAGTAACAGATCTGCTTCCACTCATTGCGAGTGGAGTTCGAGGAGTTACTAGCAATCCTACGGTACCTTTCTTATTTGTTGAAAGTTAAAAAAGCCTTTTTTCAACATTTTTAATCTTTAGCCTTCAAATCTGATTATCAGCTCTGCGTAATGCTGTTGCAGATTTTCCAGAAAGCAATTTCATCATCCAGTGCCTACGATGAACAATTTAGGTAGCTAACTATCTGTCTAACTCCACTTTGTTAATTCTCCATTCATACCACATCATCTGGTGCAGATTTTCTTTATGCATCAATTTTTGATGTTTTGTTACCTCAAACTTTTAGTTTTTATTTTTAATGCTAAAGTAAACACCGCTGCAGAAATAATGGGCATATATATAATATCTTTAGGACAGTCAGCAGCAATTGCTGGATTTTCAGCATCGCTTATACACTGCAGAAAACATAGCATTGTTTTTTTTTTATTAATTGGTAGAATAGTTCACTCGTCATAGTGATTAATTAGTTCATGCTTTCTCATCCTTTGTGCATAATATTCTCTAGAAAGCATTTACTATGCAAAAGTGCTGCACAACAACTGTTTTTCCTCTAACAATTTCTCATTTCCCTTCGACAAAGAATGACTAATAAAAAACACCAGATAATGAGTACAATAACATTGCTATTTCTTACAAAGACATAGATATTATTTGTAATTTCTCGTTGGTACGAAAATTATTCATCACTTTGCTTATCGTGCTTGTCTTATCATTCAGTTGATGGCGGTTAGGAGATGTGTGGACCATGCTAGGCTGGCCTTGGGACAGAATGTTATGGTCAAAAGATTTATTTTTTGGCCATCATATATTATATCATGCTTGGCAGGGAAGGCACTTTTGGTTTTCTATCAATTGGTAGTTGGGGCTCAGAAGACATAATTTTAAAAGAATAAGGTTGGATTTCTTGGAAGTCTGTCAATGTGAAACTGCATCACAAGAAAGAGATAAAAAAACATCCTCTTAAGACCTTTAAAAAAAAAAGACATCCTCTTATGGAATTAGTCGCATTTCTCTATTGATGTAGTCTAAACCTTCTCCATGTCAATGTTGCAAACCATCATTAGCCTTCTTGCTTTTAGAATGCAATCGTTCATGCCCAATGTGATGGATCTCTCTCAATGAAGGTGCTGGATGACATATGTTGGATGTTGGGAGCATAATTTAGTTTTTGGCCATCATGTATTTTATCCTGATTGGCAAGTACTTTTGATTTTCTATTATTTGGTAGTCAGGACCCAGGAGACAATATCTTAAAAGAATAGGGTTGGATTTCTTGAAAGTCAGTGTGAAAACATATCACAACAAAAAATATAAAAGACATGCTCCAATTAAATTAGTCACATTTCACAATTAATGTAGTCTAACCCTTTTTCATATCAATGTTGCATACTAACATCAGCCTTCTTGCTTTTAGAATGCAAACCTTCATGCCCGATTTGATGGATTTCTCTGAATGAAGGTGCTTCACAACAAATGTTGGATATTGCAAACATAATTTGGTGAATGTATTTTATCTTAGGTCACCTGTTTCTTTTCTTATTTTGATAACTCTGCATGTCTTCCTAACAGTGTAATATCTTCACAAAAAAGGACACATACCCTACCTTCACACACATACATACACACACACACAAAAGAAAAGAAAAGAAAAAAAAAACAAAAAAGGAAGGAGGAGGTATCTCCTGCAGAGATGTCCGTACATAACTGCTTCATGAGATTTGGGAACCAGGAAAAAAAGTACTTTTGATAAAACATAGGTTACAGTGAATTTTTATTATTTTTATTTCTATACCTTTAAATCTTTATTAAAAAGTTCACTGCTTGAGACCATCTCAGGTATGAAATTACTGTTTTTTGGAACATGTACATCTTAGTCAGTTTAAAGTAATGTCTTCTATGTGATAATCTATGAATTCATGATGATTTCAGGCAGCTTGTTACAGCTGGAAAAGACATAGAAAGCATTTACTGGGAGCTTGTTATAAACGATATTCAAGATGCATGCAAGCTTTTTGAACCTATTTATGAACAAACAGATGGCGGTGATGGTTATGTATCTGTTGAAGTCTCTCCTAGACTTGCAAATGATACCAATGGAACTATTGAAGCTGCAAAATGGTTGCACAAAGTGGTTAATCGTCCCAATGTCTACATAAAGATCCCAGCTACTGCAGAATGCGTTCCTTCAGTTAAAGAAGTAATCTCAAATGGTATAAGTGTCAATGTTACAGTAAGTTCCATTGCTTACGCTTCTCTTGCCTGCTTATTGGTGATTAGGATTAAAATTTCAGAATGTGCTGTGTGCACTTGTAGAATATATAGTTGATTCATGCCCCATTTAGTAATCATATGTCTACATGATTTTATCTTTGTATTAAGATCATCGTCATTTGTATTGATCTGATGCTTAAATCTGTGAGACAGATGTTTCTTTCTAAACGGACGTGGATAGAATATGAGACTTAATAGAGAAAGTTTTCTACCAGTGTCACCAAGAAAACTTCCATTTCCTTGCCCATCTTAACTCTGCCTTCTCTCTTGCTGGAAGTTCTGACCACCCATCAATTGTGCACAGTTTTTTTTTTTGGTGTTCATTTTCTTTCTATTGATGTGCTTAATGTAATGTCTTTCAATTGTATTTTTCTTTTGATTTTGATCTAAATGTCATCTCCCAATGGAGATCTAGTTATTCTATTTTGATTTATCAGTGAACTCCTTTGCATTTAACCTTAGTGTCGTATGTTGTTCATATGATTGATTAGTATGTATTACTGATGACAGCTGATCTTCTCACTATCAAGATATGAAGCAGTCATTGATGCTTATTTGGATGGCCTTGAGTCTTCTGGGCACGATGACCTATCTAGAATTACCAGTGTAGCTTCTTTTTTTGTCAGCCGTGTGGACACCCTTATAGATAAGATGCTTGAAGAAATTGGGACACCTGAAGCTCTTGATCTCCGAGGCAAGGTAAAAATATAAAATGCCTTATGACCTATGTTCATTTGGAAACATGGAAATGCTAGAAGTCTGATCATGGTTTTATTTTAAAACTGCTTTAGGCTGCAGTGGCTCAAGCTGCTTTGGCATATAAGCTCTATCAAAAGAAATTTTCTGGTCCAAGATGGGAGGCCTTGGTAAAGAAAGGTGCTAAGAAGCAAAGATTGTTGTGGGCATCAACCGGTGTTAAGAATCCTGCGTATCCTGACACTCTGTATGTGGATCCTCTCATTGGACCTGACACGGTGAGCCTCAATATTTCTTACTCATTCGATTATAATTTCTCTTAGAAGTTTCAGATCATGCATAATAGAAAAAGAGGCTGTTTTATATATAGACTAGCTTTTTTCTTCTCTTTTTTTTGTGTGCGTTTTAATCTGCATACTAGTATGATTCAACATAGCCAGATTTACTTGTCACATGAGTACTCATATATATATATATATATATTTTTTTTTTTTTTTTTTTTTTTTTGGTGCACCTGAATGCTATGAACAGTAACCTAACTTAGAGGACTGAATATTATCGACTTGGAAAGAAAGCATTAGGAAATTAGTAATTTCCATGGAGTTCATCTATTTACTAAAGCAATTCAGGCAAATCAGTACCAATTTGTAGTATCACATCTGCTAACTATTTAGTAGTTCTTTCAGCCACACAGGCAATGGTAAGATGGCATTCAGGTTCCACCTAAGCCTGACTTTTTACTCAAAATGTGGATAACTTGGGGTCCGGAAATGGTTTTGCCACCAAAACTAGATGCTATCATATCATTATTTTAATTTTTAGATAGAATATTATTATTATTATTATTATTTTTGTCAAAGATCATGTAAAAAGCTAGTATTTGAGGATGCAGGTTTCACACTCTGGTATATTCAAAGCCTAGTTAATTCAATCTGGTATTTATGGACTTTAGATCCCCTCAAAAAAGTCATGGACTTCAGAGAGCATGGCTGACTAAATTATGCACATGTTTGATCTTCTATGCTTTCAGGTTTCCACCATGCCTGATCAAGCTCTGCAAGCCTTCATTGACCATGGCACCGTTTCAAGGACCATTGACTCAAATCTGTCAGAGGCTGAGGGTATCTATAGTGCGCTCGGGAAGTTGGGCATTGACTGGAACAAGGTTGGGTCTCAGCTTGAAGTTGAAGGTGTCGACTCCTTCAGGAAGAGTTTCGACAGCTTGCTTGTTAGCCTGCAAAAAAAGTGCGATTCCCTCAAGCTGGTCGGTCTGTAGGTGGAAGCTAGTGTTTCAGTTCCCAGCTATCAGCTGTCCTAAATAAAGCTGGGTTGGTTTTTTAACTTGTAAATTGTTCCTTGTTGTAAGATGTCGTCTGCTTTATGTGTACTAGGCAGGCTGCGAATATATGGTTTCTGAGGATACTACATAGCAAGTAATAGCACCAATTTAGAGCCATGAATTTTCAGAGGGGATCTAAGCCAACGAAGATCTCAAGGAAATGAATTGGTAGCCAGCAATCCTTCAGCCAGTGCCACCTTCCTTCACCTACATCCTTTCCAGAAAAATCAGGTTCATGATTTATTGCATTCTACTAGATATTCAAATGCAGCCAATCGGCACGGTAGTTTGATGCTTCTGAAGTAATTTTAAAGCTTTAATAGTTTTAGGAATGTAATAGATTTTAAATCCCATGAAACCAAATCATCATAAGAATCTGTGGTTCAATTTGGTTACTTATCCTATGACCTGTCCAGATAGAACTCCAAGGAAGTTGTATTGATCATAGATCATAAATCATGCTAAAACTGGAGAGAATTAAACAGTTGAGATATAGGTTTTTTCTGTACTGCTGAGATTGGAATAGCATGTAGAAGAATTTGGGAAATCCAAAATAGAAGTGTCTCTTTTCTTAGACTTCGATCAACAAAGTGCACACCAATTTGGCCAAGCAACTGGATCAATTAGTGGTACGAAGATTTCAGAACAAGTGAATGGATTATCTTTGTACCATAAAAGAAAAATGAAATCGATCATCTTACGTCCTATTTTGTGTTAGTACTGTAGGATTTCAAGGGTAAAATGGAAAAACAATTGAAAAATCTTCCATAGTACTAATGTTTAAAATGATGCAGAAAACATGGTAAAGTTAACACAGATTGAAATAATTAAATTTGAAAGCAGCAGAGGTTCTCTGCCTACTAATGTACAAAACCAACCTGAAAATGGTAGTGATTGGGAGTTCTGGTTCGGTCTTGTAGGTGATGAAGACACCACTTTAACTGATTCAGAAGTAGCTCTTCAGAGAGGCGTAGCCTAAGGTGTGGAGGGCGTAACCCAGAGGCAGCTCAACTAGGTTGTGGAACCCATTGGCACCATCTATGATTGCACCAAAGTGCTGGATCCACTTCCTTTCCTATAGAGTCTATGCTATAATCCTTGCTTTACCAATCCTAGCCTGCTCATTCCTAGAGATCTTCTCTCAACCATCTGTTACTTACCTAACCCTCCCATTTCAAATTCAAACAGGACCTTTGGTTCCATTATTGGGACTTATAGGTTGGAAACCTAATTGATGCAACTCCTAAATTTCATCTCTCAAGCAACTCCATCATGATGGTGAAAGTTCCTCAAGCTCCAATGTCAGCTCCTCAGCTACCATCCTAGTTACCAAAGTGATCTCATAATTCTTGCACGCACTGAAACCTCCTCAGCTGGCTTCACAAAATCATTCCTTCGTTAGCCATAAAGAAGAAACTAAAAATTCTAAAGCTGGAAGAAATTAACCATAAAGGAGATGATATCCTATTCATCAACTCCCTCACCTTATGAGATCTTATCAAGCTCGGCCGCAGATGTGGCCTTCTACTATCTAATGAGGGGCTAGAGGCATCAACCATCAAATTGAAAATCTTGGAACCGTAGAGATGCACAAGAAGTGGCTATTAGATGGCCATTTTTAACAGAGCCTAAGGGTGTTGAAGGCCTCTGTAGAACTTTTGGGTCGTTGAATATTATGCTTGAAATGCTTAAGGATCATGCATCATTTCGCTATTTTAGCTGTCTCATATTCTTAGTGTATGTTAGTCTCCTTTTGGGTTCCAGGAATCTGCTGTTGCACCATTTGTTATCCCACTTATCCTTCTGTTCGTCGTTTGTCATTCAGATGCTTTCATCCAAAGCAAATATCATTTATTGAATAGCAGAAAATATATGTTCAGTGGCAAAAATATTCCTCTTCTCTATGCTGCTCAAATAAATTTCTTTTAATGCTCAGTAGTGCCATCTCTTAAAAATTGTCGTCTCCAAATCAGAACGTCAATCCTAAATTAGAACATGAGAGGAATAATAGATCTAGTTAAATCCTCCGAATTCTCGATGAACCACAACTTAAAACATCTAAGACCATGAGTGATTAGATCTGGATAAAAACATAGCAGAAACTGTAAACATAACCACACAATTTGAAAACTGATACCAAATCAAAGTTGGAACACCGGTGCAGGAGAATAGCTCTATTTTATATTTCAACATCACACAATTTGAACAGGTAAGATTGGGAACAGAATTATAGGCGCTTGGATATCTGAATCAAGATAAAGCAGCAACTGTAAGGATAAACAGCTTACAAATTCACATCTACATCATTCCTCTAAAGTGCTTGCTTGAAAAGTTGAGACCTATTTGTCTGCGCCAAGAATGTGATGCTTAATGGCATCCATGACAACAGGACCCACCACAACATCTAGGCAAGCATTGAATCAGGGTAACCACCTGGCCCCTAGAGCAATATTTTTATTAAACATTGCTGCCACTTGATGGTCATTTGATTAAAATTTCACAAACTTCAAAGAAATCCTTAAAGGCATTATTTGTTGGTAAGGTTTCTTCCAAAGGTTCAATTTTTATTCACGAAGAAGGATCCCTGCTTTGCATAAGGAATAACTGGCTAGGAAATCCAATTAGACTATCTGCTGACCATCCATCTAGCTCTACTGGGACGACTAAGTAATTTCCAAGTGGAATCTATGTTCCAAAACCTGTCGTGCAAGAATCATGATCTTGCAAGCAGTGAAAATGAAATAAGAAACAGAATAGGGATATGCCAAGAAACAGACAGTTACAAATTGCACTTAACAGTATCTAGTTGTTGCTTAATCAAACTTTTCTAATATCTGATTTCTTTTATCAAGATCTTCATTTAATAAAAAATTGGGAGAAAAGGAAAATTAGAAGTAAAGGCACAAGGTTTTGCAACAATGCTTTTATTATCAGAGACAGTGCTATAGCTATCAAAACTTTCAGCTTATGGTATGTAATACAAGGTAAAACAGTAGCATCAAAAAACAGTTGTTAATCAATGTGCTAGAGAATTTTTACATATGGACATGTCAGTATATTTGAGAACTGTCCCTTGATAGATAGCTCTGTGCTGGGGCTGCAGAACTTTTATTTACAAACACTCCCTCCAACACTACATGCTCTGCTATTTCTCTACCAAAATGTAGAGAATAAATAAATTTATTTCATGGACTCTCGCAGAATTCCATCACCTGAGACATCATCAAAGTACTGATAAATTAAAAGAGCATGCAAGGACTAAGAAGATATTGAACCTCTACCGATCCTGAATGTGTTCTATCTATTCCATAATTTAGCAATAGACTGAAGCAATAGGTAAACATATTAACAGATATAGCCAAAAAAGAAGGAAAATGATACAAGAATCAATCAGAGGAAAGAACTTCACGGCCATTAATTTAACAAACTTTGAACACTTTGCATGCAATTTCTGAGAATTCTAGAAAATAAATGAGAAGACAAGTAAACATATTAAATCCAGTATTACTGGCCTAAAACTGTCAATCAAATGAACAAATATGAACAAATATATTAAGTAAGAAAAAACATAGAGGAAAAAAACATCATTAGATACCTTGCCACAAATTGGACAACTATCACTTCTTTC
The DNA here is from genome assembly GCF_009389715.1 of Phoenix dactylifera. Classification (NCBI taxonomy): domain Eukaryota; kingdom Viridiplantae; phylum Streptophyta; class Magnoliopsida; order Arecales; family Arecaceae; genus Phoenix; species Phoenix dactylifera. The sequence continues at coordinate 52,705 of NW_024067760.1, forward strand.
CATCCATTCATATATACAGCTCAGATGAAAATGATGAGAGCAATTTGTCACAATTTTTGGATTTTCAGGAGTATACTCTGTAAAATGAAAAGGAAAGTAAATAAATTAAAGAATCTACAAAGGAAAGATGACAAAAAAACTACAATTCCTCATCAAAGATCCATAAATTGAATAACATACAGGGCTTTCCCATTAGAATTCATATTAGGACATCTCAGACAACCTATTGAAGCAACACATTTTGTATTTAGTTATAAAGAAAAAAGAAAAAAAAAACATAACAATATGATCATGAAAACAAAAGAGAAACCAGGATACCATCAAGACATGTAGGGCAAACATCTTCATCCTCTGAAGTCGCTATCACATAACCAGTACCATAAGCTTTTGCATATAGATTTTTCTCTGATTCAGAATGGCTAGGCTTTTCTTCCTCAGTTTCTACACTGTTCCATTTTTTAATGGAACCTAAATGTTCCACTGCAGAGCTACTTCCATTTCTTCGACGGGTCTGTGATTCTTCCTGTAAGTGGCTCATAGACTTGTCCCTCCTCAAGACCAACCCATCACGTTGGGAATGAGATAATCTAGGATCTGTATCATAAGATGGAGGTTGAGGGACAAGGTGGTAGCTCTCAGACAATGAACTGTCAGCTGAAGCGGTTCCAATGCCTGTTGATATCAATGGAGTTACTGCTTGAACAGGGGAAGCAACTGTCTGCACCTCCAATCTTTGAAACATTGCGCTATACTACAAGGGAAATGAAATTGAGTGAGAAAATAGTTACTGCAAAATGTATGGCAGAAAAGAGAGAGAATTAGAAACAGGATTTACAAAGATAACCTTCAGAACATAGCTCTATGGAGAACTTATAATCTGCTTGACACGGAAAATAGATTCATAAAGTGTGGTACTCCCATTGACTGACATTTACTGATGATGCCAAACCGAGTGGACCAATATAATATAATAGCAATGGCATTCCAAATATCTCAGATTGCATAATTGACAAAGTACGCAGTTATAGTCCAACACAACATTCATAATTTGCCTAGAGAGAGAGAGTCGCATTTATCTGTATACAAAACGTTACTAATTCGTTCACCATCACTCAATAGCAATTAGCCCTTTGACCATACTGTTTTGCTTCTTTATTCATCTGTGTTTGACTTTCATATCGTGCTGGAGACAATAATTAATGAAGGGTCAAAATGATTCAGAGAAGGCACCACAGACGGGAAGTAGAAACATCAACATGGAAAACACACAAGCATGTTCACAGACAAGAATTTCCCACATAAACACAGGTTTCTTTTAGGATTGATCGCAAAGAGACTGTAGATTCTACCAGCAGGTCAGCTATATATGATATCATTTTTAGCTAGGCGCACCATAATCAGATATGGTCCAAATGGAAAATATGATTGGCACAAAGCTATGATAAAAATTATGGTAAGTCGATGTATAATAAAACCTGAAATGTAAACAAAATCTGTGATTTTATAACGTTACCCCACTGAACAGCTGATGAAAGAAGTATCTTAAGCATATGCAGTGCCTATACATGGGATTGCTTGGATGGGCATATTCTTCGAAATCCTCTGAACATGGACAACAGCAAAATGCTCCCATACCTATATTTTCCCGATATATCCAGAAAAAAACACACAATATAAGGATGAAGCCCAACCAATAAAATAATTACATCAAATAAATAAAATGATTGCACTTGAAGCCAAATACTCAGGATCCTAAATTACCTCTTTAACAGATTTTAGGGGAAGAGAAAGAACTTCTAACTTCAGCAATTACTGTACAGAACCTTACACAGGAACACGAAATTTGAACAAGAAGAATGCAATTGTTTATACATCTATATTCAAACAAAAGCAGGAAGCTGAATGGTGTAAACAAATAGATGTTTTAATAACATTCAGCACATGATGGGCCAGCTAACATCAAACCCATCAAATTATTGACAAGATGGTAGAGTGTCATCAGCTTCATCTTAGATGTGCCTCAGGAGTATGATCTTCTTTTTTGCCAACGAGTAAGATGAAAGAATTAGTTGGCTACATCAAAATAGGGATACATGCAAACAAACCAACTATGCTTAGGATTCAGGCATAGAAATGAAAGAGAAATGAAGTAGATATTGATGTTTCAGACAAGGTCCGCCATACCGGACCAGACCAGTACGATTCCGGTTTGTGCCGGAACCGGGCGGTACGAACCGGCTAGCTCTTCCCCGCTGGAGCCAGAAAAGAAGAGAACGTGAGAGATCGCGGGGAAGAGAGGGAGGGAGGAAACCTGTGGCCGCCATCGGAGAGCCGCAGAGGGGCGGCGGAGGCCGGGGGGGCGGCGGAGCCCGGCTAGGGACGGGGGAACCTGTAGGGGCGCGGTAGAGGCCGAGGCCGCGGCCGCGTCCCCTCTGCGGCTCTCCGATGGCGGCCACAGATCTCCTCCCTCCCTCTCTTCTCCGCGCTCTCTCTCCTTCTCTTCGTCTTCTTCGTCTCCAACACAGAATTGGCCCGTACTAGTTTCCACGACTCCGGCGTACCAGTAGCTAGCCGGACTGGTTCGTACCGATCGATACGGGCCGGTTCGGCAGACCATGGTTTCAGATGATATGACGAAGAGCCACTTTTTGATAATGAAATGAGCACCGGCAACAAATCAGAAATGTCAACCAAATCTCATCAGAATTCATCAACTTTTACTAATAAAACATATATAGTACTTTCTTTGCAAGTATTGCTTAGAACATTCCCATCAATTATATTCTGAAAGATAATTAAGCTAAAAAATACTCTTAAATAGTATAGAGGCATCAAGATGATTTGCACCACAATATTCCAGAGCTTCACAAATCTTCTGCACAATTAAATTGTATCCACCTATATTCATCCTAAAAATACAAAAACACCATCATGATGTTGTCGTAACGAGGTTTAATCATGTAACATGTTAACCAATCTTGCATGTGCCAAATCATTTAACTTGTATGCTGCATGGGAGAGGGAATTGATTAATCAAACACTGGCTGAAAGGACCTGTTTACAAATCAGACACTCTTGGCATGCTATAAATTAGCCAACATGCCAAACTCCGACGCAACTCTCATAGGCTTGGTGGAACAAACATAATTTGGCATGAGCCTGCGAAAAAAGGGTAGACTCCACTTCCAAACCTATAGGTAATATATCCCCTATTGTCAAACTTTTGATGCCTTAGTTTTCAAAATGAATGTTGGGCAAGTTGGACCTCATGCCCTTAGATATAAGTATAACCTCTTTAGAGTTTGAAAGCAGAAGACATGTTGATAATGATGACGATGACGATGACAATGACAAATTAAAGAACAAGAAGTGAAGTGGATGCAGCAGTGTCCCATGCAACAAGAGAAAAATAACAAGGAAAGAGAATGCCAAGAGCAAAGAAACCACACTCCCCCTTAGTGCACCACCACTACCCCCCACCCCCAACGTGCACAAATGCATGCAAACACCAAAAAGAGAAAAATGAAGAGAAGGAAAAAGTGAGGAAAGAGGGGGACAATCCCTATTTATTTTAGATTTGTTTTAGATTTGACTCAACTATGTAAATCTTTTCTGGAAGTAGGTTGTTTGCTTCATATTTTCTTGCTAATTTTGTGTTAATTTAGAGGGGAAATTTTCTATTGTTTTTTGAATCATTTTCACTAGGACCATTGTCCATAAGTTCTACTCTAGGGCTTCTCCTTCTGGTAAGAAGGCAGGCAAGCCTCGGAATCTATTGAAAAAACAACCAGAAGCATCTGCATCTACCAGCGAAGATAGATGCTGAGGAATTAGATCATCAAAAGTAAAAAAAAAGGGCCTAGGTTGGTTTATAATAGGTTTTAAGTAGCTTTAATTTTGTTTTGCAATAAGTTCCTTTGTTTTCATTCCGGGTTCCATGTTAATATGTGTTTTATTGTTTTTGGACGCTCTGGGTTATTTTATGTCATGAAGTGAATAGATTAACGGTAGTGGAGCTTTTGGATTGATTTGGAAAAAATATATATTTCCAATCACATCATGTTAGACTCCAAACTCTTTAATTTTCAAGTTCAAGGTTCTTTTATGATTAGAAAATGTTAACGCTATTGAGAGGAATATAAACAGAAGTCAATTAGAAGCAACAAAATTTGCACACTCTATGGGTTGCTTTGAATGTACTAGCTTGCTTATAGATTTATTTCCTAAATATTTGTCCATTTCTCTCCCACTTTTTCCTTTTCTGTCCCCTCCTATTACACTTTTTTCTTTTAGATTAGAAGAATTATTTTGAGTCAAACTGTTTTAGATTATAAATTCATTATTGGCAAGGTGGGGGTCCTAAAATTAGGAACCAATTTTTCATGGGTATTTAGTCTATAAATAGCGGTTCATAAGGAGTAACAAGTTTTTCCCAATTTATTGTTTTCTTTGAATTAATTAGCTTGTTTATAAATGTTTTTCCTCAATTACTGTTTCTCCTCTATTAACTTCCTTTCCTTCTTCTCTTCCACTCCCATTTAGATTTTTCCTCATTTTAGTTGAGTCAAATCTAAAACAATTTATTAACTTCCTTTCTCCCATCCAATTACTCTTTTTCTTTTTTGAATGTTTTCATTGAGAATTTTCATATCTAAAATGATGTAAAACTTATTTCTGCATGTATCAATTTATTTGCAACCTTAGCACTAAGGGACTGCATCAAAATCACGGCTTTAGAAGACACCTAAGCAGCCACCTTAGGCAAAGTTGCTCCAGGGATACATTGCCAAGTTAGGCTGCCTATATATGCAACCTAACCATGGGCAGGCATGTACCTGCTGCCTATATAAGCAACCACCTTAGGCAAAGCTGTGCATCCTTATTTCCAGTGATTAAATGCAGTGCATAAGACCCCAAATGCAAATGCGGTCCCTTAACTGCACTATATTGCCTACATGCGGTTACTATATACAGCAATACCACACATGGGCTGAAAGGACAGTCCATAGTACTATGTGGCCATATTTGTGTCTCCATCAGCATTGTTTGGTTGCATATGTGGCCCACTTAGCATTATGGCTCCAAATATATGCCCCATTCTTATAGGGGTCTATGTACATGGAACAATGTTCAAATTAATGGTTAGGGTGAATTTGAGTTACAATGATATTGTAACTGCTTTTATTAGTATCAAGTAATAAGACTCATATTAATTGTTATTGCTATTAATATTGATATTATTTATAGGGCTAGAGCCAGAAATTTCCCTTTGGAGGGGGCTCAGAAAATTGTATTGACAACATTTATCTTGGCTTATTATAAGAAATGACTAAATTTATTTTTGTAAAATAGCAAAGGTATTTTAAATTGTGTTTACTTTTCAATTTTATTCATAGATTATAATATCGTATTGGGCACCATATTTGATTTAATTTATAATATTTAATAATTTAAATAAATTCAAAGAAATATTTTGATCTAGCATGTTATATATCTAGCCAGATTATTTCAGAGATCAATAATATACTTATGGGATTGTGTGTAAGTCAAGATTTCTTTTGGTGATATAATTATTATGAAGGTGATTCAGAAAACTAGAAGCATTTTATTGTTTCTCATTCATAAATCAAAACAAAGAACAAAAAAAAATCTGAGTAGGTTCTCAAGAGAAACTCATGGATGAATTTTTCTTTTTCCAGTAAATTAGTGGCATGACACCACACATTTTATTCTTTGTTTTGGTAAGAAACACCAGATTTTTTATTGAAGTGGTAGTATGAGAAAAGATGGAGAGAGGGTCAAAGACCATCCATGGATAGAGCAAACAGGGCTACACGAAATGAGAGTTTAATCAAGAGCGAAAAGGGTTGTTTTAAATTTTGTGAAGTGGATATAGAAATTATATTATAATTTAAAAATGCAAAGTAGTAATGATTCATTTTGTGAAGAATATATGAATGCATGCACCAGCAAACAAAGAGGAAAAATAAGAAAAATAAGAGAAACATACCTGTCTCTCTCTACCGAAATGTGCATGGGTAGGGATGGACTCTTTGGAGAAGAATAGATTTTTTCCAGGCTATATATTCAATCTATAGATGAATGGATTGGTCCCGTTCTAAATTTTTGAAAAGAATATAATTCTAATGGGGTTATTTCGAACTTTCCAAACAAGGAATCCTCATTATGATCTAAACTTTTAACTTTTAACAATATAGATTAGTAACAAATGCCATAACAGAATTAGTAGAATAGTGCAATCCCAACTATCAATGAATGAGAGGGGGCTTTACACAGGAGATAATATGGGAACTTTTGGGGTGGCACATAAGAAGAGTCTTTGGATGATCAAAAGACAAGCCTTACAAAACTAATAGGTGACTAAGGATCTTTCAGATCTTAAGGGGACCATGGCCCCTGCTGGCCCCCCAAGACTGCCCCCGATTTTTATCCAAAAAATAGTATATGGTTGTTTTTGTTGTAGTTTATGTATTTTACTAATTTTTATTTGGTTAAAAAATACAAACCACATATGTGCTACGCAATCCCTTGACTGCCTACATGCCATGGCAACTTTAAAAACATTACTTATTTCTTTCTTTCCTTCCTTCTCCTCCACTCTTTTTTTCCTTTTGCTGTGTCTATCACCACTAAGCTGCTGCTATGGCCATTATCATCGATGGCTTCCACCACTACAATAATCAGCATATGCTATAGCTATCACGATTTCAACTCCATAATCAGGAGCTCCTATCATTGTTGCTATGTTTGAATCATTTGCATGACCTCAAAACAGCCATGTAGCGCCTAGGCACTATGCACCCGTGGCTGCTTGTTTCCACTCTTCAAAACATTGTCAAACATAACACTTCTAATAAATAACAAAAAGATCTCAAACCTCATTATTATCTTGTGAACTTTTGTCAAAGCAATTTTCTTACAGGATTGGCCGGAAAAAAACAACCCATTCAGGGCCTCTTTGGATATTTCTACAAGATTGGGATGAAAATAATGTAGGAATTGGGTCTGTTGACCCATCTAACTTGCATTTTCTAAGAGCCTACCAAACCCAACCTAGGTCATAGCCTTTGGGCTGCAGGAAGAAAAAAAAAAGAACCTATGAAGGTCTTTTTTTTCTTCCCACAAGATTCGGGCAAGATGGTATTTGGTTGATACAAGGCCATGCTTAAATGGCGGCCCAATTCACAAATCCTATAGGATTATCAGCCCAATCTTGTAGAAATATCCAAACAAGCCCTCAACAGTTTTCAGATTCTATTGATATGTTAATCCCAAATAGAGTATCTAAACAAGCACTAAAAGCAAAGTTGTAGATAGGTTCTCGAATAATACTTTTGAACTTAAAACATTAACCCATGAATCAATATACATGAGAGAGAGAGAGCAATATTCCTAATTTTCTATTCGACACAAGAAAAGGGCGGTGTCTTGTATCGAAATAATAATGATTTTTGCTCTTGTTCGTCAAAGATTACTATTCCTTGCTTTTCGGGTTTATCAGAACTCCTTTTTTTAGATTCATAAGAAGTAGTAGACAAACAAAACGAAAGGGTTAGGGGAGGAGAAATTCATTGAACAAATAGAACTTCTTTAATTATTCAATTGATTTAAACTTCTAATTTAGAAAAATTATTCAAACAAAAAAATAGCAAGGAAAAAAGGAGTTCAATGAGAATTTCAATAGTAAATTTATTGCCTAGAGCAAATGCTCAAGTAGGAAGGACTCTGTTTGTCTCTGTCAAATGAATATATACATCATCAGTATTTTGAAAAGCTCTCTGTCTCTTTCTTGTGACTGCATTAACTTCTATTCATATGAACATAAAGAAGGAATGATGGTGTAGAAGCAAAACATGGGCCCTGGTCAATATTTATTCTTGTTCACTTAAAATATCCTCTTTAATGATGCTGCAAAAATCTCTCAATCTCATTTCAAGAGCAGAAACCTATGAGACTCATCACCATGGAGCATAACTTAGAGATCACCAACATGGAGCGGAGGTGAATACCGCATGGAATTTCTCTATCTTTCCTATGGACATGAAAACACCAAATACAAACACCTTGATCAAAAACAGTAGCCTATTCATAGTTCTCAATGAGTGATAGCCTAATCGACAAATGATACTGCCTCTGGCTAATGCTCGAGCCACATGTCAAATATGGATCCACATATAGGCAAGATTGAACATATGAACTAGGATATGTAGTGGAAGCTTATTAAGCACGCTAGATGTCCTCCCTTTATATGCTAGCAGAACTAGAAGAATACACCAAACTAGGAACAACCTATTTCTAGTTCAATAAAGCTGATTCTCAAGGCTCCAAAATCACCTAAGAGGGACACAGCCCATTCGTTTGAAGGTTTCACAAAACCCTTCTTAAAACATAACTCTGAAACTCGAGCTCTTATAATTCAAACAATAGGAGAATGCATTGTTTTGTCTAGGGTTGCCCAAGCCATTTCTCCTGCCAAGAGCTTGTAGACCACCCATATATTGAATGCAAGGATACATAGGAATTAACCAATGCAAACAAGATGCCACACCTTGTTTATGTCATTCCAAAATGTTGCAAAACAAGATATTGTTCCTCCACAAGAAGGAATCACAATAGGCATTTTAAACTTGGGCAACTGAGAATAATACATCCGACAAACATAGGGCTTGCTTGGTATTGCTTAAAGTCATTCTCAAAAATCGGATTATTTAAATTTTTAATTAAAAAGTACATTTTGGTATATCTAGTGTTTGGTAACATTGTGGAACTATTTTTTTATATATAAGCTTACCATATTTGAAAGACAAGGAGCAATGTCATGAAAGAAGCAAGAACTTACTTTTCTAACTTCTTTTTTGGCTTCTGTTTCTTGTAGAAGCACTTCTAATGATATTATCAAACACTTAAGCTACATTTGGTTTATAGAAATGAAAAGAATCAGAATAGGCATCAATATACAGTGAGAATGGAATGCAGGGAATCAGAATCATAATTCTCAATCTATTGTTTGGCCACGAAATGAAGGAATGCCTGGAAAAGGAATAGCAATTCAATTCTAATAATTAATTTAGCTATTTATATATTAGAATATAATTAATTTATATTGCTTATCCAAATATATCATCAAATAAAGGGTAAAACTAAATTTATAATAATAATCATTACAATTCTTTCAAGAGTCTTCTATTATTCTATATATCTATATGATGAACTTTTATCTAACTATTATAATATTAATGGTCGTTATTTTTACATATCATGTTTTATTCTTTTCATTTTTAATTAGCATTCTTATCAACTGGTTTTTGTTTTTATATGAAATACTTGTATTTATAAATGAAATTTTCAATGTAATATTTTACTTTTGAATGTAAAATTTATTTACATATTTTTTATATTTTTGTTTCCATCTTTGTCCATATTTCCTAATTTTTAATTAAAATATTTTTATATGTTTATATTACAATTGTATGTAATTACTTTTTTCTATCCGTTTTTCAGGACTAACTAGACCACAAGGTTCAGTTTCTCATCTGGAACCAGCAAATGAATATCCATTTTTAATTTCTATTTTCTAATTTTATCTAATATATTATTTTTATATGATACAATTTAATTATTTTTATTATTCATAACACACATTAGACATTGCTTATTTGCTGGTATATAATAAATAGTACACTGTTAAGTAACAATTGATATAATATTACAATGCATACTACTTGATATTTTCATTATTTTCTAATAAAATATATTTAGTTAAATATTAGTTAAATTATTTATTTTTATTTTGTATTATAATTATTAATAATTAACTCGTATCAAATATATTATTTATTGCTATTTTATATTATAAATATTGCTAATTAGTTAATTACCAAAATATCATTCATTCCCATACTCATGGGAATGACCATTCCTCCCATCTAGGAGTGGGATCACCATTCTTTCATTCCAAAGGGCTTGTGATTATAGAGGAATCATTATCCCATTATTTAATGTCATACCAAGTATTGGAATGAGGCCAAAGTCAGAATACCCATTCCATTCAATACTCATTCCAGTCAACCAAACATAGCATTATTTTTTTCAGAAAATACATTTTCTACTTTAGAAGATACACATATACCATTTTTAAGCGTTACCAAGTGCACCATTAATCTGCCAACTTATAGAGAAGTTACGAGATGTCCATAGAAAGGAAACCATCAAGACCTTGCAAGATTATTAAAAAAATATATGATCATGACTAGTTGATTCCATATCTACGTACTGCAACCCATCACAAACAACATAGTTGTTTTCTTTTTCAAAGAGAAACAATTTTTTATTGGCTACCAAAAAAGGATCGTTATTTGCACCATACGTCAATCTGTTATCTTCTACAAAATTCCTCAAAAAATGTCAGAAGAGATGACTTGGTATGTCTCATGTGACTGAATAAAAATATTCCAGTATAGATCAAGTAAATAAACATCTCTTCCATCAATTTTACCATGAAACTCTTCTTTAACAAAGCATACAATACAATGAATAAATAGATGACCCTACAACACAAAATCTAACTGCTCTCTGGTACTAGAAAACTTTTGATTTGATATTAGGATGGTATGCCATTTGTTACATTGTCATTTTCATGATCTTCAAACCTATGCTATATGTACCAGTACAGTTCATGACCACCAATTCACACCTCAGCTTGATTATATCAAGCTTCACTTCCTTAAATCTCAGTAAGAAAGTACAACTGTTAAATAATGTCTGATCTTAAAACTCTTCTTTTTTTGTGCGTGCGCATTGTGAATTTTTCAGATTTAGGAATTTCATTAAGACTAGGAACTTCTAGCATTTTATGTACTCATTCAATATGCTTTTCTTTTCAATTCCCACCACATTATCTTTTGGTACTATACCATAAGCTTTACCAGAATCAGTAACAAGTCTGATATCTTGGTCCTTACTCCTAAAGGCAATTTTTTTATTAAATAACAAAGTGAGAAATCTACCTATATCTGCAGGTTCTTAGGGTATTCCCATAATGTTTAATAAAAAACGAAAAAAACTAATTTTGTGTCCCTAGTTTGTGTTCACAACACTAATGGGTCAAACCTGCTCCAGAACAAACCACCCAATCCCTCTCCTGCTTTTACTTCTTGAGCCTCAATAAATTATAAGAGAACTAAGTAGTTTACTCCATGAAATCTCATATTTCCCTCTCCTGGACGCTAAGCTAATGAATTATTTAATAATGCATGTTCTACATAATGCATGATATGCAGGTATTTTCCTCAACATTTAACAGATCAAGCATAACAAAAGCAAGTGATGTTCCTCTCTAAGGCATTTTTCATAATTTCACCACACATTAAAAATTTCGATAAACAGATATGGGCAAAAGCATTACATATGCAACAAAATACCAATCATGATCTATTTAATCACAAAATAATCATATACAGGGGGGAAAAAACAAGTCAACTCATGCCAAGCTATACTCAGCAGTGCACAAGAACAGCCTTTACAACCTTAATCCTTGATTAGAACTGCAAAATCTAAGTTGTCAATCTTTTTGGACAAAATCTACCAAGAAAAGAAAGGATCTTTCCGCTTCCCAATACCTCCCCATCCTCCCCCACCACCCCAACACCCCCAGAAGAAACGAGAAATAACACAAAAAAAAACAAAAAACATGACAAGATCTGCCACTTTAATCAGCAAACAACCTAGATAAACAACAAACAGCTATTATCTCTTCGCGCCATGAAACCCTAAGATCATGAAATGCAGACACGAACCCTTGTCTCCAATCTCCATCGATCCCACCTCTGAATAACAAATTCAGATGAAAATTCACTCATACAACCGCACGAACAAGCGATTTCTTTGCGAATTAGAAAAAAAAAAAACCATCACTGTCAGATCCACCCGATCAAAGAAAGCCAAAAAGTCAGGAGAATTCATATGATGGTCTTTCTCCACATAGCAAGCGATCAAACCAGCAAGAACGGGAACTGGAGATCTAAAAGCACTACCTGACGAAGAATCGAAGGAAGGGATTTTACCTGTAAAGAAAGCAACAGGGCTAGGGTTTAGGCCCCCTAGCATTGACGGAGAGGGACGGGGAAGCAGAGCTCCGCACCGCTGAAGTGAGAGGAGCTGCAGAGAGAGAGAAGGAGAGAAGCGTTGGACTCGGTGGGGGTGTCGGGGCGCTAACGCTATCTTACGGAAGAGCGTACCGAAGTTTATAGGCGGATGGTCGATTAGCCGCTCGTGTTGCATTCGGATGCATCTGGACCGTCCATTTTTCTCGTTAAACCTACTTGTAGGGACGCCTAGACGTGACGGTGCATATGGGCTGACAGGATGTCTTTGAATGGAAGAAATGAACGGTTGATAAAAGTGTCCTCATACGCATCTTTATGCTTTGTACGTAGAAGATGGTACCGTTAAAGCCGTCTGGCCTTCTTCTTTTCTTTTTTTCCTTTTTTTTTTTTTTTTTTTTTTTTTTTTTTTTTTTTTTTTTTTTTTTTTTTTTTTTTTTCCCGAAGTGCCAAGGATAACTTCCCATCTCCAACTCATGGAATACTGCTAGAGTGATTAGTTGAATAATTAGCCACCTGGCCCGCAGTCCCATTAATTTTACAGAAAACATGTTTGACCCGAAAGATCCCTTCATCTCAAGCTTTTCTTTCCCGGCTAGGTTTTAATATATAAAATTATCAACTTTCAACCCTTTGCACCTGCATCCCTTTTTATTTAAAAATTTTCAATTAAACCCCTTAACTTTTGATGTGAGCCGATGAACCATTAATGATCATTCATCAAAATGCTCTTCAGCATAACAAGGGCCGACCAATGTTAGGAATTAGGGCAAAATCCCTAACTCTTTTAGCCCACCCATCACCAACCCATGTCGGATGAGATCGTTGTTCGGTGACCCTCCACTTCGATGAGATCCTTCTCTAGCAAGTAGCAACCCTCCAACGAGCATCCAATTTCCCTCCCGATTGTAAGTGTTGTTGACATTCCACCAACCATGGTCAATGTCATGCTAGGTTCAAAAGTCACGAATGGTAAGAAAATAATTGAAATAAACTATCCACATCATGCTAAAAAGTCCACTGGTTAAGAGACGAAACAGAGTTCTATCAATTCATTTAGTGCATTGTGACGATACAGCTAATTTCGGCACCTAGTACACTGCTAGTCCATATATTCTTTAATCTTATCAAGGGGTACCTAGCATGGAGTGATGACTTCAAGATCAACGAAAAGTGATGAGCACTATATTTAGTTGCACTCTTGTGATTCTATATAGTAGTGATTTTAAATCACCTTCACTTCTAAAATCATCTTCCAAACAGTTGTAGTTAAACCTGTTCTTGAGGACATGTTTCCACGATCATTCTGGAGCAACAATGTTGGGCAGAAATTTGAGGACGATAATGCTCCTCAATACAGCCTAGCCAACTCCCCATGCGAGAGACTCCATGCAAGGAAGCATCATTTGCGATGAAGCGTCGTCCATGAGTCTATCCCCAATTCGTCTTTGTCAGGGCTTTCAATTGTCATCTTCTTTTCTTCCTTTCACCCTTTTTTTGGTTGCCGCGGTTTCTTGTTTTTGTGAGGTATCTAATGTTTGATATACAGTCACACTAGCAATTAGAGAATTTTTTGGTTGAGAACTTTTTTTGAATGGATTTATTTGACAACTATAAAGAGGGTATGACTCTAATTTTGGATCGTTTCTTAGCTTGTGTAATCTATTTTTGACGAAGGTTCGCACTAAGTTTATTGATTGCTTAAACAATTTAAGCATTCTTCCTGTCGGTAACGGGGGATAACATAATGATATGCAGCTCAAGAAGCTGACCCTAACTAGATAGGAATAAGATTGGTTATATTTTCCTCGCATCTTAACCATCAAACCATGTATTGTTAATCAAATTAATTTAAAAAACATTAGCAGCAAAAACCATGTTATTTAGAAACACTATAACAAGTGGTTATTTGAGTAAAAATCAGCTTATTACAAATAAGATTATCTTTCTAACTTGGAAAAAGCAAACCAAGGACAACAAACCTATTTGAGACTAGATAGCCATGAAGGAAGAGCTCCCAAGAGTTTCATAAACTTTGTTTAAGAATCAGTAAGAAGATTGTTTTCATATCAAGTTGATAGACCTACCTTTGAGGAGTAGTAAGTGATCATTATCTTAGCAATTAGTTACACAACGTTTCTTTCTTTTACTATTTTCTCTTTTTTTTGTGATTATTTCTTCTGTAAGATCATCACCAGCCTCCATGTCTACGTTATGTTTAGTACAAATCTTAACCAAATGCTCAAGGGATCATTGCTAGGAATTACTTTTTCCTTGATTCTACCATGCGATCCATGTCTGTGTCACCTCAAGATCTTCGCATCTCATATGCACATTGCTGAGATCAAGATTGTTTTGTAGAGAATTTTGATGATTTCTGTTTCATTTTCTTCATTTAGTAGGTATTTGATCTTTTGTTTATCAAAATATCTTCATCAAGATCCAGATAATTATCTCTTGTGTTACGTGTGGAAATTGTGTTTAATTGTCTATGTGTAAATTTAACTATTTGTACTATTATTTGCTGCAATGGCTCCATTTCCACAGTTCCTGGTATCTTGGTTTTGCAAATGGAAATGATGGAGTACATGTATAGCAGCAATATTCATGCAACTTAATTTTTTCAAAAAAAGGGTTTAAACTGTTGTTTTCAGCAATTGATATTGGGATGATTGTTGTTCCTTTACCTATTGAGGGTTTAAGCGCCTTATGTATTTTAACATTTTCAGGCTCCTTTACGTTTTCATTTGACTGCCTTTATGTCTTACTAGGTGGTGGCATGTCCTTGTTATGTTCCACAGACAACAGTTTTTTAATTTCACTTACTGTGATAAACGAACATCTGACCATGGCAATGATTTTTAACGGTAGTTTCTTTTTTTTTTTTTTTTGTTCTCTCTCTTTTATTCCATGGTTTTGTTTTTCCACTGGTTGTGACAAAGGGACTTAGAAATGAACATGAACCATAACAATATTGATTAGCATGAAGCAAGGCAATCTGAAATTTTGGGTGATATGAACCCAACAAATTACTTTATACGCGTCCTCACATACTCTCCCCAATTAAACAGACTAAACATGTGCCTGCACGGGTCCTTACATACTCTCTCCGTTTAAGCCCCGACGTTCCTATTAGACTAAGGGTTCAAATCTAATCACAAGCACCACTAATCACAAGCACTATAATCGGTCCGTGGTCAGTCTCAATAGATCTGTGCTGCAGTGTTGCATAGTTCACATATGTTATGGGTCGGTTCATACTATTTGTAATAACTTAAGACCTCACTCAAAATAGCTAGCCGGAAAGTATTATTTGGATTCCTTGATTTTATATAAGTATCTAAAATCTTTCCAGCGAATAATCGATTTGAGACTAAACACACACCCGCACGGCTCCTCATAATGACCAACAGAAGAAATTTTAGAAGTGGGTTTCAAACATGTAGATGAACTATTCAAAAGATCATGAGGGATACCAGAAGGAGTATGATCAATCTTTATTGCTGGATAGTTTTATTAGAAGTTTATAGTGGAAGCTTGATAATAGTGTTTGAATTCTTATTCCTAGCCATGCCCAAATATCTTGTGAATGTAGATTCTAGACAGTAGATAAATAACTGCAAGGCTCATGCGGGGTATGGTTCCCCAATGAGTTACGATTTGAACTTCAATTTTGATTCTCTTTTCCTCTTAACCAATCATATTTCTATCCTTGTTCACTTATGTTGAATTCCTCCATGCATAAGGGAAGCATGCAAAGAAAAAATAAGTTGCCAGGTGCTTGATGTGTGATAAATTACTAGTTTAATAAAATTTAATATAAACCTCATATCTAACGTGTGAAAAGCAGGTTGCTGCCTGTCGTTCATTGTGTCGGTTTATGCTTTTGTTTACCATCTTGCCAATTTATCTAACAAGTTAGCAAAAGCGGCCCAATAAATTTGAAGGCCTAAGATGAATTCACTAATAATAATAATAAATGTATTTAAAAATTATTTGGGGGCCTCAATGTATTTGTAGCTAAGAGTCTTTAGATTTGGGGGCCTCAATGCTGCATTTATAGCTAAGAGTCTTTTGGGGGCTTCAATATATTTATAGCTAAGAGTCTTTAAATCGGAGTGTCATGTGACCGCCTAGGCCGTCCCTGCCAGTGAATATTCACCATTTCTACTTTTCCAGGCTATAATGATGAGAACTATTTGTGTTGGTTTTTTAGATCTAGTTGGGTTTCCAGGTGACAGCATGCAACCCCGTGCATGATAGCGTTCATTTCGCACGGTTGGGCGCTGCAAATAAATTATATTTAAAGGAGAATATTTATCCATGAGATTTGTTGTTAAATGTTATAATATTAGTATAGCATTTAGGGTTGAAATTTGGCCTGAGGGTGACCACGCCGGATGAAGCCGAGAAGACGCTGACCGGGACGGAGAAAGAGGGCCACCTCCTGTGCTCCGAGGTACCTGCACAAAGCTTTGGCTGGAGATTCCAGCAAATACCCTCTGATGGCTAAGTTAGAGTTGATCCAGAATTTTTTTGGGAGAAAAGTCCCTGAGTGTTTTTGATATGATTTATTTATAGTCCTCACAAGAGTGCCCAGGTGGCTAAGGCATGATCCATCCTCATCATGGAAGAAGATGGTCTTGGCCATGTGGCGTGTGGCCAAGGCCAGGGCTCACTTGAGGCACACAGTATGGGCAGCCCTTGTGCACGGCATGGTGTTGGCTGGTGTGGCAGGGTATGGCTCTTGGTAGCAAGCGTGGCTGGGGTAGCAAGGCATGGTCCTTGGTTGGCATGTCATGGCATGTCCAGCAAGCAATGGTTCGTGGAAAGGAGCTGGTTAGGCTGGGATGTTCAGCCACATGTGCGAGCGTAGGCGCGGCAAGCTTGGAGACCACGGCATGTGCTTGACGAGGTCGGCTCGGCCTTCGGCAGGGGCTGAGATCGGCCTGGCCTCTGGTCGAGGTCGGATCAGCCTTCGGCGGGGTTTAAGGTCGGCCTGGCTCTCAGCGGGATTAAGGCCTGGCCTACTCGACTCTGAGGTCTGCTTGGCAGGAATTGGGTGATTCCACGCTAGAGTAGGACGATCCATTTTGCCTCCCATCAATAGTATGCTTACATATAAATACTCTCTCTCATATGCATATGATGGAAAATGGACCAAGGAATGCATATTATTTTTGAAGAATTCAGAAGTTATAAGATGAACCTTAAATACACTATGCAAATATATTATTAACTAGGAGTTCTAATGTTGGTAGAATTCAAAGAAAGTTCTCATCTAGAACTTAATTTTTGGTGTGCAAATAGTTCTCATGGTCTAGACATTTGAACATGGAAGATGATTGGGAGCATAGTGAACTTTCAATTTTGTGTCTTATGTTAGGTTATCATTGGTCTAGTTCGTGTTTGCTCGATATAATATATATATATATATATATATATATATATATGGGGGGGCGGGTGTGTAACATATTGGATATTTTTGTTTGTGCTAGTTTTTCTTGTGTATATTGTCTCTATGTAGCTAAGTTGAATAAGAATGTTGCGGCTGAGTTGAACAAGGGTGATAAGTTGAACGGTGATAATTATGATATTTGGCACCAAAAAGTTCAATACATCTTTGAGGAACTAGAGGTTTTGGAGACACCAACCATACCATGGCTGAGCCTGAGCAAGGTACTTCTGCTCAACATAAAAGGAATCATGAGGCTTCTTAGAAGAGAGAACAACATTGCTTACATCATGTTGCTAAGCAGTATGTTGGATAATCTCATGTGTGAGTTTGAGGAGTACGACACAACTTAGAAAAAATGGCTTGTTCTGAAAGAAAAGTTTCGGGGTACTTCAGTTGCTAAGCTAAGGAGGTTTACTATCAAGTTTGGCTCCTACAAAAAGCACACAAATAATACCGTAAGACAACATCTTAGGAAGATGTCAAATATGAAAATGGAGTTGAAGGCAGCTGGCCATACCCTCCTTGATGAGTAATAGGTTCAAGCTATGATTAGATCCCCACTCAAGAGCTGATGCACAATGACAATATAAAGACTTTTCAAGAAATAGTGCATCATTTGGAACTAGAAGATGAGTTCCCCAAGGCAGCTAAATCTTTCAGGCTAGCTTATATAGCTGAATCTAACTCACACAAGGCTTCCAATTTCAAGCGCAAGAGAGGTTGGTAATTCTCCAAAATGGGTAAGGAGAAAGGGTGAGCATCTTACTTTGGCAAGGCTAACCGGCGCAAGAGAAGCAAGCTCGATGGTAAAAAAGGCAAGATCAAGATGTGCTGCTACAATTGTGGTAAGCCGAGTTACTTTGCGCATGAATGCATTGAACTGAAAAAGGTATATTCTTGCTCCATTTTACTAAATTATACTTATGTTTCTAATTGTTTTTTGCTTAGTGAATCAAGTCGGACTGTAAGCTCAGGAGCCATAGATCATGGAGCTAGAGATAGGGGAGCTGTTGCGTGGTACCATCAAATCAATCCTGACAGCTGGTGGATATATATAGGAGATAATTCGAGAGTTGGAATAAAAGGGATTGGCATCTGCAAGTTGGTGCAACAGGTTGTACCTTACTCCTACATGATGTTCTCCATGCACCAGATATTTGACATAATTTGGTTTCTATAATTGCCCTTCTTAGTTTGGGATATAGTTTGAACTTCCATGGTGCTTATGTAGTTATGTTGATATGTATTTAGAGGCAACTTATTATGGCTCTAGTTATTTATGTATAACAAAACTGGGAGTCCAGGTATTTGGGCTAATGTAGACCTCATCTCACTGATCATCTCATGAATCACATATGATCGTGTGCCTCTACATGTAAACTAGTGATGATGCTCTCTCTAACACCTGATGATGATGATGATGTAACAAGACTAAGAAATTACGTGCTGACATTCGAACCTGGTGCATCACTTAATGGGTCACAGTTATGGCAGGCACCATCCTATTGTTTCAGCAGCTACATAGATGGCGGCAATGACCATGGCAACGTACAAGGTGTACAAGGTGGAGACGAAAGCAACCCAAGGGGACTAGACATAAAGCTATTTTTGATCTTATGTTTAGGAGACTCATTTGAGACTGTCTTCATCATTTGGTTTCTAAAAAGTGAGATTTATTTGTAACACTAAAGTTTTATATGTTTCTAACTCCGAAGCCAATGAAAAGAGTGCAGCAAATGCCGATTCGCAAAGTAGTTTCAGAGAGACATGTTGAATGGATGGAGTATAAGAAACAAGACTTTCAATGTTAAATCTCTCTTGGTCTAGCTGGAGGGATGAGAATGTTAGGAAGAAAGGTAATCCCTTTGGCTCTCACAAATTTGAGTCTTTGGGGATCTCATACCACGCATCTCGTTGGATGTCATTGTGGAATTTGGTGGACAGAGATAAGGCCTTCTATAGATGGTCTTTCTTGGCCACTTCACCCTTTTTTTCCTTCTTCCTTTTCCTCCTCCCTCTCAACCTTCCTTTTATAACCTATCACTGTTCAACTGTTTTGCCTACTTGTACTCTTATTCATTTTCTTGTTGAATTTGATGGGCTTCTCCCCATCCTTCCCTCAAAAAAAATAAAAAGAAAATGAAAAAGGTGCAGAAAAGGAAACAACTCCTAAATACATGCCAAGTTACAACATTACTTTAAATTTTTAACTATAGTCTAAGTTGCACATCATAGTTACACAAATCAACCCACAGATTGGCTGGTGAATTATAATGTTTGGAGCAATCAATACTCAAGTAGTTTTTACGTCAATGTTCAGAGCATGCAACTCATGCTGAAAGGATGTAACTCAAAAGATGAGAAACTTTGAAAAGTTTGGTCAAGCATTAAAATCCCACAATCTGTATGTCACAAAACAATCAGTAACTCCAGTTAAGTTACCTTCTGAAAAAAAATAAGTTACTTTCCATTGCACAGACAGCCATCCCACTGCCCTTGCTATCCAATTTCAGGCAACCTTTTCACTCCAAAATAAAATATCATAAATAAATGCAAACAAAGATTCTAAGTGTAGAACAATATTACAGAAGATCTAAACTGCACCACATTTGCAGGTAGATCTTACTTATCCTAGGAACTACCACATCCTGCTGTTGCACTGAACAAACAAACAAGATGGTTAGTTCTACATTCCTCCTTTTCCTTTCAATTACGTGTTCAAGGTTACATCACTAACAAAGTGTTTCCAAATTATAACATTGTACTGAAATTAATTTACAAATCATGGTCACTAACATGGAGCTTCAGAAATTTATCGAGTGATGGCTTTTATATGCACAAGTAGATGAAATTAAAGCGTAGTAACTTCCGGAATGAATGAGTGCAGCAGATGCGCAACCTAACAGAGTGAAACATGAGAACAAGGTTTCAGAAAGATGTAATTTCAAATTCAATTAAATTTCATAAGGTAGCACAAATCCTACGATAATGTAAATGAAAAAAAATCAGGATATAGGGGCAAGTAGAAGAATGATAGGATGAGGCCTCCAACAAGCAGCATGAGGGGACTTCCGCACAAAAGCTTCTCTCTGCTTTTATCTTTTTACTTTTGAGATATAGAAATTTAGAAATGTCCATATCTCTTTTTTTGAGTGGGGATTCTGTCAGAAATACTGAATTTGACAGTACTAGATATAGTGCTAATAGAAAAAAGACAGCTAAATAATGGGATAAAAATGCATATGCATATTGGTGATCAAAAGAAATGTAATTATCAACAACAATGGAAATAGAGAAATGGATATGTTAGAAGAGAGAGAGAGGACATACTGCTAGAGTGCTTGAAGTGCCTTCATGAAATTCCTAAGTACCTGAAAGGAAGAAAATTACAAACAATTGTACTTAGGAAACACAAGAAAACTTCAATCTTTCATATAAAGTAATGCACTCACAGCCTGACAGTGCAAACCAAAAAGAATGAGATCTGTTTTCGGGTTAATCCCTACCTGAGATTAGTGCATCTTAAAGCAGCCATCAAAAGATCAACTCAAGATGTCAGTGAAGACTGAAATTTGCTTCTAAAGATACAAAAAAATTCAGCCATTCATATGATAGGATGGAGAGCAGACTAAATACCACTGGAGGCAGTGATAAAGAAAAGAGAGACTAAAAAACTATTAAAAGTGTCCAAAATTTTCATTAGACTTAGACCATTTCCAGGTAACAAACATACATGAACTTCAAACCAACAACAGCAACAATCATACAAATGAGATATAACAACAAAAAGAATTTTTGTACAACATGACTCTCCAAATATTTATGGTGAAAAAAAATAAAGGAATTATACAGCTGTTCTTTCTATACACTTAACTTGCAGGCTGATAATCCACTCTACAATTTCAAAACCATGCTCATAGAGCTGATATACAGTTTAGACAGAATAGGTAATATTCTCAATTATGTTGTAGTAAACAGCTGGCTTCCAAGAGTCACAGTTGTACTGCCTTCAGGCATTATGGTGGTCAGGCTCATTTCTTTCTCATGTATCCGGTCGAGTTCCAACTCCACATAATTCATGGGTGGACGTCTCTGGCTAGATGGGTTCACACACCAAGCTATTAGCCGCAGGAACTCCCTCATTCCTTCAGAGGTAAAACTGCTGCCCATTCTCTGATCGACAAGGGTAGAAATATTACTTGGCTCCTGATATTTTTGTGCCTTCAGAACCAAATGATAGTTTTATCAAGAAACCTGCAATTTCTGAATCCAAAATTGCAAAATTTGCACTACAGATATAGACAAGAATCGGACAAAATTAAACTGCCGAGTTGAGTTCTCAGTTTGAAGCTGTATTAGTCTGTTAACTGAATTAAAATTTCCACACAGATAATGCACATAAAACCAAGGCCTGGTCTCACAGGCAGCAGACTTGGCAAGAGGTCTACTTCTCATGCTAAATATACCAAGAACTCCTAGGTGGTGGTTACGGACTAGAGCTCCCAAGCTGCTCCATGCATGGATCGTAGCTAACAAATTACATAAATACAAGGTCTAAAGTCAAAAACTATCCAATGCAAGTATGATGGTGGAAATGTCATGTGACCAGTAGTGAAATACGGTAAGTATGTGGGAAAGCATCGTTTTTTCTGAACATAGTCGACGTTTAAAATATAGTCCTTATGCTAAGGATGAAGATTCTTATTCAGCAGGAAAAAGGTTTATGTTCTTCGATTTCCTTTAAAAAAATGTAATTAGATATATATCTTTCCCCAAAAATGAGAAGGCACACTCTATATGAATATCAACCAATCCCAAACAACAAAATAAGAAAATTCACTGCAGAAACATGACCAACTAACACGCCAGACATCACACCACCTTGACCAAGTCCACCATCCTGGCATATCCCAGAATAAAGTCTAGTTTATTTTTCTTCAAAAAATGGTAACCATTTCTCTCTCTTTAGATCGCTGATCGATTGAAGCAAAGAGGTCAGCCACCTTTGTTGCCATTCCAAGATTCTACTTCAGAAAAGTAAGTGAGTATGAATTGAACAACTTCACCCGTAAAATGGCAAGATCTCCTCATCATCACCCCAAATCTAGTTGGCCATTCTAAATAGATAAATATAGTCACTTGTTAACATCAGCATAGAACATTACAATACCATCAAGCTTTCATTGCCTCTTCTTAAGATAGTTGCAAAGACTTATCTTGACACTCCAGCATCTATGCACCTAGCCCTAAATCAGTCCAAGCCAAAGAACATTTAGCTAGGAAAAAGATGATCTCAATTTTCTGCAAAGTGGCACTATGATTGATTATACTAGTATTTTGGACAGACCCTTCCATATTCCTAGACCATGTGCGAGCATTAAATATGGGTGGTTTTTACTCCCATATTTTGATATCTAGGGGTCTTTATTTTGAAAACTTGTTATGTCTTCTCGCTTCATGTGTTGTCTCCTTGGATAGTGTCATTGTCACTTATGTTCAAATGCATTTTCTTATAATTGTATGGCAATGTATTGGGTGGGTTTTAAGTTAATGAATGAATGAAAGAAAATTTATTTTCTTAGCAGAGGATTTCTTCTAGTGACCTTTCGCCTAGATTTCTTTGTGGGTTCTTCAGGGTAGGTTGCATTTCTATCTTTTTTTTCAAAATTTTTGCTGAACTCCGTAGAGAAAATTAATTTTTACCAGCTCTTGTTTTACCACCTTTTGTCCAATTCAATCAACTTGCTTCTAACGTCAATTGGTATCAAAGCATAGGCCATCATGGAACATGACTTTCATGACATCAAATTGGACATCCTAAGAAGAAAAGATCAACTTCTACAAGGGATCTTGCATGCCATGATGCTTTGGTACATGATGATACTTCTCACATATCTAAGACATCCCAAGTTACCATGAGATGTGGTCTTTCTCATCAAAAGGTTGTGAAGAAAAAATAACTTACATTGGACTGACCTCCTATCGATGATAAGGAACCAAATGAAAATACAAAATTCATATTTTAACACAAGGAAAATCAAGTAGAATACTACATGGATTCTTTTATGTAGGTTTGTTCATAAGCATCGTGTGCTTATTTCCAAGTTGGGACAATATTATGATGACAAGCATCCCATTATTTGCCATAATTTTATTCCCATTCGAGGTTTTAAAAATCCTCATGATCCCATGCAAACTAGATGAGTGGAATCCAATATCCCCAATGATAAGCAACTTATAAAAGTATGAATCAAAAGGTGTAAGAATACTATGAACCTTACATATAGAAGTATTTGATGGTTGAGTGTCTAACAAAGGAAAAAGAATCAAAGTAGCACAGTAAAAAAATGTCTGTAAGGTTACATCATAATGATGCATGACAGAGGGAGAAGAAGTAGAGGGAAGAGAAAAGAAGAACAAGGAGAAGAAGCAGAGAGAATAAGGCAAAGAGAGAGAAAGGGGATATCTCGATATTCTGTGATCTTAATAATTCAATCCCTATCCTCAATTGACATAGCAATAGGTTTATATAGACAACCCAAAACCCTAATAAGAGTTTGCATAAAGATAAAATATTAGAATCCATATAAAATTCTAATTCTAGCATCCACAAAATTCTAATTCTCAATATAAATAAAATTCCCTAAATTCTAAATAAAATAAAATATCTAATTTTTATATTTGTGCTTAACAGAAGTGCGCCTAGATTCCATATTGATGGATGGTCCCCCATCACATAAGTTCTTCAATCCTCATGGTATTGTTTAAAGTGGCTGCCTAGGTGCCTAGGTTCCAGGTGCTTAATTTGGCTAGCTGCATAGGCCTAGCATGCTTAAACCTTGCATCTTCAAGAGTTTATCTTCCAGTTTCCTTTCCCTATTTGATCCCCATATGGGATATGAGGAAGGGCAAGGAAGGCTCCCTTTAACCTAGTAGCAGCCTCTACGGCCAACCTAGTAGTAGCCAGTGGTCTGATCAACAGTGACTACAGGTTCATCAGCAATGATGAGTGGAAGCAGCCACTGCGGTGGCCAGCACTAGTGCCAAGTTTCTATATCTTTGTTTCTTTCTTTTTTTGGGGATCAATCTTCATCTTCTTCTCCTTCCTCTAATTTTTCTTCCTCTTTTACTTCTACTCCTACTCCATCTAGCTATTCTTCCATTTTTTTTTTCTTTTTATTTTGCTTGCCTCCTTCTTAATGGTTGTTGGTTGTGGCCCTGCAGCTAGTTGGCTACTGCTTCCTGCCCTCCTCCTTTTAATGCTTGCTAGGTGCTAGCTACCTGGCTATGTTTTGCAGCCTATTGGCTACTGCAATGGTAGCAATGCTTTTGCTATTCTCATCCTTGACTTTTAAGCATGAAAAATAGGTTTCAATAATGCCATATATCGTGAAAAAAGTATGTATCTATGTGTATATATATATCCACATATAAAGCTTGGTGGTCTTTCCTTCCTAAGCGGCCACCTAAGCGCCTACGCACCCGCCTCGGACATACAAGGGATCCACTGCTTGTCCTCACCTAGGCAGTGTGACAACCTTACCTCATGATAAAAATAAACGGACTAAAGGATGAACTCTTATCGATGGAAAAAGCCTAACACTAAATATGCACCACACATCAGTTCTAAAATTGCTTCAATTTGAAGATAAATTTAGCTAGGCAAAAAAATGTTTACAAGTTCTCCAAGAAGTCGCATTTATGATTGATTATTAGACCACATCTTAGCATCAAGGTTTTAAGTTTTGATGGAAATGAAACTCATCAATTTTGGATGAGACCAAACCAAAATTAACCCTAAGTATCTAGTTTCATTGATTTAGATATTCTTTTAAAAGCATTGGTTTGACTTTGGTTATCGTATTTTTGTCATTTCTTTGTTAGTACATCAACTATATATACCGATTTTGAAAGGATTTTTTTTTCCTCCTTGAGGTAAAAGAAGGATACATAACAAATGTAATTCTTAACGGCCAAGGCTTCTAATGGCCCTCCTTGTAGTACTTTAGAAAGGTTATTGTGAACAACTAAATATGATATATTTCCAAAAAATACTATTTTTTGTATACAACAAATGAAATATTTCATAACTACTTGGATGGGTGGTGGGCCATCATTATCCTCATCTCTATCAGTACTCCCACACACATCCTGCTGACGATAATGATGCTGGCCACTATCATTTGCGTGAACCACCTTGCAATAGTATATGGTATTGAATAGACAAACCTAATTTATTTCATACTCCTATGTACCTGTCTTGTTATTTTGTGCTTGTTTTGTTGATTGATATTTAATATTTTACTTAAAAGCTTAATCCATTCATGTGATACAATTATAATTATAATTCAACATAGATTAATTTCAGCCCAAAACTACCTAAACTCTATATAATATGATCCTAGAAAACTTAAACACAGTCAAATGATGGAAAATAGCTTGCATTGATTTTTTTGCATTTTTTAGATTTTTCTTAAATGTTTTGATTGAAACTGAAAAGCTCAGAACAAAACTATAGAAGCCGCCAAACATGCCGTAATCAAAACACTTCCCAAGGGACAAAACCAAATCTAAGCATTACAATCTTGCTTAGCAAGTTACCAAAAAAACAAAATCTTGCTTAGCAAGTTACCAAATAAAACAAAATCTTGCTTAGCAAGTCTGATAAGCATGAGATGAGGGGTATATCATGGTTTAAAATATTACGATATGGGCCCCCATTGGTCACTAGCTGGTACATACATACAATGTACACTCTTGTACTGACATAGGGTATTAGTTGGCGATGCCAGTACCCTGTATCAATATGGACAGTACAGGCTAGTACAAGAGGTATGTAATAGATGATATGAGCCATATTGCTCAAGTCTTGAAGTCATAGGTTGGATGATTGTTATCCCTCCATTTTGATTTGCATTACCTAAATCACTGGGGGTATAGGTGTCATGTGAATTGGTACCAAATGTATGAATGCACAATAGAATTCACTACATTTTGTAAAAGAGGAGATTTTATTTGAGGAATATCACCAAGTGGATGAGAATTAGAGGTCCAGCTCAAATTATGAATTTTAGGCATCGGATGGAAACTCAAAAGGGTTGGCAAATTGTTGTAAAAATCAACACATTGAATAGCCAAAGATTTCAAGAAGTAGGTTAAAGCAAGGTTCCAAATATACGGTGGGTTTAAGGGCCTAGGCAAGGACTACAAAAGGTCATAGAGAAAGCAGACTAACACTATGAGGAGGCTTGGTTATGTGCATGCTCCTACAACATCGCATAGGGGGGTTGGTGTCCCTACAACACTCAATACCATACATGAGAGAGGTTGGTGACTAAGTTGCCAATACTAAACCTAGTGAATTTTCATTTTGTACTTAACATGCACCTGAAAAGCAACTTTTAGGGAAAGTAAGGAGAGACTTCCAAAGATCACTCAACTAAAAACTTACTTAGAAAAGAAAAGAAAATTTAAACAGATTTAAACTTAAATGGACAGACTTAAATTCTTATAACATCCATTATTTGTCATTGTTATCATCGATTATTTCTTAGGAGGAATTGGATTCCAGTAATCAGGCATTTGTAGAACCAAAGTTAAAATATTTATTTTAACGCTTAGAAATACATTTTCTAATCCTACCCCCATCACATTGGGTTTTTGAAGGTCGAGAATTTTGTTTGTGAAACTAAATTCATACCAAGCAAACCACTGAATTAGGTAATGTAGATCTAGATAATGATTAGTGAAGAGCAAGAGTCAGCAAAGATGCTAATATCTTGGGATTTGGAATTTGGAAGTTGCAATTTCTCAAGATTGTTTTCCCATATTTCCTTCCCAATTGATTGCATTAGAGGTGAGGTGGTCCATTTTGGTTCTCTTCTTTGTGGAACTTCTTTTTCTCATGTGATTGCATTAGAGAGGTAAGAAAGTCGATTTTGTTTTTTGTTTTTCTTTTTTCTTTGTTCATTTACAGATTTCCTTTATCATATGTCCACAAGTAAGAGAGTTGAATGTCAACAGCCATCATGAGAGAGCTTAGTTTATATATAGTAAAATATTTAGAAGAGATTTTTCCATCTACTAGTGATAATGCATTTGTATTAAGTATGGCTGGTTAGGTTAAATTCCACATCTGGCTTTTGGGGAGTCTCTTTTGTTATGGTTTCTCGATTCATATGTTGTTCCTTCAAAAAGTGTTGTAGTCGCAACATTTGCATGCATATGCTTATATAATTTGTAACCATATAATGAAGGGGGTGGGTCAATTGAGTGGATGAATTTATGAAGAAAAGCTTGTTTTCTCTTCTTGGAAGATGGATTTCTTCTAAGTATCATTTCCTAGCCTTGTTATTGGATTCCTAATGAAGAAGAGCCTTGGCACAATGGTAATGTTGTTCCATTATGACATTGATGTCATAGCTTCGAAACATGGAAATAGCCTCTCTGTACGTAGGGGAAGGCTGCATATAACTGACCCTCTTCAGACCCCACAATGATTGGAGCCTCGGATGCCCTTGTTGGATTCCTAAATGGTAGGTGGCATTCCTCTCTTTATTTTTGGCATATTCCTCAAAGAAAAAGAATAACTTTTACCAGTTGTTGGTTTCCTCTTTTTCTCCAACTCAATAACGACTCACTTCCTATGTCATGTCTCGAGACAACAAACCACATAAATTCTAGGCATGGCAATTACCATATTGGCTGCAAAAAAGCAATAGAACTTCACGATAATGGCCATCATGAGTCGTGAAAGTGTTGAAGATCTTGGCAAAGATGCTCGCTTCAACCTCTATATTTAACTTCTTCTATACTTGTATATAAAGGATAGGAGTTTTGAAATTTTTTTGAGAAGATGTTATTTTCTACTTTTCTACCCAAAATACCATTAGTTTTAAGAATTAAAGTTTAGCATGATCATCTTTCCTATATATGTAAATACTAATATCTAATTTGTATAGAGTTTCTCAATTCCCCTCCCTCTCATTACAAATCCATATTACAAGCAGAGTGCCAGTTTATTCTCTCCCCACTTCTAGTTGAGACGTTAACCTATAATACAATTGGATCTTAGGACAAGTTTGGCTTTCTTGCTCTTAGCACTAACTTTTTCCCTCAAATTGTCTTATTTTTCGTAAGGAAAATTTGTCAACTCTTGAACTTTATACTGATTCGACCAAGGCTTCAAGATTCACTTTCAATGTAGTAGTTAGTCCTTATCATTTGTCCTATTCCCTCCAATTATAAATTAACATGGTTTATTCTTGTTATCGTCTTGTCTTTTGTGTTCTCTCTATATAAGGGCTATGACTTGAGAGATTGGATCCACCAATCTGACATTGATCTCAGATATGGATCCTTTCCAAAAAGTCTTTATCCCTAGGTTTCAAAAAATGTTGATATTCCCAGACAACAGTCCCTAAAAAATCATTATGTACCTTATAACAAAGCACTGACAGTTATTTACCTAGTTTTACCTGAACTGAACGTATTTAGAAATAACATATTGGCTATTTGCCCATTATTAAGCCATTAAAACAGTAAAGTTACAGAATTACTTACAAGCCACTAGATTCCAAACAAAAGATTATTTTGTTCTAGCTGACCTAGATATTAGAATCTAAAACATGTTTTGTTCAGATGAACATTAAAAATGTCCAGTATTATTAGCTATCTGCATGATATAATGGCTGTTATAATGGAATAGCTACTGGAAATGGTTGTTATTTAAACTTTGGTATCAATCATTAACTATCGCAGCATAAACTTTTCGAGCAAGTCACCTATCAGTGAAGCCATGAGGCCTCACCACCTCTCTCCCTTTCCCTCCCTCTATTCGAGCAACATGTACATAATATAACAATAAAAAATAATAAAGTTTCCCTCTTTCTAATCTATCGCTTTGGTTCCCTAATAGATTGGGATTTAGAAACCTATCCATCTCTCTCTCTCTCTGATACTTATGTTAGGTTTCTAATTGAATTGGAAATTATAAAGCCTATCCAAGTGCCAGCATCTACTTCTAAACCGAGTATATCTATTGAGCAATTTTAATTGATGCAGTTACGAACCCCAATCAAAAGCTCCTTAAATAAACATGTGCTTTGCATGTGCATGAGAGCTAACATATATACTGTAAAAAAAGGACCCATTGTAACAATCATAATAATGCTAAAATAGCTTCTATTTTAAACCTTGTTATTTGTATCCCATACTGTCAAGATTTAGGATCTCGATATTGGCATTGGGACTGGTATTGGTTAGTGCCAGTCCAGTACAATACAGGTATGTACCATGCTAACACATTATTGGGAGTTGGCGCAGAAACAACAATCAGGATCCATTTCTTCTTCTGTGTTGTTTTACAAATATTATTAGGGTTAGAGCTAGTTTTGGGCCAAAAAATGTAAAATAAATTTGTTGTTACCACAAACTAAAGAAGGAAACAAATAGATTAAACAATATGCCTGTTGTTTCATAAGAAGTGAAAGCTAAAGCAATAGAGATTGTGGAAGTCCTATTATTGGTTGAATGAGAAAATAGTATTCATTGTTTTCATCATTAAAATAAATTGTTATTTTAGAGTATCATTTTTCTTGTTTTGGTATGATAAGCAGAGACTAGTCTCCCCAATTATGTTTTGAGAAAAGAGGTTCCCCTTAACATCAGCTTAAGTGTAATGCAACAAGTCTAGAGGAAAGGGTGCCTTTCTTAAAATCTAGATGACATTTTCATCAAAGTGGGATTGCCTTCATTTGATTCTTCCTGTATTTATGGGTGTCCCAACTTATATCCCAACTAGACTAATAGTTCCCACTGCCTTTTTATATCTCTCCAAATCTTAATACAATCTGATAACCTTGAGAAAGAATTATTTTGAATATAGAATCAGAGAATAGAATTTGTGAAATACCTATTCAACCATTAATAGTAGGTTGGATAATAAAGTAAGAAGAATAGATATGATACATGTTTATGATTTACTTATGTTTAAATTTATTTTAGCTTTTTAGGTTAGAGTGTAACTTTTAGAAAGCATGAGTTTTTCCATGGTAGAGAAATTAATTTTACTCAAAAGAGAATATAGTTTAATGGAGTAAAATTATCTTTCCTTATTTTGACATTGTCCCCAAGAAATTACATCTTCCTATGCCTGTATATTTGACCTTTAATCAACATATCTTTGCAACCTTCATATATGGTGAGCAGACCCAATCTTTGGCTTTGTAAGGTGACGATATCAATCTTTTCATAGATAAAGAAGGAAGCAAAGTTGAACATAATGAAGGCTGAAGAATAAAGAGCTAATTATGGAGTGAGAATAGCAGTCAAGGACTCTTGATCTGATAATATCATCTTTGATAGTATCCAATTACAAACCATACACAGAAAAAACATACTGAAATAATTTCAAATCTTTAGAATGAAAATTTAAGTAAGTAACCGGTTGGAGAACCAAGTGGAACTGTATATTTCTTTCCTAGATTACAGAGTTGTTAAATGTTACTAGAAAAGTATACTATAAAATGCTACTAGATATCCAACAGCAACCACAACAACATATATGTACGACGGGCACTGAATGATTCCAAAGAGCAATAGATATTTAAACGGTAAGCACATTCTTCATCATCTTTATTTTCTAGATTGAAGCACATGATTGAATTGCAGTTCCATTCATATCTAGTGAAATAACTTAATTTTAGCAGCACTACTAATATAGTGAAGTCTGCTGAGTACCAATTCGATGATACTTTGGTCAGATCTAGCTTCCCGCCCGCTTACTAACTCCAGAAGAAACACTCCGAAACTATATACATCACTCCTTACAGAAAATCTTCCAGATTCCTTGACCCTATGCAGATAACAAAAGATAATACAGTCAAATTAATGTCATGATAGGATATGTTTGTTAAGAATACATTTTATTTTTTACTTCGATAGGATTAAGAATTTAGCTACTAACAGTATATGGTCAACATAAAAATAATAATCATTACTCTTCATTTTCACAAAAAGTTTCTATTTTGCTTATTTATCTCAGCAGTAAATTTCAGTTTTTAATAGTTCCAGGAAGGTGAGTACTCAGGATCAAGGAAAGGATCATCTGTTGTCATTCGGGAAGATGGACCAGCTTCATCAATTCGATCAAGCAAGCTTCGAAGCCCAGCATCTGCAACTTTTGGTATGAAATCCTCATCTACAAGCACATTTGCTGTTTTGAAGTTCGTATGTACCAGAGGAGGATTCAGAGAATGCAGAACACCCAGACCTGACGAACGGAAAGCAGCATCAAAATTCAGGTTCTGGGACAACATTTCTTAAAGACACTTGTACTCCATAAGGAACAGCTAACAATCTCAAGAGTAAGGGCTGTCAGAAAATAGTACATATGATGAGAGAAAAATTATCCACAAGGTGGAGTTGAACACTTTTCTACTTCACTAGGAATAAACCAATACCAGGAAAACCACCAATACTCGGTGATTTTGCAAATAATCACCTTTAGCTGCCCCATGGGCTATCGAGAGCCTGTGCTTGAATTCTAGCCTGGCGCTTGCCACCTGACCAGAACCTGCATAACAAAAGTTGCAGTATTTCTAACTGATATGTCCTTAATTCACATAGGAAATGTACAATAAGTGCAAGTGAAGAATAGGTCACCATATAAGTGAGTGGAAACACTGCCATTTGGTATATACTCATAGATGAGCATTTGCATGTTATTTTCCTGGCAGTAACCCAAAAGACTCACAAGATTCCTATGCCGAATAGATGATAGGAAATGTACCTAAAAGACAACTTGGTCAGAAAACTATAAAATGTTTCGTTGAATACAAAACAAGCACAGATAAAAGGAAATTGAGAAAGAGAACAAGTCTGAGGCTTCCTTTTTTGTCATGCTCCTCGGTGCCTGCTCACTCATGCAGTATCTTGCCAAATGTTGCTATTAAGTTATTTACCATGAAAATTAGCCACTAAGTTACTTACTGGATATGCCAGCCAGGTCAAAAATAATTTACGTTAAAAATGTAAAATTTTATCAAGTTTACTTGGATGTTAGAAAAGTAATGAAAAAATAATAAATTTGAAGAGATCCCAAATTCCAAAAATAAAATGTATCAGATATTTAGTATTTTCATAATTTCATTAGTTCTATATAGTCTATTCAGTTTGGCAACTAAAGTGCCCATGCACAGTGTCTGCATCCAAGTGTTCAATGCTCTAATATTCACCACTAATGACAGAGGCCATTGTTACCTCTTCAATAAATTCCTGACTTGGAGCAGATAGCCTTCTCTTAATAGCAACCATCCCATCATGAAGCAAACCCTTGTAGACTTCTCCAAACATTC
Organism: Phoenix dactylifera; assembly: GCF_009389715.1. NCBI lineage: Eukaryota > Viridiplantae > Streptophyta > Magnoliopsida > Arecales > Arecaceae > Phoenix > Phoenix dactylifera. Next base: position 85,641 of record NW_024067760.1, read on the forward strand.
CATAACCGATAAGATTGATATTGCTGAAATTCTTTGTAGCCACACTTAATTCCTCCAGTTTAAAACATCTTGCTCCTTGAAAGTCTGGTGGGTAAGAGACACCTCCACGGAAAGGCAATTCAATACTTTGTCCTGCCGAAAAGTTCAAGAGAGCAGAATACTGGTCTGCCATCATTTTCTTCAGAACAGAAGCCTTCCCTTAAATAAATAAATAAAACAGCTCTTGGAACAACAACTAGTACCTTGTAGAGATGGTTCTGATGAATTCGTCTCTGAAGTTCTCGAGACACCCCTGTTACGCAATAGGCAGTACCATACAAAAATAACCACTATCCCAACCAATGCCACGGCTCCTGCAGCACCTCCAAGAGCTGCTGCAAGATGCCCTGACATTTAGTATGGGATCCACCTCAGTACAGTGGAACAGTGGCAGGGAAGTCTGCCTCTCTAGACATTGAACCTAGAATATAATGGACTAAACCAAGTTATAACTGAAACCAAGAAAAACAATGTACTGGAAGCAATTAAAATCAGCATTTTGACTTGCATAAATTTCTTTCCTTTGGTAAATCACCTAGGATAAATTTCTGTCGGTGAACTCAATGGCCACTTATAGAAAAATGAGTATTTTGTTATTTAGAGAAGACAGAAATTTTATTTGTGAAATCAGTCAATCTCATAATATAACTAACACTTCTAGAAGCTTTAACATATATCAGATACTGAATTGTTATCTTTATCAATTATATTAGATTAGTACATTGAACTCAAAGCAGTAAGCTCATATAAAAATCAGTTTAACGATATTCTTTTGATAAAAGATGAAGAAGAATATTTGCAAATTTATATAACGGCAAAATTGTTGTCACTTGTCAGCAACAATTCTCATGAAGGTTCTTTTGACAAATCCAACATATTTCATGAAAAAGATGTAATCATGAATCACTTTTTTTTTTATTCTTTCAGATGACCAAGATTAAGCAAGCCATCACTTTATTTTATGACATTAGGCAACACTAGTGAAGGTATGTCTTGATGAAAATTTAAATGAAAAAGTTTGTGGTGAATATGACATAACTGTATCACTTGAAGAAAATTCAATGTAATCATGCACATTTGGACATAAAGTAGGAAGAAACAAAGCAAATGATATCAGAATATCAGCCTCTATAAATCATTCAAATCCAAAATACAGAAGGATAATGCATTATAGTAATGGAGCAACTAGAGATTCAACGAACAATCATGAGCAATATAAAATAAATGTTTGAAAGCACTTGTTGGATGCACAAAAAAGCTTCTGCATGTCTACAATCAAATTACAATAGATTCGTAACAGTTCTTAGACTGCATTTTCATTACATTTTAAGGCCCAAATATCCTTGCCAGTACTAGCAGAATGAGAACCAGAAGAGGTACATTTCCCATATTCAGCCTCATACGGGCATCCAACTTTTTTCTTACCAAAAAGAAATGGATGGGCATCAAGATATAGCTTCAATCACATTAATCCAACTTAGTTTGTCTCATCAAAAACTTGGATATTACATTCCTAAGATCATAAAAACACAATGAAAAATAAAATTTCTTGACAGAATACAAACACAAAATTCAATACCTGAAACCTTCTAAAACTAAAAGTCTGCAGCTCGTGATTGCATTGCTTCATTCGCTCATCATCCTGATTAAATCACATATTGCTAATGCACCAAAACCAAATCTTTTGCCCATATTGGCATGAAGATATGCCTGCTCCCAGAACAGCACTCTATATGCCCACTTCACCAAGTCCAGCTGAGGATTGGCCCCAAGCAGTTGTCGCCGAATCCCAGCTCTTCGATCGTTTCCTTCGGTGGGTGGTGCTTGCTATGGCCGACTGACCAGTTGAGGTTTAGGCATCACACTCCGTACTTAAATGCCGGAATAACTTATTTGAATCCCCTGTTCCCAATCATAATTCAAATGCCGACAATGCTGACAGACAGCGACACAGCGCCGACTCCGCATAAGACTCTTTTCCTTTGTTTTTATTTGTTGTTAATTCCTCCCCTTCTTCTTCCTCTTCTTTCTTCCTTCACTTCCCTACCAAGCCCATACCAATGCCAATCAAATAAAGAAAAAGAGACTCCTTTCTTCTCCACAAGGCCTAATCACACCAACCCATCAAAAGAAAAGACCAGAAAAACCCATTGACAGGGAGGAACTCAAGAATGTGATGCCCATCAACCAAAAAAAGAAAGAAAAAAGAACAATTAACAAAAGGGAGGAGGAGCTGAATAGAGATAGAAAAACAAAGGGAAAAGGGGAAGGAATGAGAGAAAAGGGTGTTTGTTTTATAGGTTAAAGCATTCAGAAGGGGTTGTCCGGTGCTGCAAGTTGGAGGTTTCTGCGGACATCTTTCCTTTCTCTCTCTTCCTCTTTCCCATCCCTCCAACTGTCCTCTGGCCTCTCGAACTACGGGCAGTAGAAGTAAAAATTTAATCTTTTCGTATTCCGGTGAGGAAAAATCTAGTCTTTTTTATCTGAATTGAGAGAATTATAGCAGAAGAAGCAAGGACAGAAAAATCAAAAGGAAAAAAGAAAAAGTAAGGGGGGTTGGAGATATGGAGAGGATGTTTTGTATTCAGAGCTGGAAGGTGGTTGTTGTCACAGAAAGACAGCTATTTCGACAGAGAGTTCCTACCGGAAAAATCGAAGCAAAAGAGAAAAGAAATAACGGCTACCTTTCTGATTGCTGGAGTGGTTGCTCCCAAACCCTCCACTCTTTTTTTCTTGTTTGGGCTCTCACACAAAGTATTGTTTACATCTTACGGGATTAAAAATAGTAGGAGGTTGGTGTGTCCTTGGATTCTTCTCCGTTGTCCCTTGTCTCCTTTTTTATACGGGGAGGCATCAGGTAACAGTGCAATACAGCTGTATCAAAAATTGAATCTATTCATTGGTTTTGATTGGGCCTAAAAAGAAAGCCAAGCCCGGCCCATGAGTAGTAATCTAAGGTTTTTGGCTTCCATGTTTCATAAGAATCATAACACTCCATTAGATACCTTGTTTTTGCCTTTATTTTGTTAGATTCATAGTTAACTATAATTAGTGCAAGGGCTATCTCAAGTTGGCAATTCATTGCATGCAAAGCTTGTTTTTTTTTATTCTTATTTTTTCCTTTTTTTTCGGTTAAACATGAGGAATTTTGATCTAACTAAACTATATTATTATATTTAGATAATTAATAAGGAGAAGAGGACTGGGCACAGGGAAGCCAAGATAATAGAAAAAGTATGAAGAATATTGAAAAAGCAAAGAACCTTCTTTAGATGACTTTATAGTGCAACTTGTTTATTCAGTTAGATTAGATTCCTTTTTGCATCATAAGCTATATTTTTTTTCTACCATGTTATTTTATATCGCTTTAAAAAAATGATAATAGAACATTTTAACTGCACAAATTTTTTAAGTAATATTTCCAACTTGTTTCCTCGCTTAGGAAAGAAGCACATCAAACTAGCCTTGTCAATGAGTTGGTCATTTGTTCTGTGCGACAAAAGTAGTTAAAGTGGCTCCTGAGAATATTTGCCATCATGATTGTGCTCTCTCTTTTTTTTAGTAATCCAGATCTATTAAATCAACATAGCAGGAATACAACAGTGAAAACTAGAAAATAAAACTGGCAAAAATTCAGAAAAAAGGTCTGTCAAAACAGTCCACAACATAGTTCTCACATAATTAGCTACATAAGATGTCATTTAGTCTATAGCACCATTAGCCTCTTTATAAACATGTGTCACCTCATACGAAAATAGAGTTGATCCCATTCTCTAACAATCCTGCATTAAAGGATGAAAAATAATTTTTATTGACAGTTTATTAGATAGCCACTTAACTACCATCGAGGAATCCCCATCGATAATAAGGTAAGAAGCCTTTAAATATTTCCTACCATATGTCAGTCCTTCCTGTGCAGCATGCAACTCAACTATGATATTGTATCTCAAAAAGTCTGAAACCACCTGCTGCCATCAACGTACCACTAGCATTTATAATAACAAAGTTACCGCCACCTAATTCACCTCTATTTTGAGCACTACCATCAAAATTGACCTCAAGAAAATAGAAAAATTGTGGCACCCAAAAAACATAAATCATTTGAAAAAGCATAGAGTCTGCACGGTAAGAGCCATAGTTTTCCCCTACTATTAGAGATACCTTCGGGGCAACCACATGAATATGCTCTTGGGCTAAGATGGATGTTTTCATAAGGATCGATCTTGGACTTTGATAAATACCTTGAAAGATGCTATCATTCATGGCCAACCAAATCTGGCAAGCACTATAAGACATCAAAACAAGTCTCATTACTTCGGTTACTTCTAGAAAGTCTCTCTTTAAATATTCTGGAGCAAATCATCAATAGATAGAGTTTGAAGAGTACCTGCATTTATAAGAGGGATCGTTCTTCAGATCTGGATTACCAATCTAAAATCCAGAACAATATGAGAGTTAGATTCCATAGTATACCTAAGAGGGGCCTGTCTCCCAAGAGAGTTGCCCTCTTTTATGTTGTCTAATTAGCTTTTCCTCAAAATATCAGTTCATTTTACCAAGCTCAAGTATTAAGACCCAACTGGCCATCTTGCAGATCATGAACCCCATGCTCATGAACATCCATCCCAAACACTTAAAATAAAATAAAATAAAAATAAAAATGGAATATCTGAACAAAATTTCATTTGAGTTAGCCAACTAGGTTGTTGAACAAGGCTCATCGACCTAATTATGCCGCATCGTTAGCTTAGCTGGTTAAGTGGGGACAATTTATTCCCCTTAGCAGGACACAACCATATGAACTGCAAAAATGGCCAGAGGCTCTAAATTTTGATACCCCTGATGAGCCCCTTCTCCATGGTCCAACAAAATGCATCTTAGGTTGCTAGTGGAATCCAGTATTGATATTTCTTTTTTATATCCTAATGTGAAAATATACCTTCCATCCAGACAAATCATGCATAAAAGGAGTAGAGGTACAAATAATTCACTATTGGTGGGCTCAAAGTGGCACTACCTATAATCTTTAGGCAATTGCAATAAAAAGAAAAAAAAAGGGTTCTTCTAACTATAAATTAGTCATCTCATCCTCCACCTAATATGAAGAGAACCTAGGAGCAGTCACACAAAGGTCCTTCCTCATCACTCCAATCATGACAAAGACTAAAGTTTTCTAGAGTCATTATCGATAACCTTATCTCTGAATATCTTTAAGAGCGCAGACAGGCTGGAACCCAGTTCCTTTGACGAAGCCCATCCCTGGAATGGACCCACCTCAAAGTAACGAGTATGATTAGGTTAGTCTTCGTCCATGACAGCTTCTCAGAACTAGGTTGCTGACATCAATGAGGCACCTGGCATTTCTAGGGCCATTCACTTATTAAATAAAGAAGAAGAGACTAAGAATATTACCAAAGTCCATGTGAATAAATTATTAGTATTAGAAAAAAAAACATAGCCCTTGAATCCTAAGATTGGAGTAACATTTTTTTTTATTTGTTAGGTCTTGGTGTTTTTTTCTTTTTTCGCTAAACAGAAGGGGTTAGTGGGGAGGAAGGGACAAGCCCATCCCCGTGTTGCAGTCCTCACTGGGCCCCTGCCCGTCAGGACAATGTTTGATGCGGGCAGACAAGTTTTACTCATATCCTCCCCACCCAAGGATGAGTATGTCATATCTGGCACCACCAAAACTACCAGCGGATAAATAAGTGTTTCTAGGCCCCATGTCCGAGCAGTGTCACCATATTTTAATCGACACGCAGGGCGATTCGAACTTGGAACCATGCAGTTAGAAGACAATGCTCAGTTCTACTGAGCTACCATCTTGGTGGCTAGGTCAAGGTGTTTAAGGCGTCAGAAAGAGTTAGGTCAGGAGGATCCATCTGAAATTATGTATAAACTAAGTTTCAGGTATTCCAATGTTAAATATAATTGTTAAGCATGGATCTACGCGGTTTGTTGGCTTTTTTTAATAGAGTAATAACTCCTAGTGAGCTACAGTATGGATAAAGTTGGAATCCATAATTATTCTCTATCTCCGAAGAAAAAAAAAGTACCATGCGAAGTGTCTTATTATTTCAAACACTCTGGCATTGTGATGGAAACAATTGGTAGTGCACATTCTTTTTATCTATTTTTTTATTACTTCATAATTAATCAATGAAGCATCACCAATCATTGCTGCTGTCGCAAGAAGGATTCCCTCCTTCCTAGACCACTTGGTAGAATGGACCACCTTTTCTTAGCAAGGGTGAAAACAAGGTCAGGTCCAAGCATGATCAGAATCAAAACTGAATAAAATAATTAAATTTAAATTTCATGTCATACTTTCCTTATTAGATTCAATTTGGATTTGGACACATAATTCAATATATGTTAACTCTCTAATGTATCTAAGATTTATATTTTATATTTCTCTCTAATACTCCTTTCTTTTCCTTTTTGGAACCTACACAATCTTGTAATGTTGAAACTTCTAATTCAATAACAATGTTGTTTCTTTTTTTTTTAAATTAAGTTGTTTCACTTAGTGAGAATCAAATATTATGGTTATAGATTGTAATTATCTTTAACATAATAGTTTTATATATGAATTCAAAAGATGATATGTTAATTGATTAGCGTGCGTGCAACATGCAAATATGAAATGCATAAGTTAAACTATGGACATTTATGGAATTTTGGATCGATAGCAATAGCCTATATATTTGTCCATGTAAATTACTATTAGATTATGCAGTGGATTATGAGTTTGGATGTCGGTGGCATTCAGAGCTGATCTAATAAACTATAGATTAATTAGATACTTAGATCATTAAAATATTCTTCATGGTTCAATCGTCGAATTATCATATAACATTTATAGCCCTAAATCTTGTAAAATTATTTTGAAAGTATGCCCATTTTATGAGTCAAGCATTCAGGTTTATTATAAATTGCTATCATAAGAGATTTGTTAAAACTTCTCTCAATTGAAGGTCAAGTTTAAGCTATAAATAGGTTGAGTCAACTCATGGTTCGATGGTTTGGAAATGATCTTTTAGAAACACAGTTGGATTTGATTGATCTGAGTATATATCTTTCTATCTGATCCAGAAGAATCATAAGACTTGATATAGACCACTTTAGCTACTATAAGTAAAGATAGACAAGGTTTAGGAGCGAGATCTGTTACATCAGAAAGCCAAATTACATGTCGAAATTTCAAAGGCTATAACTTGGTCGTATAATGTTCGATTAAGATGATCTTTTTTTCAAATCATGTAACTTTTTTAAGATGATCTTTTTTAGGTTTAAACTCTTTCCAAACTTTTAACAAATTTTCTGGACTTTCTTTTTGTTGAATTCAAATCTTTTCCATTAGCCAAATTGTTCTTGAATGCCTAGCTAGCCACAAGCTTTATGAGTTTTATGAAAATAACTTCAACTACATGATTTTTCTATTTGAATTGTTTACTTATTTTGGTTTCAACCTTCACTTTCTTTTAACAAATGCAGTTGATACATATTTTTGTTTTCTTCAAGCTAACCGTATTATAAGAATAATGATACTGGAAATGTGCATATGAAAAGTTCTTTTGCCATGCATGAAAGAATTAATATAACTTGCTAGAATTAGTGCAATATATGAAAAGTTGTTGAATACTGAATTGCCAACTGAGTTACCAAGCCAATATCACATGGCCCAAGAAAACTTTCAAGCATACTAAGGGTGACTCAAAGCATTTCTCTTTTATTAAAGAGTTATTCTTTTCTGAAACAATAGTTGTTAAACACTAATATTCTATGATCATGTAATCAAGAGAAAATAAAGATTTTATTTTAGAATAGTCTAACTTATAAATAGAACTAATTGTGTTTGGAAAGCGATGAATGAAATAAATGCAAAAAAAAAAAATTATTGCTCTTTCTTTAACAAAACATAGAATTATAGTCAAATACATTTTTTTATGCACAAATCAAATCAAAGAAAGGTCTAAAAGCATTGAAAGAATTTGCATTATAAGAAATTCTGAATACAATAATTCTTTTGGCAAAGGAGCATGATAAGTTAACAATAGGTATATGAAACTGTTGGGGGAGAAAACCCAAGTCATGCCAGCTCAGAGGCGCTCGACCAAAGAGCGTCGACCAGAGAGGCGCTCGACCAGAGAGCGCCGACCAGAGGGGTGCTCGACCAAGGAGCGCCGACCAGGAAGGTGCTCGACCGAGGAGCGCCAACTAGAGAAGCGCCCGACCCCACGACAGGACACTTCGCAAAGCAACCGGCTCGGCTCGGCACCCGTGCCGAGCCCGTGCCTTAGTCAAATATCCAACCTCCGCCTAATCCTCTAGAGGATCTGACAACTAGATACCCAACTCCACCGTACTCTGTTACCATCCTTAAGCCATTAAGGCACGTGATCTCCGCAGGCCTTCGGCACGCCTGACCATTAATGCGTATGACCCCAGCGGGCCTCCGATGCACTCAACCATTAAATAAACACGGCTCAAGATGATCTCCGGATCACTGGACCATCAAAGCGTATGGCTCTCCCTGATCACCGGTTCACTCAGCAATCAATACACTTGCCATCTACGAACCCCAGGCCCACCACGGCCGGCGGTTCAACCACTCCAACGGGTCCGATCAACCATGACAGTTCGCTGACTCCGGTCTGATTCGGCCTTATTCTCCACAACGCCATTAATGAACATGATCGTGCCCAATTATCACGAAAAAGACAAATTGCCCTGTCACCTCTCAGGTAACATAATATCTTTCTATAAAAGAGAACCTGGGGGGAAAGGGAAGACACACAAACGGATACAAGAACAAACATTCTCCTCCTTTTACTTTCCTCACATATTAGCCCCCTCTGACTTAAGCTTCGGAGGGCCGGCGCCGGAAAACCCGGCCACCGGCTTTCTTGCAGGATTCTCCTGGAGGACGCCACCAGCCGACGCACCGCCACCCACTGTCCCGGCAGTGGAGCCCCTCCTCTCTCGGTTCGCGGCCGCCCCCGGGTCCAATTTCCAGCAACAGAAACTATATGTTATTCAAGGATGTAGGATATTTATTTGTAATTTTGAACTTTATGCTGATTTGAAAAATACAATAGGAACTAAAATCCAACAAGCACCGATCAGATTTATCTCTTTAGTAAATTAAAAATCTTATAATAATATTTCATTATCATCTTGAAATGAGGCTAAATATAAAAATAATAAAGAAAAAGAAAGCAAAAAGATTTATTAGTTGATAAAGTTATTTGACATGTGGTGATGATCTATAAGAAGGATATAGAAGACAAAAACTTCATAAGATTGAATACACATGATAAGAAAAATATCAAAAAATTCTTTAATGTACAAGAAAGAAAAATCCAAAAAAGCATATTATAAGCATTGAAGATACATAATAAGAACATAATAGAGAGAAATCAAAGAAAAAAATATTTATTAAGCCAACAAAATTATTTCATAAGAATTGATGAAGGGAAAGAAGAAAAAAGCTTTATAAGATTATATATATATTAAGAAAAATTTAAAAGCTAAAATATTTGTTGGACACATAAAAATGATAGAAAATTCCAAATAAAAAATTACAATTACTCAAAATATATAATTAGTACAAAAATTTTATAAGATTGAATATAAATATAATCAGAAAAAATGCAAGAGCAAAAATATTTGTTGGATTCTTAAGAATGTAGGATATTTATTTATAATTTTGAACTTTATGCTAATTTGAAAAATACAATTGGAACTGAAATCCAACAAGTACTGATCAGATTTATCTGTTCAGTAAATTAACAATCGTATAATAATATATCATAATCATCTTGAAATGAGGCTAAATATAAAAATAATAAAGAAAAATAAAGCAAAAATGTTTATTAGATGTTAAAGTTATTTGATATGTGTTGATGATCTATCAAAAGGATATAGAAGACAAAAACTTCACAAGATTGAATGCACATGATAAGAAAATATCAAAAGATTGTTTAATGTACAAGAAAGAAAAAACCAAAAAAGAATATTATAAGCATTGAAGATACATTATAAGAACATAATAGAGAGAAATCAAAGAAAAAAAATATTTATTAAGCCAACAAAATTATTTCATAAGAACTGACTAAGGGAAAGAAGAAAAAAGCTTTATAAGATTATATATATAAAATAAGAAAAATTTAAAAGCTAAAAAAATTTGTTGGACACATAGAAATGATAGAAAATTCCAAATAAAAAAGTACAATTACTCAAAAAATATAATTAGAAAAAAACTTTATAAGATTGAATATAAATATAATCAAGAAAAATTCAAGAGCAAAAATGTTTGTTGGATTCTTAAGGGAGAAAAAGCTCCAAAGAAATGTTTACTAGCATTCAAAATATATAATAAGAACAAAAAGATTAATAAAATTGTATGTATGTATGTATCTATATATATGAGTTTGTATGTACATATGTATTATGTATGTATGTGCATATATGTATATATGTATGCATGTATGTGCATATGTATAAGTAGGAAAAAGTTTAAGAGAAAACTATATAATAAGAAAAATTACAAGCATTCAAAATATATTATAAAAAGTTCACACAAATAATTGTTGAGCATAGAACTTGAGCCTATAAAAGAGGTTCTCTCTCTTACGAGCATGCGCACGGACGTATATATAGCCAGAAATAAGAAAAATATTTAAGAGTAAAAATATTTCCTGGATGTTTAAAAACAAAAAAAAAATACATAAATCTGATTTAAAAATCTATATGCATGTAAGAGCAAAAAATGGAAAAGTCTAAACAAAAGAGGGAAAAATTTATAAGCATGTGGGAGCTAAAAATAGAAAACTCTAAAGAAAAAATTACAGACATTTGAAATATGTTATTTTTGTTTGCAAAACTAATTGTTGAGAGTGGGATTTGAACCCACGCCCTTTCGGACCAGAACCTTAATCTGGCGCCTTAGACCAACTCGGCCATCTCAACGTTGGAGTTCTATACGACTCTAATTCTATATAGACTTGAGGTAAGTTTATGCACCCAACCATACATTCTTAAAATCTATTTTTTCCTCTCAAAGGGTAGCCTTTGCAAATCAACTATTTTTTTTTCTAACATATTTGTTTAGAATATGACAAGCAATACGCATCATTTTATCAGATAACAAAATAGCATAAATCGGTTTGGTCACATGTAACAAATTGGCCTAAAGGAAATATCTTACTCTTATTGCATGTTTTGTTATATAATTAGAGTAACAACAACTTTTGGGCATCTAAAGTAGCACTTTAGATAGTGGACATTTTTACTGTTTTGTTCATTAAGAAAGTGAAGGTTACTGAAATATATTTTTTTTTCAGATGTTTGGTTGTAAGATGTATGAAGTCACTTCTAGCATATATTGAATGAATAATATATTCATATTTTTATTATTATTTCTTTTATTAATAAAGTAATATTATTTATTATATAAAATATAAATATATATTGTTCGAATAAAATAATATTATTTATGGTCATTTTCAATATTTAAGTAATAGTAATACTTCTAATAGTAATAATTATTAAACAAAATAATTAAAATAATATAATCACTAATAGTGATAACTAAAGGAAATGATTACAAATCTAGTGTGGTCGAAGGTGACAAATAGACGTAAAGGAAATATCTTATTCTTGTTGCATGTTTGGTTATATATAAGTGGAGTGAACACTATAACAAAAATTCACATAAAAAAAGAACACTAGGGCAAAAATGGATTTCAGTCGCAAATTGCTTATGACATTTCTTATTTTACGCCATTGAAAATCATTTTTTGTTGTATTATAGTACATACTTCTAACTTCCAATAAGTATTTTTATTAGTGGTATTTTATTGTAAATGCCACTATAAACTTATATTCTATAACATATAACTTGAAATGCTGGAGACTACAATTGTATTTATGGCATTTAACTAATATGTTAGTAAGTAATATTATAATTTGTGAGATTTTAGAAAATTGCTGCTAAATCTTAAATTATTAATTTTTATATAGTGCTTGAGTCTAATCACCCTAGGGTAAATAAGTATGCTATTGTATATATTGTATTGGTCATCGAATCTCTCATGATTAAAACCCTTGAGATAAACATACTTACAACACATCAGCATATCTTCTTAGTGTATACAGACCATAATTCGATCGGACTTATATTAAAATATTAAACATTAAAATAATTTGAGATAAAAATATAATATAATAATATTAATACTCTTGCATCAAATATTATTATTACTTTTTATATCGCATAAATAAAAATAATTATTAATTATTTATTCTTTGAGAGATTGTAAGAAAAAAATGTATATGAATATGAAAATAGATAGAAATTAACTTTTAAATATTTTTAATAATAAACTTTGAAAATATCATAAAGAATAAAATAAAATAAGTTCATTTTTTATTTTTATGAAATAGAAAAGGACTTGTATAAAAATGATGATTAAAATATGAAATGTAATAATGTACATCAAATAATTATTTAATGACCTAAATATATCTGAATGAGTTAAATAAACTCTTTTTATATAATAACAATATACATTATAGCTCGGTGGTTAAGGGCTTGCCCTGATTTTAAGAGAGACATAAAAAAATACCACAAAAATACCGAAAAAGATATTTGTAACATTTCTTTTTGCTTATAGTGGTAATAAAAAATACTGCTGGTAACTCTTTTTGTTGCCGTAGAAATTGACTTTTAGACACTTTCTAAAAGTTGCACTCAAAAAAATGCACTTTATAAAGTAGATACTTTGTTGTTTGATTTGTTTAAAATATTGCTGAAGTGCACTTTCATCCCTTTGAGTATTTGGTTGTAAGGTAGAAAAAAGTTACTTCTAGCATATCTTTAATGAATAATAAATTCTTATTTTATTAGTACATATTTCATTAACAATTATTATTATTTATTTTATAAAATATGAATATAACCATGTATCAATTGAATAAAATGATATTATTTTATCATTAATTCTTTTTAAATATTTAAGTAATAGTATCAATACTTCTAAAAGTAACTATTATTAAAATTAAAATAATATAATTAATTATAACAATAATTTTTGATTAATAATAGTATAGTGGTTAATAATATTTTTAACATTAATAATATATAATAAACAATAAAATGCTATTTTATTTTAATGTAATAGTATATTAGAATAATGAAGCCTCTTCTTAATGCATGGGCCCCATCATCAAGTCCTGCTCATGGACCCTGCATAGCAAGAGGTATTTTTTAGGCATAAGCACATGAAACTTTCACAATGAATTTTTGCCTAGATTGCCTTATATAACTTTTGGAGTCGGTTTTTTACATCTTGGAAATGCCAAGATTCAAATAGCATAAAGGCTTGCTGAAGATTATACTTCTTAATTTTTAGTTCTCTATGGTTTTTCTCTGCTTTGTGTGTAGGTTGTCATGGAGCATTGCAAGGTATATTTAAGATTTGTCAATGAGATCAAGTGCTCGTAGCACCGTTGATTATGTTCTTTTAGGCCAAAAATTGATCCAAAACAGAACTGACTAGTTAAAAGAAGGTGACAAAAACATACCTGACCATTTCTCAGATTTGCCAATGCAAGGAGTAGAAGTTAACTGATTGTCTTGATATGGATGATATTTTGTCCTCTGATCCCAATGCTATTCATCATGAACTTCAGAAGTTTTACAAGATTTTTTTGGTAGGAAGTGAAGTTTTTGTTATCGCATTTATTGGTCAAGTTTATAGCCAGAACCAAGGTCTGACATATCTAGTTGGAAGTAATATATGTTCTTCCAACTTTAACTCAGGGAAGCTGTGCTTGAAGTGGTGCTGACAGAACTCCAGGTCCCAAGAGATTTCCAATTAATTTCTTTTCAGCATTTCTTGGAAGAATTTAAGGATGATGTATCATAATAATCTTCGTAGTGGTATTTTTTTCTCTGTAGGCTTTGAATTTCTCTTTTATCACCCTGATTCCCAAATATGATGGTGCCTCCAAAGTCAATGAATTTAGACCCATCTGTCTCATTAGATATGTCCACAAAATTTTCTCAAAGGTATTAACTAATTGGCTTTGAATGATCTAGTGATTAGCTCTGAGTCCCCAATTTAAGGAAGATTTATCTTGGATGGTTTTGTAATTTTTCAGGAAGTTATCTCTAGGTATTCTAGGATCAATCAAGAGAGTATTCTAGTCAAACTTGATTTTTTGAAAAGGCATTTGATACGTTGGATCGCTATTTTCTTTTTTAACTTCATCATTAGGGGTTTGGAACTAAATCAATCTATTGGTCCAAAAAAGAGTATGTTTGTCATACAAAAGATGCAATTCAAAATTAAAAAAATGGAGCAGTTCGATAAAGTTAAAACAAGAATTGCACAAGGCTATCCCCTCTCTCCGCTTTTATATGTTTTGGTGACTAATGCTTTGTAACAACCCAGGACCTCACCCAAAATGGCTAGCCAGAAGGTATTATTTGGATTTCTTGATCCTATATAAGTACTCAAGATTTACCCAGCGAATATCTGATGTTGGACTAAACACACGCCCGCACGGGTCCTCACATATTTTCCTCGTTCAAGCCCTGACGTCTTCGTCAGGCTAAGGGTTCAAATCTATTCAAATCTAATCACAAACACTACGATCGACTCGTGGTCAGCCCCAATGGATCAGTGCTACAGTGTCCCCTAGTCCACATAGGTTATAGGCTGGGTCCACTTTGATACCATTTGTAATAACCCAGGACCTCATCCAAATGGCTAGCCATAAGGTATTATTTGGGTTTCTTGATCCTGTATAAGTACCTAAGATTTACCCAGCGAATAACCGATGTAGGACTAAACACACGCCCACACGGGTCCTCACATGCTTTACTTAGAATTCTACTTAATTTAAAACAACAACAATAACTTCCTAGCTAGTATTGGTCCTTCTTCTGATCTTGCCTGCAATTTACTGATAATTATTTTTCTGAAAACCAAGTTGGAATCATTTGTAATTTCAGATGTATATCATACCTCTTTGAATTAATATTTAACCTCAAGATTAACTTTTCAAAATTTGGATTAAACTACTTTGAAAGGGATTGAGATTTTAGCTTAATTCTAGCAAATCACTTGAATTGTGAGCAGCTAGCTTTTCTTGATAAATATTTGGGTTTTACTGCCAAGACCTGGTTGTCCTTTAATGCTAGATTCAGTGGCTTCGATAGATAATGTTGGAAAAAGGCTTTCTGGATGGTCTTCTAAAATTCTGAGGATTGATGGAAGATTGATTATGGTTAATTATGTTTTCTCCAATTTACTGATTTGTCTTATGTCTGTTTTCTTCTTGATTCGTCATGTTATTGATAAAATTGATAAAATCCAAAGATTATTATTTTGGAAAGGCTCCAACTTAAGAAAATTTATTTGAAACAAGTTTGCAAACCAAAGCATTAAGATGGGTTAGATATTAAAAATATCAGAGATTTGAATATTGTGCTTCTGGGAAAATGGTAATGGAAATTCATTAAAGGTTCTGATCTTATGTAACAACCCAAGACCTCACCCAAATTGGCTAGCCGGAAGGTATTATTTGGGTTCTTTGATCCTGTATAAGTATCCAAGATCTACCCAGCAAATAACCGATGTGGGACTAAATACACGCTCGTACGGATCCTCACATACTCCCCCCGTTCAAGCCCTAACGTCCTCATCAGGCTAAGGGTTCAAATCTAATCGCAAACACCACGATTGGCCCGTGGTCAGCCCCAATGAATCCGTGCTGCAGTATCCCTTAGTCTATATAGGTTATAGGCCGGGTTCGCTCTGATACCATTTGTAACAAGCCAAGACTTCATCCAAAATGGCTAACCGGAAGGTATTATTTGGGTTCTTTGATCCTGTATAAGTATCCAAGATTTACCAAGCGAATAACCGATGTGGGACTAGACACACGCTCGGACGGATCCTCACATCTTAATTGGAAACATTCAATTCAGAAACTGCGTTAAAGGCGAAAGATGCCATTGTACTGCAACCAGCCACAAGGCGTCTTGCTTCTTGGAGGATGTCCTTGAAGTCAGAGAAAGTTTCTGCTGCAGATCTTTATTCTTGCATGGCAATTGTAAGTTAATCATCAAGTTTTGGTTTGATAGATGGCTAAGAAATGTGCCTCTAGGTGTATGGTTCCCCTTTTTTCTTTTTGGTTTGATGGTGGATGAAGAAGGCACCATGGAGTCTCCTTTGTTGGATCAGGCTATTAGTTGGAACCCCTCATTTCAAAGGAAGTTACATGAAGATAATCTTAGAGAATGTACACATTAGAGGTAATTCTTATTCCAATTAATTGTAATGTTTTTTTTTTTTTTTGAGAGAGAGAGAGAGAGAAGGGAGGGAGACCCACCGACACTATAATTATCTGGGTCCAAATTTTTTAGAATGCATTATCCTAGAATCGAACTCATAACCTTATTTCGCTAGGCAGAGAGGAGTAATCAATAGGGCAAGTCCCAACTCGCAAACTATTAACAACTTGAGTGATGAATTGGTGCATGCACTACCTATTGTCTGTTTGGTTACCTTCGAAAGGTAGACTTCTGATCACAACAGACAACTTGATGAAGAGGTCCTAGGCTACTCCTTGTTGCGTTTGTGCCACAACTATTGTAGTTTGCTATTTATCTATTTCTTGAATGCTCCTTTACAAGAAAAATTTGGAATAATCCAAAATCAAATTAGATGGGTGGCCTGGATCATTGCTTTTCTTGTGGAGTTCTTGGAGAACCAAGAGAATAAAGATGATATCTAATATCTGGTTGAGTCATGTTTGTTGCTGCCATTTGGTGGAAAGTTTGGAAATTTAAAAAAAAAGATTTGAATGTTTTGCTTTTAAAGCTAAGATGGAGGCTTTATTGATGAAGCAGTAATAAGGGTATCTTGTTATATTGTACTTCTGTAATTCGCTCTAATGCATCTTGTAATGTGGTTCGCTTCATATCTCTTTGTTTTAATTGATTTAACCTACTTATCTTATTTAATTATCTGCTAGTGAAATGCTGATAGGTTCTCCCATCTTTTTCTCTAAAACAACAAAGAAAACAGTTAAGGCATATTTAAAACCATCTGACAAGGCCCCATCTTATTGAATATGAATTTTTTTTTAGTTATAGTTATAAAATTTAATCAAAACACTTGAACTTAAGCCACATAGTGACCACCTAACCTAAACCCCTTGGGTAAATGGGTTATGTCTAACAAGTCACTTGAAGGAAAACTTATGCTTGGAGTAATATGATGGATGCATGAGCAGTGGCCAACTTCTTTTTCATAGTGTCTGCATCATAATAATGTTGCGTGTCAAATTTTACTTATTGAAATGAATGAGACTCGTTTTGGTAGTTATACGTCTCTACTAAGTTGTCACAATCTAGGTCCTCATTCAAAAAAACTAGTCAGAGATATTATTTGGGTTCATTGGTCGTATATAAGTATTCAAAAGTTACTGAGTGCATAACCGATATGGGATTAAACACCCTCTTATATAGGTCCTATTATACTCTCTCTATTTAAGTCTTGACATGCACGCCAGGATAAGAGTCTAAATTCATATAAATTTATTATAAATACCACAAATCCAATCACAAATACCACGATCGGCTTATGGTAAATCCCAATGACTCTATGTTGCACTTTTTTTGATTTATATGGACCATGGGTTGGATCTGCTCTGATATCATTATAACAATTCAGGACCTTATCTAAAAATGTTAGCCAAAAGGTGTTATTTGGATACATCACCTCTGTTTAAGTACCCAAGTTTTATCTACTATAGAATCGACGTGAGACTAAAGCCCATGTAGATCCTCACACTAGCGATAAGAGATTCTAGTTTCAAATTCTGCATGGTGCATACTTACATATTCAACTAGGCCATTATAGTACATGTGAGCTTCACTCCCTTTCTCTTAGAAAAGAAAGATTATTTAAAAAGTAGCTTAACTTGTTGGCAACCTAATTTCAGTTCTCAAAATGGCCAGAACGTTGCATGCAGGCATGGGAACAAACGAGTCAAAGAGTCCACCGAACCCATAAAAGGAAGAAGGAACAAAAATACCTACAGTTACCTCGACTATAATTGCAGGATATTTTGCAACTTTAAGGCTCACATGAGGTTGGCAGAGTCACTGACAAAAAATTTTTGGCAGGTGAACCAAGATTTGCACCGATCAATGGCAAGGCCAATCATGCTACCAATTCTCGAGGAATACAATATTTATATTACCTGATAAGCTTGATGCAACAAGGTCATATGGATGAGCTATTTTAAAGACTGGTTGTGCCTTTGTTTGAATCAAGGTAAATTTGACTTGGAATAATTGAGTACTGAAAGATTACACTGATCCATTCTTCCGTGCCATTCCCCACCCTCCTTTGTTGTGATTTCGGAAGGGCAGTACCCATATCGGCTGGTCACCAGCTCACTTCTACTGCTGAAAATACTGATAGATGCCATGCTATCCTGCAAACAATTCAGTCCAAAAAAACAAGCCGTACAGCTGGTACGCAGTCCTTTGTCAGAAAGCTGGCATAAAATAAATCCAACACACTTTGCGTTTGAGATCCTTTGTACCTGAATGGGGCCAAAGCTGCCATTCCAGGCCCACATGATACTGCTTACCCCCATCCCCATTCGGAGTACCAAACAAAAGTGTATTCTTTTAAGTGGGCCAAAGTGCATTCTTGAGGTGGGCGAGCCTCGAGGGTACATTAAAGTATTTGGAGGTTCCGATCACAGGGCGCCAGCCCCGACATTGTAATTGTTCTGATGTTGTTTAGGGCATTAGGTGTAGTTTGGAGAGATAGCAGGTGGAGCCTCTATCTATGATGGACAGAGTCACCTTGGTTCGGTCAGTGCTGAGCTCGATTTCGATGTACATATTGGCGAACACCTCCGTACCATCGTCTTCGCTGAGGTCTTTGGAGTAATTATTTAGGGATTTCATCTGGAGCAGATGGGATGGTAGGGGTGGTATTTACCTGATGGCATGCGAGGTGGTCTGCTAGTCGTCCATTTAGGGGGGTCTGGGTATTCACCTTCTGGTGGCGAGGTGGGAGAGGTACTCGAGGCAAGATGCATGGCTAGATTTATCTTGGAGCTGGACAGCCTGTGGAGCGCCTTATTGAGGGCCAAGCATAGAGCGCACATGGCATTCGTTACTTCCACCTGGGGCGGCATTGCTCGTTCATATGGAGGAAGATCTGCTCACACACATTGGCGGTACTGGCTCAGATCAGGTGGACGATTGGTGATGGTCAGTTTGTTGACATGCTGGAGGACGGGTAGGTGGCAGAGCACTCATTGAGTCGGCTACCGACGATGGATGACTCGGCGAGGCTGGCAGGGCTTTTAGTTAGTGATCTCATTGTCTCCTACGAGGGCAGATGGGATGAGGGGCTGATCAGAGAGGTCTTTGGGACTTAGCTGGCTGAGAGGATTCTTGCTATCATGCTCCCTCATGAGACCTCGACGAATAGGTTGGTTTGGGCAGCCATCGGGAGGGGCAGGGTTCGCTCAGCTGATGTGCAGGCGGCGATGGGTGGTGTGAGCTCGAGGTGTTTGGACACCGGCTGAATTTGGAGGATATAGGTCTATCCTCGGGTTTCTCTATTCATCTGGAAGGTGGCCTAGAGATGCCTACTGATTAAGAGTGTGCTGGCGAGGAGGGGGATAGGGATCTCCCCATCATGTGTGGACTGTCCGGAGGTAGAGAAGATGGTCAACCACGTCCTGTTGCATTGTCCACGGGCTGCTCAGATTTGGAGGGAGGCATCCTTTCACTTGCCGAGGTCCTTGAAGTCCGTGGAGGATTTACTCTGGCATATTAGGTCCGCCATACAGGCTCCGAATTTTGCTGGGTGGGGTATTATTAGTGCGTATCTAGCTTATCATATTTGGCTGGATAGGAATGACAGAGTCTTCGAGGATAGAAGATCCCCCTGAGGGTTGTGGTGGATAGAGCTATTCGTCAGGCTGTTGAAGTCATTCAGGCTATTCTGACTGTTTCATCTGGGCTAGCTAGGGACATATGGGTCTCCCCCTCTGTTGCTATAGTGCTTAGGTATGTCCTCACATCCTAGGAGCCCCCACCTTCTGGCCACCTAAAGATGAACTTTGATGGTAGTCTACCAGCTGGCGGAGGTTGCATTGGTGTTGCCTTTGTGATTAGAGACCATGAGGCCCGGTTATTATAGCAGGAGGGCGGCGCACCTACGAAACTTCAATTCTTGGGGCGAAACTCAGAGTCGTATAGGAGGGAGTCTCCTATATGAGGCGAGCTTTAGAGGCTGGGGGCACAATCCTGGAGGGTGACTCAGTGGAGGTAATTGAACGGATTCTTCAAGAGATGCCGGGGGTATCCGATCACCTGCTTCTAGATGGCATTCAGAGGCTGCTGAGGGAGTGTGATGCCTATCAGGTTGTGCATATGTTCTGGATAGAGGTGATCACGGGCCTTCTGGCCCGCCCAGCCCGCCCGGCCCGGCCCGAAATTTTTCGGGCTTGGGCATTGAAAAAGGGCCCGTTGGTCGGGCCTGGGCAGGAAAAACGGCCCGACCAAAAAAATCGGGCCGGGCCTGGACACTTTAAAAAAAGCCCGATTCGGCCCGGCCCGACTATAAAATACTGATAATATTAAAAAAAAAAGAAACCCTAAAACTAAAACTAAATCCTAAAGGACCTAAACCCTCCCCCTCCCCTCGCTGAGAGCCGCCGCGACCCCCCCCCCCCCCCCCCACCCCCCCCCCAAACCCCCCCCCTTTCCGTCGCTGAGAGCCGCCGCCACCCCTTCCCTAGCTGAAAGCCGCCGCCCCCCCTTCCCTCGCTGAGAGCCGCCGCCACCCCCCCCCCCTTCCCTCGCTGAGAGGTGAGACTTGAGAGCCGGCGCCCCCCTTCCTTCGCTGAGAGCCGGCGCCCCCCCTTCCTTCGCCGAGAGCCGCCGCCCCCCCTTCCCTCACTGAGAGCCGCCGCCCCCCCTTTCCTGATAGCCGCCCCTGTAGCCGGTTACTGCCGGTTTCCCTGTAGCCGCCGCTCCTCTCGGTGTCGTCGCCTCTTCAACGACCCGACCGGCAGCTCTTCGCGTCCTTCTCCCCCGGACGGCAACCTCCGCGGCTCCGGTCACCGAGTCACCGGTAAGCTTTTTCTCCTCCTCCTCCTCCTCTTTGATCCCGGATGAATTTTGCCCAAATCCTTCACAGTCAAGCCCGGATGCCCGGATCTTCCGAGTCAGAACTCGGAGAGGGAGAGGTGGGGGGGGAGCGGGAGAGCTCGGAAGTTCCGAGTCGGAACTCGGAGAGGGAGAGGTGGGGGGGGAGCGGGAGAGCTCGGAAGTTCCGAGTCGGAACTCGGAGAGGGAGGGAGGTGGGACTTCGGAGCTTCCCATCGGGCCAGGTTTTAAGGTGGGGGGGGGAGAGGGAGGTGCCGACTGCCGACTGCCGAGGTGGTTACGAGTCTTCCCCGTAACATGGAAGAATCTAGTGAGGATGAAGATGACGAGGAAGAGATGGAAGAGGGATTACATGGTTCGGTCATTTAGATATTCTATTAATAACTTTAATAATTATTCATGTTCAATCATTAACAATTGCTAATATTTCAATTTTATGTTTGTAGGTTTTGAGAGTTAGAAGATGCAAGGATGTTCTTCTACAGTTTTCTATTATGGAAGTGGCTTCAAGAATTATGATTACATTTACTTTTGAATGCACAAAGATGCATGTTTGTTATAATGTTAATGGGACAATGTAATTTGAATTTTGTCTAAATATGTAATTGTCTAAGTTTGTAGTTTTTATTGTTGGGTTGTAATTCTCAGCTGGACAATAGTGTTGTTTCATACATTTTATTTTCTTTCTATTGGCTTGAAGATGCAATTTTTTTCTTTTTTAATATTTGTAGATATATCCAAATTACAAAGTTTGAAACCACCACCAACACTATCTATTTGAAATAGGCTACTTATATGGTTAACATTAACCAATTAACCATTGGAGAAACAAAATAAAGATAGAAAAATACATCCAGTTTTTGAGAGCCCATTAAGCTGTTAGGCCATTTTGGCCCATTTCTAGATTCCAAAAAAAAAAAAAATCGGGCCTGTCGGGTCGGGCCTGTCGGGTCGGGCCTATCGGGTCGGGCCTGTCGGGTCGGGCCTGGGACCAGATTTATAAGGTCGGGTTGGGCCTGGACAAAAATTTAAGCCCGACAGTCGGGCCGGGCCGGGTCTGGGCATAGCCATCGGGCCTAATTTCTGCTGTAGAGCCCGGCCCGGCCCGGGTTTTGATCAGCTCTAGTTCTGGAAGGCGAACCGAGCTACTGATTGGGTCGCCTTCTTACTGCTCACCATTCTAGAGAGATTTTCATAACCCATTTTGTATATGTTCCTCCACCTCTATGGAGTATTTTGTCCCTTGACTCAGATGGCAATGCTCACGCAAGACTAATGTGAGCTACCGATGTACCAAAAAAAAGTAGATCAAATGCTCCAGTTCACACGCAGAAGATAGAGAGAGAGAGAGGTGGGGGGACATAGGTAGAGAGAGAGAGGAGGGGGACATGGGTGGAGCAAAAATTTCTAATACACTGGTAATATTGCAATTAATCTCTTAAAGGTCACAAGTTATCCATGTTGGAATAGTTATTCTACAAATATCCCTGGGATAAATTTTTCCAACAACTCTACACCATAGGTGCTTTTGCCAATAAAAGAATGGCAGGTATTAATAAGGGCTTTATGTGAAAATTACTTTACATAGATGATGTAACCATATTTCAACTTAGTCCGCTTCTAATGAAGGAAGGAAGGAAGTATGTGAAAATATTCCATTCTTAAGCTTTTTTTATTTCAAAAAGAAACCTAATTGATGGTCATAGGATTTGTTCCAACCCTTTTAGCTTGCCTTACTTCTAAATTAAATGCTGCCTTGAGAAAATCATATATACTTTATAATGGAGTATCATAAGAATGTAAATTCCTATCATGATTCTTAGATGAATAATCATTGAATAGTAAATTTGTTCTTTTTATGTTAACAACGCCATCTTTCTTAAATGACACAGACCTTTTTTTCCAAAAAATAATAAAAAGTTTTCTCATCAAATTTATCAAATTGAATTACACATGATTCCAGTTTCTTCCCTCTCCTTTGATGACATTGTGGTAGATCATTGTGAGCTTTTGAAAAAGTGGAGAAGGTGATATTTTTGGAAGTAAGGTATGCAATTAAAACTATTTAATATAACAAACACAGAATTCTAAGATATTTCATATATATATATATATATATATATATATATATATATATATATATATATATATATATATATATCCTGCACATGGTCATAAATAGTTAGAGGTTTGTATCATCTATCAGATTTAGAGTCAGAAAATAATCAACAAGTATCATTTAGAGGTAGAATGACCAAAAAGTCATTGTGTTCATATGAGGAGAATTTAATCATTCTAGATACTTAAAAATGGATCCCAACTGTGGATGACATTAGACATCACTCATATGGCTTGCTATTATGTATAATATACAATAATAGATAGGAGTGGCTATTTTCTGATAATCATCAAAATAGTTAACTTTGTATTAGCCCATTGATATGTCTCATATTGAATGGTCAACAACATGAAACCATCTCTTGGAAACCCCTTTTTTCCGGAAATGACAATCTTGTATGCACAATACAATATATATATATATATCCTGCACATGGTCATAAATAGTTAGAGGTTTGTATCATCTATCAGATTTAGAGTCAGAAAATAATCGACAAGTATCATTTAGAGGTAGAATGACCAAGAAGTCATTGTGTATCATATGAGGAGAATTTAATCATTCTAGATACTTAAAAATGGATCCCAACTGTGGATGACATTAGACATCACTCATATGGATGCTATTATGTATAATATACAATAATAGATAGGAGTGGCTATTTTCTGATAATCATCAAAATAGTTAACTTTGTATTAGCCCATTGATATGTCTCATATTGAATGGTCAACAACATGAGACCATCTCTTGGAAACTCCTTTTTTCCGGAAATGACAATCTTGTAAGCACAATATGCAAGTAGCCGCTTGACTTGAGAGCACTACTATCTACTGTGATCTTAGTTCAATAAATTTATGTCCAAACCCATATATCAACCAGGATATTTTGGATTTATCCTTGATAGTGAGTATTGGTTTATTATTCCTTTTCATTAGTGGGGACAAAGCCTGTCCAACAAGGAATCTACCAATGATAATTTATGCTTATCAAAACAGAGATACATTAGACACAAAATTCTAGATCCAGGTGATATTTTAATCAAATTATTTTTGTATATAAATATTATTTATTTTGGATATGAATAAAATATTTTCTTCAAAATTATTTTATCTATGCATCTATTTTTGATGATGTTTGACGCATGATCTAGGGTTCAAAATCAGTCATAAAATTGATTGGCTATGGGTTTGACAATGCTAATATGTTTACGATAGTTGATCAAGGATAAAGAGAGGTGGATAAGTAGAATTGCAAGAACCAGCTATTGTATATGAAGGAAGATTTTTTTTTGTCTGTTCTATCTATTAGAGAATAGCGCAATCATACAATTTATACATAGGGGGCTAGTCTAGCTTCATGTAAATATGACAAAAACCTAAATTGATCTCAAGGTCTCATACTTTTCTGTCATCCTTCATTAGCCTTTTCTTACTAAACTCAAGCTCAATTGGATAAGCAGTAGAGGAATTGGTTCATGTGGGCTAACAGACCTATTTAGGGTGGTATGGCGGATTGGACCTAAACCCCGAATTAGGCTTTCTTAGGTGACCAACCACATGTGAGAGCCCGTAGCGATGGCCACTTACTATCCTAAGATGGCTCCACATGACCTAGGTTTCTTCCTAAGGCCTGTCCCTTATGTTATAAATAGGGTATGCAGGGTTTGAGTAAGTATGTGTTTCTCATATCTCATTATTTAGAACTCAAGCAAGAGGGCTCTATATGAAAGAGAGAGTTTGAGAAGAAAAAAAAAGAGATAAGGAGGAGACTTCCAAGTAAGTTTTAGAGAGCTTATTAAGTGCGAGACACTATATGATGTTTGGAAAAGTTTTTATCCATCTTTTGCATCTTTTTGTTCTCTCACATCTTCTCTACAAGTATTAATGTATCTCGATTTACATATAATCTATGTTTTTGTGGTAATTTATCAAAAAAAGAGCTATCCATCTTAATCTTTGGTTGCATCATGATGGTTGGACCTACACTGCAATCCTTCATATATATTATATGAATATCGCCACATTTTATGCTTCATTAGTGAATCATAGTGGAAAATAGCAATAAAGGATGAGAGGATGGTGAATCATAGTGGTAGATAGCCACAAAGGATGAGAAGAGAGTATGTAATGATCATGATTACCTCAATAATTATGGAAGTTTTCTAAGGATTCATTATGTAAGAGAAAACTATATAAAATTAAGGGCTAGGATTATTGCCCCCCACAACCCAGTGTAAGTTGGATTCTAACCCATGTCATTAGATACAATACCAACTTGACAAGTTAGCCCTTGTATAAAGTTAGGTCAATTAATTTATAACACAAATCCTTCATAAAAGGAATTTCCTAATAGAGGAAGAACATATTGTAAGATTTGTCACCTTTTAATAAATGTTCAAGAATTTTTCACTGGAAAAAAGCATAAAATATTTCAACTCAATTTGTATTTTTATGGTATTATAAACTCAATATCTCTATTATAGTCTCGCTATAATGCTAACTCCCAGAATGCTATCTCTCAAATAGACTTCTTAGTCACGTACTTGATTTTCCTTTTACATGCTTTTTCGGAATAAATATATCTTTACATTTACTCAAAAATTGGCTGATAATGTGAAAGTAGAGAAGTATAAAATTAAACACAAAAGAGTATTTATCTTATCCATTCTAAATAGGACTAGAAATATGGTTGGAAACGGGCTTGAGCCGGCCCAAGCTCAACGGGCTGGGCTGACTTTAGGTTGGCCAAGGGGCTAGGCCTAAAAATTTCGGGCTCGGTTTAGGTATAATTACAGAGCCCATTTATTTTTCGGCCGGGTTCGGGTATATCATTGGCTCAGCTTGGACCCGAGTTATAATTCAGGCCCGAACCTAGCTCAGTTCAGTCATTTAGGTCATTTCAAAATGGGCTTGTTCGATACTCGAAGTCTCCAATGGGTTCGTTGGGCTAGTGGGCTAATGGGCTTCAAAGTACGTTTAATTGATTGGATGGTTTCATTTGTTTTATATTGACCTTGATTTGATATCTGGATGTTGAATTATAATTAATTGTTTTGGGTGTCATTCAAAAAAAAAAATTTGGGTTCGGGCCAGCCCAATTTTTGGCTCAAATAGGTAATTTGGGCTAGCCCATAGAGTTTGGGTCGGGCTCGGGCCGAAGTTTTCCAATATCGGGCCGCAGCCCAGCTCAAAGCCAAAAGAAAGATGGGCTCAGATAGAGGTATGGCCCGGCCCAGCCCGCCCGTTTCCAATCATAACTGGAAATGGACCTGAGCTAACTTGAGACTCGTGAGACCGACCCGAATTTAGATTGGTATTTGTGCTTGCTTGGTTGAGTTCGGCTTAGGTTTGGGCCTTAAAAAATTGTGACCCGTTCGGAAGCTCAACCCGAAGCCCAATCTTTTCCAAGCTCAAGACATATACGAAGTTTTGGGGTTGGGGTTCTCCCATTCCCACCTTCACCAAATTACATGGAGATGGTGAGGCTCGTTTTTCCTTCTCTTCGCTGGTCTCTCTCTACCTACATCTTCTTTGACCATGTCACCTACTTGGTCTCCATCCCCGTCTCATCCATGATGACAACCACCTCACCACTCCACCCCATCCACATCCATCACCCATCACTGTCCTAGATCCTCCTCCATGGCTTCCCTCTTGGGACCCCATGGTCATTGCTACTGGTGCAACCACGAACAGTGAAAACCAGGGGAGTCTCGGTTAAAAGGGAAGCCATGGGGGATGGTGGCAAAAGATGAGGCTGAATCGGTTTGTCTTAGGTTTTGGCTTGAAGCCTGAAATTTTTTTGTGCGAGGCTCGAGCAGAGGGGAAAAGCTTGATCGGCTCGACCTGTTTCCATCCATGGCTCCAGATAATCTTGATAGGTCGTATTATAACAATCCATTAAATGCTTTCTTGAATTAACCTGTACATGGTTCACGCCAAACAGCTGTCTTGAAGCATGAAACTTATAGCAAAGAAGTGACAAGGAAGCAGGGTGCAGGTGGCAACATTAATTGCGATGGGTTCTTAGGTAACTTATAACTATTATAACATTATGTTTGAGGATTCATGCGGGCGAGTATTTAATTTCATATTAACTATACACCGGATAGATCTTAGATAATTATACAGGGCTAAAAAATCTAAATAATACCTTCGAACTAGCTATTTTTGGAATAAGATCCTGAGTTGTGATAAAATCGTATCAGAGCGAATCCGGCCATGACCTATGTAGACTACAGGATACTGCGACACAGGTTCATGAAGAATGAGCATGGGTTTGGATTTGGATTATGGTACTTGAAACTAGATTTGAATGGCTTTGGATTCTTAACCTAGTGAGAATGTCAAAACTTAAATGGAGAGAGTATGCGAAGATTCGTACAGATGTGCATTTAGTCCCACAGCAGCTATGGACTGGATGATTTTGAGTTCAAAGAACACAAATAACATCTTCATGCCAGCCCTTTTGGAATGAAGTCCTAGGTTGTGACCTTTTTGGAATGAGATCGACGTTGCTACGCAATAGAAGTATCTAATGGCAACTTTAGCTAGTAGCTCTAAGGTGGTGTCCGAGACCATCATCCTCATCCACCGGCAAGGTCTATCTCTAAGGCTGTTTCAGTCATAATTTAAGGCGTCGCAATGAATACCTACCTCATGTTCTATACAGTTGACCTTCCCACGGTAAGCCTGTGCTTGCAGGAATCTAATTGACACGCACATTCTTTTAGGTCCATACGAGGCCGGGTCTACGATGGACCGCATGGATGCTTTGAGAGCGGCTCCTTGATACATTTGTGACTCATAACTATAAGTTATAATAGGATATTATGCTCCATTTATGTGAACCACGGAATATATATACCTTCACCCAAGAACAGGGTTCAATCTATTTCAAGTGTCTTAATGAAGCTAGCATCAAACTTGATGCTAAAAAACAAGCAACAGGGCATTGTGATTAATATTGCTGGCATCCTGTTCTCTCTCCCAGTCAATGTTTTTTTAACAGCCAAGGGCTGAACGCTCCTTTAATAAATGAAAAGACGACAATATAATTCTAAAGACGTCCTCGTTGATGCTTAAAGAAAACGTCAGTGTAAAACAGCGTTTAGAATAGGTTAAAATAAAGACAGTAACCTTTCTTCACACCGGTTCCGATGAGCTTGGGCTTGACCGAAGTTGATGAATTTTTCTCCAGTTATCTTCAACAAAACGATCATTAGAAAGCATCGGATCCGAGAACCAGTTTGAGAAATGAGCACCCGGAAGTTGCGTTAAGCCTATAGATAAATCGAAGTATGCGAAAAGCATGTAATCTTTATCTTAGGAAAAAGAGTCCAAGAATACATGCATGAAATGTCCAAAGCCCTCCACTACTGTCAAAACCCTTTTAGTCATGCGTTATAGACTTATAGTCTCGGTCAACATCACAACTACCTAACCAGCCCAATAAACTTTAGTTAATGGACGTATACCTTGCTACAAAGCTTCTTAGTCGGATTCTAGAAGGATATATACATAGCCACTGCGCTCGGATCCATGGTCACAAATCCATCTTCCTCATTCGGGCCATGTTAGAGTATGTAAAACATGAAGAATAATAAGATTATTTACCTTTCAAGATTAGAATCTTCATAAAAAATTTTATGCGATAGACTCGACAGGGAAAGCATGGAAAATGGTAATGAAAAATGCAAACACATGCAAAACGTTTTGAAATTCCCATAAAGCAGCGAGTTGCATTGTTAGTACACAAATATACAATCATATATATATATAATATATATTATATATATTATATATAATATATATATATTGACTTGATGTATTATATATTTTGAAATATATAGTTTGCATTAATTCTTTAACGTGTTTTAATTATAATTGAAAACTCTTATCTTATGAAATTGATTTGATTGAACTGGAGATAAAGATGGCTTATTGGGCTTTTTAGCTCACTTTTATTTCTTTTGCCTTTTTCTAGATGGCTAATATTTAGTGCAAATGGGATTATGGGTCGTGAGTGAGAGAACTATGACTAGAAGCAACCTCTTTTTTTGTAATAAATGTCTATAAAATCCACATAGAACGTGTTTGAAAAAAAATGTTGTTACCTGAATTATGAATAATTATTGTTCTAAGAATCACACCTTATAGGTGTGCAGCTGTCTGTCAATATCCGCTTGTACTAGTGGGACATGGCATGACATTTTCACTATAGCGTAGATGGAAAGGAAATTGAGATCGGTTATATTTCTTATAATTTTCTTCGTTTATTAGCAAAGAAGAAGGCTAATTCTTCGGGTAAGAGGACTAATTAGACACAAAATGAAATCAATTGTGGGATAGGGAGAAGGAGACCCACGGTTTTCTGCTTGAGAGGAGCTTGGGAAGGAACCTAGAAACATTCTATGGGTTTTAAAACGTATTTTAGGAAATTTGAAAATTTTTTAATTTTATATTTAACCATGATTAGGTTAGGACAGCTGATGGAAGCTCGCAAACAAGGGTTTATATGGATGTTTCTTTAAAAGCATTAATGATCGTCATACTAAAAGGGAGAAGAGATGGAATAATCTCAGAAAAGGATGAGATTGTCCCTCTGGAAAAATAAATATACTTTTTTTATATATATAGAATAGATGAATTAATTAATTAAGACTAAGCATGTTTTTGTCCATAAAAATTAAAAAATAAAATATCCAAAAATTGGACCGGATGATGGTTGTGAAGAATCCGACGTTGACTGGTCAACCAAAGTCAAAGGCAGAAGAAGCATGGCCAAAACCTTCTCTTGTTTTGACCAGTCAAACTAAACAGGATCTGTTTAAGTTTTCTTAGCCAGGATTGTATAAATTAAGCAGACAATGGTTACTAGCTAGCCCTCTATCCAGCTGAACTTTGAGACCGGCCGATTCGTTCATGTCCTGCATTGTAAGAATATATTGCAAATTTGCAGGGAAATATATATTCTAGGAGAAATGGACAAAGTTTTATATTTTACAAGGTTTTGATTCTATATCATGTCCCATTTGTTTGGATCGTTCCCAATTAGAAGTGTTGAAGAGGAAAGCCGAAAAAACAACCATTACGCATGAGCAAAGACCATGAAGCTAGTACAAATCATCTCAGGATACTTCATTATTTTTAGCTTCGCTTGAAACTATAGGAGGGGCGCATCCTTCAAAAATAATAAAATACAGACAAAACCAAACACGAGGAACACAAATGGAATACAACTCGGGCTTGGAAACAAATCTTATCAAATTTCATACTTTCATAAATTAGACAAATGGAGCTTAACACTCTCTGTGTCACATACTAAAACACATAACAGCAAAATACCAAGTTTAAAAATGGAACACAAGAATCATCCAGTGCACCATGCAGAAGTGCACCACAGGACCCTAGCAGAGGGTCACAGTTAGGGCCATTCATTGAGAAGCAGGTAGAGCTTAGAGAGCTCAGCGGGAAGCAATGGGCATACTATGGAGCACCACAGTCTCGACCGTTCAGCCCCGGCCCGAACCCAAAGAGCACTCCCCAGTCCAACCCCTCACCGGTGGTCGCCAACCCTTCCTCCGCCGACCTCCTCCTCATCTCGTCGAGTATAAAGAGCACACAAGCGCTCGACATGTTCCCATATTCCTTCAGCACCTCCCTTGTTGCCCTCATCTTCTCTTCTTTAGTCCCACCTTCTCCTCCACCTGGTCCAGTATTGCCGGCCCTCCTGGGTGCGCCACCCAGAACACAGAGTTCCAGTCATCGATCCCAATGGGCCCCAGAGCCTGAACCAAACTCTTCTCGATGTTCTTCGATATCAGCCCGGGCACATCCTTCAGTAGGTGGAAGGTAAGCCCCACTTCTCTCAAGTGGCCATCGAATGGCGCCTTCAGAATCGGGGAGGATGGTCTGGCTAGCCGAGATGAGTTGGAAGAGCGGTCGCTCGATGGCTAGGTCGGGGTCGGCACCGACGATCAGGGCTGCGGCACCATCACCGAAGAGCGCCTGA
This sequence comes from Phoenix dactylifera, assembly GCF_009389715.1. Lineage (NCBI taxonomy): Eukaryota > Viridiplantae > Streptophyta > Magnoliopsida > Arecales > Arecaceae > Phoenix > Phoenix dactylifera. The sequence goes on from NW_024067760.1 coordinate 117,035, forward strand.
CCGACAAGGCTGTCAAGGTGGGACTCGGAGGGGCCTCGGAAGGTGACAGCAGTGATCTCGGAGCAGACAACGAGAACACGAGCGCCGCGGTTGTTCTCAGCAAGATCCTTAGCGAGGCGGAGCACGGTGCCACCGGCAAAGCAAGCCCTGCTGGTACATCATGAAGCGGTTGACGGAGGGGCGAAGGCCGAGCAGCTTGGTGAGCTGGTAGTCGGCCCCGGGCATGTCGACGCCGCTGGTGGTGCAAAAGATGAGGTGGGTGATCCGGGACTTGGCTGGCCCCACTCCTTGATGGCCTTGGCGGCCGCCTCCTTGCCGAGCTTCGGGACCTCGACGACCACCAGGTCCTGCCGGGCATCCAGTGATGGAGCCATGTATGCACACATGTTGGGGTTCTCTTTGAGGATCTCCTCGGTTACGTGCATGTAGCGCTTGCGGATCATTGACTTGTCACCTGCCTCAGATCAAATGTTACAATTTCAAGTACGTAATAATCTATATATGGCACTTCATGGATTTTTATTCTTAGTTAATTAAGACACGCAGAAAGTTTTTTTTTTCTTTGGCCCTACATGCTGCTTCTTAGTTTAGTCTTTATCTATGACTCTACTCAATACTCAATCGAACTTTGCACTCTCTTTATCGCTTCTCCCCCACCCATGCAAGCGTACGTATTGAACACAAATAGCTAGACATATAGCCATAAACTTACACATTCTCTTAAATTTCTCCTTGAGGTCGGCGAGATGCTCGCTGTTGGTGATTCGAAAATAATAATCAGGGTAGTCAGACCTGGTACACGACATTAGCAGGGTTGGCGGTGCCGATGGCGAGCACCGTCGCCGGTCCCTCAGCCCTCTGAGCCTTACGGATCTCCTCCACGGTCGTCGACATGGCTTCCTGAATCAAAAATTAGCTCAAAGAGTAGAGTAATGATTCAAGAGGAGGAGCTTGGAATGGTGGGGGAGGAGAGCAGTGGGTGAAAGGAAGGGGCGAGATGGTGAGGCTTTATAGGAGCGGGGAGGTTGGGACTGGGGAGAGAAAAGTAGGTGGGTCAGCACGTCGTGATCGGCAGCCAAACTGCCAAGTGGACCACGTGGTTTACACGCAAAAAGTGGGTAGTTGGAGCGTGAGAGATCTATCCCCATCACCATACCCCGGGGACTTGCAGAATAAAAGCAGCAGTTTGGCTTGAGAGGCATGGAAATTAAGCCAACGACATGTACAAATTCCATAATGACGATGGGAAAACCAATGACATCCACAAAAGCTCGAAAACAGATTCATTCCTGCCGTATCAAATTATTGTACGTAATTATTACAAAACGTGCTACTTTCAAATCTATCTATTATACTTTTTTTTTTTTTATCTTATAAAAGTCTTAAACCATTAATCTGCAATATTTTAATGGGTACTATTCTCAATAAAATTAGAGCAAGAACAAAAACAAAATGATACAGTTGTGCACATTCATTTATTGCTCATTCCTCAAGACTTTTTGGTGCAAGTTGCGACAGAATGATATTACGTTGAGATTGTTAACAAGCAGTAACAAGTTATTAACAACTAAAATTCAAACGGATTGGGTCGGGTTAGATCGGGTCTGAATTCAGTAAATTCAGACTCGACTTGGAAAATGAAAAATGTCCAATTTTAAAATCCGACCCAGCCTACGGATTTTCTAAAACAAGTCGGATCGAGTTTAAGCGGATCTGGTTACCAGTCAAATCGACCCATTTGCAGCCTTAAGCATGATAACTTAGTCTCACTCGAATCATTTTTCTTGCAATTACCTTAACATTCAAAGTTCAACTATAAATTGGACTGGCTATTGATTCATAGCAAGGATGGTTGTTGATGCCTCAATTGTTCACTGGGGATTTTTTGGGCACTGCACTAATAACTTAAAGAGTATTCCTTCCTCTTAGTAAAGTAATCACAAAGGGGATGGGTTGCTTTGGTGTTTCCTAGAGGATTATGGATATATAGAGGCCAATATGGTACCAGAAATACCAGCAACAAACAATAAAGAACTGTCAAACGACACATCAAAAAAAAAGGAAAATGGAAGGTACAGAAAATAATAGAAATGGTATCTTCTGCATTTGGGGGGTCTATATATGCCGGAGTTCCCTAAACTAATTTGGGTGGTCTATATATATAGGGTGCAAATGACTCATGCAACTCACAAGTGGATTGCCTTCAACTAAATTCTAGGTTAAACCAAGTTGAACCCAATGCTTTTCGATCCTGGATTTTTGGTTGAAATTATTTACATGCTAAACCTGAACCCTAGGACTATTAGGCTTCTGTAGTACAATTTCAAATATCCTTATACTAACTAATGACACCATTAGCAAAGTTGTTGTGGTTTCCCTCAAGTATATTGACTACTATTTAAAGATCACATAATTAGCTCATCACAATGGAAAAACTTTGTGGAAGGGGGTAGAGGTGAAACCCCGCCCGCATAGCAGTCCCACTGGGCCCTCCCTTCCACCAGAAAATGTTCGATGCGGGTAGATAGGATGGCCATCCTTTACTCATACCCTTCCCGACCCGTGGGTTGTCCCACGTGTAAGTACGTCATCTTAGTGCTACCTCAGTACCGGCGGACCAGATGACAACTCCACCGGGGCAGACCAAGCGAAGCATTTCATGAGTCCCCACTTTTAATCAATGTCCGCACGTTTCGAACTTGGGCCACTCCGGTGGAATTTTAGCTCCGTTCTATCCGTGCTATCACCTTGGTGGCAAAGGGAATCATTGTTTGGCCATATATTAATAAAAGAAAGTCAACAATCTTCTTTTACCATCTAAATTTGGTCAACTAAGACACAATGCAAAGCATCTTTGATGGGCATCGAAGACGACTGAGATATTTCTCCTACTCTGTATTCTTTACTTTCTTTTGATATGATTGGAAGTACTAAGTTAGAGCTATATAAAATGCCGTTTTTATCAAAAAAAAAAAAAAAAAAAAACTGAGGTGACCGAATATGTCTGATACCACGAGCTTTCACCGCCCAACTTCTAAAGGACCAGTGAAGGCAGAAATATACGGTTTGGCACGAGCTGGCTTCGAGGCACCATCCTTGGAATAGAATTCTATAATAAAACGTCTATCATTGACAACTACGTTGCTTCATGCAATGCCATATTTGTAGTCGCTTAATATGTGTCCTTTCATTCCACGTGTCAGGGCTAGAGTTCATTGTAATTCTTCAACATTGGTTGTTATTTGTGGAAAAAGGTGCATGTCCAAATCATATCATTTCATTGGTTATGTAGAGTTGAATAATCTTTGCTTTTGAAAATAGGTAAGATGACTAGGAGATATTAGATATACCGCCATACCTATAACACCATATGACGTATGCTTGCCACTGCTTGCAACATAAAGAAGCATCACACCAGAGATGAGTCGTCGAGCCCCATGTCTTGGAGTTCAGCTAGCCAATGGTTGCATCTATTATAGAAATAGAAGAAGTGAGAGAAAATAACCATGGCCTAGTTTGGAAGCAAAATATGCTATTCGGAAATAAATTATTACTATCTTCAATGATTACAGTAAATATCAGGATAGGAAGAGATAGATAGGGATAATACAAAACTAATATTTGGAATAAGTGTTTAATCTATGATAATTAGTACCTGCTAACGAGCTACAGCTAAAATATGATGATTTTTAGAAAGACAAGTATGACCTCAAGATTTTAATTACTTTTTGGTAGTAGATAGATAATTCCATCTTTCACTAATAATGGGGTTAAAAGCCATTTCCTTGGTATCTAAGCAACCACCTAACCCCCACTTATTTCCAATTGTTAATGATGGCTGGTTCCACCCTGTATGGGGAGTCATCCCAGAGATAACATGCATGGGATAGCAGGCTTATGATGCAGGGTGCTATCCCACTTCCAAACTAGATCTATAGGTATTGAAACTGTACTTTCGCAAGTTATTTCTATGTTTTGTCCGGTTGTAATTTTTGAAATCCTCTCTGACCGAGTCTTTTTATTCATGAAGAAGAATAGCATAACAATTTTGTTTCAGAATAGTTATACTTAGTACAAATAGGTCTGACAGGATAACTATTTCTTAATTACGCTATTCGTTCAAGGTTGATTAGCTGATATAAGGCCTACTCAATGCGTAATTCCAAACCAAAAAACTTGTCATGACGAAATACAGTGCCCAATCCTCTTCCAATTATTTAATTTTCTGGTATTGTTGGGTCCCTGTCAACCTCGAAATGCATGCAAATTCTTAGATGATTGTATGATTAAACTCACCCATGGTTACTAGGATACTAGCTACTATGATTTTTTTTTGTTAAAAATATACAATTTAGTTTATTGAATTTAACAAAGGTCAAATATTTTCATCAGATTCTCAGTTCTTTTCTGATCTAAGGAATCCAACCTACATTGGATGATTAAATTTCAAGCATGCGAGAACCGGCGAGATTCTCCCTGCTTGTATCAATACTTATCAAGCATAGACACATCAAAATGATGAATTATATTATGAAACGCATGCACGAGCATGGCCGTGCATGCCACCAATCACCGAGATATATTATTGTGGGTTACATTCATCAAAAGTTCGTTTCGATGATTGGCCTATAGGAATAGATCTAGGCGCGTGATTCATCGTATGCATGGCCATACTGGTGCATGTAGTGTAGGATATCATTTTGCCATCAAAGCACATGCACTTAAACAAGCGCGCGCTTAAACATAGAATTTTTCAAGATCAATAGTTGATCACGAAACCTAAAATAAATCTGGTTGGGGTTGGCACGCCCCTGGTTTTGCTTTAACCGTACGTCACGGGAGAAGTCTTCTTAGCGCATTGGTTGGTGAGAGTCTACCGGACGTTCTCCGATGGCATCCTGCGCGAGCCACTTAGCCTCCAAAGGTCACAAGAGAACAAAATAACGAATTCCGATGGGTCATAGGACGCCTCCACTTTAGCGTTCAAAGTTCCACCCATTTGTGAATTGATGAACCCCTTGTCTTTGAATGCGTGCAAGGGTTGGTCTTGGAAGCTCAGGTAGCTAGAATTCAATCATGAACATGTTGGAGACCTTATCAATTTGGCCATCATAGAAAGGTTGGTCATTCATCACATGGTTTTATTTCTCTGATGACTATCCAAATTCCACAAAGTTTTAACAACCCAGAAATTAATGAGCAAATTGAGTGCTTCACCCTGTCACTAGTACAAGGATTCTTGCATTGCATTGTCATCAGCTATATATATGGTTGGCCACAAGCTCTCGAACACACTGAATAGGGTGGAGGGCTGCACAAATAGGAGAGGTCAGGAAAGTTCTCTCTCACTGTCCATAACATACGATTAATGCTCCCCAAAATTGTAGTTGTGATTCGATGATATAAAATTAGCTCCAGTAAATCTAAATTTTCATTCATGCATGTTTTATTGACGATCTAGTTTGGACCTGCAATATACCTGGTATATTTTGCGATCGGAGGTAAACGATGTGCCGCTGCATTCTGAAGAAACACGTCATTGCCTTCATGAACTTTTTTGTGACTTCAGGAATCGTCAAATATGGTCAAAAAATGTGGCCTTATCATACGTAACTAAAACGCCTCGACATAACGTCATACATTATGAAACTATGGCAAAGGCCCAATAGCCCGATCACAAAGACACTGGCAGGTCCTTGAATAATGAATGTTGAATGACCTTTTTAGAAGTTCAGAACTAAAATTCAACTAACATTGCAAAATTATAGAGATAGGAGATGCCACGCTACCCTTCTATCACGATGATTTTTCTTTACACCACTAGAGGCATCTAAAGTGACAAGAGTTGTATTATATGTACTTCTTATACAAGCATTTGAGCAGTACAACTGGCTATATAAATTGAATAAAATTTATGAGCAAAAAAATAATTAAATATAGCATATATAGAAAGGAGGAAGAAAAGGAATAATCAATAGACTTTGATTGTTCTATTAATTTCTGGCTCTACATTTTTTTGTCCTGAAACTAAAACTAAAAATATGAGATTAATTGAATCCAATATTAGAGGGGAAAAGGATGCTGAATAATCGCCAAACTTGGGACTTAGTGAAGGTGTTGGTGCTTAAACAAAGACTAAGGGGCCTGTCAAGCCCTAAAGCGCCACTCGTGTTGTTTACGTGACCTAAAAAGATTCTATGGGTTTAAAACATATTTTAGGAATTTGAAAATTTTTTATTTATATTTTACCATGATTAGGTTAAGACAGCTGATGGAAGCTCGCAACAGGGGTTTATATGGATGTTTCTTTAAAAGCATAATGACCGTCGTACTAAAAGGGAGAAGATGGGAACTAATCTCTAAATTTAGAAAAGACTGAGGTTGTCCCTCTGAAAAATAAATATACTTTTTTTTTATATAGAATGGATGAATTAATTAATTAAGACTAGCATGTTTACATCCATAAGAATTAGAAAATAAAATATCCAAAAATTGGACCGGATGATGTGTTGAAGAATCGGATCCGACTGGTCAACCAAAGTCAAAAGGCAGAAGAAGCATGGCCAAAACCGTCTCTTGTTTTGACCAGTCAAACTAAACAGGATCTGTTAAGTTTTCTTAGCTAGTAACGGTAACTGTTAATTTTGACGCATTTCAGGATTGTACAAATTAGCAGACAATGGTTCCTATCTAGCCTCTATCCAGCTGAACTTTGAGACCGGCCGATTCGTTCATGTCCTGCATTGTAAGAATATATTGCAAATTTGCAGGGAAATATATATTCTAGGAGAAATGACAAAGTTTTTATATTTTTACAAGGTTTTGATTCTATATCATGTCCCATTTGTTTGGATCATTTCCCAATTAGAAGTGTTGAAGAGGAAAGCCGAAAAAACAACCATTACGCATGAGCAAAGACCATGAAGCTAGTACAAATCATCTCAGATACTTCATTATTTTTAGCTTCGCTTGAAACTATAGGGAGGGCGCATCCTTCAAAATAATAAAATACAGACAAAACCAAACACGAGGAACACAAATGGAATACAACTCGGGCTTGAACAAATCTTATCAAATTTCATACTTCATAAATTAGACAAATGGAGCTTAACACTCTCTGTGTCACATACTAAAACACATAACAGCAAAATACCAAGTTTAAAATGGAACACAGAAATCATCCAGTGCACCATGCAAAAGTGCACCACAGACTACCCTAGCAGAGGGTCACAGTTAGGGCCATTCATTGAGAAGGAGGTAGAGCTTAGAGAGCTCAGCGGGAAGCAACGGGCATACTATGGAGCACCACAGTCTCGACCGTCAGCCCCGGCCCGAACCCAAAGAGCACTCCCCAGTCCAACCCCTCGCCGGTGGTCGCCAACCCTTCCTCCGCCGACCTCCTCCTCATCTCGTCGAGTATAAAGAGCACACAAGCGCTCGACATGTTCCCATATTCCTTCAGCACCTCCCTTGTTGCCCTCATCTTCTCTTTCTTTAGTCCCACCTTCTCCTCCACCTGGTCCAGTATTGCCGGCCCTCCTGGGTGCGCCACCCAGAACACAGAGTTCCAGTCATCGATCCCAATGGGCCCCAGAGCCTGAACCAAACTCTTCTCGATGTTCTTCGATATCAGCCCGGGCACATCCTTCAGTAGGTGGAAGGTAAGCCCCACTTCTCTCAAGTGGCCATCGATGGCGCCTTCAGAATCGGGGAGGATGGTCTGGCTAGCCGAGATGAGTTGGAAGAGCGGTCGCTCGATGGCTAGGTCGGGGTCGGCACCGACGATCAGGGCTGCGGCACCATCACCGAAGAGCGCCTGACCGACAAGGCTGTCAAGGTGGGACTCGGAGGGGCCTCGGAAGGTGACAGCAGTGATCTCGGAGCAGACAACGAGAACACGAGCGCCGCGGTTGTTCTCAGCAAGATCCTTAGCGAGGCGGAGCACGGTGCCACCGGCAAAGCAGCCCTGCTGGTACATCATGAAGCGGTTGACGGAGGGGCGAAGGCCGAGCAGCTTGGTGAGCTGGTAGTCGGCCCCGGGCATGTCGACGCCGCTGGTGGTGCAAAAGATGAGGTGGGTGATCCGGGACTTGGGCTGGCCCCACTCCTTGATGGCCTTGGCGGCCGCCTCCTTGCCGAGCTTCGGGACCTCGACGACCACCAGGTCCTGCCGGGCATCCAGTGATGGAGCCATGTATGCACACATGTTGGGGTTCTCTTTGAGGATCTCCTCGGTTACGTGCATGTAGCGCTTGCGGATCATTGACTTGTCACCTGCCTCAGATCAAATGTTGCAATTTCAGTACGTAATAATCTATGGCACTTCATGGATTTTATTCTTAGTTAATTAAGACACGCAGAAAGTTTTTTTTTTCTTTGGCCCTACATGCTGCTTCTTAGTTTAGTCTTTATCTATGACTCTACTCAATACTCCAATCGAACTTTGCACTCTTTATCGATCGCTTCTCCTCCACCCCATGCAAGCGTGCGTATTGAACACAAATAGCTAGACATATAGCCATAAACTTACACATTCTCTTAAATTTCTCCTTGAGGTCGGCGAGATGCTCGCTGTTGGTGATTCGAAAATAATAATCAGGGTAGTCAGCCTGGTACACGACATTAGCAGGGGTGGCGGTGCCGATGGCGAGCACCGTCGCCGGTCCCTCGGCCCTCTGAGCCTTACGGATCTCCTCCACGGTCGTCGACATGGCTTCCTGAATCAAAAATTAGCTCAAAGAGGAGAGTAATGATATAAGAGGAAGAGCTTGGAATTAATGGTGTGGGGGAGGAGAGCAGTGGGTGAAAGCATGGGGCGAGATGGTGAGGCTTTATAGGAGCGGGGAGGTTGGGACTTGGGAGAGAAAAGTAGATGGGTCAGCACGTCGTGCTTGGCTGCCAAAGGTTCGGTGGATGGCCCTTCCCCCCGTGGTTTACACGCTAAAAGTGGGTAGTTGGAGCGTGAGAGCTCTATCCCCATTACAATACCCCAGGGACGTATTAATATAAAAGCAGCAGGCTGACTTGAGAGGCGTGGAAAGCCAACGACATGTACAAATACGGTACGATGACAGAGTTACGGTATTTAGGCGTATGAGGCAATAGATGTGATATAACCATGCTTCACTAATGGCCATTTAATTTGTTGTTAGGTTTATGATTGTATCAAGAAAATAAGTTCATTCGCCTATCAAAAAAAAAATAAAAGAAGGAGAGAAGAGTGTATTGGCGTACACTTTATTTTCTTAGGGGTTTTAGTAATGAAGGAGTACGACATCAACCTTCCATGGATGTTGTGAACGGGTTATGGGCTCATACATAATTGATTTTAAAGGATTGCATGCATGTTGAAAATTGAAACAAGGTATGTGCTGCACTTAGGAATTGATTGAGTGGGATAGGCAAATTGATTTGAGACTAGTGAACAATTTGTGCTCTGTGAATCCTCCTACCATGATTCAAAATCTACAATAGATGTTTTACAGAGAACATTATACATAACACTCAGCTGTTCTTTCCAATAACAGTTAATTCAATTGGTTAGCACCTCTCCGTGTTGAAGGTCCAAGATCCAAATCTTTGATATTGCTCAAGAAAACAAAATTATGCATATATACTTTTAATGTTAAGTCTGAAATAGTCTATGCAAGCTTCTCAATGAGATATTTTATGCATGCTAGCTAATATGGTGCTTATTTGTGGGATTCGATGGCACTTGAAGAATAGATTTGCCTCTCATCATTTAGTCCTTCACTACCTTCTTAATGGGATTCTTGGTTAGGCATAGCATTTTTGTAAAAATTGGATCCTTCTTTGTTTCTTGGTGCCTGCAGCAGCAAGATTCCTTTAAGAATAATTTTCATGGTGGACTAAGATAGTATCAAGTTGCTGTTGCTTTTGTTAGTATCGAGATTTCATCTGTCATGTGCTATGTGCTGCATATTTCTTCCTTGCATCATGTATGGTGGTTGGGCTCAGAGAGGCTTAGCTTGATCGATATAGGTTGAGCCACTATAAGAAAATGGATATTCATCGACAAACTCATGCTTACAATGGCAGATCCATCAATATACTAACAATTCTAAATTATTAGCTATGGAGTCCACTATCCATCAGTTAAAAGCATAAATAGACTTCGGATAATTATAACTCATTAGCAAAACCCTAGGTATTTGCCGATATTGAAATGTACCAATAGTTATTTTGGAATGGTGGTAAAAGCTTATTTTTATATTAATAGAGTTGGGTTTACTATGGGCAAAACTCCAAAGTCTCACATCCCTAAATGTTTCCACCCCTTCAACACTCTAGTTGAACTTCCCAATTTCCTTTTTCTCCCGCGCCCCTTCACCAATTGAAGCTATGCATCCTTCCCAAATACTTCTAGGTAAAAGTTTTTAGCTATGAAAAACTAAATATAGGCAATTCTTTTACATATGGAAGAACAAACCATAGATAAATCACTTGATCTTATACTGACAGACAAAAATCCATAGCTAGAACCCTTTAGCGATGTTGTTGTTGTCTATAGAAATATCGACCGTCAGTACGTATAACGCTTTTTAACTTATGCCAATAGTTTTTTAGCTTGTTTTAGCTTGTACCAATAAAATTTGTCTATTGGTAAATGTCCATTTTCTTGTAGTGAGTTTAGAGAGCCATGAGAGGACCTTGTACATATTGTGGGCTATTTAATTGCTTTGAGATTTGGATAGGAGGGGTCTCTGCAACAGTTATCCCTTGATGAAGATCTGATGTCAACTTTATGAGTAGCATTCCTTATCATCCTCATCTCCAAGATATCCAGCACACTAATCCTAATCCACTTGTGATGATTTTGGCAATTGATGCTAGCTATCCTCCCTCTACCTAACATTCATTAGAATAGCATGATCTTACACCTCCCATTGGACCGACAATCATGCTTAATCGGTCCTAATCTCGTTGCTGCATCTCAATTCGACATATCTTATATTAGTTTACACTCAGTCGTTTCTATATATTGGTTTCTATTATGATACCCTTCAGTCAGTTTCCATATGATGCTCATTACTTTGGCCTTAGCACTAGCAGAATATTTCACCTGAAACCCTATTTCACTTGTCATGTTCTTACCCCATCATGTGGTTAAGCATGCATCTTCGATGTGAGCAACATATCACCGGAGCTTATTACAACATGATTAGGGGATGCAAATGGGTCGGGTCGAATTGAGTCAAGAGTGACCCCGACTCAACCCGGTTTTTTGTTCGGAACCTAATGTTGGACCCAGACCTAATCTAATAAAAGATCGAGTCAGATTGGGTCGGATCCATTGCTAAAATTTCTAACCCAACGGATCAATCGGATTGGGTTGGGTCTATATATAATCCAGTCCCAACCCAAAAAATTCGAGTACGAGTCGGGTCTGGTTTGGGTCTGGTTCGTGCCAGAACATTGGAAGCTATTGTAGAAATTACAAAGTAGAAAAATAAACTATATACAATAGAATAAAAATATCATCATAGTGGAAACCGTGTTTTTCTTTTTAGAACTCATAGCTAAGATGTTCTGTATGTCCTGTTGTCCAGGCATCGACTATACAAAGTTGGCAGTTCAAACTCTGGGGACCAGCGACGTTCCAAGCTGAATTAGAAGAAACTCAACTAGTTGCCCTCCTCTCAAATGTCAGGTTGCGGACCACAACAGATGTAGTCTCGAAGGGATCCAAATCCATTTTGAAGCTTCTCACCAACGACATATACAAATTCCTTAATGACGACAGAGTTAGATCACTTCTCCTTGTTTCTCTTTGGAAAGCCAATGACATCTAAGAAAGCTAAGATTTTCCTCAAGGATAGACCCATTCCTGCCGTATCAAATTATTGTACACAACTATTCCAAAACTGGCTACCTTCGAACCTATTTGTTGTACCTTTTTCTTTTGTTGATCTTTTAAAGGCCTTAAACCATTAATCTGCAACATTTTAATGGGTTCGGTTCTTGATAAAATTTGGACAGGGACAAAAGTAGAATGATATAGTTGTGCACATCCATTCATTGCTCATACCTCAAGACTCTTTGGTGTAAGTTGCGATAGAGTGATATCACATTAAGATTGTTAACAAGCAGTAACAAGTTATTAACAACCAAAATTCAAATGGGTTGGGTCGGGTCAGGTCGGGTCTGAATTCAGTAAACCCAGATCCGACTTGAAAAATAGAATATGTCCAATTTTAGAATCCGACCCGGCTCCACAGATGCTTCAAAATAAGTCGAGTCGGGTCACCAGTCAAACCGACCTATTTGCAGCCTTAAGCATGATAACTTAGTCTCACTAGAATCATCTTTCTTGCAATTACCTTAACATTCAAAGTTCAACTATAAATCAGACTGGCTATTGATTCATAGGAAGGATGGTTATCCATGCCTCAATTGTTCATTCGGGATTTTTTGGGCACTGCACTAATAACTTAAAAGAGTATTCCTTCCTCTTAGTAAAGTAATCACTAAGGGGATGGGTGCTTTGGTAGTTTCCTAGAGGATCATGGATATATAGAGGCAACATGGTCCAAGAAATACCAGCAACTAACAATAAGGAACTGTCAAATGACATATCAAAAAAAAAAAAGGAAAAGAAAAGGTACAGAAAAGAAATAGAAATTGTATCTTCTTCATTTGTGGGGTCTATATATGTCAGAGTTCTCTAACTAATTTGGGTGGTCCTATATATACATATGGTGCAAATGATTCATGCAACTCACAAGTGGATTGCCTTCAACTAAATTCTAGGTTAAAACAAGTTGAACCCAATGCATATAAGCCAAATTCGATCCTGGCTTTTAGGCTTGAAATTATTTACATGCTAAACCTGAACGCTAGCACTATTAGGCTTCTGTAGTACAATTTCAAATATCCTTATACTAACTAATGACACCATTAGCAAAGTTGTTGTGGCTTCCCTCAAGTATATTGACTACTATTTAAGATCACCTTAGCTCATCCCAAAGGAAAAACTTGACGTTAAAGATGTGTGTGGAAGGAATCATTGTTTGGCCATATATTAATAAAAGAAAGCCAACAATCTCCTTTTACCATCTAAACTTGGTCAACTAAGGCACAATGCAAAGCATCTTTGATGGGCATCGAAGACTGAGGTGACCGAATTAGAAAATGATACCACGAGCTTTCACCACCCGACTTCTAAAGGACCAGTGATGGCATAAATATACGGTTTGGCACGAGCTGGCTTCGAGGCACTATCCTTGGAATAGAATTCTATTATAAAAAGTCTATCATTGACAACTACATTGCTTCATGCATGCAATGCCATATTTCTAGTCGCTTAGATTTCATTGTAATTCTTCAACATTGGTTGTCATTTGTGGAAGAAGATGCATGTCCAAATCATATCATTTCATCGGTTACCACATGCTCGAGCCACTTAGCCTCCAAAGGTCAAAAGAGAACAAAATAACGAATTCCGATGGGTCATAGGATGCCTCCACTTAAGTGTTCAACGTTCCACCCATTTGTGAATTTATGAACTCCTTGCCTTTGAATGCGTGCAAGGGTTGGTTCTTGGAAGCTCAGGCAGCTAGAATTCAATCATGAACATGTTGGAGACCTTATCAATTTGTTCATCATATATAGAAAGGTTGGTCATTCGTCACATGGTTTCATTCTCTGATGACTATCCAAATTCCACAAAGCTTTTAACAACCCAGAAATTAATGAGAAAATTGAGTGCTTCACCCTCTCACTAGTACAAGGATTCTTGCATTGCATTGTCATCAGCTATATGGTTGGCCACAAGCTCTCGAACACACTGAATAGGGTGGAGGGCTGCACAAATAGGAGATGTCAGGAAAGTTCTCTCTCACTGTCCATAACATACAATTAATGCTCCCCAAAATTGTAGTTATGATTCGATGATATAAAGCTCCAGTAAATCTAAATTTTCATTCATGCATGTTTTATTGACAATCTAGTTTGGACCTGCAATATGCCTGATATATTTTGCGATCGGAGGTAAACGATGTATGCTGCATTCTGAAGAAACACGTCATTGCCTTCATGAACTTCTTTGTAACTTCAGGAATGGTCAAATATAGTCAAAAAATGTGGCCTTATCATACGTAACTAAAATGCCTCGACATAACGTCATACATTATGAAACTATGGTAAAGGCCCAATAGCCCGACCACAAAGACTCTGGCAGGTCCTTGAATAATGAATGTTGAATGACCTTTTTAGAAGTTCAGAACTAAAATACAACTAACATTGCAAAATTATAGAGATAGTAGATGCCATGCTACCCTTCTATCACGATGATTTTTCTTTACACCACTAGAGGCATCTAAAGTGACAAGAGTTGTATTATATGTACTTCGTATACAAGCATTTGAGCAGTACAACTGGCTATATAAATTGAATAAAATTTATGAGCAAAAAAATAATTAAATATAGCATATATAGAAAGGAGGAAGAAAAGGAATAATCAATAGACTTTGATTGTTCTATTAATTTCTGGCTCTACATTTTTTTGTCCTGAAACTAAAACTAAAAATATGAGATTAATTGAATCCAATATTAGAGGGGAAAAGGATGCTGAATAATCGCCAAACTTGGGACTTAGTGAAGGTGTTGGTGCTTAAACAAAGACTAAGGGGCCTGTCAAGCCCTAAAGCGCCACTCGTGTTGTTTACGTGACCTAAAAAGATTCTATGGGTTTAAAACATATTTTAGGAATTTGAAAATTTTTTATTTATATTTTACCATGATTAGGTTAAGACAGCTGATGGAAGCTCGCAACAGGGGTTTATATGGATGTTTCTTTAAAAGCATAATGACCGTCGTACTAAAAGGGAGAAGATGGGAACTAATCTCTAAATTTAGAAAAGACTGAGGTTGTCCCTCTGAAAAATAAATATACTTTTTTTTATATAGAATGGATGAATTAATTAATTAAGACTAGCATGTTTACATCCATAAGAATTAGAAAATAAAATATCCAAAAATTGGACCGGATGATGTGTTGAAGAATCGGATCCGACTGGTCAACCAAAGTCAAAAGGCAGAAGAAGCATGGCCAAAACCGTCTCTTGTTTTGACCAGTCAAACTAAACAGGATCTGTTAAGTTTTCTTAGCTAGTAACGGTAACTGTTAATTTTGACGCATTTCAGGATTGTACAAATTAGCAGACAATGGTTCCTATCTAGCCTCTATCCAGCTGAACTTTGAGACCGGCCGATTCGTTCATGTCCTGCATTGTAAGAATATATTGCAAATTTGCAGGGAAATATATATTCTAGGAGAAATGACAAAGTTTTATATTTTTACAAGGTTTTGATTCTATATCATGTCCCATTTGTTTGGATCATTTCCCAATTAGAAGTGTTGAAGAGGAAAGCCGAAAAAACAACCATTACGCATGAGCAAAGACCATGAAGCTAGTACAAATCATCTCAGATACTTCATTATTTTTAGCTTCGCTTGAAACTATAGGGAGGGCGCATCCTTCAAAATAATAAAATACAGACAAAACCAAACACGAGGAACACAAATGGAATACAACTCGGGCTTGAACAAATCTTATCAAATTTCATACTTCATAAATTAGACAAATGGAGCTTAACACTCTCTGTGTCACATACTAAAACACATAACAGCAAAATACCAAGTTTAAAATGGAACACAGAAATCATCCAGTGCACCATGCAAAAGTGCACCACAGACTACCCTAGCAGAGGGTCACAGTTAGGGCCATTCATTGAGAAGGAGGTAGAGCTTAGAGAGCTCAGCGGGAAGCAACGGGCATACTATGGAGCACCACAGTCTCGACCGTCAGCCCCGGCCCGAACCCAAAGAGCACTCCCCAGTCCAACCCCTCGCCGGTGGTCGCCAACCCTTCCTCCGCCGACCTCCTCCTCATCTCGTCGAGTATAAAGAGCACACAAGCGCTCGACATGTTCCCATATTCCTTCAGCACCTCCCTTGTTGCCCTCATCTTCTCTTTCTTTAGTCCCACCTTCTCCTCCACCTGGTCCAGTATTGCCGGCCCTCCTGGGTGCGCCACCCAGAACACAGAGTTCCAGTCATCGATCCCAATGGGCCCCAGAGCCTGAACCAAACTCTTCTCGATGTTCTTCGATATCAGCCCGGGCACATCCTTCAGTAGGTGGAAGGTAAGCCCCACTTCTCTCAAGTGGCCATCGATGGCGCCTTCAGAATCGGGGAGGATGGTCTGGCTAGCCGAGATGAGTTGGAAGAGCGGTCGCTCGATGGCTAGGTCGGGGTCGGCACCGACGATCAGGGCTGCGGCACCATCACCGAAGAGCGCCTGACCGACAAGGCTGTCAAGGTGGGACTCGGAGGGGCCTCGGAAGGTGACAGCAGTGATCTCGGAGCAGACAACGAGAACACGAGCGCCGCGGTTGTTCTCAGCAAGATCCTTAGCGAGGCGGAGCACGGTGCCACCGGCAAAGCAGCCCTGCTGGTACATCATGAAGCGGTTGACGGAGGGGCGAAGGCCGAGCAGCTTGGTGAGCTGGTAGTCGGCCCCGGGCATGTCGACGCCGCTGGTGGTGCAAAAGATGAGGTGGGTGATCCGGGACTTGGGCTGGCCCCACTCCTTGATGGCCTTGGCGGCCGCCTCCTTGCCGAGCTTCGGGACCTCGACGACCACCAGGTCCTGCCGGGCATCCAGTGATGGAGCCATGTATGCACACATGTTGGGGTTCTCTTTGAGGATCTCCTCGGTTACGTGCATGTAGCGCTTGCGGATCATTGACTTGTCACCTGCCTCAGATCAAATGTTGCAATTTCAGTACGTAATAATCTATGGCACTTCATGGATTTTATTCTTAGTTAATTAAGACACGCAGAAAGTTTTTTTTTTCTTTGGCCCTACATGCTGCTTCTTAGTTTAGTCTTTATCTATGACTCTACTCAATACTCCAATCGAACTTTGCACTCTTTATCGATCGCTTCTCCTCCACCCCATGCAAGCGTGCGTATTGAACACAAATAGCTAGACATATAGCCATAAACTTACACATTCTCTTAAATTTCTCCTTGAGGTCGGCGAGATGCTCGCTGTTGGTGATTCGAAAATAATAATCAGGGTAGTCAGCCTGGTACACGACATTAGCAGGGGTGGCGGTGCCGATGGCGAGCACCGTCGCCGGTCCCTCGGCCCTCTGAGCCTTACGGATCTCCTCCACGGTCGTCGACATGGCTTCCTGAATCAAAAATTAGCTCAAAGAGGAGAGTAATGATATAAGAGGAGGAGCTTGGAATTAATGGTGTGGGGAAGGAGAGCAGTGGGTGAAAGCAAGGGGCGAGATGGTGAGGCTTTATCGGAGCGGGGAGGTTGGGACTCGGGAGGGAAAAGTTGGTGGGTCAGCACGTCGTGATCGGCAGCCAAAGGATCGGTGGACTACGTGGTTTACACGCTAAAAGTGGGTAGTTGGAGCGTGACTTGAGAGTTGTGGAAAGCCAACGACGGACAAATTCCATCATGACGATAGAGTTCTTAATACCCCACTTAACGTACGCTTGCCACCACATGCACATAAAGAAGCATCACTCTAGAGATAGAACAAGTGAAAGAAAAATAAACATGGCCTAGTTTGGAAGCAAAATATGCATTTCAGAAATAAATTATTACGTACTATCTTCAATAAGTACAGCAAATATCGGGATAGGAAGAGATAGATAGGGATAATACGAACCTAATATTTGGAATAAGTGTTTATTCTATGATAATCATTACCTGCTAACGAACTACAGCTAAAATATGATGAATTTTAGAAAGACAAGTATGAGCTCAGGATTTTAATTACTTTTTCCTAATAAATGGATAATTCAATCTTTCACTAACAATGGGGTTAAAGCCATTTCCTTGGTATCTAAGCAACCACCTATCCCCACTTATCCCCAGTTGTTAATTAATGATGGCTGGTTCCACCCTGTATTGGGGGTCATCCCAGAGATAACATGGGATATATAGCACCCTTAGGGTGCTATCCCACTTCCGAGCTAGATCTGGAGGTATTGAAACTATATTTTCGCAAGTTATTTCTATGTTTTGTCCGGTTGTAATTTTTGAAATCCTCTGACCGATCGAGTCTTTTTATTCATGAAGAAGAAGGAGACAAGCATAAACCAGACATGTATGCTAGAAATAGCTATAACAATTTTTTTCATAAGAGTTATACTTAGTACAAATAGGTCTGACAATATAACTATTTCTTAACTACGCTTTTTCGTTCAAAGGTTGTTATTTAGCTGATATAAGGCCCACTGAATGCGTAATTTCCAAAACAAAAAATTGTCATGACGAAATGCAGTGCCCAATCCTCTTCTAATTATTTAATTTTCTGGTGTTGTTGGGTCCCTGTCAACCTCAAAATGCATGCAAATTCTTAGATGATTGTATGATTAAACTCACCCCAAGGTTACTAGGATACTGGCATGATTTTTTTTTTTAAAATATACAATTTAGTTTATTGAATTTAATAAAGGTCAAATATTTTTGCCAGTTCTTTTCTAATCTAAGGAATCACACCTGCATTGGATGATTAAATTTGAAGCCTGTAAGAATCGACGAGATTCTCCTAGCTTGTATCGATATTTATCAAGCATAGACACATCAAAATAATAAATTATATTATGAACTGCATGCCCGAGCATGGCCGTGCATGCCACCAATTATCGAGACGGGTTGCATTCATCAAGCATTCGTCTCAATGATTGGCCTAGAGGAATAGGCCTAGGCACGTAATTTGTCGCATGCATGGCCATACTGGTGCGTGCAGTGTAGAATATCATTTTTCCATCAAAACACGCGCGCGCACGCTTAAACATAGAATTTTTCAAGATCAATAGTTGATCACGAAACCTAAAATTAATCTTGTAGGGGTTGGCACGCCCTTGGATTTGCTTTCAACGCCACGGGAGAAGTCTTCGCCGCGCATTGGTTGGTAAGAGTCTACTGGACGTTCTCCGATGGCATCCTGCTCGAGCCACTTAGCCTCCAAGGGTCAAAAGAGAGCAAAATAATGAATTCCGATGGGTCATAGGACGCCTCGACTGTAGCTTTCAAAGTTCCTCCCATTTGTGAATTAATGAATTCCTCGTCTTTGAACGCTTGCAAGCGTTGGTGCTTGGAAGCTCAGGTAGCTAGAATTCAAGCATGAACATGTTGGAGACCTTATCAATTGGGCCACCATAGAAAGGTTGGTCATTCATCACATGGTTTCATTCTCTGATGACTATCCAAATTCCACAAAGTTTTAACAACCCAGAATTAATGAGAAAATTGAGTGGTTCACCCTCTCACTAGTACAAGGATTCTTGCATTGTATTGTCATCACAATCTCTCGAACACACTAATTAGGGTGGAGGGCTGCACAAATAGGAGAGCCAAGGAAATTTTTTTCTCACTGTCCATAACATACAACGCTCCCCAAAATTATAGTTATGATTAGATGATATAAAGCTACAGTATTCTAAATTTTCATTCATGCATGTTTTATTGACGATCTAGTTTGGACCTGCAATATACATGATATATTTTGCGATCGGAGGTAAATGATGTACCGCTACATTCTGAAGAAACACTTCAAAGTGCAGCCTTTCAATGTTTCAAGGAGTTTTTTGTTATCTTCTAAATCACAATCATCAAATAATACATAAAGCTTAGGCAGAGGAGTACATGCATGCATTGCTATAAGGAGGGGATAAGCATGCATCATGGTTTGCAGGACTTTTCATACAATCCGATATGCACTCGATGTTTCTCCATTCACAATGCAGTAAGTGTTGGCTAACTCGTCGCTTGTTCCACAAAATACATTAGGAGCATCACTAGAAGGCTATGCCTAATGGCAAGCATGGATGTGTACTCCATTAATTATTTCGTACATCCATCAAGTTGTGGAGGTGTGCCTTTGGATAAGATGGGCAGTACAGATAGCTCAAGATTTTTTTAGCATGTTTAGTGATTGATCATGAGACTACAAAGTTGGGAAGAGAACAAAAGCAAGGACGAGACATGAGATATGCATGGACGGCAGAAGCATATGACTTGCTGGATCACACGTAACAAATAGTTTTACAAATTATCTAGTTATGATCATCTTCTCGTATAAAATCACAAAGGCGCAGGTTCCAAAATATTCGTTCAACTCTGAAGTCTTTAATCTTCATAGTCTATCTATTACATATTTTTAAGTGTTTGGCTGTTTCTCAGAAGACCCTCGGATGCAGCTTGGACCACGTAGCTGGAGAGAGAGAGACGAGCCAAGACAAGAAACACTCCCCATGACCTCCCACAACCATCTAAGGCCATATTAAACAACTATTTGATGCCAAAGTAAATAGATCAGCAATGAAAATAACTAGGTGGTTAATGTGTGCCTAGATCTAACATTAATGTGTGTCTTTGCCTTCATGAACTTTTTGTAACTTCAGAAATCATCAAATATAGTTAAAAAATGTGACCTTATCATATGTAACTAAAAAGCCACGACATAGCATCATATATTATGAAAATTTGGTAAGGCTAACCATGCATCAAATAGATAACAAATGAGAATTAATACTTTATATCTGCAACAACCCCAGGTCTAGAAAGTCGAGTTAAAAATTATTAATTGCAGTCCTTGATCCTACATCCAAGACCTCCTTAATATATACTTGATGTGAGAATAAATAAATGCATGGGCTGCTCTTCTATTTTTTTTTTTGGTCAAATTGGGCTGCTCTTCACACCCTCTCCCGTCAAATCCAGGCATGCCCCTCTATGGAAAGGGTCTAATCAAAAATACCATAATTTTGGCTCATGGTATTTGTTATTGGACATTTGGACCCTTAGGCTGCTGAGAGTGCTAGGTCTTCATGGGTAGCATTACAAGGAGACCCGCCGTGCTCTTTGCTAGAATTTTTTTGGCCCAAAAATCTTTTCAAAATGTCAGCCCAGAGTTAACCTGAGCTCGAGCCCAGCCCATATGACTTATCTATACAGCCTATATAGGGTGAAAGCCTGAGTCCAACACCCAAATTAGGCTGATTTACCTAAATTTCTTGGCTCGATTTGAATTAGCCCAATAGGCCCGGCCAAAACGACTCTGGCAGATCCTTGAACAATGAATGTTGAATGACCTTTTTAGAATTTAGCACTAAACTACAATTAATATTGCAAAGATAAGAGATGCCACGCTACCCTTTGTCATGATGTTTTTTTTTTACTAACGCTAGACGCATCCGAAGTAACCAGAGCTGTATTATATGTTCTTCGTATACCAGCATTTGAGCAGTGCAACTGGCTACATAAATTGCATATAAATTTATAAGGAAAAAATTAAATAAATATAGCATAAAAAAGAGGAAGAAAAAAGAATAATTGATAGATTTTAATTGTTCTACCAATTTTTGGCTCTACAATTTTTTTTCTTGAAATTAAAAGTCAGAATATGAGATTAATTGAATCCAATAGGGGAGAAAGGGATAGAGAATAATCGCCGAACTTGAGACTTAGCTAAGATGTTCGTGCTTAAACAAGGACTAAGGCTGCTCCAGTCAAGCCCTGAACCCCCACCTAGGTTGACTACGCGGCCTGGGCGACGCCCTAAAGATCATGTAAAGCCTATAAGTTTAACAAAAATTCCAAAAGCATCAAAATAACTAAATTAATCATAGAATTTAACCATAATGGTCTAACTAAATAAATCCATCATTAGAAGAGTTTGCTCAATTACAAGATTCAAATATTTATCCAGTATCAGAAAATCAACTAACTAATAACTCCGACACTCGAACTCCATATCTAACCCATCTGAGACTAAGCATCCTGCAACTCCAAAGGGAAAAAGAAATAGATGGTGTGACATTTACGGTCTAGAAAGAATCCATACACTCACCAATATGGTAAGGTAAATTTAAAATAGAGATTAGCTATAAAACCATATCAAAGTGTAGGTAAAATCATAATACTTCATACCAATTAATCAACATAGCTCAAATAAATCCATATAAATATACACACATAGATGTACATCATCAATCATACAACTCATTCAAGAAATATGTCAGATTCAACATTCTAAAACTTTTGTTCAATAGTTGTTTCATATATGTAATCTTCCGTTATGAACTGGATTTCCAATCAACAATTATTTTTTTGATTTGGACTATCCATAGTCGCATTTCGGTCCATGATTGACAAACCATAATTTCATACTCTGGGCTGTTGTGGCAAACCATAATATCCGTACTTTGGCCTATGGTGGTAAGCTCTAATATTCATGCTTCAGTCCATAGTGGCAAACCAAGATACCTGCGCTTCAGCCCACAATGGTAAAATAATGTGCCATGATTTGGCCTGTGATTGGCAACCCATAACGAGTCTAATCCAAATTCCTTCATTCATTAATCAAATTAAAAAATTTCATCCATACTAATTTTATATTATATTTCTTGCCAAATTCTAAAAGAATCGGTATCATATTCCAAACAACCAACAACATATTTCAAGCAATCGTAATCACCGATATTTGATACATCATTACAACAAAAAAATTATATTTTTATATTCATTAAGAAATCAATCAGCAATCATGGGGCGTACGATGCAAAACCCAAAATCATTAACACATGTTACAGAATACATATTACCCATATAAGTAATTGTGTATAGGAATTTTTACCTCTATCGAAGATAAATACAAACATAAAATATACCAACCCACACATCGACCTACAAAGTAGGGTGCGGAGTACACACAACACCTTCTTGCCAAGATGGCTGCTCTTCTACAGAATCAACTCAGAACATCAAAGCCATAAAAGGGGTAATCGACAGCCTAGTATCCTTTATTAAGTTAGTAGGGTCTGCTACTAATTCTCCTAAATCTCTTCACTCAACCCCTTGAATCAACTAGAGAGGGAAGGAAGAGAGGAGATAGAAAGAGAGAGAAGAGAGAGGAAACGAGGGGCACTCTCTTTCTCAAAAGAGAGGAAGAGAAAGGGGACTTCTAGGGATGGTGGCAGCCAAAGGAGCCCACAACAAGAGGTGGGGATCTCAATGACGATAGATGCATTTGCCATAGTTCCAGTATTACGGCAAACCCGTGTCAGGAAGGGAAAAAGAGACTTTTAGGTGTGGTGGCAACCGTGACAACGGCCAAATATCAGCCACTCTTAGCAATGGTGGTTCGTCCGGTGAGATAAAAGAAACAAAAATAGGGGAGACCCTGTTCATAACAAATACAGTGACTTGCCATCCTAAATACGAGTGATGGCAATAGTCGAAGAACCAAAAAAAGAAGAAAAAAACAAGATCTAGACAATATCTTGACTTTAGAGAGATCTCATGGCTGGATCAACCGAAAATCTCCAAGAAATCCTCCCCAAAAGAGCTTGGTTCACTACTCGAATTAAGGGATCTTCGAAGATGGATGCTAAAGAGGAAGTATAGGGTTGCTTTTATAGACAAATTAAAGAGAGGGTTTAGAGAAGGAAAGCATAGCTCTTGAGTCATCCATCCGACGAGATTGGGGAAGAAGATGGACTCCTACCAAGAGTCTGCTTCCCTTAGTGAACTGCATGAGGATTTTTTTTTCTATCTCTTCCACCTTGCATTCAAGGCACATGTGGGTTCACCTACTTCATGCCAGGTCATCGTATTCTCTCCCCTTTAAAATTATTGTTCTTGAGATTAACATAGCTAAGGTTTGAAAGTTTGAAGATACTCAATCCTTATCTCAATCCTCGAGCTCTTAAGTAAACTCCCTTCTATCCATGATTTGAATTAAATCCTCTCCATTACAACATGCTATGAATCAAAATTGATTTGTCCTAATCAGCTTCATAGTGACTTAACTCACTATACTTGTGCTATGCAATTTTGACCTAAATCCACAAAAATTTGTCAAACCCCACATATTATCGCTTGGGACATAAATTGTCGATCAAAAGTAAACCTTATGGATTACTTCAGCTACAAACTCTAGCGACCTTAACCTTAGGTTTTAATACTGCTTCTATCATGTTCCTAGCAATCATAAATTTAAGCACTGATACAACTTTTATAATTCTCCGAATTTATTATTTAGCTCACCCACATGACACACCGCATAAATCTTAGAGCGATGCCCTAAAGATCATGCAAGACTTATAAGTTGAACAAAGTTTCCATGCACCAAAATAATTATATTCAAAAATTTTATATTCAAAAATTTCTCCTTCCAATTCTATTTATAATTGCGAGGTTAACAACTAAGACCGTAGTGGGAATGCAACTGAACTTATAGATATTTTATTAGATGATCTTTGTGTATAATTTTGATATATATATATATATATATTGGCTGAAAAATTATATATATATATATAATAAATTACTTATTAAAAAATATATTTATAGAAGATCTCTTTTTTTCTTATTGTTGCCTTTCCCCAAGTCAAATCTTTCTCGGTATATTATTTTTATTTTGTGATGAAATACTTTCAACAGGTGACATATATTTCATATATCCTAGACTGTATATTAACAATTATTTTTCTGAATTAACAATGAGATGGGAATCTTATATGGACGGCTGAGATTGTTTATTAAGAAACCCAAAATGGGACGGCCGGAAACGGGGTTACCAAACAAAAGGAAGGCTCCAAAGGAGGTGATCATGGTGGCCCACTTGATTGGATTGTGGGGATGGGGACGTTTTGTTTCTAAAATTCTGGGGTACATATAGAGACAAGATGCATGATCTCTGCCTAGGAGTTTGTGATGGGACGTGCACGCATGGATGTTTACAAGGGGAGGAAAATGTAATAGGTGATATTATCGCTATTCTTTTCTCATGTATCACCCTCAACTTCAGTGAACGCATTTATTGAAATATTAACAAAATATGATCTCTAATATTCATTCTTGGATGTATAACTAGGTATCTAAATACTTGGACTATTAGCATTCAAATATTTCTAAACTAGTTCATGATGTTTAAATTGATATTTCTGCAATTCTTTTTCTTCTAATGGTATATCAAATTTAAAATTCAGAGCAAGCAAGACCATCCTGAAGCTACCAACTTAGTGAAGTCTCATTAGTTGGAGCCCAGCATCAAGGTGATTCATGGGACCCAAAATTTATTAATTAGCTTCTCAAGTTTTTAATTTACAAATCAAAGGATACTTCTATGGTGCAAATAATTCTATCCAAATAGAAGAATTAGAGGAAACGAATTTTCACATTCTAGATGTCATCAACGATTTTAAAATTTTAAGACCCTGGATATGGGCCTAAGATAATAAAGTAAATGCTGGCATCTCCAATTGATCAATTGGTTTGTCATGAATATTGACATGCAACAACTTGATACCACTCCTCTTTAGATAAAAAAAAGAAGAAGAGTATGCTTAGTTATTGATCACCATCTTAATTAATTGTAATCTACATAAGACATGATGGCCCACACGAGATCAAATGCATGTAGCCATCGTTGTGATAAAGTATTAATTTTTGCTTAATCTTCCCTCTAAGGGGACCCTTGTTTAAATTTTAATATTCTTGGACCTAGTCCACCCACAAACCTAGTAGAAGATAATATAAAAAACAGTTTTTTCATAAATATCCTTCTAAAAATTCAAATTTGTATGAATATCCTTCTAAAATTTATATTTATTTCTATACTCTCATAAAACACTGTTTTTGCATAAATGTCTCTTATATAACGGTTCTTCTAACACCGTTAATAAAAACCATATTTATTTTAATTATAATAAAATAAAATTTTGCAATTACTTTTTTGTCCTTCATCGCGATTTTGCATATCTACTCATTAAGAATATTTTAGTTATTTCAATTTGAAATTGTTGATGTTTTAACGGAGTTAGATGTGGTGTGGGTATATATGCAAAAATAAGGATAAAAAAAGATAGAATAGCAAAAATAAATATTTTAAGAAGATATATATATGTAAATATTAATATTGAAAGTGTATTTATGTAAAATTTGATATATAAGAGGATATTCATAAAAACTCTCTCTCTCTCTCTCTCTCTCTCTCTCTCTCTCTCTATATATATATATATATATATAAATAAAGGGGCCAAATATAAATATGGTGATCGGAGCATAAAGTAATGTTGGTGTCAATTTCAAGTTACCTCTTTTTTGTTCCTTATCTACACGGCTTGCACCTGATTCCCCTCTCCCACATTTTACTTCGTAAAGGTCAAAGCTCCTGACGGAAGGAGTGGCATCATCGGTGCCACATGGCACTAGCTTGCAAGCACTTGTGCCGTCTCCCAAGACGAGTACTTCCATGTAACATTATTGCACCCTGCGAATCATATCACGTTCGCACTCCTGATTTCCTACCATCTTCGAGCGTCGAAGGTAAGAACCCTCCTGCCTGTGTCCGTCCTCTTCCCTCGTTCCCTGGAGGTTCTTTTCTGGGTGATTTCTTGCTTAATTCTAATCATGTTGCCTATCTTCAGTCTAAAAATCCTTCATTTCTACGTCTGTTTTTGTTAATCCGTGCGTATTTGTTCTTTGATGAATGACTTTGGTGGTGTTTCAGTCACTGAAAAAATCGAAAGGTAAGTTGTATACTTTTTAAAGGAAACAAAGTTGATCTAAACGTATGTAACTTCTAGGGGGCAGAGGGCTTTTTTTTTTTCTAGAGAAATAGGGAGTGAAGTTTAAAAATTTTGATGGCATGCATGCAAGGGCTCTATTCTTTCTTTGTTTGTTTTTTTTTTCTTTGGTATGTGAGAGAAAGAGCTTAATTTTTCTCAGAATATCTATTATTCTATGTTTAATGTTGAGTTTTTGAATCTTGTTTTGTCCAATGAGATTTGATGGGCTTGAATAGTTTTTCCCCACGAAGAGATAAATGAAGCAATGGATTTAGTCCATGCTACTCATGTTATCGGATCATTTGCCTGTTGATTTTATGTTTTTAATAAGAGGTTGGCATGTCTGTTAAGTATTCCAATATATTTGTGGGCGCATGATGATTAACAAACCAAAGCAATCTTCTGATTCCCCAATCAAAGGTTTTCCCCTCCTTCAGCTAAGATGGTGAATAGAAGAAAAATTACAACTTTATAGTTAATTCGTTCTAGGAAAAATGAAGGCATACATTAATTTATGTAACCTCGTTGTCGATGATATATAGAACCTGTTTTAGAAACCATTTTCTTGTTTGTGCCTACTTAGTTGTGTTTTTCTGAAGTCTACTGAGTTATTTGGTTCTTTTCGAAGAGTCCAGCGAGCTCTTTGTTAAAACCATATGAACTTCTTCTACTTCCCTTTTTTGATTGGAGGGAGAGAGAGAGAGAGAGAGAGAGAGAGAGAGAGAGAGCATATGATTGCAACTTTCAATGCAAATCATGTCTTTGAATACAAGAACTTTTAATTAAATGAGATTTTCTCTGAGTGAAGTGGTAAGCTTAATTCATCTTAGAAAATTTGTTAGACCTTGATTTTGTACATGAATCAGAACAAAAATTTAGGATACAAATTGACATCTTTTCCTTGAATCACTTGCCAGAGCATATTTTTTTCATATCAAGTTGGTCTTACTATAGTGTTTCAATCAATTTGATGAAGTTGATGGCTCCTGAGGAAAAAAGGAGTAGTATATATTTTCCTTATTTCTTTAACACACCACTCAGTTACAATTATCAAATTGATGCTTAGTGCCTTCACTTTTTATGGTGAAATTCCATGATGAATAACATTTGATTAGTTTTAGTAGGTCTGCTTGTTATTTTAAAGAGTGGGAAACCGATAAAAAGTTTTCTTGACTTTCTTACACGATAAAAGAATTGTATAAAAACAAATTTTAGTTACTAAATAACATCTTCTATCAAACTTATGGGGACCAATCTAGAAGTATATAGTTTCCACCATCTTAATGTTTAATACAGATACCTTCAAACATATTTAGGTAAATAAGTATACCTGTTGAGGACTCATCTGTGTTGTAAATTCTATTTGACTGGATGCATCTAGTCCCTTCGGTTAGCTTCCTTTATCTCGTTCTTTATCTAACACACGAAAAAAAGGGAAAAATCATCATTTTGTTTTAATGGCTTTACATGTCTAAGGAATTAAAATACTGCCTCCAAGATGTGATTAATAGTATCTATTTTTTGTACCTTTAATTAAATTTTGTAGTAATAATTTTACAGTGATTTTCTACCTAAATGCATTTGTGTTTAACTTTGGAGATTAACCGCTTTTTTTACTGAAAAAGTTATATAAAGATTAAATTATCTGTTCTCCTTTAATGCGTACTAGCAGCATGGCTTTTAATTTCAACTAGCTGGGATAGCTTTGTGAATTCTGAAGTGGCCTAAGCAAAACAGTTACTTAGTAATAAGAGTTAAGAAAAAAGTGCTCTTGACTAGCAAGTTGCTCCATAAATAAGAAAAGCAGCAGTTCATATATTTAGTGTTATGGTTAAGTAAACGTTCTGTTGAATCTAGATGCCATTTTTTAAAAGATGTAGTTTCCAAGCCAGTGCATTTGCTTTCATGGTATCTCTAATATTAGTGAAACTCATATTATCTAGATTAGTTAGTAGCTAAATTTTCTACTAGCATTTGCTGATATACTTTTTCTCACTCTCAGACAGAATGTTTCATAGTCAGTTGTGGCTGCTGTCATTAATTACCCTCTTGCCGGCTGTAGCTCTGCATGCCTCACAAACTTTAAAGATAGGTGATCGCTCATTAAAAACTGCCATCTTCCACTCCCCTCCAATTATTTTAAGACCAGGCTCTGTGGCAAACAAGATCTATTTCAATATCCCATTCCCAAAAGGTCACATTGCTCTGAAGAGTTTTGATGCTGAAGTGGTTGATGAGAATGGCATCTCAGTCCCCCTTCATGAGACTTACCTTCATCATTGGGTTGTGGAAAGATTTTACAGTGACAAGGAACACAAAATTCCTGGTGAGCTCAGTTCTGTGGATGTTAATCTTAAAAAGTTTATTTTGGCTAGAAATGCTGGAATTTGCAAACGAACGCTAGGACAATACTTTGGCCTCGGCTCAGAGACACGTAGAACCTCCACATGGGTTCCTGACCCTTACGGTATAGAAGTGGGAAACCTTAAAGACATTCCCAAAGGATACAAGGAGATGTGGCTGCTGAATGTCCATGCCATCGACACAAGAGGTGTGGAGGACCGGGTGGGGTGCACAGAATGCAGGTGCAATCTATACAATGTGACTAAGGATGAACACGGTCGGCCTCTGAGAAAAGATTATACTGGAGGTTTGTATTGTTGCTACGATGAGACACAATGTCGAGTTCGGGAAGGCTTTGGAGGTATAATTAGGAAGCTCTATCTAAAGTACACAGTGACATGGGTTGACTGGCATGATAGCATTATACCTGTCAAGATCTATATTTTCGATGTCACTGATACAGGGGAGGTTATGGATGGTCCCTATGAAGGAATTGCTGCCAATTTGAGTTGCAAGGTATGCATGCATGCAACTCCATCATACATCAATTATTTGATTATAACAGTTGAAAAGAATGATGTCAGTCAGGCAAACTCATTGGAGAACAACTTTTAATATTTTGTTTCTGTTATTTATAGTCACTTTGGACATTAGCTGGTAATTGTCTTTTTTGAGGGAAAGAGTTAGGTATATGAAAACGATAGTGACAATACAACAGCCCCTCAACAACCAGAAAACAAGAAGGCTAGGTTTAGTCTACAGTTTTAACTTGCTAAATAACTCCACAATTTGTTTCTTTGCCTTACACTTGGCAAAATAGAACCAATTCTTTAGCCACCTTTCAGCTCTTTGAATTATGGTCAATCTTGTTTGCTTTGTCCCCCTGAAGACCCTCACATTCCTCTTCTTCCAAACACCACATATAACTCTGGCTGCTACCAGATCCACCCTTTGTGCATTAGCTAGTAATTGTCATACATGTGTTCAGCATGTCTTTTGCAAGATGGAACCATTTTGTATTAATTATGTTTTTTAGAAGCCAACAAGGGCTGACTAGATAAAGCAACTCAGGTGTTACACTTGGCACTAATACACAACTAACAGACAACTTTTTATGGTTCTATTCTCCATATTGTATAAGATTCTTCTTTTCGGAGTAGTCATGTTTCGAAAATCCTAGTTTCACTTTAGGAACTTATGGAGAGAAATCGCTGCTTTTCTGGGCAATTTTTTTCTTGTGTTTTGGACTTGTGTAGGTAGAATATGAAGTCAAGGCATGTGGTCTGGAAGGAAAGGCTAATGGTAAGTGTCTTGATACTAAGAAGGCGAGATTGGTCATTCCTAATGGAGGTGACATTATCTATGGTGTTGCCCATCAGCACTCAGGAGGAGTAGGATCTTCTCTATATGGTCAGGTAATGTATATCTGATTGATAGCTGATGATTGATTTTTTCGATAGGCACTTCATCTGATGACAAAAGTTGAGGGGAAAAAATAGTTTTCTTGCATTATGATGACATTTGGATTATCATGTTATATCATGTCCATATTCACTGCACAATTCATTGAAAAACTACAAGGATACATATTTCAAAAAATGGGTATAAATGAATGATCATAATTAGTTTAAGATACTTGTAATAAAATTGAACCAGCGTATAATATTTTGTAGTCATCTGAAAATTGGTGCTTAACCTCTGTGTCTGAGAGGAGTTTTTTCTTCCATCAGATGTGCTGAATCCTTCAACTATCTTTCTGCAGTTATAACTGTTATGTGGTACCCAGTGGGGTGAATTATTCCAAAAATCATCAACATGTTCTAAAAATATTAATATTCTGACAGCATCTTTCCAACATTACAAGGAATTCAACTGTGTTAATGGTTATAGAGCAATAAATTGTTTATTATTAACCGGTGAGTTTTACTTAGCAGTTCATTCAAATTTTCTATACTCTGTTTACATGGAATTCTAGCTTTGTCATTCCATTTCTTTTCTATGGAACACATCTGAGCGGAATGTCTTCTTGCCTGCCCCTTCATCTCGAAAGAATGACGATGAGAATAATGGGTTTTGGAGGATTGCCCTCGTGTCATTTCAGTTAAATAGCATTTGTGCCGCTTCTCCACTCTTTGTTTAACATATAGGTAGACAACAATGAGCTTCAAATAGCAACAAGTGAGATCAACCTGATTTCTACCATTTTATGATTAAACTGCTGTTTGATTAGTTTAAAATAATTATATATTTGCTTCTTGTGATAAATCTTATTTGATGCATCATCTTACTTTGGATCGCCAAACCTCCCTTTTACTTTTCAAAAAGATGTATCTTCTTAGCCCATATTTTCTAATCAGCACTCGCAGGCTCATTAATTAATTGTGGAAGGAAATTATGTCTGAAATGAAA
Organism: Phoenix dactylifera; assembly: GCF_009389715.1. Lineage (NCBI taxonomy): Eukaryota > Viridiplantae > Streptophyta > Magnoliopsida > Arecales > Arecaceae > Phoenix > Phoenix dactylifera. The sequence continues at coordinate 148,416 of NW_024067760.1, forward strand.
GAGGACAAAGTGGAGTATGTCTGGCAAAGAAATGCTGTAAACCAGCTAAAATAGAGAATAGAAAGATCCATCATGAAATTATTGATCTAATTTATCATGCATGGCTATAGTGTCCATTCCAAGAGTGTAATGTGACGAACCTTTAACTGATAAGGAACAAATAGAATTCCATCACAAAATGATATTTATCGTTCTTGTTTAGTACATTAGTTATAGATTAATTTTATTTCATCGGTATATGGAGATGGTAGTTATAGATTATGATTCCTGAAGAAATTAAATAGTAATTAAATATTTCAGCTGAATCTTACATTATTTAAGATAAACATAATATTGATGTTATTATAAGAATACAGTAATGATTCCAGCGTTTTCAGTAGTTGAAAATCAATTCTGACATATAAACTTATGTTAAATCACAAATCCTAATATGTAACCATAAAAAATTCATTCAAATGAATAGCTAGTCATACTAGATTTCTCTAGAGGAGCTTCTGTTGAGCTGTGAAGACTGAAACAAATTGAAAGGATGAACAAGTTAGAAAGGATTAAAAATATATCATTTTCTTATCCTCTGTTCTTCTTATGTTGAGGTGCGATGTTAAATTCTGTTTGACATCATAGATTAGCTTCACCTGCTAACTAGTTGATTACCTTTCTTTCTGGTGCAACATGAATGGATTAGGATGGACGGGTCTTGTGCACTTCCATTCCAGTTTATGGAGATGGGAGAGAAGCCGGGAATGAGGCTGGTTACATTATTGGGATGTCCACCTGCTATCCTGAGGCAGGCTCTGTCAGGGTTGCAGATGGCGAGGTTCTAACTCTGGAATCCAATTACAGCAGAACCCAAATGCATACTGGAGTTATGGGGCTCTTCTATATATTAGTAGCTGAACCACAACCACAGCCAAAGACCTTGCATGACCATAGCTTTCCAATCTCACGTAAGACCTCTCTTATTGTTTTTGCTGATGCACTTAATCTGTGGAGTTTCAGTAGTTTAGACAACAATTGCAATTGTACTAACAATTACAACAAACTATACCTTTGTTTGGATGCAGGGGGTTTTGAGTTGTTGAAGTATACTTGGGCATGCGTTCTTGCTGGTGCGATTTTAGCTGTCATCATCGGGGTCAGTTATTGTTGGGTCAGTTATTGTCGAAAACACGATGGAGATGAAGGTTATCAAACCTTGGTGAACAATTAGGACTGCATCCATTACCCAATAAAAAAGAGAAGAAAAACAGGACTATACCGTATTGTACCTATCTCAGCCTTGTAGCAGTCTTCTCTCCTTCATCTGAATGTCCAGTGGCTTTTGAATTTGGTGGTGTGGTGTGGTTGCTAAGAGAAAATGGCTTTTTTTTTTTCCCTGCTAAAACGTATTATTCATATAGATCTAGTATGGATATATCTAAAAAAGTCAAAATACAGTATATTTCGGAGCGCACTAGGCAGCTCACTCTCTCCAACCCAAATAGTGTCTCTAGAATGGTTGGCCATGTATGTGGCCGCCCAGTCCGCAGCTCCGTTAGCATTTTTGTAGACATGTATGGCCTGAAAAGCCATCCCATCACAGATCAAAGCTCGAATGTTCCGAATCAGAGGGTGGCATACATCCGCACCGCCAACCATTCGTTGGACCCATCCAATGATCGTAGCATCTGGTTTGTCTTCTAGTATAAATAAGTAGATTGTAATATGAAGGAGAACTTTTCGACCATCTGGTATGAAGGAGAACAATTTCTAGTATAATTGTTATTAAAGAGTGGGTAGTTACCATACCATTTTGTTTGTCTTCTAGTATAAATAAATAGATTATAATATGAAGGAGAACTTTTCAACCTAACGCTGAAATTAGTTATCTTTAAATTATCTGTACTTTATCTTTAAATTTCTTTTCTTAACTTATCAATGGGACTCTAATTTATCTGTATGAGTAGTGGTAGAATATTTTGATCGTAGCTATGGCTACACCTTGTCCTACTGCATCCTTCTTTTTTCAAATAGATGGTGTAATGATAAAAAAACTCCTTAAAGGTCAAGGCACCTTGACCCATACTACTTTTATCATCGTCCTTTAATCACCCTATTTCCAACTAACCCAAGGCTGATGGCATGCATCATATTTACCACAACTTAGCTACTAGCTTGTGCTCCCATCTTAATAGCGAAGAGGGAAAATAAGTTTTTGGCACACCCAGCGGCACATTGCTGCATAGCTATCACTATATTACTGGAGAGGAAGATGGATGTTTTCTAGATGATGGCAACCCATATGCCAGTTGATCTTCTGCATAAAGTGGCCATGCAACTCCAATTATACCTGGAAGAGAGTCGGCATAGCCTGTTGGAGATGTTCTCATGCCAAATGGTTGTTGTCTTAAAGCCACTTGTAGAGTGAAATAGGATAGCTCTAGAGCTGATGACAAAACAAGATGAGAGGCTTGATTTTGTTATCGAAGATCAGAGCTGCCAGCTACAACATGCTGTGATGCAAACTATAGTAAATATTACCATTCAAACCATTGGATCGACCTATCAATTTTCAGAATGCCAAGATCCTCAAGAAACTTGATTATCTAATGTTGGTGAGTCAAGAAAATAAGGTCGAAGGTTATTTGATGGAGCCCTTTGAGTTCTCAAACTAAGGTAAAAAAATTGTGCCTATTTATAAGAGATTATGTCAGACGGAGCAAGGAATGCGTACTTCAATCAATGAAGCCAACCACCCCTTAATGGATGGGAGCAAAGTCGCAGCCCCAACTATGGTACCAAATACTTTTTTCCCCGAGGACTAGGAGCCAACCATATCAAAGGAAATCACTTTGTTCCCACTTAGATGATGTGTGCATTGAAGCCATATGCCTAGGGGCATTATTAATTCGAAAATTCTTGGAGATTCTATAGAAGGTAGGAGATTTATGCATCTTATAGCTTGCCGCATTTGGTTAGCCAGGAATGGTTGTGTGTTTGAAAATAGGATATAATTGCCTAGATACTCTTATGAAAGGGTAATACAAGCTTCTAAAAGAATGCATACTATGATCACCAAGGATTCCTTGGTAGCTAGGGACACTTGGGATTCCATTGGAGCAGATGTTGTGCACTCTCAAATAATCTACATCTTATGAGAGCTCCCATCCACTAGCTTCCTCAAGATTAACTTTAATTGCAGTGTCTTAGATGACGATAGAAAGGTAGAGCATGTTTTGTGATCAAAGGACCGAATTCTGGTTTTATGGCTACTAAGGGTTGCCATTTGTATGACACCACCCTATTAGTAGTTGATTTAAGAGGAGTAGGGGAAGTGGCATTTGGCATCTTGAGTACCCATTCTTCTTGACATTTGGAGATTTTTCTCCTACTTCGCATCCTTCGAGGTTACCCATGTGTACCAAGAGGTGAACAATGCTATAGACTGAGTGGCATCATGTGGCAAATGACATCGAAGAGATTAGCTAGGAGAGCATCTGAATAGTTCCCACTCAACCTCATGATATTTTACTTTCTGATTCTTCTAAATATATGCGTACTAGGCATATATGATCCACCCCTCTAACCCCCTCAAAAAAATCCTAGTATGCCAATGAACATAATTGTGTTTACCAAGCTTCTCTACTATGCTCAGATCAACCATCACTATTTCACTTTTCCCTCAACAATGGAGCACCACTTTACAAGAGATTGCTTTTCCTTCATTTATATCCCTTACTATCTCCCTTATATTCTTTTAGAGGAGTCTGGGCTCTCAAGGGCATGTTTGGATGCTTTGTGATGTGGCAGAAAATAAGCCTGATAACATGGCATGACCAGATTTGTCCAAGTCTAGACTGGCATGGCACTCTCCTTCATATTATAATCTACTTATTTATAAGCCAAGTCTACCACAATCAATCCAAGAGCAGAGACAAACTGACCAGTAGAAACCGACCACCGAAATCACGTGCCAACCAACGTACAGTCTCGTAGCTCAGACTGATAGATGCTTCACTCAGCATCCATCACAAACCAACTTGAGCCCTTTTGCCTCAGGCGACGACTCTACGTTCTATGTAGAAGTGCACTCCTTTCATCACACCAACAATCAAAGAATATATAATGGCCCCAAGCTGCTACACTGTATCTTAAGATGGTTATGATGCGATCTTGGATAATTACAACACAATTCCATCTGTTATAGCATGACCTTCAAAAAATTTTGAACCTATGGCAACATATAGACCATGAATCCCCTATGAAAGATATGACCACTACGGCACAAAAACTCTCAATCGTCTCTTCCCCCGCATATTTTCCCTTGACTTAAGCATCAGAGGGCTAGATAGGAGCCAATCTGGCGAGTCCTCTAACATGTTGTCATCTTGTAGATCGACGGAGGCTGGCGAAGGCATTCCATATCGTCAACTGGAAGATGGCAGCAACACTCTGCATCCCTTGTTCCTAGATAACTCTTTCATCCAATGGCAAAGTGATGGAGAAAAAAAATAAAGAGGCGAGAGAGGAAAAGGTTGTGTTAGTTGAGAAGGTAGAGATTATTTAATTCTTAAATCTTAGACCTTTTTTTATTTAAGTTTTCGAAGTGAGCTCCCTAATACAAAATGTATCGGTTTTACTAAATTCAACTTTTTCTTAGGGGAAACTCTAATCCATGTCAAAACAAATTTTTGATAACAATGTTTCAGATAAGCTATAGAGTCCAGCCCTCTAGAATCGTAGTCCATTACCTCGGCCGGACAACATCGAGAATGGGTAGGCAAAGGCCCAATTGTCATCCAAAAAAGTCCATCAGCCGCCTAAAAAGGCCTATTGGCCACCCAAAAACGCCCAATGGCTACTCAAAAAGGCCCATCGGCTACCAAAAGAGAACTTTTGTCCAACCTCAAAAGAACTATAGTTGGATAATGTTGAGAAGCAAAGGTAAAGGCATGTTAGCCACCGGGGACCATAGCCAAACCCCTAGGACCCTAGTCCACTATCTTGGCTGAATAATGCTAAGAATGGAGGGGCAAGGTCAGTTGGCCATTCAAAAATGCCCATTGGCCACTCAAAAAGGCCTATTGGCCAACCAAAATTGCCCGTGACCACTCAAAAAGGCCTGTAGACCACCCAAAAAGGCCCATTGGCTACCAAAAGAGCACCATTGTCCAACCTTGGAAGAATTATAACCCACCTCAACCGAACAACATGAAGAACTGAGGGTAAAGTCCCATTGGCCACTAAGAACCGTAGTCCACTACCTCGGTTGGACAAAACCAAGAAGAAGGGGGGAGTAGAGGCCACAAAGAACTATAGTCCAACCCCTAAGGACTAAAATCCACTATTTAAGCCAAAATACCAAAAGGGAAAGTAGAGGCCCGAAGAACAATAGAGGAATGTAGTCCATTGCTTTGGCTTCATTCAATTGACCTCGGCATATGTTAGGAAGACCTCAAATACTTTATGCATGTTCTAAAGGCATTCTGGCTTTATTCGGCCGATCTCAACATATTGGCACTCTACATTTATTTCAACCTATCTCTAGAGGACTCTCGGCCTTGCGTCAGCCAATCTTTATGGCATTCTGGTTTTATCTCGACTTATCTTTATAGAAATACTAGCTTTATCTCAGCCTATATTAGTGGCATTTTGGTTTTATCTCGACTTGTCTCTTTGAGAATTCTATCATCATCTTAGCATACTTTTAATGACATTCTGGGTTTATCTCATCCTATTTTTGAATGCACTTCGATGTGATTCATCTAACCTCAGCATCCATGAGACAACCTCAAATGCTAGAAATAAAAAGCCAAGAATTAAAAAAGTAGGTATGCACAAATTTCATTCCATTTCATTTACAATACTTGATTATAAAATAGGTTAGCCTAGAATCCGAGCAGACTTCATTATAAAAGAAGAAGGTCAAAAGTAGCCACACTTTAGTTCTACAAGGTCAACGACTTCGGCAAGGTCCCGAGGCTTAGCAACACCATGAAGAAGCACAAAAAGAAGACGTACATAGAGGCCTACTTCTTGGGGCATGAAGGCTCCTCAGCATCGCCATCGCTACACTTAGAAGGGCTGAGGTAGTTGACATCAGACTCAGGGAAGAGCTTCAGCTCCTGGTCCCTGCACATGTTGAAGCCCTCCATGAATGTTTGAACCACGGTGAGGGCGAGCTCCATATAATAGTCCCCGAAGCCTTATACTCCTCTATGGCTTGAAGGGCTTTTTTTTGGCCTTGGCAAATTGAAGCTCGGCGATCTTCAACTTCTTCTCAGCCTTGGTAGCCCGAAGCTCAGCCACCTCAGCTCAGTCCTCTAAAGACCCCAGATTGCCCTTAGCAAACCTCAATCTAGCTTCGCATTGGTCATGTTCTCCCAAGCCTCGTGCTGCGTGCAAGGATGACTCAAGCTCCTCCACTTGAGGCCTAAGATGACTTTTGTATGCCGAAGCCATTTAGTCAATGTCTATAGAAAAAATTAGAGTTGACGAAAAAGTCCAACTCTTTAAAAAGAAAGGAGAAGAAAGGAGATGATTGGCTTACGTAGGGACCTACTCGGAGAACTTGGCGACTTGACCCCATCAAAGTATATCAAAGCACTTAGTGGAATAAACCTAAGAGGATCTCCAAAAGCTCCCCAGTTATGGAAAAACTACTAGGGCTTGCTCCTTTTATATAGAGCCCTAAATAGCCTAGATCAGTCCAACTGATCAACTTTTCGACCTAGTAAATAAGCACATGTCATAAATGTTCTTCACTAAATGGTCCACATCACTCATCTTTTGGAGAATTCCCACTCAAAATTTAATGTCCGCTTCAAAACGATGCAAAAAATGGGGAGTGCAATTACATCCTTCACCTGGATTGAGAGAAATGCCTCGGATTCAAAAGTGGAGGGGCAAATGATGTGGCAGAAAATGAGTTTGATAACATGACCAAATTTGTTTGACTCAAGGCTAACATGGCACCATGCAAGATCAAGCTAGGTTTATCACCATCTATCCAAGATTAGAGATGAGCTAATCAAAAGCAACTGACCTCCATGGTCATGCATTGACAGATGTAAAGTCCTATAGCTCGGACTAATAGATGCTCCACTCAACATCCATTCCAGCCCAATCTGAGCCCTTACATCTTGAGCGATGACTCCACATTCTATGCGGAAGTGTACTGTTTTCATCACACCAACAATTAAAGATTACCCTAATGGCTCCAAGCCCCATATCTTAAGGCAGTTATGATGTGATCTTGTATAGTTACAACACAATTCTAGTACGTTACAGCATGATGTCCAGAAGATTCTAGATCCTGTGGCTACGTAGACCCTAAATTTCTTAATGAAAGGTACAACCATAATGGTACTAAAACTCTCAATTGTCTCTTCTTCCAGATTTTTCTCCTCTGATTACATATTGGAGGATCTGGCCGAGGCCAATCCGACGGGTTTTCTAACCTATTGTTGTCTTGAGATTGATGGAAGTTTTTCACATTGTTAACTTGAAGACCGGCAACAAAGCCTTCCATCCATTATCCCTAGATAGCTCTTTCATTTGATGGTATTGTGGGAATAAAGGATCTTGGACTTAGTCCCACATCGACTGAATAGCGAAAAGGTCTGTGCCTTAAATGGAGGGCTCGATTACCCTTTCCTCAGGAGGCGCCTTTTAAAGGACTAAACCGTGAGGGGTGGCGCCCTCCAGCGAGCCCACTAGGCCCGGAGCTACTGATCCCCAAAGCGGACGATACCTTCTGTGCGAACGCAGTCTTCTTTTCCTATTCCAGTTCGGTGGGGGCTAATATTTGAGGTCAGAGGAACTTCGACCTCAACAATGGCACGCCAGGTAAGGGCCCTTGACCTTGGCACAGACCTTCCCGCTGGGGGGGCTGATGTTGTGGGAATAAAGGGTCTCAGACTTAGTCCCACATCGACTGAATATTGAAAAGGTATGTGCCTTAAATGGAGGGCTCGATTATCCTTCCCTCAGGAGGCGCCTTTTAAATGACAAAACCGTGAGGGATGGCGCCCTCCAGCAAGCCCACTAGGCCCGGAGCCACCAATCCCCAAAGCAGACAATACCTTCTGTAGGGACGCAGTCTTCTTTTCCTGTTCCAGTTCGGTGGAGGTTAAGATCTGAGATCGGAGGAACTTCGACCTCAACATATGGTAAAATGATGGAGAAAAAAATAATTTTTTACATGAATAGCTTTTTAAAAATTTAAATTTGCATGTCCTCTTAAAATTTATATTTATTTTTTATCCTTATAAAATATTATTTTTTTATAAATATTCTTAATATAACATAACGGTTCTTTTAACGTCTTCAATGAAAATTATATTTATTGTAATTAAAAATAAAATAAAGTTTTGAAATTACTTTTTGTTACTCTCGCAAGGTTCAAACGTACCTGAGGAGAAATGCGAGTCCCCGTCGTTTAACTGACTGTTTTGTGTCCATGGCCGCTTCTTCTCGGCTCCCGCATACCCTCCACCTTCTCCATTTCCTTCTGCTTTCCGCCCTCCTCCCTTCATGGGCGTCACAGAATCCTTCGACCCGGACGGGAATCTCCGCTCGGGAGCTCCTGGAAGCAGCTCGGGAGCCGGAGTTCTTCGACTGGATGTGAAAGAATTCAGAGAAGAATCCACCAGCACCCGGAGCTCGCGTTCGAGGAGCACCAGACCAGCGAGCTGATCCGGTCGGAGCTCGAAGCCCTCGGGATTGAGTACTCCTGGCCGGTCGCCAAGACCGGAGTCGTGGCGTCTGTTGGGTCCGGTGAGGGTCCCGTCTTCGCTCTCAGAGCAGACATGGATGCCCTTCCGTTGCAGGTGTTTTTCTGTCGATCCATCTGTTTATGTCCGAGAATTTGGTTTTTTTTTTCTTTCATGTAGGGATATGGTTGTTTTGTTGGATTCTAACTCTCATATGGATGAATTAGATGAAATATGATGCAATTCTTATGATAAAGTAACAGTTAACAGGTGCTATAGAACTGAACGGAATCAAATTGGTCTTTGGTGAAATTTTAATGAAAAAAAATTATTTAAAAGGGTAATTAATGTAATGTTGTGTCCTGTCATGATGGCATGGCGATGGAAAAGAACGTTAGTTATAAAAATAAATATGAGTTTTTGATGCCATTCTTGTGATAAAACAGCAGCTGATAGACTTCATGGGCTATAACGAAGTTGGTTTGGATATATGCTGCAGAATATAAAGAAAAGGATGTTAACCAGCCAATTTACTGCAAAAGCTTAATTGATCAAGGGTCAACAATATATATTAGGCTTGACACTCCCTGCCCCCTCATGTGTGGTCCAGATCATGCAGGTGGAAACTGGATTGGGGGTTTAATGGCAGCTGGGAAAGTTAAATAAATAACTGGCATATTGGTGGATTGAACTTGTGACCTCTAGCAAACCTATGCGATGACAGTGAGAAAATTAATTGAATAACTGGCAATTAATTTAAATTGCTGGCATGATCATCCATGTTTTGAAGAACCCTGCTCCAAAGCTGAAAGAGATGGCATGATCATCTACCAAGTGAAGTTTGTCGATGGTCCAGTTGCAATTACCAAAATTAGATCTAAATGGTGTCTTTTAGGTGGCCAACAATTGCTCTATATCCTCAATGCCTTGTCAGCTATCTGTATCCTCTTCTACATTTGCATCATGCGACAGAATTCATTAGTTGTGGTGTGTGCATCCCCTAAGTTTCTCTATTGTTTGAAATATAAATTGTAGGCCTGCTGAATTTTTCTTGTCTTAAATTCTGACATTTTAACTAAGAAGGCCATCATGAGATCTTGTTTCATGAATATTTTCCCTTCTGAGGAACATTCCCTGCTTATTGATAGTTTTCATTGTACCATAGGTTTGCGTAAATTTATTGATTTTATTTTGTTTAGTTGGTTCTTATTACCATTCATGAAGAGTATTTTGGCAACAAGGTGCTAATTACCTTTTCTTGATCCTTTGGAAGGAGTTGGTAGATTGGGAGTACAAGAGCAAGCATAGTGGAAAAATGCATGCTTGTGGTCATGATGCTCATGTAACGATGCTCCTGGGGGCAGCTAAGTTGCCTCAACATCATAAGCATGAATTCATGGTATGCTTATAAGTGTCACTCCTTGTAAGTAGAATTTGTAAGTTGGTTCTGTCAAAGCCAATGCAGTTCTTGGTTATTGAAATATTTTTGCAGAATGCTTGCTATGAGCTGCATTTATTCTCTTGTTGATATTTGATTATTGAAGCTTGTAAAGTTAAATATGTTGCTGAGTTTGCATAGAATGACGGAGCTAGGAATTTCTTCAAAGGGAAATAACTCTAACAACTAATAATTTTTATGTGAATATTTCAAAATCAAATATAAGAAATTTAAGTAACAAATTATGGTTATCTAAATCACCTAGATAGTGGATTTTTTTCTTTTTATTATTTTGAAGGAAAGGATTGGACAAAACCCAATCCAGATAATATTAAAAAGGAACAGGAACATGGAATTCTTTTATTAATTTGATATATATCATGTTGGCATAATCTCCTATTAAAAAAATTAGATTCTCCTACACTAGCCTTGCATTAAAGCCAAGTATTATAAAATCCCAAGAACCTGAAATGACCCTAATTTCGAGAAACATTTGACAAGCAGAAATCATATAGGAAGAAGAAAAATAAGGTATAAGCAATCAAAACATAGAGAAACAAAGATGCACAACATGGAGGAGAAAAAATTAAGAAAAGATCCATGATTTAATACAGCCATTGGCATATCCTTCCTTTTGTCCCTACTGCCTCATCTTCTTTGTACATGCTTGATGAAACCCTTGAGATAAGATGCAGAGTATAAAATAAAGCCATGATTATTTTGGTAAGAAAATAGGGCAATATTTCGGTGGGATATTTTTGAGCAAAATCATAGGAATGACTGATCCGATTGGGAAGAAAAGGATTTCTTTCAACCCGCTCAACTCAGACCTCTTAAAAGAATAGAGAAAAGTAAGAGAATTGTGAAAGCAGGGTTTTAGGTTACCTTTCTTTCATTAATTGGACAATAAAACCTATTAGAATTATACTAGCAAGGTCTATCCTCACAAATTCTGGGTCGGGTTTCTTTCTAGTTAGAAGAGGTCATAGCTTTTGTAAAATAGTCGTGATTGGTGAAAATAATCATGAAAAGCTACAATTCTCCTAAAGCTAGCTCTTCAAGTTTACATCAACTTTGTTTTCAATCACTTTGCCTAATTCTTCCCAGATTGTGATTTATGCCCAGTTAAAATATTTCGTGAAAGGAAACTTTTACTTTGAGCAGCCCATTTAAGGGCCAAACATTATCGTATCCCTCCAATCTATGTGTGTGTGTGTGTCAAACCCTTTAGGGATGGATATAATATCTTAGATCTCGAAAGGTTACCTAATTTCAAAAAAGGGTACCTCAATCAGACATTGCACGGGAAAGTTATAGCTTCTAGAAGTTTTGATATGCAATTCGGCTTTCGATGTTGCGTATCTTGATCCTAGACCTTGTCCAAATCTACCCAAAGTGGCTAGAGTGGCCCATGGCAAGTATGGTGATCCTCTTGGATAAATGATCCTTCAATTATAAGCTTTTAGGGGATTACATACCAAGAACTTTGGTTTAGATAGGCATCAGTTGGAAAACAGATTCCTAAAGACTTGAAATTGATAGTATATTTGGACATTTATTTGAATGTGAATAATGGAAATCCCTATTGTTAGTGGGAGACACTTTATTGTTATTGAATCAAGCCATAAGACTAGGCTACTTTATAGGATTTAAGAGACAACTTTCACCAAAGTACTCAATTTAACATAAGGGAGTAATTTCTACCAAAATATTTAATGTAGCAAACTATATCGGCTGTTCAATTTAGGAGGGGCCAATTGAACAGTCGTCACATACTCAAGTCTGACTTCAATAATCGTCTCCCGTCTGCGCAAGATGGATTTGGCTTTGGTGATTCACCATCTGAAAGACGAGAGAATATGATCGGCATAGAACCTTCAAAGTCCTTTTTTTTCTTGGTAGGCAACGAGAAGGGAGAGCTTAATATCTACAACTCTCGTGAAAGGACTTTGTAGAAGCTTAAGCCAGTGAAGCTGCGTATTTGCTCAATTCAATTCTTATAGTTTGATCAACTGGTTAGTGATTTGGATTACTTTGTGTCTTCTTAAAGGGCACTGTGAAGCTTGTTTTCCAACCAGGAGAAAAGGGTCATGCCGGTGCTTATCATATATTGCAAGAGGGTGCCCTTAAGGAAGTCCAAGCCATCTTTGGCATACATGTTGATCCTGCAGTTGCAACTGGTGTTATCACTTCCAGACCTGGAGCTCTTCTTGCAGCCTCTGGTCGTTTTGTAGCAACTATGAAAGGAGAAGGTGGGCATGCAGCATCCCCTCACAAAACCATAGATCCAATTCTTCCTGTGTCATTTGCAATCCTCAGCCTCCAACAGATTGTATCTCGGGAATCAGATCCTCTTGATAGCAGAGTGAGCTAATTTCTTGTTGAGCTTTTTTTTCCGATATTATGTGAATGAGAAGAAAAGATCTTCCATATAATAAATTATCTGGGAGTTTTCCCCCACTCCTTTTTCTGTGTGAAAAGAGAAAGTTCTTCCATTTTTAAAATAATTCAGCTTGCTCCTTTTGTTGGTTTCTAAGGTGACATCTTCTATACATACTCCATATGCTCTAATTTGAGGTCCTTTGATCGTGTAAATAATTGTTCATATCGATATGCTGCATTTCTTTGATGAGTAGCAAGTGACCCCATAAGGACATAGTCATGGCTTTTTATGGTGCACTAAATTACTTGTTTATCGAACTACCGACAACCACTTTCTGTGTTGCTTATATTGCTAATTTCTAAGGTTATAACAATCTGTGTTTAATGCTTTTATGGCTTGGTTTTGATTCCGAAATCGATAAGGTGATAGTCCCACATAGGATTCACTTATACAGTGAAAGCCTCTGAATTGATGAGTGGTCCTAGTCTATGAATCACAAGAGTGGGTATGAGCAGGGCTGGCCAGCCATGCTTGTATGAAATTACGCGCAATGTTATTCTTTCTCCACTTTAAGAAACACATCTGTAGCAACAGATGCATTACACCCATTCTCTCACTCCTAGAAACCCATTGCTTAGCATCCAATCTTTCATAATTGATTGAAGTCTTTTGGTGTTTACATGAGTTCTTCATGTTTTGGACCATTAAGTGAATTCAAATGTATCATTTAATCACTTAGAGAGTGGGTTCCGTCCAAAATTACAAGTGCTAAGGGAGAATTTTTTGGCTTTTTGATGGAGTTATTTTGTTATTTTGTTGCCTTGTGCTTACTTAAGTAGCATATATCAAGCTTGGCTGCATTTATATTGAACTTGAGCCTTCTTTGCAAGAGTTTATGTTAGGAAGCAATGAAGGACGTAGCTGTATTTTGGATGTAAGCTACAGTGAACTACATATACCAGAACAAAAAAAAAAAGATTAAAGGGAGCATCATCCATTGGGTGCCTCAAACTAGATGAAACTTATAACCTTTAAACTTTTTTCAGTTTATTAATTAATCAAAAGCAATTGTTGCAAAAATAAAGAAAAAATCAAGCACATACCCCTTAGCACAATTGAGTTTATTTAATTTAGAATACCTGCAAAATACTTGTACTGTCGGAATATACCAGAATATTATTTTAAAGGGACCATCATCCATTAGGTGTCTCAAACTAGATTACACTTCAAACTTTTTTCAGTATGTTAATTAATCAAGAGCAATTGTCCCACAAGAAAAAATTGAGCACATACCCTTAGCATAGTTGAGTTTAATTTAATTTAGAATACCTGCAAACAATTGTTCTGTAGCACAATTTATTCTTCATTTTTGCTGGAAAAGGATCAAAAATGGCTTAAGAAGGAATCCACACAGTTCTTATGGATTTTCTATTGTTGTACTTGAAGTTCGATGTGAAGCTTGCAGGTATTATACATGGGTGGAGAACAGAAATCTGAAAAGCTGGAAGGATAAAATTATACATATAATGGTGAATGCATAGGCACTGAGATTTTGGATCTCATTTTCTTCTCTCCTTACAAGATGTAGTGACTGCAATAAAATTTTCTTGTTTAGACTAGATTCATGATAATTAAGCATTTCAAACAAGTTTTTATGTGGTGCATTCAAGATAATCAAAGGAAGCCATTTTTGACTTTCTTTTTTCTCTTTTTGTTGATGTGATGTCAGTATGTAGGCAGATCATATATGCCAAATTTGTATTGAATAAACAGTTATGCTTAACCTTGATTTATCTTTACTTTATCTTTAAAATCTATAATGGAAGTCATAAGAAGCTTGTGTTCACCTGCATAACTGGTTTAAAATTTCAGATTGCGATGTGGGAAGCCTTTGAAATATCAAGGAAGTGTCATAATTTTCTTGTAGAGCAGTATGGTGGTCATGGTTATTGAATTTGTTCATTGCGTACCTTTAGCATTTGGATTAGGGGAATCCTGCTCTTTTAACAGACTATTTGTTGTTACCATGCCACCACATTAAGTCCATTCAGCTCTATTGCTCATTAGCAAAATATCCTCGCATTTTCTTTACATTGCACGTTTTATCAGTTGGGTTTATCAAGGGAGGAGAAGCACACAATGTTATCCCAGAGGATGTGACATTTGGTGGCACTTTTAGGAGCATTACAACAGAAGGTCTCAACTATCTCTCAAGAAGAATTAAAGAGGTATTACATGCTCTTACCAAAGATTTTCTCAGTTACCCAAGAAAAAGAAGGGAAAAAAAACAAAGTTTTTGTCACCCCAATATCTACGTGCCAAACTACTGTCAGGTACTCAGTTCACTGCAAATTTTAGTACACCGGGATTGCATTCTTTTCAACCATCTAAACTTTATTAGTCAGTTGCATGTTGAACTCCCCAGCAGTTCAGTCCTAGAACCAAGTTGTTGACCTGCTTACGCCTCTAACAGGTTATAGAGACACAAGCTGCAGTTCACCGTTGCACTGCCACTGTAGATTTCATGGAGGAGAAGCTTATACCATGTTGCTGGAAATTCTGGACCCGGGGGCCGCCGCGAACCGAGAAGGGGGGAGGAGCCTCCGATGCCGGGACGGTGGCTGTGGATGGCGGTGCGCCGACGGCTGGCGTCCTCCTGGAGAGTCCTGCAAGAAAGCCGGTGGCCGGGCTTCCCGGCGCCGGCCCTCCGAAGCTTAAGTCAGAGGGGGCTTAGTATGTGGAGGGCGTTAAGGAAGGAGAAGGCCTGCCCTTTTGTTACTTGTTTTTTTGTGTGTAGGTGTCTCTGTTTTTTTCTCTTTTTCTCCCTCCTCTTTTTTCGGGAGAAAGAAGCCTCCGTCCTCCCCTTTTAGGGAGAAGCTCCCCTTTTATAGGAAGAGTGGCAGGGTTACCTGTGATGTGACTGGGCGAATTAATGGGTTACCGTCACTGTCAGGGAGCTGTCACGATTGATCGGACCCGTTGGGGTGGTTGAACCGCCGGCCGTGGTGGGCCTAGGGTTCGTAGATGACAAGTGCATTGATTGCTGAGTGAACCGGTGGTCAGAAAGAGCCATACGCTTTGATGGTTCAGTGATCCGGAGATCATCTTGAGCCGTGTTCATTTAATGACGGAGTGCATCGGAGGCCTGAGGGGGTCTCATGCATTAATGATAGGGTGTGCCGAATGCCTGCGGAGATCTTGTGCCTTAATGACTTGGGGATGGGCGCAGATTGAAGTGGAGTCATGTATTTAGTTGTCAGATCCTTTAGAGGGTTAGGCGGAGATTGGATATTTGGCTAAGGCCTTCTGGTCTCGGCCTTCTGTGCTCGACCTTCTGTGCTCGGCCTGCTGTGCTCGGCTCGCTGGTCTCGGCCTTCTGGGCTCGAGAGCGGAAGAGCCCGAGCACGAGCACTTGATGAGCTCGAGGGCGGAAGAGGCCGAGCACTCGATGAGCTCGAGAGCGGAAGAGCCTGAGCCCGAGCTTGATGAGCTCGATCTTGGATGAGCTCGAGGGCGGAAGAGCCCGAGGGCGGAAGAGCCCGAGCTCTTGGATGAGCTCGAGGGCGGAAGAGCCCGAGCACTTGGATGAGCTCGAGGACGGAAGAGCCCGAGCACTTGGATGAGCTCGAGGGCGGAAGAGCCCGAGCACTTGATGAGCTCGAGGGCAGAAGAGCCCGAGCTCTTGATGAGCTCGAGGGCGGAAGAGCCCGAGCACTTGGATGAGCTCGAGGGCGGGAGAGCCCGAGCTCTTGGATGAGCTCGAGGGCGGGAGAGCCCGAGCTCTTAGGGATGAGCTCGAGGGCGGAAGAGCCCGAGCACTTGGATGAGCTCGAGGGCGGAAGAGCCCGAGCTCTTGATGAGCTCGAGGGCGGAAGAGCCCGAGCACTTGATGAGCTCGATCTTGGATGAGCTCGAGGGCGGAAGAGCCCGAGCTCTTGGTTGAGCTCGAGGGCGGAAGAGCCCGAGCACTTGGATGAGCTCGAGGGCGGAAGAGCCCGAGCACTCGATGAGCTCGAGGGCGGAAGAGCCCGAGCACTCGATGAGCTCGAGGGCGGAAGAGCCCGAGCACTCGATGAGCTCGAGGGCGGAAGAGCCCGAGCTCTTGATGAGCTCGAGGGCGGAAGAGCCCGATCACTTGGATGAGCTCGAGGGCGGAAGAGCCCGAGCTCTTGATGAGCTCGAGGGCGGAAGAGCCCGAGCACTGGATGAGCTCGAGGGCGGAAGAGCCCGAGCACTCGATGAGCTCGAGGGCGGAAGAGCCCGAGCTCTCGATGAGCTCGAGGGCGGAAGAGCCCGAGCACTCGATGAGCTCGAGGGCGGAAGAGCCCGAGCTCTCGATGAGCTCGAGGGCGGAAGAGCCCGAGCACTAGATGAGCTCGAGAGCGGAAGGATTTGGGTACTATAATTGCATTTGTGGGGTGGTCCATTTTTCCACCAACACTACCCCCCGACTTCCGAGTTCGAGCTGCCTTTTGGCTCGGACGAAGGAAGTAGTCCAGTCGTCGATCGTCCTGGTACCGTGAGCATTCTTATGCCGAGGCCTTAAATTTCACCTGGCAACTAAAAACGTTTTTCTGCTCGGAGTCCGTTCTTTGGGGACGCCGGCAGAGAAGAATCCAAGCAAAAATAAATGAGATAATGTAAAAACATTAATTGAACGGATACCTGGTACCGTGAGCGTTCTTATGCCGAGGCCGTAAACTTCACCTGGCAACTGAAAACGCTTCTCTGCTCGGAGTCCGTTCTTTGAGGACTCCGGCAGAGGTGAATCCAAGTAAAAATAAATGAGGTAAATGTAAAGACATTTAATTGAACGGGTACCTGGTACCGTGAGCGTTCTTATGCCGAGGCCGTAAACTTCACCTGGCAACTGAAAACGCTTCTCTGCTCGGAGTCCGTTCTTTGAGGACTCCGGCAGAGGTGAATCCAAGTAAAAATAAATGAGGTAAATGTAAGGACATTTAATTGAACGGGTACCTGGTACCGTGAGCGTTCTTATGCCGAGGCTGTGAACTTCACCTGGCAACTAAAAACGCTTCTCTGCTCGGAGTCCGTTCTTTGAGGACTCCGGCAGAGAAAAATCCAGCTTGTTAATCACGGACTTTTCGCTAATCAGGAACAGGAGAACGAGCCGAACTCGCTGGTCGATGGAGACCGCATCCCGCTGTATCGGGGCATCCCGACCATGGTCAGGGTAGGAGAACGAGCCGAGCTCGTTGGCCGATGGAGAACGAGCCGAGCTCGTTAGTCGGTGGAGACCGCATCCCGCTGTATCGGGGCATCTCGACCATGGTCAGGGTAGGAGAACGAGCCGAGCTCGTTTAGTCGATGAAGATCGCATCCCGTTGTATCGGGGCATCCTGACCATGGTCGGGGTAGGAGAACGAGCCGAGCTCGTTTAGTCGATGAAGATCGCATCCCGTTGTATCGGGGCATCCTGACCATGATCGGGGTAGGAGAACGAACCTGGTACCATACGACCATTAGGAGAATTGGTGAGTTCAAATAAGTACGCAAACCATCACAAATCATCATAAAATGAAATATATGGTTGAATAACAGAGGACCCCTTGGGGTCCTACTGGTGATACACGCGAAGATTTTCAGAACTCCAGCTTCGTGGAATGGGGGTCCCATCAGGGGTGTAAGCCTTGGACAGCGGTAGCCAAAGCTTGCACCTGTTGCATCAGGGCATCAAACTGTTCCGGCCGAACTTGAGGAGTTGACTCGGCCGGAGGTGGTGAGTTCTGGACAGAGTGTCCAGGACTAGGTGGAAGACGTCGAGAGGCATTGGAAGCCCCTTTACTTCTTAGTTTCATGGCAGCAACTCGGACCCTTCCTCTAGCGCCAACTGTTGCTGGAAATTGGACCCGGGGGCTGCCGCGGACCAAGGAGGGGGAGGAGCTCCGCTGCCGGGACGGTGGGCGGCGGTGCGCCGACTGGCGGTGTCCTCCTGGGTAGTCTTGCAAAAAAGCCGGTGGCCGGGCTTCCCGGCGCCGGCCCTCCGAAGCTTAAGTCAGAGGGGGCTTAGTATGTGGAGGGCGTTAAGGAAGGAGAAGGCCTGCCCTTTTGTTACTTGTTTTTTTGTGTGTAGGTGTCTCTGTTTTTTTCTCTTTTTCTCCCTCCTCTTTTTTCGGGAGGAAGAAGCCTCCGTCCTCCCCTTTTAGGGAGAAGCTCCCCTTTTATAGGGAGAGTGGCAGGGTTACCTGTGATGTGACTGGGCGAATTAATGGGTTACCGTCACTGTCAGGGAGCTGTCACGATTGATCGGACCCGTTGGGGTGGTTGAACCGCCGGCCGTGGTGGGCCTAGGGTTCGTAGATGACAAGTGCATTGATTGCTGAGTGAACCGGTGGTCAGAAAGAGCCATACGCTTTGATGGTTCAGTGATCCGGAGATCATCTTGAGCCGTGTTCATTTAATGACTGAGTGCATCGGAGGCCTGAGGGGGTCTCATGCATTAATGATAGGGTGTGCCGAATGCCTGCGGAGATCTTGTGCCTTAATGACTTGGGGATGGGCGCAGATTGAAGTGGAGTCATGTATTTAGTTGTCAGATCCTTTAGAGGGTTAGGCGGAGATTGGATATTTGGCTAAGGCCTTCTGGTCTCGGCCTTCTGTGCTCGGCCTGCTGTGCTCGGCTCGCTGGTCTCGGCCTTCTGGGCTCGAGAGCGGAAGAGCCCGAGCACGAGCACTTGATGAGCTCGAGGGCGGAAGAGCCCGAGCACTTGGATGAGCTCGAGGGCGGAAGAGCCCGATCACTTGATGAGCTCGAGGGCGGAAGAGCCCGATCACTTGATGAGCTCGAGGGCGGAAGAGCCCGAGCTCTTGGATGAGCTCGAGGGCGGAAGAGCCCGAGCACTTGATGAGCTCGAGGGCGGAAGAGCCCGAGCACTCGATGAGCTCGAGGGCGGAAGAGCCCGAGCACTAGATGAGCTCGAGGGCGGAAGAGCCCGAGCTCTCGATGAGCTCGAGGGCGGAAGAGCCCGAGCACTAGATGAGCTCGAGAGCGGAAGGATTTGGGTGCTATAATTGCATTTGTGGGGTGGTCCATTTTTCCACCAACATACCATATCCTGCTACTGTCAATGATTAAGGGATGTACACCCATGCAAAGAGGGTTGCGGAGGACCTTGTTGGGGAAGCCAACTTCCACCAGTGCTCACCAGACATGGCTGCAGAGGACTTCAGCTTGTATTCAGAAAGGATGCCAAGTGCTTTCTTCTTGCTTGGAATCAGAAATGAAACTCTGGGGCCAGCCCATCCATTGCATTCTCCATACTTCTTTCTTGATGAGCAGGCACTTCCCATAGGAGCTGCTCTGCATGCTGCTGTTGCTATGGCTTACTTGGACCATCGTTCAACAGTCGTTTAGTAGTTCTCGTGCTTATCAAGAATTTAGTTTTTCTGATGTGGCAGGCTAAGCAAACTGTTATTTCTCTTCGGAAGAATGCGCTCAGGCAAGATGGCATTCCGATGCTGTTTCATCAGAGGTTTGGGATTTGCTGAAAGTGTAATTGCATGTATTTTGTTTTGTTTTTTTGGCTGCACCTGAATATATTAAGAGATTTAATTGCACTTGAATGGTGTGGGTTCCAAAAGTTGGAAGATTCTTCTGAAGTTGGTGACTTCGCCCTATCAGCCTCCCTATCAGCCTGTTGAACTTGTTTGTAAAGTTGCTCCCGAATTGCTGGCAGGCTGAGTGATGATTGTGATTATCACATTTGATGGACATTATATTGTCTCAGACAAGTATTTTGGATGGGTTTCCGTCTGCTCAAAAAAGTTTGCTACGGTAAAAGCCTGGGGGGGAACATTGGGTGATTATGTTAAAGCTGGGTTAGCCAAGACTTACGACATGGTTCAGTGGGATCTTTTGATGCAAATGCTTAATGCTAGAAGCTTTGATAAGGAGTATTTGTAGGATCCAAGCTTTGTTATGTGCTGCTAAGTCTTCCCTGGGATCAATTTTTGCCTAAGCAAATTGTTCCATTACGAGGGGAAACTATAGGCAGGAATATCCCGTTACTCTCTTGATGTTTAATTTTAGCAACCTCAGTTCCTAGCTGTCTACTTGAGCAAAAGAGTGAACAGAATCTTATCACAGGTTGAGGAGAGGTGAGACTCTGAAATGTCAACTTTTAGACAACACCTTGCTTTTGTTCGAGGCTGGTGTCAAGCAGCCTACAATTTTTGGATTCATTTTCTATCATGGATTAACTTCACTTGAAGTGCATCGTTGCATTTAATATTTATGCCGAACGGCACAGTTCTGATCATTCGAGCTGTTCGAGTGCAAACAAGTGTTTTTGAGCCAAATACTTGGTTCCTTCTTTGAAAAACACTCCAGTCAGGAGAATTAACGTCCTCTCACTGAGAGAACTAATAGATTGAAGCTTGGCGTATATTCCATGATGACATGATTTGGTCTTGTGAGGATAAGCCCTACTTTGCTTTCACCTGTGTTGGATGATCCATCAACATGTAGAATCTAGGAGGATATGTCTCATTCTTCTTTTGCTTATATTATGCTCCTACCTTCTCAAGTACAATGCATTCCACAAGGAAGTCAAGCCAAAAATCTGTGATTTTATCACTAGCTAAGGTTGCTAGCAGATGTCAAATTCACCCAACTCCACCGCCCAATTAACGAGCCAACATGATATTTTAGGGTTTTGTAAAACTTGCCTGAGAGGTTGGTTGGTCAGTACCATAATGGCATTAACTTGAAAATATGGCCTCAACTATCAAGCTGAGGTCGCAACTTCAAGGTGTTGATATCTTGTCCCTGCATCTTGAAGTATCCTACTGACATAGTAGATTGGCTTTTGCTTCTTTTTCCTCTTTCCGAACAAGGACCAAACTTAGTGTTATAGTTGAGACAGTCAAGTACAAATATAGCTCATCCCCTGCTTCTAGTTTTATGGGCAGCAGTAGCGAGCTGAAGTATTCTTTAAGTTGTTCCAAAGCTCTTTGACACTTTTCGGTCCACTAAAGATTCCTAATGTTCTTCAAGGCTCTGAACAGGAAGACACTTCTAGGTGGACCTCAACATAAAATGACTGAGTAATGAAATCCGTCCCATGAGACACTATACCTCCTTAATGATTCTTGATGGTGACATCTCTAGAATAGCTCATGTCTTCTCTAGGTTAGATTCTAGGGGTAATTAATTCCCCACCCTCCAAAAGACCCCGCTGTAACAAAAAGTCCCGGTTGACCAGTCTTAAAATCTTATGTACCGGTGATTAATTACCCCTAGATTCTATGCCTCTCTTGGTTACCATAAACCTTAGAAACTTATCCAATGTGACTCCAAACATGTATTTGTTTGGATAGAGCTTTATCTGACAGTGCCTAAGGTTTGAAAAGCCTCCTTTAGATCCAATACATGCCAATCTGCTCTTAAGCTCTTCACAAGCATATCATCTATGTAAGCTTCCATGTTGCAGCGAATCTAATTCTTGAAGATCTTGTCCACCAAGCTCTGATAGGTCACCTCTGCATATTCAATACAAAGGATATAACCTTGTAGCAGTACAGACCTCTTTCAGTGATGAAGGTTGTCTTCTTCTCATCTGTTGGATGCATCTTAATCTAATTATAGGCCTAAGAAGGCATCCATGAAGCTCAATAGCTTCCATCCTAAGGTAGTATCAACGAGCTGATCTATTCTTAATAGAAGAAAGCTATCTTTGAGACATGCCTTATTTAGGTCATAAAACCGAAGAACATTTTCCACTTCCCATTAGTTCACGAAGATGACTTGACAAGCTAAGTTGGATAGTCCAACTCCTTGATGAAGTTGACTTCAAGGAGCTTATCCAACTCCTTATTGATTGCTCATTGCCATTCAGAGGCAAAATTCCTCTTCTTTTATTGGATGGGTCTTCAAATTGGATCCACATTTAACCTGTAAACTATAATGGATAAATTTATACCTAACATATTAGAAGCTAACTAAGTAAACATATTGGCATTGGCTTGGAGAAAGCTAGTGACTTGGGTTTTCCCTCCTCATCTAGGAGGGATCTGACCTGCACAGTTCGGTCATCATCCTCACTAAGCAACCGAAATAGGTATTGATTCTCTACTTTGTTTTTTCAACTCGTCCCTCTTATCTAGGTCCTTAATTGGCAATGTTTCTATGGGCTTTATCTTCCCTCTAAGGGTAGCCATATAACTTCTTTGATGTTGTGCTCAATTGGAAAATACATCAAGAGATGGTAAGTAGACACAATGACCTTCATAGTTTTCAAGCCATTTCGGCCTAATATAGCATTGTAAGCAGAAGGAATCTTCACAACTAAGAAGTTGATCATTATTGTTATCCTGCTATCATAGGAAGCGTGATGATGCCTTCAACATGCACCGGCTTCCAAAAGAATCTGATCAGAGAGGATTTAGTCTTCCTCAGCCAATCTACTCCAATTTTTATCTTCTCAAAAGCTTCATCGAGTAGTATATCAGCTGAGCTTCCATTATCAACTAGGATTCATCACACTCGATAATTTTCCATAGTAAGCGATATGACCTCAGCATCATCATGTGGGTTAGGATCCTTTCTAAAGCTACATCCAAGAATGAGATTAGCTCTTCCTTCTTAGGCTTCTTTGGGGCGATTGCTACAGCTCTTGCTCTTCGAGTATAGGCTCTTTGAACTGAATAGCTTTTTCATCCAGCAGCAAGTCTTTCAAAAAAAAGCAATTACTCCAATAATATGTTGGTTATTGTCTCTCCTCTCAAGAGTTCGCTTATCTGATTAGCGTCTCCAGACCCATACTAGTTGTCGATGTATCGGCGAAGATGCCTCCTTTAAATGAGGTTATCGATCTAGTCTTTAAGTTGTCTACATTCGTCGATGTTGAGGTCGTGATCACGATGGAATTAATAATACTTGTTCTGGTTCTACTTGTTGGGTTGCTTTTCATTCTTTCAAGCCAATGCACATTCTCTTGATCTTTGATCTATATCAAGATTTGACTCCTTGAGGTATTGAGAGAAGTATACCTCTCAAATCCCCAAGATGGTTCCTAGCTCTCCTGGAAGTCCATTCTTTGCACCTCTATCTCTTCTTCATGCTCCTCTTGGGCCCCTCCTCACTGCGACGCCTGCGCTTCTTGTTAGCTCGGTCTTCAGTTACTTCCTTCCGAGCTGACATTGCCTTCTCTATGTTGATGTACTTCTTAGCACTTACCAAAAGCTCAAATAGATCTTTTGAGGGCTTCTTTGAAATGAAGAAACTAAAGCATGAGTTCTTCAACCCGTTCATTATCGCAGCTACGTCTACAACATGATCCAAGTCAAGTACCAACATTGAAACAGTTGATGTATTCCTGAGCGACTCATCTTGCTTCTACTTGATCGCCATCAAACTCACAGAGATCTTCTTGCACCTCTTGCTGCTGATCAAGGGACTAATAAAATATTGGCTGAGTTGATCAAATGAACTAATTGAGCTAGATTAGAGGCTTGAATACCATGACCAGGTCACCTTTTTAAGAGTGGCAGGAAAAGCTCAGCACATGATTGTGTCTAATGCATCCTGCAGCAACATAAAAGCTTTGAAGCTCTCGAGATAATCTATAGGGTCTCTAGTGCCAGCATTTTGCTTGAATTATGACATCTTGAATCTCGGAGGTAATGGTTCCATTATGTTCTTCTTGGTGAAGGGGGGTTCATTGGTGAGCTCTAGCTCTTCCAAAGTTTCTATCCCCTTCCCCTTCAGGTCTTTCCTCATGGCCCCTATCTTCTTGTTCGTCTCATTAATTTTCTTGTCGAGGTCAACCTCCTTCGTAGAGATCTTCTTATGTTGGTTTAATGAAGACAACGTAGGATTTGAGCTCATCTCTAAACAGATCAAAGCTCGACTATCCCGGCAAGTTTCTTCAGAGTTTGCCGGACATGATCTCGACGATCCCGGCGAGTTTCTTCAGAATTTGTCGAGCATGATCTGTTGTTGTTCTACACTGGATGGCTGAACTGGTTCTACATATTATGTTGGGGATTGGCACCCCGTGGGAGCAAATTCTGCACCAATGTTGTTGAGGTATGTTGGACGAGAGCAAATTTAACTACTCGGATGATATAACCATCACTGTAGGCTGAGGAAGCTGGGGATCCGTGCCGTGAGAATCATGCGACTTAGGCCAATTATCCTATTGAGCTTGTTTGTTGCTCTTTGCATTATTGTTTCTTTTTGACTTCAGGTTTCCAAGTCCTTTTTTTTTTGATTCGTACGGATAACCAATCTATTGATCCCAAAATCCAATCCAAAATCTCGAAGAGCACGAATTTGCCTACACAAGGAACAAAGAACAAAGCGGGACTCTCTGATGTTAAGTTAGCGAAAGAGGTCTTGGAGAATAAAGCAGAATAAGATCAGAGTAATGAATCGATCTTGCATACCGGATATGTCAAACTCCTTTTTATATGTACAGAGTCCTTATCCCACTAATGTTGGACTTTAGAACTCCTAGTCAAGTGAAAAATAACCGCTTGATCATCTTTATCTAGCTCAGCTCATGAAGACTTGTCCAACTAAAAAAAATCTTCTTTTCTTTTAGTGCCACAGATTAGCCTATGATTGGAAGTCGGATTTGGGCCACATCATATCCTTGTAATCATATTTGAGAGCTTGTCATGAGATTCAGCTGCCGCTATCAAGGGTTTGCTCTCTCACCTTTGGTCATTTGAAACACAAGTTTTGCCTGGTTCAACTTGAGATTGGCCACCCCAGAAATTCCCAGAGTATCTTGGCAGAATTTGTTTTCATGCATCACATAATTCACCCTCCTAGGAAATCTTCTCTTCTTTTCGTTCTTAAAAGCAAAATGTAAAAAGATATTGCATCCCCTTTAGATCACACAAAATCTTTTCAAAATTTAATGCATGCATATCATTCATTTTCCTGCATAAAGCACAGGTACCAAGATATCATTAAATCCTAACAAGAGCTTGAATTTCTTAGCTTTGGTATACAGCTTGACTTCAAACTCTAGTGCACAAAGCTATTAAAGGAGACCTTTGATTAAATTTCATTTCATGCCTTTTGGATAACCAAGGCTGAAAAGTGGTCTTGCATGTATTACTCGAGCTGTAAAGCATGGCTTTTCCTTTGTGGGGAAACAAATTGATGCCTTGGTCTGGTCTTATGCCAATGCATTAGGCTTAGGTCCTGAAACTCTGACCATTCTTCCTCCTTTCAAAGACATGAACACATCTCCCTTCTGAGAATCTTAGAAGGCTTAGCTACTTATACGTTTCAACAGCTAGACACCAGAAAAGTCGACGGCAGGAGCCCAATAATGTAACAGATGATGCAGGTTGAAAGGATTCTTATTTCAAGTCTCAAATTTCTCGCCAAACAAGTTCTGCTCAGATCATTTATTGGTAGTGCAGGTTGCCCGCCAACAATTAGCAGAGCTGAAGCAAGGTTCAGCTTCAGGTTCAACAACAGGAGGCAGTTGCATTAAGCATGCATCTTTTTTGCCACTCATATCATCTCACATCCGTGGATGCCAGAAGCAGCAATTATTGGTTTTAATTGGAAGGAGTGATACCGAATTCCTTCTACCTATGTATCTCAGCAGCTGCTTTATGGATTGTATGCAGTGAAAATTCCAAAAACCCCAGGCAGAGGAGTTCTCTCTCAAAAATTTAGAGAGGGTTCATATTTAGAACAGTCAATCATTGTAAATCCTCATCAGTGTAAGAGAGAACTTGCAGAGATGGACTTGTTATAGGGCATAAATTTACAGCTTCTAAATCCTTCTATGACCTGCAAGAATTATTAAGCATCCTTGGTCAGCATGAGATTGGCTGCCCTCGAGCGAGAACTTAAAGATGGTCAGTTCTGGACGCGATTTTTGAAGTTCGCATGTGGCAAACACACGTACTATATTTACACATTTAGCAAATTTCTTAAGCCAATTACACATTCAGTCTTCTGTTGGCAAATAAGAAAAAGCTATGTGAAAAAGGTTCCCACGACTAGCTAGCTACCACTCAATGATTTACAACGGCCTATCTTTAAAGCACAAGATAAGGAGGCTTAATGAACAAATGAGCATCCGTGTGAACTTGACCGTCGATCATGAATAATGTGCATTCAGCATCTCCCGATATACCATATCAATGAATTGGTTATTCTGTACAAAAGACATGCAGAAATCCAGATTAAGTATCTTTGCCACTGCATTGTGCACATTCAAAAAAAAAAAAAAAGATGTAAAAATCAACAAAAAACTACCAAGAAAGAAATATCTAAATCGAAAGGACCGCCTTAAAATAGAAAAATCACAGGCAGAATACACTTGGTTCATGAATCGCCAGAGGGTGCAACAAGAGACTCATTCAGCCAACAAGTATTAGTAAAGGTTGAGGGAGGCCCAAAAAAACTGCAGCCCAAGCAAATTTCAGAGCAGAAAATGGCAAGTAGGTGAAGCTCATAAACCCAGGCTTTATGTAAATTGGAAATGGCGAGCTGGTTGTATTATGATAATTCCCTAAATATCATAAATGAGGACTAGTTTTGATGAGAAGTAAGATGCAGAAAAGGAAACATGTTAGTAAATTAGAAGATGGAGGAGGCGAGGATTAAAAGGAGAAAAGTATGAAGCCATCAGCAGAAAAAGATAAAGATGCAGAAAGGAAGAAAAGGAGTAACCAAATAAGGAGAGAGAAGAAAGAAGCACATAAGGAGAATGGAAAGAAAACATGCGGTTAGTGACAGTGAGAAAAAGCAGGGAAGTTAATAAAAGAAAACTAACTAAAGAGAAGTGAAGGAATGGAACAGGGAAAAAACAGTAGGACTCTTGGGTTTAGAGGCCATATGAGTGGATGAAAGAGGGAGGCAACTGGAACCTTAGGGTTTAGATATAAGAAGGGAGAAAGAAAACTGGAGTCAAAGTAGTGGACGAAGGGAGTTGATGTTGGTAGGCCAGAGTTTATGATGGTCAAATACAAAGTCAGCTACATTTAATGGCATGCCACCGATGCCAAGGCAGCTAGGCAATTTGTAAACATCTAGCTCTCTTAAGTGCTAAAGCAGGTTTAAATGGTTAAATGGACTGCTTAAAGAGTTTGAAAACTTCCAAGATTGAAAAACTAGAATGAAAAATAACTTATTTTTTGTATGTCTAAAAAAATCATTATGATTAAATAAGCATAAAACTTCTATAACAGTGGAAGTGCCAATCATTCAATATATAGGAGAATTTCATGAATGCACTCCTTATTTCCTAGTGCGTTCACTCAGTGTTTCTATGCAATGTTTTCTTAAGTACATTCACTCCTTATTTTCTGTACGTGTGTTGATCTTGTCTTCCTATTTCACCTGACCAGTTCCAACTTTAAATTAGGTCAACCAGAACCTTGTTCGCCTATATATAAGATAGACTAAATCCAGTCCACCAGATCGAAGTCGGATCCGGTCAAGTGAAACCTCTAATAATACAAGGATCACAATTAAAAATAATAATAAATTGAAATTTAAGAAAATATTTTCACCTAAAGACACAACACTTTACAGGAATTAAAGACATAAATGTTAGATGTGGTGAGGGACGTGTGTTTCCTTCTTACCTATCCTCTTCTTCCTCTGACTTCTAGTATTTACATTACCCTTGGAATGGCTGACCTCTAGATCAAGATATCTCTCTTTCCTCCATTTTAATTTCTCTTTATATATATTAGCAACTTTATACAAGGGATTTACAAATCTCCAGTATCTTAATCCCATAATTTCATTAACTAATTCCTTCATTTGCATAAATATGGTATGAGAATCTCATCTTAATGGAAATACTAGGTTTACTAGTGGAGTAACAGGATTTCAAGGCCTATTCAGTTTGGTTAAAGTAGAATAATAGGAAATAACCAAACTTATCCCAGGTTATTCTTCAAGACAACCTCTTGTAGCCCACTTTTTTCCAGTAGATTATGCATTTAAAAGGTCAACCACCACATTTTTCCCCACCCAACCTGTATAACCCAAAGTAGATATACACCACCAAAAAGGCAAAATAACCTTTTGAGGTTAACATGTTATAGATGAGTTTATTCTGAGCTACCCCATTGTTTAGGGTATATCATTCCACTAGCAAACAAGGGCTGAGAGAAGCCCAATTAATATGGGTACATAATTAGATTTCTCATACCGAGGCATATCAAAATGCATCCAAGCATTCAAATGCCTATTTTAACAACCTTACATGGTGGCAATGCAGAAAGTGCTTTTCCTTAAGTTCACAAACTTTTCCGATTATAGAACTCAAATTCCTAACTGGGTCATGTCCTAGTCATTTCCCGAGGACAGGTCAACTCTACTTATTAAGTCACGCTCACCTCCATCTCCCAAAAATATATCATCACAGGCAAAATAAAGTAGCATGATCATATAATGATGTCCATAGCAGCAATATTCATGCAACTAGACTAACATTATCAGAATTGGATAAAATGGTGACAACATAAAACCAAAGAATATTACCTGAACAAGCCTCAACAATGCATCATGGACTTTGTCTCTTGTAACAACTGGGCCATAGTTTGGAGCTGGAGTGAGTGAAGAAGGTGGAGTAGGCAGTGGAAAGGATTGAAGTAATAGAGGACCATATGGGTGCTGCATGGTCACAGGAGGATGAAGTGGTGGGGCAGTTGGCATGGAAGATGAAATTGGTGGCATCATCAATGCAGAAGATGGTGTAGCTGAAAAAAGTGAAGGTTTAACAAGATTTGTAGCATGACTCTCACTGCCACTGCTGGATTCATGAGCATCATGGAGCGGCATCACAGGAGTGGATGAGGTTGGCAGAGTAGAGGTGGATTGTATTGTTGGCAATGGGGATGGAGTGGCACTTAGTGTGCGCGAAGATACAGGGATAGGTGCAGAAGGTTGTTGTGGTTGTGCTGCAATAACTGCATTTGATGCATGTCCAATACTCACAGCTGCCTGCAAAACATAGGAATTCCATGTCAAGGGTAGGATTATCAAATTATAACTCAGTGTGTACTCATTCTGAAATTAATAACTGCTGCAAGCAATAGAATAATCTATGGTAAATGAGTAAAATTGCCCTCGCATAAAGACAAAAAAGGGGATTGACAAAAAAGAAGACAAAGAATATGCAATAGCAGCACATAACCAGAAAAGCAATTATTTACAAAGGTACATACACTGAAGACATTCACAAATGAATCATCAGGAACATCTGGAACTGATGGGGCAGCAGATGACATTGGTGGCCCTAACGGACCTTCAATGACAGATAAACTAGGAACAGCTTCCAGTTCCTCAAACTCACTGCTGCAAATACAGAGGAATAAAATCAAACCACAAGACACCTTACTCACAGAATACAAATTCTCAGATTTACAAGAGATATAAATCAGAATTATACGTGTCTTTATTCGTGAATCTGCATGTGCGCATATAGTGTATATGCACCCATGCCTGTGCACATCCATGTCTTGTATGTGTATGCATCAGAGAGGATGTGACCAGTATAAAATGTTCTACTTGATACATAGGGCCAACAAATGAAGTGTTCACTTCCAAGAAAGGTAATAGGCTTGATCACAAACATAAATACTTAACTAAGTATTAAACTAATAAAACTGTTAAATCATCTGGCACCAGCTCTTCTTTTTATGTAGTATTCAGAGCCCGATGTGATTAATCTGTTAAAGAGAATCTAGTATTACATGAAGGGCCAAAAAGATCAGCAAAACGAAATCAAGGCAAAGTAGGGTGCATGTGCTATCCTGTCCTTCCCATGCTCATGCTAGCAAGGGAATTAGCCCTTTAATTAACATTTTCTTTCACCAAGTAGGAAATTCCATTTACTAAAGACTGCATTTATCATTATCAACAATTTTAGCAGCATCTCTAAGCACATAAGGACATGGATCTTGCATTTTGAGTTGTTTTGGGAACCTACATTTCAAGGAATTCTTTAAACCCCTGCTTACGCAACAACATTATTATAGTCGCCATTCGACCAAGCCATTAAACATAATCACACATGAAGATTCGTGTTGGGTTGACAAAGGGTTGGTATTAAACTGACAACAGGTAAAATTTTATCCATGTGGAACCTTCTTGTACAACTGTGCATAAATAGTCCCATCTTAACAGGATAGGGCTTCACATTGTTGTACATGTGATTTGAAATCCTTGTAGAGAATTGTAAGCCTTCAATGGAAATTTTCTCATACCAATACAATAGGCAAATACCAATAAAGCAATGAGCTGTTACTACTAATTTAATAAACCTGTTTTCATCACATTAATGTTTCAAAGTTTTTAAGGAGGATTCTATGCTGTTCAGTCAAAAAGAAAAAGAAAACATGAATTTTCAAGCCTCTAGATGGCTAGAGCAAGACTTAGATATTTATTCAAATAGTTGTAGATATTGTTGCAAGTTCTAAGCATAAAACATCAGACTAGTTGTCACTATCAGCTATCTCCACTGGTTTACTAGGGACTTGTAGGCCTTTAAGGAAGGGTGTTAAATAAAAGAGAGGAAGAAACAAACCAATTAAGTTGATATCTTAAAAGACAAAAATTTAGCTAACAATTTTGTTTAAATTTTAACAAGAACTTAATGAGTGACATGGCGCTTTTCTGGTTTAAATTAGTCAGAGGTGTATGCCACATTCTGCAATAGCATAGGCTTCAAATAGAGACTACAAAACAACAGATTGAAAGGCTTTTTTTATTCCCTTACCATGCATTAGATCCAGCTCAACTATAGCTTAAGATGTTTTGTAGGAACTTACACAGTCAAGAAGCATGTTCCAAGTGTTCAAAGTATTATAGTTCATGGTTCAAAGCACCAGGTGTAGGCTTACCCTAACTTGCAAGAACCCATTCCTCTCATCTTCTCAATAATTCACCAAACATGCTTGATCTTATCCTCGAAATATTCCATCATATAATCCCCATCAAAGAAATATTTTTTTATCTTGTGCCTTCCATAATTTAGAGAGAAATGTTTGTTAGAAGAAAAGATGCGAGAGAAGCGAGCAGACCTCTACCCAAAATGTTATCTCCAAGCAGCAAATTTTCCCCCAATCATCAACAAAACCTCTAATTAAGAAAGGCTTTTCTCTCATTCCAACTATGGTATTCATTTAGCTATCAAAATGTCCATGCTGCCATAGGCATAACAATCTAGTGTTATCCCCACAATCCAATTGGTTTTACAGTATAAGCTTCAACAGTTGAAACAGAAGGAGAGAACGTAAAAAGAAGAGACGGGGGAGAAGAGCCAAAATTGGATATTAATTTTGTCCCTTACAAGGCCAACATCTCAACTGCAATCTAAAATAATTTCTCACCATAATCTGAAGTTTTGGCCGTTATTGCTTAGTGTACATAAAAAGGATGAGATATCAACTTCTTCCACATTTGAGCCTTCATCCAATCATGTAACAATGACATCTCAGTGAGGAACACCTAAAGAGAGTAAAACATCTCCAATGAACAATTCATCAAATTTTATAGGTACTAGAATTCAGCTTTATTTATCTAAGTTGATCTCAGCACCTTGCTTATGATAATACGCGTACAGCCCCCTATATCAATATGATTCCTCATGATCCTTGAGGAAAAAAATATCATCCACAACTTAGATATGAGACAACAAAAGCGGGCCCAAAGAGACCCTTGTGGAAGAAAACAATCTCGTTTCCTCGACCCACATCTTTTTTAACATCATTAGTTACTTTTGCCATGCATCAAGCCAATCTAGTAGCTGCAATTTGCAAATATTCAGCAGTTCAGCTTAATGTCATCAGAATGCCATTTAGAATGTTGACTTTTCCCTTTCACCTCATTTGAATATATAATTTTGTCTGAAGCAGTTTTTTACTTGTATTCAGTAGATTAAACATGATGAAATTAACATCAACCAAACTACTAACTTTTCTCAAATTTTGAGATATCCTCTTTTAAATTACATACAGGAAAGCCACTTCTGTACTATCTACCCGTCTTCACGAAGTCTGAACCCCTGTACCACCTTCTGAACCTAGTCTTGCACCTGACATATCATTTTTTTTCGTTTAAGTTCCCTGTTTAGACAAGTAAACCAGAATAATTACCACCAAACCCACTTCTTCACTGCCATGCGAAGACCCTCTAGCTGTAGATTTGCATTATACATGCAACATAAGATCTCTACACAAAAAATGCACTTGCAAAGGTTCATGTCAAATAAGTCTTAGCTTTCTCAAATCATGTCACTGAGTTTCACTTAACCAAATGTAATACAGGATCATAACAGTCACATTACTCTGTCATTCTATTAAAAATTCGGCAGATTTCATGCTAACAGGTCAATAGGTAATAATTAAAAATAGGTAATTGGAATATAGAAAACTATATTCAACCTAAGTGAATGCTCCAAAGCCTACCTAATGTTGATGTTGACTATAGTTAATTTAAATAATGATCAGCAACAATACCTAAATTTCACAGTATAGAAGAGCAAAGATGGGCATACATAAGTGTGCAATATATAGCATGACTACAAGTATGCAGTGTAAGACATGGTCCATATTACCAGTAGCCCACCTTACAAGTACCATGTCTTACACCCCATAAAAAGGGAAGAGGGTGCAACAAGACTGGTATGAAGACATGTCATTTAGCAATGAATTTTGTAACTACAAGCAAGCAAATAGAAAGAAACGTACTAGGGATTAGTCCGAAAATTAAAGTGCTTGTAGAAGACAAAATATAGCTTTTGAAGAAATATAATCCATCAATTTACTTAAAATTAATAGTATTAGCTGTTACAATTTTTCTTCAAAAATAATTAGATGTGCTAAAAGATACCGTACAGCATTGTCAAACCAAATAGCAATACAACTAGTCAATAAATAGATACAAAGGTTACAACATATCACCCTGACGATAATTCAGCAAAATTTTGCTCAGAAAGTCAGAGGCATGGTCCAAACTATCAGATCGACATGAAATTTATGAACGAATTGGGAGAGCAAAAGCACAGGATGGGTGACACAGCAGTATTAGGACAGCATAATGAATTTAAGAATTGTTGCATAGTACCTTTTCGTTGAAGATACTTTAGGCATCGGAGGGACTTTGAAATATGCACTAAGTATCCTGAATGAAAGAGAATATTTTAGTATGACAAAAATGTAAATTCCTCATCCAGCAATAACTGCAGCTCATGTCTCATACACAATGTTAGGTTTCTAGAACATAAGGAAACAAATAAACATCTAAATCAAATATTCATTAAGTACCCTGAATGGAACAGAATACTATAGTCTGCTTGACAAATATAGTCATAACTTTTATAATCAGATTAATATCTAAATACAAAACAAGATGATGATTTCCTTCGCTAACCTTTCATTATACAAAATTCTAAATACATCAAAACCATCTGAACAATAAACAATAACTCTCCTTGACATCAGTTACCATTTCATGATTCATGAAGCAAATGTATATATGATAAATCCAAAATATTCAAAAGGCAAGTTAACTAATCAGAAACTGGAGGCACCAAAACTAATTACCTGCTAAAAAGATTTGCGATTGCTTCACAGTCATCTGAGTTGTAAAACCATATTCCATTAACTTCCTGAGCTGCATTTCGGTATAACAGATATGGAGCCTGGACTTCATACTCAAAATCTCCCAAGAGATCCTCCACCAGGTTATCTGTTCATAAGAGAAAGTTATGATTTACATGTGAAACCTGCTTCTATATGCTGACCAAATTAGATGGCTAAAATGGGAATATGGCATCCAACTGGGTTTTGAAATCTCATTGCCATCTAATTGTTAAAATAGACACTTCTTCAATCAAACTGCAAAGAAACCAAATGCCACTGACTAGCAGGCTACAGATGGGAGTTTTCCAATTTGCTCCTCTTGTCAAACAACCCAAGACCAGAATAGCTTGGACCATCAAAGCTATCAGTAAGAGAATGTGTCTTGTCTGAAAGTGTTCTGGAATTGTTCCAACTCAAAATCAGCAGAATGTTTTGCCATAAATGTGCAAGAACCACACGTTGTTCCGCAGATCATGGTGACTAAAGTTTTAATAAGTTAATTACCTTATAATGATTAGGGGTTGAAGTAATGTGTTCTGGTGGCATGCCAGCCTGGCACTAGCCTCATACATAGTGGTACTGTGCCAAACCAAGCCATGTCAGTGCTTTGCACAACAGCCTGCCAAGTGCTGGCATGCAACTGGTTCCATAGCTTTACCAAGTGCTGGCAAGGCACAGGCACGGTATTTATGATGCCTTGTTGTGCCCATGCCAATTGACACTTGAATCCATGTAAATTCATCAAAATAAATCACCTGTCAAAAACTAGGACACTAGTAAAGATCATATGTTTCATATATATATGCATATCAATCAAATTATCACAGCAGTCGATAAGTATGCTGCTTCTGGTTCAGAGATCAGTACTTGCACGACTTCAACATCGACTACTGAACTCGGTTCTTGTATCCACTTTTGCTGTGAATTATTGATCATCCACTCCTTACACAGTTGCTTAGTCGACTCAGTCTTTGGCTTGACCAACTGCAAGACTAATGAATCAGCCCTTTTATTTGCAATGTAACATATCTTCCATCACAAGGGCAACCAAATTAACAAAGTTGGTTAGATTCATCATATAACACTCTGAACAGAATAGTAGCAGAATCTACAAGAATGTATATGGTAGTTTCCGACAACTAGTATGAACATCTCAAGAAAACTAAAATCTAAGTTGCACTTCAGTAGTAGTTGTCAGAGCATCCTATGGGGGCTGACATAGGAGCTTCATAGTGCATAAGACAGACTATAACTCTTATTCCTATGCATAAGAGAATACATAATGCAAGCACGAAACTGACCATAACTCTTATTGGAACAAACTATAAGTATCACAAAGAACTATAAGTCAAAGTTGACAAGGTTGAGACTAATGGGGATGGTCGCCACAATTTCCTCATGATCAAGCAGTCACAGCAGAGTAATTGGAGAGTTAGTAGCCCCAATTATTTTGTCTCACATTATTGTAACTAAGCAAGACTTTGAACTGTCTGATCATTTTAAACTCAATTCAACTCATGCTACTTTAACAGTCATCTATAATTTGCACAAAGTGACAAGAATCATCAGTGTATACCAGCAATATGAGGATATATTTACATATCTAACCTAAGCCTTAGGAAATACATATGTATTTAATTTTTATTTCCCTCTAGTACATTAATTAGCACAATTAAGCCCCCGTATACCAACAGGCTACAGGCAAGAAGAGCTATCTGCACGAGTAGATAACGATGATGACATCAAACATGCAGGTCTATACCTGTGTTGCGTCGGTTCATGACAATGAACTGAAATCTAGGCTGTGCATTCCTGCAAAAAATGGATTTTTCTTTATAGCAGTTGGAAAAAATTTAACAAAAGTCAGACAATCACAACTAAGAAGAATGGCAGAACACAACAAACAATATAAATGTAGAAGAAAATCTTCCAAAAAATCCTTTTATTCTATCCATATATTAGATAAAAGAAAGGACCAAACAAGAAATTAAAGTTTCAGCAGCGACTCAAAACAAAATCAGAACGCAAACGCAATGAGATCATCTAATCACCTCTTAACGACGAAGAGCGATCCTTCCACGTCCTTGCGGCTCTGCCACAAACAGAAAGAAAACCCCAATCAGATGGACAAGGGCAAAAAGAAAAAAGAAAAAAGAAAACAAAAGTCGAACAAGAAGGAATCAAAAAGGAAGATCGGAGCGCACCCATTGGTTGAGATCGATGTTAAATTCGTAAAGAGTGACGTGGGCGGCGGTCATCAGGATCTCCTCCACGGAGGGATCCATCCGCTGGAGGACGGTGAGGTTGAGCACCTTGGTGCTGTGTTGATCGAGGTTGGGCATCAGCTTCCCGTTCTGCGACATCCTTGCAGACCCAATCCCAAACCCTAACCCTTAACCCCTAATCC
Source organism: Phoenix dactylifera (assembly GCF_009389715.1). NCBI lineage: Eukaryota > Viridiplantae > Streptophyta > Magnoliopsida > Arecales > Arecaceae > Phoenix > Phoenix dactylifera. Next base: position 184,934 of record NW_024067760.1, read on the forward strand.
CTAACCCTAACCTTTAATTCTGAGAGGATCGAAAGGGGCTCATCTCCCGCGAGAAAGACCTGAAAGGGTTTCGAATCGGTCGAACATATAAAGGTATAGAGGTGGTGAGAGAGAAGGGGAAGGAAAAAGTATGAGAACGAAACCAAAATTGGAGAAGAAAATATGGAGAGTTTTTATTGATGGGATGGGGGGATTCAGAGAGGCCACTCTGTCAAAGACCTGTTTATGAGGCATGTGGAGAATTTTTTTTATCACTGTAGTAGTTTTTACAAAAATAATATCTAAATATATAATATTTAAAAAAATAACATTGACTTCTTTGGTTGTTCATAAAATCATGTCAGAATAACTTACATGTAGTTGTACATTTATTTTTTAAATAAATAAATAAAATATATATTATTTTTAATAAAAAAAATCTTACTGTATTTTATCTAAAAATTTAAGAATATTTTTGAGAAAACATTATCCTAAATTCTAACTATTGTGAATTAGATATTTTTATGTCCCGCAATTTTTCTTTTCGATAGAATATAAGAATTTTATTTTCAGAAAAAAATATTTTTTAATTTTTTTGAAAACTTCTATCAAATATAAAGCATTTCTTATTTTCTGTAGACCGTATATTGTCTTCCTCTTTTTTTTTTTTTTTTTTTTTTTGCTAAAGAAAAAGGGGTAGGGGGGAGGAAGGGACAAGCCCACCCCCGCGTAGCAGCCCCCACTGGGCCCCCGCCCCGCCAGGAGAATGTTCGATGCGGGCAGAAATGGCCGTGTGTTGGGCACCCCGACCGGTTTTACTCATACCCTCCCCACCCGTAGGCCCGGCTCAGCTACTCCTCTGAGCTCTGGCTCGAGTCCCACGTGTGAGTACGTCACACCCGGCACCACCCCGGCTACTAGTGGTTCAAGAGCGGTCCTACACCACAAGTCCAAGTAATGGCCAAAGTAGTGAGCTCCGGTCCACAATTTAATCGTCGCCGCAGCAATTCGAACTTGAAACCTAATGGTTAGAATTGCTGCCCAGTACCACTAGGCTACCACCTTGGTGGCATATTGTCTTCCTCTTCATATGATCCAAATATATCATATGAAAATAGAGTAAAGACTATCAAGCGGCCATTTTTGCCATTATAACAAGAAGGTTAATAATACCCCCCCCCATAATACCCCCCCCCCCCCCCCCCCCCCAAAAAAAAAGGCATTAGTTGTGTAAAATCATTATTTTGCCTAAACAAATGTATTTTATTTTTATTAAAAAATAGTGTAAATAGTTTAAATTCTCATTATACATTATATAATATAATAGACTCTGTCACAAAACATTGTAATGTATGCTGTGATAATATATCAGCTTGTCATTGTAAACCTTGGCATAGCTTAGTTAGCAAAGACAATATATCTCTAAACAATGAACTGCCTCCAAAACAATTATTTATTCGGTTGTTTTGAGAATGAGGATTTTTCCTTGCTTAATTAGTTTTAGATTTAGTTTTTTTGGGAATGAAATAATAGTTTTTTGTCTAAGAGAAGTACTAGCTGTTAAAATGGTGATTATTACATCCTTATAATAGGGTAAGGATAAAATATATTTTATCCAGTAATATTGATAAGATGTCATTCAAAACAATAATGGTAAGTTATATATTTTTTCAATCATAAGATTATCTGCAGGATAAAATATTGTTGTTGAACTGATATAAATATTGGAACCTTTAATTTTTGTTTTAATTACGATAGCCCTTATATTTAGATAATTTGTAGATAAAAGCTTGTGTAAGTACAACACCCATTATTTAATAAAAATAACAATCCTCCAAGATTACCCCTGCTTTGATTAAAACTAAGATAGGGCCATGAATTGCCAAATCCAGACATTTACTCATTATATACTGACTAATATCATAGTTACCATAATGACTACTATTAATTTATTATTAGTACAACATACATGATGAGTGATAGTAAAATGATGGTCCCATTCTTTTGTCGTTTTGGCAAGAGAGGGAGGCAAGATTGCAACAAAACTGGCTTAATATATCATACCCTATCCCTTCTGTAATAGTTGTCCCGCTGTCCTAGAAGTATGGCTGGGTTAAAAGTTGAAACTATATTTAAACCTACTGATAACTTGAATCTCTCTCAAGCTGGACTCGAGAAACCATCAATCCATTGGATGATAGAAGAGGTATCTCCTTCTACCAAACTCGGTTAGCAGGAATGAATTGTTGAGCAGCCCTTAGGCCTTCTTTGGGATTGTTGTAAGTAATAAAATTTGTAGAGCTTTTAGAATTAGATATTTTGAAAGTAGAATTTCTATAAAATGTTATTTGTTATTTGGTAATTATATTTCTAAAGTGATGTAAAATTTTAACATATGTTTGGTAACCAACGTGAGGAAGTACTTTTGCCATAATAAAATGACAATAAAAGATATTTTATAGTATTACATAGTGGAGTATAATATAATATAATATTGAATACTATAGCATAACAATATAACATAATACAATAAGATATGATGTGATATAATAATATATTATTAATTTTGTTTATTATTATAATATAGTATAATATCATATTGAATACTATAGCATAACAATACAACATAATATGATACGATACGATATGATATAATAATATATTATTAACAGTATAATATTACTACAATATAATATAATGTAATATAATATTATATATTAATATTGTAATATAATATAACAATATAATTAAATATAACAGATTAGAATCTAATCTAATAATAGATTATAAATAATATATTATATTATACTATATTATGACAATATTATATTATTATAATATAATATAATATATTATCTTGTTATATTATTAATAGCATATTTATAATATTATAGTAATAATATATTATATTATCATAATATTTTGTTATTATTATAATAACAAAATATTATGATTGTAATAATATATTATATTATGCTTATAATATATTATAAAAATATAGTATATTATATTATATTTATAGTATAATAATATATTATGATATGATATAATATAATGTGTAATCATGATATTTTTTGGTGAGCATTTTGATCATTAGAAAAATTTCATTAAAACCAAAACAACTTTTCGACATTGATCAGAAAGCACTTTTGAGGAGAAGCTTCAAAATATAGCTTTTTCCAAATAGACATTTTCAGCTTTATGACAAAGCCAAAGCAGCTTCTCGATTTTTTACCTAACATTACTACATCATCCTAAAGTACTTTTAGAAAGCTAAAAAGCGCTTTCTAGCCCACCAAAAGCCTTGCCAAACCGAGCTTTAGTCCTACCTAAGCTTCTCTTAATTTAGCAGCAAAAATTGTTTGATTCTCTAGAGTCTAGAGTAAAGCATTTCCTCAAATTTTTCATGGTCACAAACCATAAAAAGCCGTATCACCAAAGTTTGTCATCTCTGTATCAAATCCCATACCGGTACAATTCTATTACAATATCGATATATCCGGTATAAGAATCGGATCAGCATAGCATACCGAATGTTGATACATCTTCTGTAATATGTACCAATTCACTATCGATACCAATACGATATAGTAAGATTGAATACTATATAGTAAGATCGATACACACTGGTACGTACCATCTTTTTTCAAGAAACCCGCAAAATTTATCTTAACCCAATACGAAGGAGGGGAATCCGGAAAAACAGACACGAGGTAGACAGCAGCCGACAGTCATAGAGAATTGAAACCTTAGGGTCAATTGAAACTCTTTTCATGAACCACATGCTACGTAGTTTGCCAACTTGAAGATGGTGTTCGTGGGAAGTGTAGCTTAATACAAGGAATTTTCTCGTCTGCCGTGTTAAGTAAATTATTTTCCTTTTGGTACTAGTAAGGAACCATCTTTAGGGGCTCTTTTGTGGCCACCTACAACATTGAAGCAACTTACACCTTTACAGCTTCTCTCATCCCAGCTTTCTGTGGTTTTATTTATTTCCACCATCGATGTCAACAATGTCCCCACAATTTTTTTTTTTTTTTTTTGGTAAATCAGCAGCTAACACACAAGACACAACATGTACGAGTACAGCCCAAAGAGTCAGCAAGCAAAATACAATGCAAGAGAGATAAAACAAAAATGCCCCACAATTACTTATTAATGGAAAGTATACAAAGGAATTGACGAAAAAATAAAATGATGTGATAATATTATCAATTTTGTCTGCAAGATCAGTCCATCTTCCTCAAATTGAGAGCTTAGTGTAACTCTGCACATTACAATGGTTTTATTGTTAAGAAATAATTGTTTCACGAGGTCAGGAAATTAAGGGCTACCAGAAAATGTGTGAGCGTGTGCGTGAGAGAGAGGGAGGGGTGAAAACTTTCTGTGATCCAGAAAAGATGAACTTGGAAAATAGACAACCATTCCTGATATTTCTAGTATTTTATCAGTGTAATGATTCAATTAACTGAATTTTACACCGACTTTCCATTTGACAAAAAAATTCATAACTTATAATCAACCTTCCATGACTTGCTCTTGCATTATAAACGTTGACAGAGAAGTGATACTGTTGGTTAGATTTCTTTTGTTTCCCTCTTCTATGGCCTTCTGTCTTCATGCTCTGCATTACGTACTCTTCACTGAAATTAGTTTGTTAGGCCCATCATACTTTGAAGAAATCATATATTATGTTAGGATTACACCACACATCTTGTCTAAATTCTGGCGCATTAAAACATGAATACAAACTCAGGTAGCTCCATGTTTGTTTTACACAAGGCCTTGCTGCACATATACTGCCACAGCTCAAGATCGTAATATTTCTACCATTTTAACGGCAGGCCCATGTATTATGGATAGCGATGCACTTTGATGAGACAATTTTGGCATGAAAGATGCAAATCAAGAGAACAAGATGCAGTTATATTGAACTGCAAGAAGGTCTTAAACCTGAACCATTGTCCTCCTCATTCCTGAGATGGATCTCTGCAATTCCACATCCCCTTCCAATTGCACCCAATGCTCTATGCTTTCTCCGAAGGTTCAACTGCTTAAGAGGAAAATGAAGCTTTAAGCAATAACAACAAAAGATTACAAAGCAAAAATTGCAAGAGTACAACATCATCTTGATTTCTAACAATACTATACCACATACATTGGCATTTGTACTTCTACTGTAAAGATGTCAAAAGTATTACTTAATAAATAAAAAATAAGTTTTTAAAGGTGGCTGCAGTATTCAGGCGGTTAAGAAACCGCATAGTGCACATATGTTATGCAGAGACATATTATTATATAGTAAATATAATAATAGTAACATTTTTATAAATAATAGCATTATTAATAGTAATAATATCTAGGAATTAGTGTTTACTACTTAGGACTTAATTTTTAGTAGTTTTATCATAGCATAGTTAATGTACTTAATATACACATATCAATCCCTTTTGAAACTCATATTCAACTCAACTATTTGAGCTTGCATAGGAGTGGCCAAATATGCGGTCCGATAATGCTACAACGCCCACACATATGGTCACATAAATGATAGTTATGCTGCATATGCAGCCACACAATGCTAATCCTGTTGCATATATGTTCAAAAAATATTAAATGAACCAACTTGTCCATCCCATATATGGCCTGATCTTATATGGTAGCTGCATTTAGAGTATGCAGTGCAATCAACACTAACAGAGTTTGAAAAATCGAACTGCTGCACATAGCTACCTATACCATAGAACATACTATGTGCTGTACGACCGCATATCGACAAACCATGAGTAGACAAAGGGTATGCCATAGCACATACCATGCTGGTACATGATTAGTATGCCCAGTACTTCAAACCTTGATGACAATCTGATGTAACAATCTGTATAATTGTGTAAATTTGTCATGATAACAATTAAGAAAACTTGGATTGTCAGACTAATTGCAAAGAGCTATTTCAGAGTGATTTAACATGGTAGCCTTACTAATTTCTCGGCGAATTGATATGGTCTTATGTACTTGAGTGATCTTGATCTATCTTTAATTATTCGCAAGAATCAAGCTTTAGGGCCTCCTTAGATGAATGAATGGATTATTTGTGGAGGGAGTCCATGAGTAGGAATACATTGAGGAGGAATTGAAGGGTTGAGGGAAGGTTGTAGAAACTCTCAATCTAAAAACACAAAAAAGGATAAGAGATTTGAATAAAAAAATGTTTTAACTTATTCCTATAATTTACGTTCACTATGTTCTGCAACCCCTCTGCCATATCTCCCAATCTTCTCAAATTCCCCACCCATGTATCAACTGCTTGTTAACTTCCTCTCATGCTGGGAAGTTATGCATGAATAATCTGTTTGTGCTTCCAAAGATGCCCTTGAAGTTATAAATAAAGTGGCGAGCACAGATACAGAGACAAGTTCTGATTTCTCTTAACCATTAATATCAATAAGAGAAATGTAAGCATATTACACCATAACAGCAGACAAAAAGGGACAGGTCTGCCAGGGTTGGGGGGTGGAGAAATCTCATGAAGAAAATATTAAACTATATTAAAAGGGGTGTAGATGTACCATTAGGTTCAATCTATTTAGTCTTGATCAAGAATTTCCAGTGCAGGTATGCTTCGAAACCGAGCTCCTAATCGCAGATCAGATGGTTTGTTTATTGTTCCAGCTCCTGATCTTTGCCGCTTACATGAAAACCCTTGACCAGATACTGAATCAAATAAACTTCCCATATTCATTTTTGCCTGTTTCTTCTTATCAGATACCTCTTGCAAGAAACTGTCCAAATGTCAGCACAAAATAATTACGTTCCCACAGTAACCATAATTGCCTACTAGAAATAAAAACTAAATACCGGATAAAATGGAGAATTGCAGTAATATTTATAGATTGAGGAGTTGATCAATAGATTACTTGTGACCACTTTTAAATATCCAAAAAAAAATCAACATTAATATAGACATCAAGTAAGTCATAATCGCTGAATGCTTGAAATAAAGAGCGCATAATGGATGATCCAATCACTAATAAGTTAACACTTATACATGCAACAGCACATTTCTTCATTTTGTATAGAGGATGAAACACCTTACTGATATTATCTTTCAGTAATAACTCAAACTTTTTTTCCTCGTGTGTACTGTCTCATTCTTTTCCTCTTGTGAAATCACACTTGGATATGTGTATAAATCTCTCACGTCCAAGTCCATGAAATATTAAAAAGGAGTATATGTTGTACCTGGGAGCCTACAATCTTACCACTAATAGTAAGAGGATATAACTCCACTTGGCTATGCCTCTTGATGATTTTTTTGTTCAGCCATTTGCTATGAAAAACTCAAAACATTTGTGCATCAACGAGGTTTTATATAATAAGATATTAAAGAATATAAACCAACAATAAATTAATTAAGGTCATAAGATTCTAAAATCATTGACCTCCGCATTCAAGTTCGAAGACTCATATAATGGCAGCAAGTTGTCACAAATATCAGAAATGTATGCAGTTGTAAGTGCCAAGTACAAAAGGTTTACCGTTCCCGAATTATTTTGAAGGCTTCTTTTGTCGCATAAGGTAATCCTGTCTTTGGATCACGGTACCTGCAATACCAGATAACAACTCAAACTGTATGGAAAGTAACAGCTAAGAAGCTGCATATAACATCCTCAGTTCTGTTTCATTTTTTGCAAATAATTTAAGCAAAAAGGATCCAACCACAAGAGCTAAATTCTATGTCACAAACCATCAGGACAGGACCATCTTACTTACAAAATTGCCTATCAAAGATCTCAATTTTAATCCGGTGTGCAAGAGAGTTACTGGATGGATGTTTTTTATATTTACTTATTCTCACAGACCTGAAAACTACTATGCATTTTAAATATCCAAGTTTCACATGAGGATGAAACCGGTAGACATCATTCATACCATAACCAACAAGCCTCGTACCAAATATTTGATTCCAATAGTGTTGCTCATAAGGAATATTATATCCTCTCTTATGAGTTGAACCCTGTATAGCCTTAATAGATGAGGCAGCCTCCAACCACAAGTCAGGAATGCACTCAAAAGGTATTATCCCAAAAGTGCTGATCAGCACGAGAAGGCGCACAAAATATGTACCAGGACAGTGCTTTACCAACACATGACAATGGCATGATAATGGCTTTGTGCAAGTATCTGGCTTGCTGCTGTGCAAAGCATGCCAAGCATTATCACAAAATAGCATGGTACTTCCAATTCCCTTGCCAGGCTGGCAGACCAGCAGCAAGTGGTCTTCAATGCTTATGTTCCTCACTGATGGTATTATATCTCCTGAATTTATCTGCTCACAGTACTATAGAACTTAACAAAAAAATCGCAATTTCTAGTCATTGAATAAGCAGACAATTCCATAATTGAGGTAATGCATCTTTTGAAATGTCACTAAAACCATGATGTAAATAACAAAAAAAGGAAAAAAAACATTGAGAACGGGAAAAGACAATGGCAAAAGCAACAAGCTTGATATAGTAAAAAAGGTACTACAATAGTAAAAATTTAAATAAAGAAGCCACAAAATGCAAGCAGGATAGCAAATCTATAGATCTTGCATGCAACTAAACCACCACAATTCCCACATAACAAAATCTGCACTTATATTCTACCTACCCAAGCATACATTGTAAGCAAGAAAAGCATTTTATCTATAACCTTTGCATATAAAATTGGTACTGTCATCCTACTTGGTCCATCCTACTCGGTCCACTCTCATCTTATTCAGTCCGCTAGAGCAATGCTACAGTCTCAGAAAAATCACTCACCTGTCTTGTACCATTCACTTCACTTAACTATGTAGCATAATTCATGGTGCTAATTCAAAGGGAGAAATGGAAATACAACACGCCAGCTGAGTGACATTTTCAGTTACGCTAAGTTACTAAAGCATTTTTGTATACTATAATATCTCATCAGTTGACCAGCGGCCCACATTTTGAGCCCATGGCTTAAGAGTTTCTAATGTGACCTGCCAGTCTTGGCCAATTTGAAACCATCAAAGGGGAGACTTGGATGAGTCCTTTTATCTCTTACTCCTTTATGTGTCTAACAACCTTAGGAAATTAGAGAAACAATTTGTTACTTGTCATCGGAAAAAACAGATCAAATCATCAGCAGGTATCCTATTCTGGAAAAGGAAAAGAAAAAAAAAATAATTGGGCCAAAGAGTCCCTATCCTGGAGTTTTTCCCACATCAACATTTCAAAACTGTTATGGCCAAATAAATAATTAACCAACTCCTAACCATATTACATGCTGTAATTAAACCTAGTACTTATATAATTTGGAAATAACAAAATAATAATTTCCCTAATAGCTAATAAGGAAAAATAAAAGAATATGTCTACTAATAATAGTAAAACGAAGATTTACACTCAGAAAAAGAGAAGTGGTATAAATTACACAAATCAAATTGTCTATTTTTCCCTCTCCTGTGTCCTATTCAAAAAATATTTGTAGTAGTTGAGAATTGTTTGGTCCCCTCTATAATTTATCTTGTGTTCCTTTTTCCATCTTTCCTATTTTTAAAGCTTAGATATCTCAAATTTCCTCTTCCTAGCCAGGCTTTCATCTGGCTAGGGTGGCACAATTTTTTCTACTTTTCTAAAACAGTAAAAAATGGTGTTATTTTGTTGTAGCGGACCTTCAATGGAAATGTTAGTTGATAACTCATCCTAGCTAGGCTTTCAATATAGTAGGAATGGGAAAATTTTTCTTTTTCTTTTCTAAAGCAACAAAAATGGTGTTATTTTGTAGTACTGGAACTTCACCAAAACTGTTATTTAATAACTCATCCGAGCTGGGCCTTTGGTCTGGCTAGGATGGTGCATTTTTTCAAAGCAGCAAGTTTGGTCCAAGCTTTCAGTTATGGTGCTAAATTGTTATAACAAATCCCCATCAAAATTGTTATTGACTATAGAATGTTTATAGTAGTTATTATTTGTCTCAAGACATAATATATCATTTTTTATATTAAATGATTGCTATTTAATGATATCACGATGGAAAATAATTGCCAATGGTGCCAAAAAAATGTTGCTTGGTGGATAAAAATATTTTTTATTAGCCCAGTATCTTCTAAAGGAAAATTTGATGAGCCAAATTTAAATTTTGAAAAGAAATAATATTTTATTTAAATAGGTACAAGTAAAAGTAATAGCCATTATTTATGTTATAATGGAATGTGATAATGCCATATAACATGCGATGCGGGACTGAACTGCTTGCATCATATTAAGTAGCTTGAATTTTGCATATTTAATGTTCTTTAATTGCCGGCTTTAGAGTGAAATCATTAGAGTGTTTAAAAGTTCAATAATAGCCAGGTCATATTATAAGACCTTTAAGTCCATTATTTAAGAGATCCAAAAAAAGTAAATTTTGGTAAATTAAAGGATCGATCACTATTCATGTTACTATCGTATGAATAGGGATGCTAACCTGTGGGTTGTTGAGAGTCAATAATAAGTTTATTTTGCAAACTTTTTGAGGGATTTGTTTCTATCCTTGTACCAGAAGGACTAAAATTTGTTGACTTGTGGTCAAGCTTGAGAGTCTTTATAAAGTGGGCCGAGTAAAAGACTTAGCTGGTTTCCTTATAGTGAATGGAATTAAAGATTTGAGGCCAGGTTTGGCCCTCTTGTTTCCTGACTCTCTCTTCTCTTCTCCTCCTCTATTTTCTGCCACTTATTCTTCTCCTGTCTCTTAATCTTCTCCTTTATTTCATAAATCTGCTGTTTATCCCTGCTTTCTTTAAGGCTTTGAATAGACCATGTTGCTATCTACAGATTTTTGTGTGCATTATTTGATCTAATCTGATTACAGATTTATATTTGATTGTCTTAGAGAGATCTAGATGGTGATTTGGTTCATCTTTGCATATACAGGACACCCTAAACAGACATTCTCTGAACAACCATTGTTTGAGCTTTCAAGTTTTCTTATTGAGTATCCCTCATCTCAGAACCTGGATAGCAAGCAATAAGGTCCTTCATAATACTAATCCTTTGCCTTAAGGTCCACCATCATATGGAGGCAGCCCTAACCCCTTGCTATCCTACATCAACTTCGTATTAGAGCTAAAGGGCCCTGCTCCATTCTTCTAGTCTTTTCTTGATTCCTTTCTATGTTCTTCGTTCTTTCCCCTTTCATTATGTTACTAAATGAGGAGTCGAGTTTCAGATTTGATGATCTTCACATGCAAAATATGAGAAAAGATCTTGTGCCACATGGATGATAGGTTGGCATCTATCAATAATGCTGTGACGTCAATGACTGCAACACTACAAAAATTTGCAGCGGCTTTAGGTGTTGAACAGCTCTTTAAGGATGAATTACAAATCAAAAGTCAGAAGAAAGAAGAAGCTAAAGAAACACTTCATGAAGGGCTTACAATCAAAGCTTCTTTATATGAAGAGTATATGAACAAAGTTCCATCATACAAAGATACTGCAATAGAAGGCCCGTTGATTGAGAATGCTATAAATGATGATCTATTAGGTATTTTGAAGTAGAAGATCATAATGATGAAGATTTATATAATGAGCACTCATGGCGAGATCAAGTCGCAACCCTAAAGGCGATGATAGAGATCAAGTAAAACCATTCTTGATTGATTTGTTGGGTTCTACGAAAATCGCCGTCAAATGGATGATCCAAGCCTTGTTTCTTGTAAAACAACAAGCACCAAAACAACCAACAAATGATTTGATTGCAAGAGAACTTTATGTGGACTTTCATCATCCAATCATAAAGATTCAATGGAGGAACAAGGTTCTAGAAAAAGATCTCGGGGATGAGATCCACATTGAGGAAGCAGATGATGCAGGACTGAATTGCATCACGTTCAATAGCCTGAATTTTGCTGATTTAAAGTTCTTTAACTGTGGGTTTTAGATTGAAATCATTAGGGGGTTTTTTCATACAATAATAGCCAATCAAGGTTGTAACATAAGATCTTTAAATCCATAACTGTAGGAGCTACAAAAGGAGTCAATTTAGGTAACTTAAATGGTTGGTTACAGTTCCCATTACTGCAGCATGAATAATGATGCTACAGTACCTGTGGGTTGTTGAGAGGTAGTTTGTTTTGGAAACTTTTTGAGGAATTTGTTTCTGTCTTTGTATAGATTCCTAAGAGGACTAAAATTTGTTAACTTGTTGGTCAAGTTTGAGAGTTTCTATAAAGTAGATTGAGTAAAAGCAATGTATGCGGGCTTTTTTTTATTGTGGATGGAATTGAAGATTTAAGGCCACATTTGGCCCTCTTGTTTCCTCCCTCTTCTCCTCTTCTCCTCCTCTCTCTATTTTCTGCCACTTATTCTTCTCTTCTCTCTCCTAATCTTCTTCTTCTTTATTTCATAAATCTAATGTATATCCCTGCTTCTTTTGGGCTTTGAATGGATCATATTGCTGTCTACAAATTTTTTTGTGCCATATTTGATATAATCTGATTACAGAAGTATTATCCCACTTAACCTTCAGGAGTAGGCAACGAACAAGACTGCTAATTGTTCAAAATTTGGTCTCATGTCAGGTAGGTGCTTCTGCAATCGGAGTAATCAGAGTAGCTTGGATTTGATTGACCACAGGTAGAGGGCAGCGAGAATGGAAATTCGACTCAATGGGAAAAGAGACGGATTGAAAGCACCCTCAAGGGAACTTATGTGTCATTAAAAGCAGCCTGAACTTTTCTTTATTCATAAGGCTCAATCGACTATTTGGGCTTGGCCCTATACCATGTAGAGAATGTCCCCTTACAACACAGCTTGGTCGGTTAAATTTATATTTCAGAGTAGAGTCGGACAGCCGCTTCTCTGAAAGCATGGTTCTTGCCTCCCTCTCTCCTCCCTCCTTGGAGCTCATCCATTTGTTGGATGAACCCTTGCTCTCCTTTTGGAGCTCATATATTCTTTCCAACAAGTACTTCAAAAAGTCCTCCAAAGAAATATCAATACCTAGAGTACCTAAAATATCCGAAACAGGCTCTTTTCGTTGTTTTTCACATCCGATATCAAAGAGAACACATATTTGATTGTCTAAGAGAGCTCTAGAATATCATTTAGTTCATTTTCCTAGATATTGGACATCCTAAATAGGCATTCTTCCAAACAACCATTCCCCCATATTTCAAGCTTTTCTTTTTGTGCATCCTCATCTCAGAACCCGAACAACAGCCAATAAGTGCCTTCATAACACTAATCCTTTGCCTCAAGATCCACCATTATATGGAGGCAACCCTAAAACCCTTACCGTCCTACATCAACATGTTATATCAACCATTATTTTAAACCTTGTTTTAGTCCAGTTGCTTGGAATAAAAGGCAAGGCTTTGGTAAGGGTCTCATTCAATTTTGAATTTGTGACTTCGTTCTTTCCAATCTTCAACTACTTCTTGATTATTGGGATGTTTTGGTGGGTTAACTACAATAATCATTAATATACAAATAAAAATATAAAAAATTACTTAAACACCCCATCAACTTAGGGCCAATTTTACTTAGTACCGCTTGAGTTAAAAAGTTTCAAAGTGGTCCCCGAAGTTAGTTAAGCAGTTCAATATGGTCCCAAGCTCCATCCGGCATCCAATGCCGTTAAAATGCCGTCACAAAAGACAATTTTGCTCTCATTAGAACGATTTATTTATCAAAAAATGTTCTCTCTTATCTTCTTCTCATCCCTCCTTACTCCTACCACTTCCTCTTTCAACACCTACTACTCCTCTTCTCTAAACCCTGCCACCGTTCTCATCCCTTCTCTCTAACCTGGTCCCTCACGAGCCCTATCCACTCCTACCACTCCTCTTTCAACACATCCTCCTCCTCTCTAGACCCCGCCGCCATCCTCATCCCTCCTCCCAATCTAATCGACTCCTAAGCCCTACCCATCCCCATCCACTCTCACCACCTCTTCCTCTTCCAACACATCCTCCACTCTAAATCCTATCGTCCTCATCCCTCTTCGCAATCTAACCTAGTCCCAAACCCCACCCACTCTCACCACCTCTTCTTCTTCCAACACGCCGTCCTCGTTCTCTCTAAACCCTGTTGTTGTCCTCATCCTTCCTATCCATCTAACCTAGTCCATAGTCCCACCCGAGCCCCACCCACTTCTACCACCTCCTCTTCTAACATGTCCTCCTCTCTAAATCCTGTTGCCATCCTCATCCCTCTCTCCATCTAACTTGGTCCTGAGCCTCACCCATTCTCACCAACTCCTCTTCCGACAACTCTTCTTCCTCTCTAAACCCCGCCACTGTCCTCATCCCTTCTCTCCATCTAAACCAGCCCTCACAAAGGTATTTTAGTTCTAAAAGTCTAACATGACCATAACATGATGGAATTGCATAAGCCCAGGTTATTGAAGATGGACAATGGGACCACAATGAACCACTTAACTAACTTGAAGGACAACTTTAAAAAAATTTAAATTCGACACGTACTAAGTGAAATTGGCCTTAAGTTGAAAGGGTGTCTAAGTAATTTTTCCGAAAAAATATTGATCAATATCAAGATTTTTAATAATTATGTTTCCGTTAAAATAAATCCCCAATGAAATCATCATTGAGCGTGATAACGGTTATAACAACCATTATTTTCCTCAAAAAATAATTTTAAATTTCAAATACTAAAATAATCACTATTATAATGATTATTCTAATAGTGTTATAATGGAAAATAAGGGCAATAAAAAAAATAATGACATTATGTTTCTAATCACTATTCACTTGAATATTTTTTTGAACCATGCAATCTTTTTGAAGGCAAAATTGATACAACAAATCTGAATTTTGAAAAGAAATATATTTTATTTGAAAAAATAGTATAAATGAAAATAGCAATCATCATTTGTATTATAATGAATAATGCCAAATAACGCGTAATAATGGTTGTTATCTTTCTCCTGACTATTATATAACATAACTAATGGAGCTCAAAATTATTATAACAGCCATTATTACATTTTAATGGTCATTAGACTTGTGTCCTAATATAAAAGCCATTGATCAATGGCTAACTAAGCAATTGTATATATTTATTCAATATACGAAAAATTATTCAGTTTCCAATGGCACTATTGTACTATAATTTCTGCCCTCTAAGATAAATGTTATTGAATATTTCAACGTAAATAATTGCCTACCATATCTAATAATCTAACCCTTAGATGGACTGTGATGGCCTTCATTAGCCATTATAAAGAAAAAATTAGATAATCACAATAAATTTATTTATGCATGCCTCTTCATTTTTAGAACTAGAATGCCAAATCTTGATTCTTTCATGTGGTTTTGTCATCTTAAATTTACAAGACAATTTAGTTTGAAGAGATTGGTTTCTTTTCTATGGCTTGGAGAAACAGGATTCGCTATTTCAACTCATGAGCAGCATAAACTGGCATTTGCCTACCCATCATGCTACAGTTGAGTCAATAATAACATTATATGAATCAATAACAAAAAGTGGTATTAAGAGCTTGAGAATCTTACATTTTTTTAATCTTATATTTATATCGTACCATCAAAACTCAATTATCTGTTGGTAAAATAATAAGTTGGACAATTTTTTTTATATATACATCAAACTAAATATAATAATAGATGAGGAGACTATCAAATTTAAAATATAAAATATTTTAATAATTTGATATGTTTTTAGTTGGTACATCCAAAGCACATGCCATCCAACTAGTATTTGGAAACAATTACGATCACAAGGCTACAAGTTTACTGAAGCAAGTAAATAACAATGAGTTAGCATGCAAGTGGAATAAGAATAGCTAGACATGCTTGCTGGCAACATTTTATGTATGGTGTTAAAGAGGCTTACTTGGCAGGCAATCCAGTAACCACGCAGAAGGACTTCTCAGGATCTGAAAAAATGGCCAAAGTAAAGCCAGAATTAAGAACCACACAAAAGAGAAACACTGTTAGCATAAGTATGTTGGCAAGGTATTAGCAGATTAACTTTTTGTAAATTATATAAACTTAGGGTGATGATTTTTCTCTCACAAATATGCATAGGGTGTGTGTGAAGATTTTATATATCCATTTGTATCTTGCATAGAATGCATTTGATGTAAATCATGAATGATGGCTATATCTCCTTTAAAATCTGAGGAACAATCTCAGAAACACAACTACTGACAGCAAATGCAAATGTGTAGAGAAAAGCCTCAAATTAAATTCCTATGAACTATTTACAGCAAAAAGTAAGACAGGGGAACAACATTTAAAAAGAGCAACGAGGTTTTAAACAGATGAGTCGAATGGGAGTTTGATAGTACTAATTGTTTATGAATCTCGTTCGTGTACTTTAGATCTGAAGCGAGATGTCAATTTAGAAATAGAACGGAGTCAAGATATGAGTATATGACTAAAGTAGTAGGAAAGAAGTGTTAAAGTAAAGAAAAATGGAATTTGGCACTGGTAACAGTTAATGGTAGGTCCTGGGCACAGTATATCCAAAGTTCTGCACTGTACGGGATAAATACCAGGACCAAAAAGACTCATCCCTTGCTGCAGCGAAGACCTGAAGCTCAGACAATGTAATATTTATAGGCACAACAAAGATAAGCTCATAATATAAATCCTTAAAATTTCTAAGATATGAACAGATTGGGAAGGAAGATAATTGGTTGTCTGTGATCATAAGTTGTCCTCCTCCTTTCCTGCATGGACCAAATTAAGACAGCTTCTTACATCATGTCAAGTTACCATATAGTGCTGACTATATCTCCATTTTAAAGAGCAACTTGCAGGCTTTTTCATCCTCTCATATCAAAGGCAACAGTAATCTTAAGAATTATAGTTACAGAATCTAAATTTCACAGCTGCTCATAGAACATGCTCAAGAAAATTTTATATCCACTTAAACTTCTTGGAGGTGCTAACATTTTGACTCCGAGCTTCATCTTGATTTAAGTACCACCTTTATTTGCTCTTCCCAACTGTAGCCAAGACACCCATCATGTCTAGCCTTCCACCTTCGAGAATATGAAATGGGAATTTTGTAACTTTTTAGTCTATCTAGGATTTTGTTTCTAGTAGACAAAGAGATTTATGAAGAGGCCGATTAAACAGCATAGATTTTGTAATAGGTACTCAAACAGGAGAGAGAAAGAGAGTGTGAATAGAGCAAAAATCAAGAATTCTCAAGATACAGTGAATATATAATAAATAGTCATAGCTAGCAAAAAATGTATTTCTACAGTTTATGCAAAACAAAAGCATAATGCTTGTTGGTTGTGGCCATGATCATTTGAGTGCAATTCACCATGACAAACTACATTACGTTTGGTCAAAAATGAAGCACAAGAAGGGATTAGACCTCAATGAATAGTCATGGCGATCCAATATTTCACCTCTAAAAGCCCGACCAAAATGACAACCACATTCTTGAAGAAAGAGCACTTGGCATTGTTGGAGAATCTAAGTATTTTAATCTTTGTCAACATCAAGAATGCCGTAGAGTCGCTGAAAAAAAGTTGTTTATTAAGGATATCCATATGAAGCATGGAAACGTGGAAATATAGGGCATTACTTGAAATGGAGTGGTTCGCAAAATTATAAGCATAATCAATGATATAGTCGTGTTATCATGACTATCTAGCACCAATTCCATCATGTAAGCAGTAGCTCAATTTCTTCTTCCCATTAGCATCCAGTTGCTAGGTCTTCACTGCATCATTTTGCATGCTTCAGTTCAAAACGACCTTCTCCCTGCAATTCATCCCCAACCCAAAGTACACTCACCTTCCCATGATTAAGCACTAGGAAGATAAAGCAAACCTATATGAAATGCAGCATTCTTGGAATAGCAAAAGATAAATTAAGCCAAAAATAATCCCAAGAAAGAAGGAAAAGATCGAACAGGGAAGAAACACAACAATATTTGATAATTTTGCACTCTAAAGCTTTGTTTAATATAAGTAGTATTAGATACACCATATGTGAAGTATAAACAGTCAAAACAGAAAAAATGAAAGGCTGACTGTCTGTGGCCATGAAAGTGGCAATAAAGAGAATTTTCCAGTATACTTACATGGCACTGATGCTGTACAAATCTCTGATTGGAATTGCAATCCTTTGCTAAATTCTAGATACGAGTTACCTAAAAAGCGTAGATATTATACAAAACATTTAGATTTTTTATAATTATCTCTTGTGCTCAAAGAAAAATATGTCAAGCTGAACCTCATACTCTATCTGAAAGAACAACAATCGGAATTAAACAACAGAAATGCCACTTATACTGCTGGCTTATCACAAAAGAAGAAATTTTTTGGAAAGAGGACTTGCCATCTCTAGAAGTAAATCGTATCTGAGGACCATTATAAACTGCTTTATGCACAATGGCTCTTTTCTTGACTTCTTCTTCTCTTGCTAACACACGCTCCAAATTTCTCAAGTTCATAATTTCTGAAATTTTCTGTAAGTTGTCAATGACATTTTATCCCAAAGCCTCCCACTGCCAAACTAAGCCCCCACCAATTTATCACTGGCACTTGAATATTGTAATACAAACCTGTTTGAGCCGCTTCTAAAAGCATTTCTTCTTGTGTCATCCGTTTTTCTTCTCCCTCCTTTTTCCTTTTTATCGGCTGCAGATTTTATTGGAGTCATGTACATATACATGCACACACACAGAAAAAAGGTTGAGATTACAACTTTCAAATCAGCAACTCTTAAGTTGAGCCTTTCCCTCAACATAGTCAATATTGACACAAGAAACTCAATAGCTTATTAGATTGTACATACTATAAGCCAAAGTTTGCCATCTCAGTACCAAACCCCGTACAAGTACCATCCTGGTATAGTGTTGATACACATGATACGGGGGTCGGTTTGGCATGTCGACACTCAGTACGCCCCCCCATACCGCATATCTATTTGGTACCAGTATGGTGCGGTATGCACGGTACTGACCGATATGGCTTACCATGTAAGCCTCTGCCATATATTACTGCAAGCAATGAGAAAGAGAGCCCTAGGAAGAGAAGAATACCCTTAAGCAAAGCAGATATCCATATGTCAGTTTGCTGCGAGGCATTCAAAGTATGGAAGTCAACAAGTATGTTTGGTAAAACAGAAAAAGAAGATGCTTCCGCCCTAGGAAGAGCAGCCTACCTTAACCAAAGCAGATGTTCATGTATCGGCTTGCTGAGATACCTTCCTAGTTAGGAAGCCAACAAGTCTGTGTGATAAAATAGAGCGAGAAGGTGCACAGTGGCTAATTAATAATTAGCGTCTAACAAGTAGAAATTCCAATGAAATTTACTTGTTTTTCATTTTTCAAGTGTATCAAGTCTGCAGTATTATTACGAACAAACATCTTCCCACCAAAACAATGTATTTGCTAGTTTACACAATCAAAATGACAATATAGCATAGTTGAGGGTTCAGCTTTATTGATAGAAGTGCATTACATAAACCATACCAGATGCTTGATTCATTTAATAGATATCTGCATACGATGCATGTAGAAGAAATGGAGAACAAAAACACTAGCGATTTTTCTTATGGTCACATAGCATGTTTCTCGAGAACAGATTAATGGCACATACTTTTTCATAAGGAGTGTACAATTCTAAAATTCACATGAAAATATGAGTATAACCCATTAGAATGCAATTCAAATCCACGTAGTCATTCCACTGCCTATCAGTATAAAAAAAACACTAAATTGTACATGAACCATCCAATCTTCTAAAACCAACTAAAAATTACATGATCAAAATAATTATATCCTGTGAACTAATGTCAAAAACATCGGATCTTAACTCACTTGAGTACTATGAACTTAACTACTTTAGCACTCATATGGCATGTTTGCGCCTTCACAGTGAGAAAGAACCACAGGTAAGCGTATCTTAAATGATGATGGGAAGGAAAAAAAGGGAAACTCTGCTTGTTCAAAAAATGATTATCCTATAAATGCAAGACAATCACCTGCTGATAGAGTTTTCCAGTTTTAATCAGTACCTAATCCATGGAGGATATGTTATTGATATAAAAAGACATACTGCAGCGAGAGACATTAATATCAGATACCATTAACATAAAAAGGTAAAAGAACAATTGAAAGATCTGCTTATATATAGAAATGACAAAAACAAACAAGGGTTTAAGCACTATATGCATAACTGATTATTATCTGCTTCCAATTCAAAGAAAACAGAAGTATGCAAAGCATGATTAGCAGGTGTCCCAAGAACAGAATCACCATTGCAAAAACTAACCTTCATGGACGCTTGCAATGCTGCACGTATGGCGTCTCTTTCTGCTTGCCTCACAATAACTGAAGTCCTAGTTGACTTCCTCACAACTCTCTCACCCTCCAACTCATCAGGAGCATCCTGATGTTCAGATGGGGTAGCCTTCTCTGATGATTTTTCACTTTTTGGGACTTTGTCTAGTTTTGAGAGAACCTTCTTTTTGTTTTTCTTTTTTGTCACTGGCTTTCCAGGAAATATTAACCTCTTTTTAATTGGTACCCTGCAAGAAAAGTATGATATCAATATCCATTATAAAATTATATATTCTCATTGACACATATCAGCTGGCTTAGCCACACCTGATTTCAGCTTCGTTTTCAGCTTCATCATCAGGATCAGGTTCCTGATCATAAGAATGAATAAAGAGGTCAAGGGACAGAAAAGAAAAAACAAGTCAACTGTATGGGTGTAGACGTGCATTTTAAGATCCTTAAAAGGAAGTGAAAGAAAAGAAATGGACACATATTGATTATTTGCCATAAAGCAAATGAATCAGTGGAAAGGAAAATGATAGGATCCTCACATCCTCATCAAAATCGCTATCAAACTCGTCAGCAGCCTCTGGCTCTTCTTCATAGTTAACATCATCCTCTTCCTGAAGAAGAATGAACGTTATGATATGTCAATTTACTTATTATTCAATAACAAGTTACAGTAACTGAAGGAGAGGTAAATCATGCAATTTGGCATATCTAGAATCTTGTTTGGCAAACAAGTAGTCATCATTCCAGGTATATGAAATTATGGAGGTGGTCAACATAAATTTTTTGCAATATCATGTGTAAAACCAATTTGAAGAGTAAAAATATGGGTTCTAATCAAGATGACACAACCAGTTTTGTTCTTTTAGATAATTCATGCTAAATAATCAAACTTTTTAAATATCACTATCTTTTGAAAGAGGTTACGGCAATCATAAGCCAAAGGATTTAATTACAGAATAAATTAAACTGAAATAAAATTTTAAGAAAGCAATAATTTGTCAGAAATATTAAGCATACCATCAATGAAAGCAGCAAATTTCTGATTTTCTCAGGGAATAAACTAATATCCGCTAAGCTTCTAGGAGGACAAATAACAAAGAATATACAATTGTTTATAACATCAGATGCACTGTACCTCTTTAAGAGCATCTTGATTCCAAAACACCTCATCCTGTTCAATTTCTTCATCCACCAACCTAGTCATTCTAAAGAAGATGCACAAGTCAGATTTTTACTGCCAAGAGGATACAAGGTAATTTAAATTGTTGATGACAGATCGCTTAATATATAAAAGCAACAAATACTTGAAAGCAGGTCAGATGACAAAAAGTGCATAAAAGAAAATACTGAACCAGACCTTCCATGCATACAGCAAGGATCCTCTACAATCTTTTTTATTTTCATTAATATAAGATCAGATAAGCAGAAATTTTGGGAGATCATCTACGAAAAGGAAAGCAAGTATAGCACTTACCAACAACATACAAGCATGCTCCATAAATAGAAAACATATTCCATCAAGATGACATCAGAGAATGCTATCATTTTTCCGTATCGATAAAAGAAAATTTCTAAGCAAACACAAAGAGAGAGTACAGATGGGTACTTCTACCTTTCTTTTATTTGCATACAAAGATAAACAAGAATACGCGTAGGAGGTGATCATCTACAACAAGCCAAGGCAGTTGCTCAGCAGTTTGGTCCAATATTGTTGAGATCAGGATGATATCATAAATCATCCAGGGACTTGGGGATTCAGTCGTGGATTGGATCTTGGATCAAAATACAGCTGGTGCCTCAAAAATGACATGGCAGCCATCATGTCCTTTTTTGAAACAATGAGCACAAATTAACACAGGCACTATCATTAGAAGTGCATATCTTACCCATTACATATATATGTATGTATATCAATGTCAAGCAAATCAATGGTAACAGTCATATCAACTATTTAACAAGTCTAATTATGAACTCGTGGAATTCTTACTTGACATTCATATTTGAAATCAACAATACCACAGGCTCTGCAGCATAGCCTGCCTCTAATGGCTTCCATCATTCAAGGTATGACTGCTTTTCATATGAACTCCTCAACATCCCCCAAAAACCAGGTACATGGATAATGAATGACTACATTAACACACCCTGATTGAATTTTAAGTCTTTGGCACAGATTCAACATGGACTAATCAATATGTTCAAACTCAATTTATGGTACTTCATCATCCCTCCATGGATGGTCAAAAAAAATGCTCTAGCAGATCCAGAAGAAATACAATAACTTGACATTTGCATTATATTTTAAAAATGGAACATTTAGCTTGTAAATGTTAAAGGCCTATAGAAAGCATCGTTTAGACTTCAAATAAGTAAAATATATTGTATGCAATTTCTACACGTGCTAAGAGTTGAATTGTTATTTATATAATTGAGGACCTACCAAAGGTAGCAAACAATGCAGTGGAAAGGCACTCAAGCTCTTTCCAACTTCTTCATGCACAATTGCAAGCTATGATGTCTAAATTTTAGAAATTATAAGCTTTGAAAATATTACATTAAACTGACAAGCACAATGGAACAACTAATGAGTTTTTCCTAGAACTGAACCAAATGGATAGGCGACATTTTGCATGCAAAATTCTATCAAATTAATGTGCTTTTTCTGATATGGAGCAATACCTAATACAGCAAAAAAAGGAATATAAAAGAACCAGATAAACAGCAAATATCATCTATACTGAATATTAACCAACACAAACTATAAGAAACTTGCCAACAAAGATCCATGTCAGAACATTTCTAGCAAAACTTTCCAAACTTTCCATGAAAATCAATGTCAGAACCTTTCTTTTATCAACAAAATGACAGCCTATTGAATTTAGAGGTTAAAATAATGATAAATTAATTTATAGTCCACTCTGCATTGAGTATAACTATGCTTGTGAGTGCTCAAATCAGATAATTGCTTCAAATTAACCAAAGTGTGCAAGTAGCAATTTTCCCAAAGACAGTTCAGACTCAAAATTAAACAGCTGAAACGTAGCCTCCGCATTCGACCATAATATACTATTCTAAAGGCACCAAAACTCTTTGTTGTGTGTGTGTGTGTGTCTAAACTCCAAACTCAGTCTAGTTCTTGGCCGCATGGCATTTCGCGAAGGCACCACAGCTCAAACTTCGCCAAATTTCTTTACCACAGTGAATTACAAGTCGTGCTGTTGGTCTATCATCAGTCCACACACCAACAGCAAATGCACCTGCTTTCTATACCGCTCGCCTTCACATCTAATCGCCAAAATCTAGAATTACAATGTTCTGCAATTCTCACAGAGAATGAACGATAGTTGAGAAAACCAGAGTTCCACAGAACAGGATTCATCGGATGAAAAATCTTGATATCTTAGGGTTTCATAGATTCTCATGAGAAAGAAACCTAAAGAGAGGGAGGGAGGGAGGGAGGGAGGGAGCGAGGGAAGGGGAAAGGGGAAAGGCTACCTCTTTCCTCTGGTCAATCGAGCAGAACGATCGAGGACGACGGGGTCCTCTTCGGTGTCCGCCATGGCCGACGCCTTCTCTCCTCTCCACTCCTCGCTTCTTCTGCGTGGTCGCGCGATCGACGACGGAAGAAGACGGATCGAGAAAGTTCAGAGCTCTCTTCGATTGTTCCACCGCCAAATGGGCACGAGCGGCCGTGTGCTTTGGAAGCGGGCCGATCCGCTGCGCCGTTCGGTCTAGACTGCAACCCGGCCGGGTCCGGACCGGGGCACATCTGACCCAGAATCGATCTAATTTTCTTTCAGATCTGGTGAGGTTCCTATTTGAACCGGGACCTCTCTTTATAGTCTAAATATTTAAAATTTAATTTTATATTTCTGGATATCCATATCTCTTAATTAAAATTATCTAAAAAATAAAAATTAATACACAGATTAAAAAACCAGCAGGCACAATCCAAACCAAGTTCGTTTGAAGTGGCAACCAGCATGTTGATATTTTTACCAAGGCTTTGGGTTGTGATCAGTTTTTTTATCTGCTATACAAGTTGAATGTTATGGATCGATACACGCCAACTTGAGAGGGATATTACATTTACTAGAATTATGCACAATTTTGTCCTCCGTCCTCCTCCATCAATGAATCGAAACAAAATCCTTTTCATGGGTAACGATACTCTCTCCGTCCTCCTTGGACTCCACCTCATTCGTGAGGCGTCAACGGCCATCGTACTCGATGCGTCATGGTCGAACAAAGCTTTTGATGAAACCATGTAGATTGCTCTTTTTGTTCCATGCAGCGTTAGGGTTAGAGGAGGTGCTTGTGCGACACCGGATCTTGGAATGTGTATCAACACACAATAAGTCCATGTCCATACATATATATAAAGATGTGTATCACTTATATTAATTTGTACAACAAATACGGGTATCGCTAAGTGAAGTCATGAATTGGACAAAACAAAAAATATGTATTAGCTACTTGGGATGTGTGCATCACTAGTTTAAACAAATTACTCCGGAAAAAAATGAAAAACATGTATTAGCAACTTAGAATATGTGGATCAATCGCATGAACAAATATACATCTTAGAAAAATAAAATATGCATTTAAGACTTCTAATATGCAAAGTTGTAAATGCATAGAAAACCTAGTAGGGTTTATGTGAGGATCCATGTGGGCATGTATTTAGTCTCGCATCAGTTGTTCGCTGGGTAAGTTGTTATAAATGATATCAAAGCGGACCCAACCTGTTAGGGGAAAAACCCTAAGTCATATATCGACAGAGGCGCTCGGCCGAAGAGCGCCGACCGAAAAGCTGCTCGGCCAAGAAGAGCGCCGACCGAAAAGCTGCTCGGCCAAGAAGTGCCGACTGGAAAGCCACTCGGCCGAAGAGCGCCGACCGAAAAGCTGCTCGGCCAAGAAGAGCGCCGACCGAAAAGCTGCTCGGCCAAGAAGTGCCGACTGGAAAGCCACTCGGCCGAAGAACGCCGACCGGAAAGCTACTCGGCCAAAGGATGCCGACCAGAAAGGCACTCGACTAGAGGGCGTCGACCAGAGTGCGCGCCAAGAGGTGCCCCACCCAAAGCTGTTCGGTTAGAAAGTGCCGACCAAAGACAGCGCCAAGGCGCTCTGCTAGAAGGTGCTCGCCTAAAGGGCGCCGACCAGGAGTACTTGAAGCAACCCCGCCACAGGGCGCCCCATTGGGCGACCAGCTCGGCTCGGCACTCTTGCCGAGCCGATGCCTTAACCAAATGTTTAACCTCCGCCTAAAGTCCAAGGGACTGACAACTCCTACGGCTTGCGACCTGCCACTATCTCCAAGCCATCAAGGCATAAGATCTTCGCAGGTACTCGGCACGACCTGCCATTAATGCACGAGACTCTCTCAAGTCTCCGATGCACTCAGTCATTTAATGAACACGGCCCAAGACGATCTTCGGATCACTGAACCATCAGAGCGCATGGCTCTACCTGACCGCCGGTTCATTCGGTAATAAATGCACTTACCATCCACAGACCCCAGGCCCGCTACGGCCGGCGGTTCAACCACTCCAACAGGTCCGATCGACCGTGACAACTCCCTGGTTCCGGTCTGATTCGGCCTTATTTTCCACCACGCCATTAATGGGCCAAATCGTGCCCAATTATCACATAACAGGACAAACCTCATGTCACCTCCCAGGTAACCGAATCCTCCTATAAAAGGGAACCTGGGGGGAAGAGGAAAGGGGGACCAAAAGCAAGAAAAAAAAATCCGGAGCTGGAGAGAACCCTCCTAGACCGGGGGAAAAAGGAAGAAAACAGCACAGACACAATTGAACACAAGATTCTGTCTTCTCCACATACTCTCTCCCCTACTCTCTCCACATACTTGCCCCCTCTGACTTAGGCATCGGAGGGCCGGCGCCGGGGAGCCCGGCCACCGGCTTTTTTGCAGGACAGGACAGGACTGGACGCACCACCCCTCTTTGGACGCTCCCACGCCCCCCGATGGAGGACGCAGCCAGCCGGCGCACCACCGTCCGCCCCCTGCAGCAGCGGAGCTCCTCCTTCCCCGGCTTCACGGTGGCCCCCGGGTCCAATTTCCAGCAACAGTTGGCGCTAGAGGAAGGGACCGAGTTCGCTACCATGAAGCTAAGAAGCAAAGGGGCTTCCAACGCCTCTCGACGTCCTCCACCAAGCCCAGAATGTTCCGTTCGGAACTCACCACCCCCGGTTGAGCCAGCACCTCAAGTTCAACCGGAACAATTTGATGCCCTGGTGCAGCAAGTGCAGGCGTTGGCTACCGCCGTCCAAAATTTGCAACCCAGGGGCATCCCAGCAGCACCGCCTCCCCCGGCTCCAGTTCAACCGGAGCCCCCTACAAGCGGGCTTCCTCTTCGAGGTCAGGACTCTCAAGTCCAGGCCTCCGTCTGGAGAGAGCGCCCAGTCAGAGATCACGGAGGCTGGCCACAGCCTTCAGAAGCCGAGTCAGTTCCAGGGCAACCTGCACCCAGAGGAACCGCTGTAGTGATCCTCCAGAATGATGAACTCGACAAGAAGGTCGAAAAGCTGGAGCGCCAAATCCAGGCACTCCACGGGAGAAAATCGGGACGTAACGGCGACTTCGAGTTCAATACGAAGTCGCCCTTCTCCCAGGAGATTGAAGATGAACCGGTTCCCCTCCGGTTCAAGATGCCCCAGGTGGAGCCTTACAACGGCAAGGCAGATCCCTTTGACCACCTGGAGAGTTACCGGGTCTTAATGGCCCTACAAGGAGCCTCGAAAGCCATGATGTGCAAGGCTTTCCCGGCGACACTCCGAGGACCAGCCCGGCTTTGGTTTACCGGGCTGAAGCCGAGTACTGTCTCTTCCTTTGAGCAGCTCGGCAGACAATTTGCTGGCAACTTTGCCGCCAGCCAGCCCCAGCGGCGGACATCTGACTCCCTCCTTGATATCAAACAAAAGGAGGGAGAATCCTTCAAGGAATACTTGGACCGGTTCACCGCCGCAACATGGGAAGTCCGGGAGCTTGACCAGTCAATCGCCATGTCGGCGCTGAAGACTGGAGCCCGGTCCTACAGATTCCTCTTCTCGATTGAGAAGAATTTCCCAGCGGACCTTACAGAAATGTTCGCTCGAGCCCGGAAGTATGCCAAGGCTGAGGAAGCCGTGGCCGTCAGGCGGGGCGGGACCGAGCAGAACCCCAAGAAGAGGCGCCGTGAGGAACGCAGCCGACCCAGAAGCCCGTCTCCACGACGAGCTAAGAATCCGCCCCGCCCGAAAAGTCCACCCCGGTTGAGAGGACCGCCGCAGCAGAGGTCACTCCGCCCGAGGTTCCCACTGCAGGCCCGTGCACCCGAAGGGAGGTATGAAGAGTATACTCCCCTCAATGCTCCTCGGGCTGAAATCCTCATGGAGATTGAGAGTCGGGATTGCATCCGGCTCCCCCCTCCAAAGCCAGACACCAGAATCCGGCGTGATCTCCGGAAGTATTGCCGTTTTCACCGGGATCACGGCCATGATACCGAGGATTGTTATCAGCTCCGAAATGAGATCGAAGCACTCATTCGCCGAGGGGTGCTCGATCGGTTTGTGCAAGGCCGGCGCGAAGGGAAGAAGCCAGCCGAAGGAGCAGCACAGCCTGAAGGTTCTAATGCCAACAGGCCCATCGCCGGCGTCATCAACACTATCCGAGGAAGGACCTCGGCTGGGGAAGCCTCAGGGGAAGGAGCCTCCTCGAAGCGCCCGCGCACCTCTGAAGCCATCTCCTTCTCAGATGACGATCTAGAGGGAGTCGAAACTCCCCATGATGATGCCATGGTCATCTCCATGATCATAAATAAATTTGATGTAAAACGCATCCTGGTTGATAATGGAAGTTCGGCGAATGTTTTGTATTTTGATGCTTATTGTAAAAAGGGGATGACAAAAGAACAGCTACGGAGGATGAATGCTCCGCTAGTTGGATTCACTGGGGATTCAGTCCCAGTAGAGGGCGAGATCGACCTTCTGGTCACAGCCGGGCTCGCCCCTCGTGAAAGTACCATGGGTATGAGCTTCCTTGTGATACGCCTGCCCTCGGTTTACAACGCCATCCTTGGAAGGCCAGGACTCAACGCCCTCCGAGCAGCGGTCTCAACTCACCACCTGCTGATGCGATTCCCCACCAGCCAGGGAGTCGGTGAAGTCCGAGGGGACCAAATGGTGGCAAGGCGATGCTACCTAGCGACCCACGAGGCAAGACGACCAGC
Source organism: Phoenix dactylifera (assembly GCF_009389715.1). Taxonomy (NCBI): domain Eukaryota; kingdom Viridiplantae; phylum Streptophyta; class Magnoliopsida; order Arecales; family Arecaceae; genus Phoenix; species Phoenix dactylifera. The sequence continues at coordinate 213,444 of NW_024067760.1, forward strand.
CGAGGTGCCCGCCCCAACGATTGACCAGCCCTCAACTGAAGTTATGGAGGCACGGGTCAACCCCCAGAAAGAGCGGGTGGAGCCTGGTGAGTTGTTAATTCAAGTTCCCTTACGAGAGAACTTTCTCGAGCTAACCGTGCAGATCGGCTCTGGCCTTGGCGAAAACGAGAGGAGTCGCCTCGTCGACTTCCTACGGGACAATATGGATGTCTTCGCCTGGTCGCCTGTAGATATGCCGAGGATAGACCCGGAGGTCATGGTCCACCGGCTTCAGGTGAAGCCGACCTGCAAGCCCGTGCGGCAAAAGAAGCGAGGCGCCGCCCCTGAGCGACAACGAGCAGCAGCCGAGGAGGTCGGCAAGCTCCTTGAAGCTGGTTTCGTCCGGGAGATATCCTACCCGGAATGGCTCGCCAATGTGGTCCTCGTCAAAAAAGCTAGCGGAAAGTGGCGTATGTGCGTGGACTACACCGACCTGAATAAAGCCTGCCCGAAGGACAGCTTCCCACTTCCCAGCATTGACCAGCTCGTGGACTCCACCTCGGGTCACGAGCTGCTGGCATTCATGGACGCCTTTTTCGGATATAATCAGATCCGCATGGCGCCAGAAGACGAGGAAAAAACAGCCTTCATCACCGACGGGGGAACCTACTGCTACAAAGTGATGCCATTCGGTCTAAAAAATGCCGGGGCGACTTATCAAAGGCTGGTCAGCCGGATCTTCAAAGACCAAATAGGCCGAAACATGGAGGTCTACGTGGATGACATGCTGGTGAAAAGTAAAGCGGCGCAAGACCACATAGCCGACCTCAATGAAGCATTCTCCACACTCCGAAAGTACCAGATGAAGCTCAACCCAGCTAAATGTGCATTTGGGGTCACCTCCGGCAAATTCCTCGGCTTCATCATTACACAACGAGGAATCGAGGCCAATCCAGAGAAGATCCGAGCCCTCCAAAGGATGACGCCTCCCAGGACGGTCAAGGAGGTACAGCGGCTCACGGGCCGAGTGGCAGCCCTCGGGAGGTTTATCTCCCGCTCGGCCGAGCGCTGCCTTCCATTCTTTGCAGCCCTCAAGAAGCCGAAGAACTTTTTGTGGTCGGACGAGTGCCAGCAATCTTTTGAAGAGCTCAAGCACTTGCTGGCTTCCCCTCCCCTACTCACGAAGCCTCAACAGGGTGAGCTCCTCTACTTGTATTTAGCTGTCTCCCCTGTAGCAGTAAGCTCGGTCCTGGTCCGAGAGGAGGGAAAACTTCAGAAACCGGTGTACTACACCAGCCGGGTCTTAAGGGATGCTGAGACCCGATACTCCAAGCTTGAGAAGACCGCCTACGCTTTGGTCATCTCAGCTCGGAGGCTCCGACCCTACTTCCAAGCTCACACAGTGGCTGTGCTGACTGACCAGCCGATCAAGCAGATCCTGCAGAGATCAGATCGTGCGGGTCGGATCACTAAATGGGCCATTGAGCTTGGGGAGTTCGACATTGAGTACCGGTCCAGACCGGCGATCAAAGCACAAGCACTCGCAGACTTTATAGCCGAGTGCACCATACCAGATGAGGTCGAGCCTGAACCTGAGCCACCGTTGGAGCAGACCCCGAGCTTTACATGGGCTCTACATGTCGATGGCTCTTCAAACTCGGGGGGTAGTGGAGCAGAATTTATTCTCACCAGCCCGGAGGGGGTGGTCGCCGAGCAGGCCCTGCGCCTCGAGTTTCCTGCTTCCAATAATATGGCGGAGTATGAAGCGCTAGTCGCCGGGCTTAAGCTAGCCAAAGAGCTAGGAGTGAAGGACTTGAAGGCCTTTAGTGATTCCCAGCTCGTCGTCAACCAAATTGTGGGCGACTTCGAAGCTAGAGACCCGACCATGCAGAAGTATCTCCAGAAGGTACGGGATCTCGCCTCGACCTTGGACTCTTTCCACATCCAACATATCGCCAGGTCGGAGAATCTCAGGGCCGACCAGCTATCAAAGCTGGCGTCCTCTCGCATGAGCGAGCTTCCCAAAGGGGCAGTCCTGGAATATCTCCAAAAGCCCAGCACGGACGAGACCGAGCAGACCCTCTGCACCGAGCTCGAGCCAAGCTGGATGGATGAACTCATCAGCTATCTGCAAGACGAAACCCTCCCTGATGATGTACGGGAGGCTCACCGAATCAAGCGCCTCGCCACCCGATATATACTATACGAGGGAAAGCTCTATCGGAAATCTTTCACCTCTCCCCTTCTTAGATGCCTTCGCCCAACGGAAGCTAATTATGCCCTGCGCGAAGTCCACGAAGGAATCTGTGGAAACCATCTGGGAGGACGAGCCTTGGCCCATAAAATTCTGCGCCAAGGATATTATTGGCCGACACTCCAGAAGGATGCTATGGATTTCGTCCAAAGATGCGACCGGTGCCAAAGGAACGCCAATGTTCAGCGCCGGCCCTCGGCTCCTTTGACTTCTATCAGCTCCCCTTGGCCTTTTGCCCAGTGGGGAATTGACATCCTCGGGCCATTTCCTCTGGCCACCGGGCAAAGGAAGTTCCTGGTCATCTCCATCGACTACTTCACTAAGTGGGTGGAAGCTGAGCCCCTCGCCCGGATAACCGAGCAGAAGATGCGGGATTTCATTTGGAAGTCCATCATTTGCAGATTCGGGCTTCCCCGCATCCTTATCTCTGACAATGGTCGCCAGTTCGACAACATCCATTTCAGAGAGTTCTGCTCCGAGCTTGGCATTGACCACCGCTTCACCTCGGTCGCGCATCCTCAGACAAACGGAGAAACCGAGGTAACAAATCGTACTATTTTGCAGGGTCTCAAAACCAGGCTCGACAAATCCAAAGGACAATGGGTCGAAGACCTATACAATGTCCTGTGGGCTTACCGGACTACGTTCCGCGTCCCCACCGGCGAGACTCCCTTCAACCTGACATATGGGACGGAGGCCGTCATTCCACTGGAGATTGGGCTCCCCTCTCCAAGAGTCGAGCACCACGATGCTAGCTCCAACTCTTCGCAGCTCAGAGGCAACCTCGACTTGATCGAGGAAACAAGGGAGGTCGCCCGAGTGCGTATGGCGAGGTACCAACAGAAGACAGCTCAGTACTACAACGCCAGGGTCAAAGTCAAATCTTTCAGACCAGGGGACCTTGTCCTAAGAAGAGCTGAAACCTCCCGACCAACTGAGCGAGGGAAGTTGGCCCCGAATTGGGAAGGACCCTACCGAGTCACGCGCATTCGCCGGCCCGGAGCTTATCAATTGGAGTCTCTAGATGGGACTCCCATTCCGCGGAGCTGGAGCTCTGAAAATCTCCGCGTGTACCACCAGTAGAACCCTAAGGGGTCCCTCATCATTCAACCATTAAATTTCATCTTATGAATTTCACCCTATGAATTTCATTTCACGATAAACTGATGGTTTGCGGACTTATTCCGAGCTCACCAATTTTCTTGATTATCCCATGGCATCAGGTTTATTCTTCTTCCCTAACCACGGTTGGGATGCCCTGATACCTCGGGATGGAGTACCTGCGTGGACTCCCTGAAGATGTCCATGAGTTTATGGTGCGCTCTCCATCAGCGAGCTTGGCTCGTTCTCCTACCCTGAGACGTCAGGATGCCCCAATATATTGGGATGCCCTGCCGCAACGGGATGCCCCGATCCGTCGGGATGGCCCGAGACATCGGGATATGAGTTAGCGGTCCTCTCTGACCGGACGAGCTCGGCTCGTGCTCCATCGGCTATGAGTAGCGGTCCTCTCTGACCAGACGAGCTCGGCTCGTGCTCCATCGACTATTGAGTAGCGGTCCTCTCTGACCGGACGAGCTCGGCTCGTGCTCCATCGACTATTGAGTAGCGGTCCTCTCTGACCGGACGAGCTCGGCTCGTGCTCCATCGACTATTGAGTAGCGGTCCTCTGACCGGACGAGCTCGGCTCGTGCTCCATCGATTATTGAGTAGCGGTCCTCTCTGACCGGACGAGCTCGGCTCGTGCTCCATCGACTATTGAGTAGCGGTCCTCTCTGACCGGACGAGCTCGGCTCGTGCTCCATCGATTATTGAGTAGCGGTCCTCTCTGGCCGGACGAGCTCGGCTCGTGCTCCATCGACTATTGAGTAGCGGTCCTCTCTGACCGGACGAGCTCGGCTCGTGCTCCATCGATTATTGAGTAGCGGTCCTCTCTGACCGGACGAGCTCGGCTCGTGCTCCATCGACTATTGAGTAGCGGTCCTCTCTGACCGGACGAGCTCGGCTCGTGCTCCATCGACTATTGAGTAGCGGTCCTCTCTGACCGGACGAGCTCGGCTCGTGCTCCATCGATTATTGAGTAGCGGTCCTCTCTGACCGGACGAGCTCGGCTCGTGCTCCATCGACTATTGAGTAGCGGTCCTCTGACCGGACGAGCTCGGCTCGTGCTCCTACCCCGACCTCGGCCGGGATGCCCCGATACGTTGGGATGTCTTTATTGGCCAAGCAAGCTCGGCTCATTCTTTACCGGCTTCAGCCAACGAGCTCGGCCCGCTATTCCATTTTTGGATCTCTGCCGACGTCCTCGAAGAACGGAGTCCGAGCAGAGAAGCGTCCTCAGTCGCCTCGGCTCATGGACGCATACGGTACAAGGTACCCCTTTATTTAATGTTTTTTACATTATCTATTCTGCTTCTGGATTTCTCTGCCGACGTCCTCGAAGAACGGAGTCCGAGCAGAGAAGCGTCCTCAGTCGCCTCGGCTCATGGACGCATACGGTACAAGGTACCCCTTTATTTAATGTTTTTTACATTATCTATTCTGCTTCTGGATTTCTCTGCCGACGTCCTCGAAGAACGGAGTCCGAGCAGAGAAGCGTCCTCAGTCGCCTCGGCGCATGGACGCATACGGTACAAGGTACCCATTTATTTAATGTTTTTTACACTATCTATTTCATTTCTGGATTTCTCTGCCGACGTCCTCGAAGAACGGAGTCCGAGCAGAGAAGCGTCCTCAGTCGCCTCGGCGCATGGACGCATACGGTACAAGGTACCCATTTATTTAATGTTTTTTACATTATCTATTCTGCTTCTGGATTTCTCTGCCGACGTCCTCGAAGAACGGAGTCCGAGCAGAGAAGCGTCCTCAGTCGCCTCGGCTCATGGACGCATACGGTACAAGAACGGAGTCCGAGCAGAGAAGCGTCCTCAGTCGCCTCGGCGTATGGACGCATACGGTACAAGGTACCCATTTATTTAATGTTTTTTACATTATCTATTCTGCTTCTGGATTTCTCTGCCGACGTCCTCGAAGAACGGAGTCCGAGCAGAGAAGCGTCCTCAGTCGCCTCGGCTCATGGACGCATACGGTACAAGGTACCCCTTTATTTAATGTTTTTTACATTATCTATTCTGCTTCTGGATTTCTCTGCCGACGTCCTCGAAGAACGGAGTCCGAGCAGAGAAGCGTCCTCAGTCGCCTCGGCGCATGGACGCATACGGTACAAGGTACCCATTTATTTAATATTTTTTTTACATTATCTATGCGTTGCTATACTATTGGTCGAAGAACCGAGCAATGGAGCTCGGCAAGCCAAAACTTAAGCTCAGGCCCTAGAGCCCATATCCTCGGAACCTAAAATAGATCCGAGCAGAGAAACTTATGCTACAATAGACAAGTTTCCACACATGAATATTCATTTCAAAAAGCCCGGAGGCCTAGTACAAGAGCTCGGACCCGGCCTTAACAAAGTATAGAGGCCGCTCCGGCTTACAAAAAGGAAAAAGAAGATAGGAAAAAGGGGAAACTACACAAAGGGCTCAGGCCCGGCGACTTCAGGAACAGCTGGCTCTTCTGCGGCCGAGGCCCCCACGGTGGCTTTAGGAGCTGCCTCGGTGACCTCGAGAACGATCTCGCCTTCTTCAGCTTGACCCTCCTGGTCGGTCCCGCCAGAGGTTGGAACCTCTACCCCCGCCTCCGCTTCTGGGATTTCGACCCCAGCGCCTGGTTGAAGCAGGCTAAGGTCGAAATCTGGGAGAAGCCGCCGCAACTGATTGCGGAAGTCCTTGAAGCCCTGGATGAGACCATTGACGCCTTCCTCTTCCATCAAGTTGCGAAACTCTTCCGATTCACGGAAGAGCTTGACGGCGTCCTGGGCCTGCTCCCGGGCCTCCTTCTCCCGAGCCTCATGGTAGGCGGCCTTCGCTCCAAAATCTTTATTTCTCTTTCGCGATCCGCGAGCAGAGATTGCACGTCAAGTAGACGGATCTCGAGATCTCGGACCTTTATTCGAGCCTCCCCCACCTCCTGCTCGCGTATAGCGAGCGACGATTCGGCCTCCGTCCGGCGGGCCTCCGCGGCGCGCACTTCGGACCTAGTCAAAGAGTGCGCGCCCTTCTCCTCTTCAAGTTCGGCGACCAGAGTCCGAACCTCGTCCTCGGCCGCCCCTAGCTTCGCTTGAAGCACTTTCTGCTCGGCCTCAGACGCGAGGAACTTTGTTTCGGCCTCCTCGCGCCCCCTTTGATGCCTTCGGGCCCGGTCCCGATAGTCCTGGATGATGTGAATCATCGTCTCGGTCTCGTGGAGGCGCTGCAAGAGGGGACATGTAAGAAACAGTCAAGCCAAAACACAAATTTGCATAGAGATAAAAGCTGACTTACTCGGATGGAAGAGCAAATAGCGGAGTCCATGAACTCGCCGTAGTTCATGGACCGAATTTTGGCCTGGTCGGCCGGGAGCAGCGCGACCCGAAGAACTTCGCGCGCCACTTGTACATTATCGAGGGCCGAGTCGCCCTCGAAAACAGCCCATCCAGGAGCGTAAGGCACCCGCTCCTGAAGACCCGAAGGACCCGCCAGACCGGCCTCAGCTGGCCTGGGTGCGGCCGACCCCGTTGCTTCTTGGCTATTCCCCGGCTCAGAGCTGGGGAATTGGGGTCGAGTAGACGGCTGACCGGACCGCTGCGTGGTAGAGGTGGGGCGTGCGAGCGCCAGATCTGCTGAGGTCCTCCCTCCCTGGTCGGAATTTGGAGCTTCCCGCCGATCAGGGACTTGCGAAATCGGCACCGGACACGGAGGTGCCATCGTGGCTCCGCCAGAGCCCACGCCCTCTCCCCGACCAGCCTCAGGACGCACGGGGCGAGAAGTGCGCGCCTCAACGGTTGTGGTCGTCGAGGTCTTCGCCGAGGTCTTTGCTTTCTTCCTCGGCTCGGTCGGTTCTCCTGAGAGTTCAGCCGCCCTCTTTTGGAAGCGGGCGTAAAGGACTTCGCTCTTGGTCACCATTTTTGCGATGTCTGCAAAGATGAGCAAAATTAGAACATTAGAACAATAAGGAAATAAGAAGTTGCTGTAACTATCCTTACCCTGAGGACGTGCCGAGCTCAAGCCCACGTTCACCAGGGCGTCCTCGCTAATGAGGCCGTTCAGCAAAATCCCGTCCCCAAGGCTGCGGATGGTATCGAAGATCTCCTGCTCACGCGGAGAAAGCTGGGGGAGCCTGTTGATGGATTTAAGTTGGGCCGGCCTCCACCTGGGGTCAAACCCCCAGGACCGTTCGGAACCCAGGAAGAAGAATTTCTCCTTCCAACCATGAATGGATGAGGGGGCACCATGAAAAAGTGGACGACCCACCCGGAGGGCGATATAGAGCCACTCCCCGTCTCCCGGGTTCGACTTAAAAATAAAAAGTCGCCGGAAGACGTTGACAGAGGTAGGAATCCCCTGTAGTAAACACAGTGATAGGAAACCCATCACTGCCCTCCAAGCGTTTGGAGTGAGTTGCGCCGGGACCAACTGGCATACCGCCAGCAACTCATTCACAAAGCTGTGAAGAGGAAATCGGAGGCCGGCCCAGAGTGACTCCGAGTGCACTCCGATCCGGCCTACCGGAGGATCGGTTACCCGATCCCTTCGCCTGGCGGGTTCCAAATGGAACCCGTGAAGAGGGAAAAACCACTCTTCGGTCATCTCGACCTCCAGGACACTCATGGTGGATACTACTTCGCTAGGCAAAGAACCCATTACAAGAGAGGGAAATCAAAAAGAAGGGGGACCTGGGAAAGACGCCGGAGAAAAGGGACTTCGGTCTGAGGAAGGCTGGGAGAATAGGAAGCTGGAAGCAGAAGGCAATAGAAAGAGGACAGGGGGCCGGGGGAGAGTTTATATAGACCTCCCCAACGGCCCGGATCAGCGAAGAAAGCACTGCGTCCTGGTTAGATGATAACACGTGTCGGCCTAAAAGACAGAACGACGCATTTAATTAGGGCTGGCGCTTCGAATGTCGAAGCGCCCCATCGGATCGTGCGGAAAGGCATCCGCAATCGAAGATCGTGCGGCCCCATCATGAGCCCACGACGCGAGGACGCTTCGTAAAAGGTGTCCCAATAATGAGGCTCTTCGGGAAAGAAGAGACGCCGCCTATTAAAGGCTCCTCGAAGCGTTCGATAATTCAAAACGCACAGTAAATCAAAATTTTCGGAATTCGTGATGACCCAATTAAAGCTACTTCCCGCGCCCCAGCTGATAGCCAACTGGGAGCTCGGAAGTCGGGGGTAGTGTTAGGGGAAAAACCCTAAGTCATATATCGACAGAGGCGCTCGGCCGAAGAGCGCCGACCGAAAAGCTGCTCGGCCAAGAAGAGCGCCGACCGAAAAGCTGCTCGGCCAAGAAGTGCCGACTGGAAAGCCACTCGGCCGAAGAGCGCCGACCGAAAAGCTGCTCGGCCAAGAAGAGCGCCGACCGAAAAGCTGCTCGGCCAAGAAGTGCCGACTGGAAAGCCACTCGGCCGAAGAACGCCGACCGGAAATCTGCTCGGCCAAAGGATGCCGACCAGAAAGGCACTCGACTAGAGGGCGTCGACCAGAGTGCGCGCCAAGAGGTGCCCCACCCAAAGCTGTTCGGTTAGAAAGTGCCGACCAAAGACAGCGCCAAGGCGCTCTGCTAGAAGGTGCTCGCCTAAAGGGCGCCGACCAGGAGTACTTGAAGCAACCCCGCCACAGGGCGCCCCATTGGGCGACCAGCTCGGCTCGGCACTCTTGCCGAGCCGATGCCTTAACCAAATGTTTAACCTCCGCCTAAAGTCCAAGGGACTGACAACTCCTACGGCTTGCGACCTGCCACTATCTCCAAGCCATCAAGGCATAAGATCTTCGCAGGTACTCGGCACGACCTGCCATTAATGCACGAGACTCTCTCAAGTCTCCGATGCACTCAGTCATTTAATGAACACGGCCCAAGACGATCTCCGGATCACTGAACCATCAGAGCGCATGGCTCTACCTGACCGCCGGTTCATTCGGTAATAAATGCACTTACCATCCACAGACCCCAGGCCCACTACGGCCGGCGGTTCAACCACTCCAACAGGTCCGATCGACCGTGACAACTCCCTGGTTCCGGTCTGATTCGGCCTTATTTTCCACCACGCCATTAATGGGCCAAATCGTGCCCAATTATCACATAACAGGACAAACCTCATGTCACCTCCCAGGTAACCGAATCCTCCTATAAAAGGGAACCTGGGGGGAAGAGGAAAGGGGGACCAAAAGCAAGAAAAAAAAAACCCGGAGCTGGAGAGAACCCTCCTAGACCGGGGGAAAAAGGAAGAAAACAGCACAGACACAATTGAACACAAGATTCTGTCTTCTCCACATACTCTCTCCCCTACTCTCTTCACATACTTGCCCCCTCTGACTTAGGCATCGGAGGGCCGGCGCCGGGAGCCCGGCCACCGGCTTTTTTGCAGGACAGGACAGGACTGGACGCACCACCCCTCTTTGGACGCTCCCACGCCCCCCGGCGGAGGACGCAGCCAGCCGGCGCACCACCGTCCGCCCCCTGCAGCAGCGGAGCTCCTCCTTCCCCGGCTTCACGGTGGCCCCCGGGTCCAATTTCCAGCAACACAACCCATAACCTATGTGGACTAGAAACACTGCAACACCGGATCTATTGGGGCTGACCACGAGCCGATTGTAGTGTTTATGATTAGATTTGAACCCTTAGTCAGATGAAGAGATCAAGGCTTAAATGGAGAGAGTATGCGAGGACCCATGCGAGCGTGTATTTAGTCTCACGTTGATTATTCGCTAGATAGATCTTGGGTTGTTACAGTTTGATCATAGAAAATTATCCAACATGTGGGACTCTCTTAGAATGATCTTTTAAAATAGTGGAGCATATCTTTTTGATATGTTCATTAAGTATATTTGGCTTTCTATCAGGCGCAAGTCTAGGATGTGAAGGTTCCAAAACTGGTTCAAAAATTTTGGTGGAAAATTTGCAGGTCGGTAAGCAAGCATAACTTGACTGGGATTTAATGATGGTGGTGGTGATATGGGCGATCTGGTGCAAGTGAAACTTGAGAGCCCCAGGTTTACATTTGTTGTAGCCTGCATTCTTCTTCCCAAGGTCGTGCGAGGAAGAAGCTGCATGCGTATTTGCTTGTCTGCCCGTCCTTCAATTTCAGCAACTAATAGGATGCCGGATTCAAATTTATTTTACCAAGGTTGAGGAGAAAGGATTGGTATGTATTTGGATGAAGGGGGATCGTTTGAGCTCGGCTTTTTGTTTTCCCCTACAAGAATGTTTTCATGAGAGCATCTAAAAGATATGTTCATAAACTAGCACATACATATAGCTCTCAATTGCAGTTCAAAGACACGATAGCAGATTACAGTTTTCCACCTTCATGATGCAACGGTCAAGAGAACATCCAATTGTGGAAGTGTCTCCACTGTAGAGAGCTGCCATTCGGTTTTACGCCATATAACGAATGCTAAAGGACTAAAAGACTTGAAGCCATGAGACATGCACACGAGGTTGACTGCAGACATCTCTAAGGCTTTCTCATGGCGAGAGCAGACATCACAACCAAGACCATGAAGAGGACTACTGCAACAAATGAGACCACAACTGCAGCGCTAATCTGTTGGCAAAACTCATCAAAGTGCAGGCAGATGGCAACCCAATTCGCTTTATCGCAGCTGCGGAGGCAGTAGCCATGGTCAGGGCTACCATTACCTGCATGTGTTAGGAAAAAAGCAACATAACCGTAATCAACAAGCCTTACTCCATCTATGTAAAGATTAATCATTTGATTTATCCATTACTAGAGAGGCTGATACGTCTATGAGCAAAGTTCTTCACTACCTTCTAAAATGAGACGTTAGGAGTTGATGACAGACAGTTCGAGACTTACAGTGTCAAAGATGAGGAGCAAAAGCCATGGACCGATTGGTTGTGGCCGGCAAATGCTGATGATGGAGAAGGGAAGGGGGAGGACAAGGTAGCCTGCTGCTATCGCATTCCCAACCACAGAGAACCTGAAACACACCCTTGTCAACCAGCTGAGCCACGTCTAAATTATTGGTTTATTTATTAATGTGAGCTTTTTGTCTATGATATGATCAAAATTCTGAGAATTGTTAACGTCTTCTTGATAACGTACTGCTTCAAACTCAAACATAAACATTTGATTCAAGTACGTCAATTCAATGAAATTGATCCTAACAATAAAGCAGGGAGATCGGAGAACTCCGCATGGAACTGATAGTAGTGAGCAAAGAAAGGGAGGGTCTCATCAGTAGTTCCCATGCAGTAAGAGCAGCACCAATGGCAAAGATACTCAGAATGAAGCCGAAGAAAGCAACGCCTCTCCTTCCATCCTCCTCCATCCCTAGTCCTTCTGAAATGGCAAAGCAAGCTTTCTGGGCAGTTGCAGGGGGCGCAGAAGGTGCGGCAGGAGCTCTGACAATAGCATCTGTACTCGAGTTCCCGATGGTGATTGCAGTAGAAGGGGCAGCTTCACCAGTGTTCATGTTGAGAAGTGGCTTAGGTTGCAATGGATGAGAACTCGTTTATAGAAAGAGAGCCAACAATTAATAAGTTTCAGCTAAAGGTATATCTTTCTTTAGAGTTCTGTGAGGAAGTTGGAGGTGGTGGTGCAGTTAAAAGGAGCTGGAATTGAGTAGCAGTTGTTAAGTAATCTCCATCCACCAGTAAAGTTCCAATTATTTGCGTTTGACCACTTACAGATGTTTCTCAATGTTTTTCTGCACCCTGGAGTATACTGAACCTTTTTACACATCTAGCTACATCGCATGGTATATTGCTGTCTAATGCAATGGATTTATTAGTTTATAGTAGATGATACATGGACAAAAGAATGGGTGACTTCATAAATCTATTGTTAATTTGAGCCTCCAACAGAGTGAGATAGAATGGTGCACCGGAAACCATTTAACTTGGAACATGGCTAAGACATTGATAAATATAATGTATTTTAGAGTTCGACAAAGAAAGTTATTTTAACTTGAAGAGTAGAAGGTACGGTAAAATTATATCTTTTCCAGTTCATGGTTGCGCCTTGAGAGATAACTGGAAGTAGAACTTTAATCAGAGAATGAAATCTCTTTGCTTTCTCATATTATAAACTTTATCTTATATGGATTTCGTTTAAGCATGCACTCATCTTTTAATCTGTTTTGGCGTCTTGGTTGGAGACGCACGGAGCTTGGGAAGGAACTTGCAAATCAAAAGGTCATATGCTGATAAAATGGTTGAACTGAGGCACTGCAGCCATTTTGAACCTTTTGCGAGGAAAACCTATGACCCTGGTTGAACTGATTCATTAGAGGTCACAGACTCACAGTCAAGACTGACACTGTTGCACACCAGTCCACAAATGTCCACAGAGTTCAAAAGGCCTAGTAACAGGAACCACCCAGATGTAATTTTATCTTTCAGTGTAAGACTATCTAACCAAAAGAGCAACTATACTGACAACCACATATCACCAGATCCGAGTCTTTCAGCATCAGCAGAGGGATGTCTGAAAATAGCTACAAAGGAAACTAAAGAACAAGTAGAAATTTTCAATATAAAGAACTTCATACTCATCTTGGACAAACAGGGACAGAAAATATGTAAAAATGATGACAATTGTGACGGTAAAAACCAGAAGCAGTTATTCTACAGTAGGAGAAATCACCAAGAAGCGAGATTTTATAATAAAAAGATGACAACCACTATACAAAAAACCCCAGCATCAACAGAACTAATTGAAAAGCAAAATAATAATAATAATAATAATACTGTAGCAGGCTATAGAAAAAAAAATGGAAGGAATTTTCAGCATCTAGAAATCCTCCATTTAAAACGATGCCAATGTACCAAGAAAGATAGGTGCCGAAGAGGGCCTCATCGCACAGGAAAGAAAATTTATGAAGGGATTAATATGCGCCTTCTGAAATTCAAATATCCATGAGTAAATCATGATCTGCATGATGGAAGAGTGAGGCCTCCACAGCAAGCAGCAATTATAATATACAGCAAGAGGACTATTGCAAATGTCAGCCAGGCTCTGCAGTGAGAAAAGTATGGTTGACCAAAATCAGCATACACAATAACTTGCAAATACAAGGCTACAAGTAAACTATCTGGAGGAAGATTAATAGAACCAAACGTAAGTTTGTAAAAATAAATAAAGGCATGCTCTTACCCTGCCTCAAATACATCATTCAATATGCAAGTACATTCATATGGATCATCCAGTCAATAAAATATCAATTTGACAGGCCATATTTGCAATTTAAACAACGCACATAAATGAAGCAAAATAAGTGACAAGCAGACCCTATAGCTAACATTAGCTAGAGTGTAGAGTGGAGTACTATTGACAGTCATTCTTGTACTATATCCAGTTAGTAGCCAATAAACGCGCTACGACTCATTAGTCAGATGGCATGTTGACATGGCAAATCAATGCCTGGGGTTGAAACAGATAATAGAGCATTTGAATTGTTAGGGCATTGCAACTTGGCCCACTTCGGCTTGTAGGATCCAAACGTATGCAATAAATAAACATAACATGAATTATTAACTAAAGACACCCCGATACCCCTCACAGATACAGACAGAACCAAACTACTAAAAGCACATAGCGACTGGGCTACTTCAACACCAAGAAGGCAGACCAGCAAGCTAAAGGCCTGTACGTAAATGATCTTTCACCAATACTAGCATAAATCTGAAAGTGACAAATTTGGGAAACCTAAATACCACATCATTAGAAAAAGAGGCTTAAACCCTAGTCTTTGCTCTTAAGATATGCTTAGCCAAATACAAGTCTGGTATAGGAGGTTGTGACAATGAGGCTCATAGTCCTCAGTGGAGCCAATATAGCAGTATGATCAAACATTGAGAAAGTTTTCTTTGCCATAAGGAATTGATTGATAATTTGTTAAGCAAGAAGCATAGCACAAGGATAGCTGCGACTAGAAAAGTTCAAAAGATATAGTGCTTTTTATATAACAAAGGTAGTAAAAGGCACTCCAGCCACAAGGAAATGATCGAGAGAGCTCCAGCCACCTACACAAAAGAAGACCGATTGGAGTCCATAAGCATCGCCAAATCATTGATCCAAACTGCTTGCTAATCAGGTTGACTGACTGCTTACTAAAAATGAGCTTAAAAGTAGTAAAAACCCCACAGTTTGCCTGTGATCAAAATCAAAATTAGATTGACAACAGACCCTTTTGTTCCAATTCTCTCCACACTTTCCCCACCATGCACGAGGTAAAATGTCTGCTACTTCCAACATTATACTTTGAAGGCACAGCATAAAAGCCAAAAGTGAAACCATTAGGAAAGAATCCAAATAACCATCTATTTTCATCATCTTTTCTAGTTCCAGCTTCATCGAAAGATTTTCATCTTTTCCTCCCCCTTCCAAATCTTGTTACAGATTTTTAATCCCTCAAGGCCACCCTTTTCCTTAATTTCTCAAGTAAAGAAATTTGTTTCCATATCTGATAGAAAATAGATAACAAGTTCCCAATCTCCTGAAATTAGGTTATTCAATCAAGGCCAATCAATCTATCTGTTATCTCCCAAGTCCTGGTACGGGAGTGTACCAACTTAAAGGATTCCAATAGTCCATTTTTTACTTAGAAGTCTTAGTGATGTTTAAAGTTTTTTATGTCAAGCTCTGCAGAATTACTGTAGCAGGCATTATCCATTGTACTGTAGCAGAGACTGTAATAGTACTGTAGCAGCAACTAGTTAGGTGCTTTTGTGTCTTTCAGTTATCTTCTTCTTATGTTTTAGTTGATGGCTAGGATTTCCTTTTAATTCAAGGGTTAATATTTTATGTTCTTAAGGATTAGAGCGTACATAAATGTTGTAGTCATTTCTTTTGGGAGACAATGTTGAGATGATCTGATGAAAAGAAAGAAAAGAAGCCAAGGTTCAGCTATCCTCCCTCTCCTATTACTCTCTCTCTTCATTTCTTATTCTTCTTTCCTCTTATTCTTCTATCTTTACTCTATCGATGATCTATTTTCCCCTTCCATGTT
The DNA here is from genome assembly GCF_009389715.1 of Phoenix dactylifera. NCBI lineage: Eukaryota > Viridiplantae > Streptophyta > Magnoliopsida > Arecales > Arecaceae > Phoenix > Phoenix dactylifera. Next base: position 228,746 of record NW_024067760.1, read on the forward strand.
CATACTGTTCATTTTCTGCAGTCGATAACTGCTCTTGGATCTGATTATACTTGGAGCTATAATCAATTTATTTTGCACTACTTTGATCCCTTAAGACCACTAGAAGTCTTGCCATCCATTATTAACCCTTACACATATATATAATATATTATATTACAAAAGAAACACTTTAAAGTTCAAAGTACTTATCTCCATTCATAAAACCCTAAATCCTTTTTTCAAAACCCTAATCCTTCACTTCTAGGTCACCATTAAATGTAAACAGCCCTAATTGCATGCTGTCGTACATCAATTTGACATCAGAGCTAAAGGTCCTGCTCTGCTCTTCCTCTCTTTTCCTTGATCCCTTTGATTCTCTTTGTCCTTCCCCTTTTACCATGAGGGACTTACTTTCATGTTATTCATCAACATGTCAAATACAAGAAGGTTTTCAATAATGATCCTGCATCACTTAGAGCTGTGTTGCAAATATATGCTATAGTGTAAGGTTTTGACAAAGCATTAATGTGGATGAAGGTCCATCTTATGGCAATGAGAATGTTGCAACTAAACTGAGGACCTGTCCATCAAAGGCCCTAGAAGCCATGATCCTCCATATCAAGGACTTGTAATGGAAAATTTGTCAATCAAGAAATTTGTAGTTGATGATGCATCTAGCATCTTAAAGGAAGAAGATCAAAAGATTGAAGACCAACACATGGAGCTCTCATGGCAAGATCATGTTATCACTCCAGAGTCCACTATCAAGATCAAGCAATATGAAGATCCATTCCTTGTTGATTTGCTGGATTCATCAAGCAATTCCATCCAGTGGATGATTACAGGTTGCTGGTCAACAACCAAAGGACACCATAATGACCAATGTAACACCCCAACTCTACAATATTCTATTTATGGCTGCTTGTATGGTTGAGCTAAATACAGTTTACCATATAGCTATTAGTGTGTATATGATCCAGTTAAAACTTTGAGGAGTTATCTTAGGAATACGTGGAGATATTGAGGATCAAAAAAAAATTGCTACGGAGACCCTAAGTGTAAAACTAGACAAATGCAAGGACTAAATCTAAAAGGCCATAGGCTGGGACACCTCATGCTATCTCTAATTAATGCTATCTCTAATACTTGCCACCTCATACTTGTTACCACCTCTTTAAGCATTGCCACCTCATGCCTGACATGCCACCGTGGCATCAGGCCAGTTCAGTTGTTCGGGTCTGAACTGAGCAGAACCACCCAATTGCGCTCGGTTCGGAGCGAATCAGGGTAGTTTGAGCCCCATACCCTTTTTTCTTTCCCTTTTCCTTCTTTCTTGCCCATTTCCTACTTTGCCTCCTTCCTTCCTCTCCTTTTCTTCTCCCTTCCTTTTCTTTTTCTTCTCCCTTCCTTTTCTTTCTTTCCTTTTTCTTCATACTCCTTTCCTTTTTTTCTTTCCCTTCCTTTCTTTCTTTCCTTTCCCTCTTTCTTTACTTTCTTCTTCTTTCCTTCCCCTATTTCTTTCATTTTTCTTCTTCTTCCCTCCCTTTTCATCTTCCTTTTCTTCTTCTTTCCTTCCTTTCCTTTTCCTTCTTCTTTCCTTCTGTGGATAAGGAGTACTGTAAACATCCATAAACCTTAATTGGGTACTTTGAATATCAAGTAAGGCTTAATTAGATACTTTGAAAGTACATTACATTAGTATTAAACATCCATAAACTTTAAAACAAGTGTCAAAAATAAAAAAAAAATCAAAGAATGTTGTGCCAATACCGAACTGGCATACATTGCATACCAAATGTTGGTATGGAACGGTTCAGCATTATACGTACCGATCAGGTACCAGTACAGTACCCAATACCGAAACTGTAGACTATGCTTCTTATTAATATTTCGAGATAAATCAACGTGAAAATTTTGTTTCCATGCTTGGAGTAGTTTTTTTGGAATATAAACTTATTAGTCCCATGAAAACTATAAAAAGTAACACTAAATTGCTTGTAATTGTACTACATATCACTACAAAATTTGCAATTGTTATATCGTTTTAAAAGATGAAACCCCTAGTTAGTGATTTAGTAAACCCTTGACTATGGGTGTAATCAACGTCGGCATAACCATCCCAAAGCACCCATTGTGGGACGCACCAACCCGATCAATTACTAGGATGGTTCGGTGGTTCGGCTCGGTAAAAGGTCTAAACTAGGTTGACCAAGCAAAACTACCTAGTTTCACTCGGTTTGGGCAGTTTGGGGCAGTTCAGGCCCCTTACCTTTTACCCCTTTCGTTTTTTCCTCCTTTCTTTCCTTTTTACTTTTTTCCTTCCTTTTTTCCTTTCCTTTTCTCCTCCTCCTTTCTTTGTTTCCTTTTACTTCTTTCTTTCCTTTCTTCCCTCTTTTCTTTTTCTTGTTCCCCTCCGTCCACTCATTCCTTCTTCTTCCTTTCTTTCTTTCCATTTCTTCTTCTATCTTTCCTTTCTTTATTTCTTTTCTTCTCCTTTCCTTCCTTTCTTTTCTTTTTCTTTTTTGGCAGCCTAAAGTTGGCGGTAAGCAGTATCCAAAATAATCAATATTGGAAAACATATATGAGAAAAGATGCTCTGCATATGAGATTGGTGATGAGTAGCTTTTACAGTTCACAAGAAAGCTACCACTATTCATAGAAGAAGCAAAAAAACTAAAAAAAGCATAGAGAAAAGCTACATGCCATGAAATAACTAAAACCCAAAATAAATAAAAAAATACCAAGACCACAATTTTTTCTCTATTTCCGAAAATCATCAATAGATGCATGAGATATTTTCCAAAGAAGAAACTAGATGTTAAATCAGTATAAACACCAAATTATTCTGGAACTATAATACTAAATCTGAGAAGTATAGCACCAAGATCACCTTTCAAGATTGCATAAATTAAATTCAAAAAACTAAACATGATAATATATCAAAAAGACATTGGAATTTTTATTACTAAAATATTTTAATCCATTATCCGGATCTTATGATTTGGATGAAAATAGCCTTATATATTTCGGTTCACATCCTGGGATCAGGATCTTTTAGGATCATAAGATCTCCTTTCCTTCATTTCTTGCTTTCTTTTTTCTTCTTCTTTCCTTCCTTTCTTTCTTTCCTTTTTCTTCTTCTTCCCTTCTTTTCCTTTCTTACCTTTTCTTCTTCTTTCCTTCCTTCCTTTATTTCTTTCCTTTCTCTTATTATTCCTTTCAAACATTATAAAACTTAAAACAATCCTCAAAAAATAGAAGATAAAAAAATATTGTACCTGAACTCGGTATGCATTTGCATACCGAGTTCAGTATAATATGTTGGTACCGTACCATATCGGTCAGGTATCGATTTGGTACCTGATACAAAAATGCAGACCTTGGGTATAATTGTGAGCTACAGTGAACCACTAACCAACGAGTGCAATAGTTTGATTATGAATGAAAATTGGCCAACAGGTAATAATAGCTGGCATATAAATGAAACTTTGACCAGCAAGTACAATAGTTGATCCAAATCAACTCTTAGCTAACGGCTTATTAATCATTGAAAGCCTAACCAAAGGGTATGTAGTTACTGACCATTGGTGTGAAATTAATTGTACCAAGTGTTTTCAAGTTTTCAATGAATTCAAGTGTTTCAAGAGTACTACAAGCATTTAAGTATTTCCGAGACAAGATTTGCCGTGTCATTACCGGTACCATCCTATTACAGTGTTGGTACATAGTACAGTATGATAAGGTTTGGTGTACGCGAGTGTCGGAACGACATGGCACCACATACCGGTTTGGTATGTGTACATACGATACCAACCAGTATGGCAAAGCTTGCCCAAGAATATTCTAGTGTTTCTCACATAACTATACCAGAAATTATGTTTATTTTGATAAATATTATTAATAATTTGTGAGTTTCAATTATAACCAATTTATGATACTCCCACCCAAGGCCCGCCGTACCGGTAACCGGTCGCGTACCGGTGGCCGGCCGGACCGGTACGGTACCGCGGTCCGGTACGTACCGGCTGGTACGGTTCCCGTACCGGTCCGGTACGTACCGGCTGGTACTGGTCCGTACCGGCCGGTACGCGGTGGTTTCAAAAACTACAGCGCGCGGCGCTGTGGTCTAAAAAAAAAAAAATCGTACCGGTGCGAACCGGCCGGTTCGCACCGGTACGAGGCCGGTACCCGGCCGGTACGGGCCCGAACCGGCCGGTACGGGCCCGTACCGGCCGGTTCGGATAAAAAACCGGAAAATACCGGTTTTTATCCCGTTCCGGTACCGGTCCACGGCCGGACCGGTACGGCATTCCATGCTCCCACCCTTTTGCTATGATTAATCTTAAGTTGTTCACTATGTTCGCGTGCCTGCTGAGCTATGTAGCCCATCATTGAATTATGACATTTCATAGTGAGAGACTGATTAACATTGTGCTACTTAAAAGCCTAAAGTGCATTTGGTTTACACTAGTGAAGCTAATGAAAGAAAGTTCCATTTGTGTATATTAAAGTGATTTTATAGCTGCAGAGGTGATAGTATTAATAGTGTGAGGAGAGCGTTCTGTAACGTACTTACACTAAGATGTAATATTCATCTATATAATGAACTATTTGTATATTATACGACAATGGAATGAATTGAACATTGTTATGACTTCAAGACAGTGAGCTAACAAAATTTAAATTTGGATGAGATTTACCTTTGCTCTAACGATCAAATGGCCATTACTTTACTATTACATGACTCGATGCTTAAGTTGAGAATTAGTGTTTTCAGAGCAATTAATCAAATCTAATTGAAGTCATCAGTTTCCATAACTGGAGTCATGCTCAGGACTTGCCAGATCCAGGATCTGTAGCATGGCAACAGACTAGTGATGTGATAGCATGACAATCCTGCATATACCTATGACATCAAATTTTGAAGACTCAATGGTGGATCAAGCTTCTGCATGACAGCTAGATCTTGAGGATGATAACCATGCAACCAAAGCAAATGATATGGAAGTGTACTAATTAAAAGATTCTAAGGGTCCATGTTTTACTTAAAAAGTTTTAGTGAAGTTTAAAGATCCTTCTATGTCAAGTTGCTGTAGCATTACTGTACTGGGTACGATTCATGGCACCGTAGCAGGGACTGTTCATAGTACGATAACAGCAACTTATTGGAGTCCTTTCTATCTTTTACTACTTCTCTTCTTATGTTTTAATTGATGGCTCAGGTTTCTTTTTAATTCAAAGGTTAAGATTTTATGTTGTCAGAGATGAGAGTGTATATAAAGGTTGTAATCCTCTCTTTCAGCAATGATTTAAGATCATCTGATTAAAAGAAAGAAAAGAAGCCAAGGTTTGACTATCTTGCCTCTCCTTCTCTTATTCTCTTTCTTTATTTCTTCTTCTTCTTCTTTGTCTGATTCTTCTATCTTTACTCTACTGTTCTTCTATTTCCCTTATTATTCCATGTTCTTACTGTTTATTCTCTGTGGTTGACAACTGATCTACATCTGATTATACTTGGACAGTTGGACCTATAATCAATTCATTTTGCACTACTTTGGTCCCTTAAGACCTCCAGAAATCTTGCCATCCATTACTAACCCTTAAAAAAGGAACACTTCAAAGGCCTTATCCCTGCTCATAAAACTCTAAATCCTTTTTCCAAGACCCCAATCCTTTGGCTTCTACATCCACCATCTCACGTAAACAACCATAACTCCATGCTGTCTAACATCAAGTCTCCTATCATCTATCACTGCCAACTTCATGTCCTAAATTTTCTATCAAGATGAACATAAAATCATTCACCTGCTCAACATTTATAACTGTCTCCCTTCCCCCCTTAAGCACATCCATTGATTGGTTAAATCTCTAATGCTATGTGCTAAGAAAGTACACCTCCTTCCTCACCCAGAATAGGGTCTGGGCAAACCCAGTCAACGGATCCCCTACCCTCTTTCACAATATCTTAATTAACTCCCTCCACTCATCCTTCTTACAAGACAGGTAAAATAGAAAGGAAATTACCTTATGACTTATGATCTAGGACTTCGCAATTAAATAATTACTTTACCCATCCAACTGTCTAGCCAAGAAGTATCATGAAAAATTCTATCTTGTAGAAATAAGGAGAGAATAATTTGATGTCAGAGTAGGCACTTACAAAAGCTTGGCCATTTTTCATCCAAAGTGCTCGGCGAAGGCGTCTGGACTGCTTCTTGAAATGGGAAGGCGCTATCTTGCATTGTAGCAGTTTTGTCAACAAGAAGTGCAATTCTATCTCCTCTGTCCAATATCTTCTCTATATTTTCAACCATGATAGTGTGTATCTGCAAAAATTTAACGATTATATAAGTTTGACAAATATAACCATGCTGCAGGGCCAATTGCATTAAATGCCAGTCAGCAGAAAATCAATGACTATTTGACAAGTTAAAAGAATAAAAAATGCTACAATATTTTTTAATCTCTTAAAATGAGATCTACTCAGGGATGCATCTTAAGCATGATACACAAAAAGTACTGCTAATTAAGCAAGTTATTGCGTTCATATAAAACTGTAAGGATCATGAGATAGTGGCAGCAAAAAGCCTTGACATGTGGAGGAAGGTGGTTTGATCTCAAGATTATGCTTTTTACTGTTGCATCCTGCACCCCCCCCCTTCTCTTTAACAGTAAAGATCTAATTTCAATAAAGGAATATCACAATTGAAGAATGAAATTTTATATCTAAGATTTTTTTTTTGGGATACAGTTTATAACTTAGATTTTTTAAAATTCATAAGTTATATATAAAACAAAAATCTATTAAAAGAACATCCCTTTCTTCCCTTTCTTATGGTTCAAGCATCAAGTAAAACCAAGGAGGAGAAAAAAATACTGTACTTAAGTTAATGCATGCAGAACCTAAAGGAGTATCCAAGAAATCTAATCAGGGAAGTCCACCATAATGAAAGCCTTCATAGAAATCTGCCTGAAGTGTTACTAGATTCTAAATCTACAAGTCTACAAAACCTTAGTAAGCATGAGAAAGTCAAGCAGGAAATTCTGCTTCATCAAAAGACTTTCATAACCTTTTGGTTGAAATTTGTCAAGCCAAATCTCGACAAAACTATCTCAAAACCCCATTAGAGGAAGAATAGTCAAATGCAATCCCTTCTTAGCAACAACATACTTATGTCTGGAAATTAAAATAGGTATTATGATATAGTACCACAGAAAATTAAAAAAGAAAGGTACCAAACAAGTGTCAAGTACTGTCCCCCAATATTTTAGATTGACAAACAACTATTTTTTGATGTTTATATGCAGTGTAGTGCTTCTCGGCAAGAATAAAGCATCTGCTTAATGTATTTAATAATTCTAAGCAACATCCAAATTGATCTGAGATCAACAAGAATGGAAAAGGCAATAAATGGTTTCAGTGGCAACGGCATACGCCTCAATAATATTAAAAAACAAAAATATTTTAGGGGGAAATAACAGGACTGCCATACAGGCTTGAAGAACAACATGTCAAATGTTATTTGCATTTGCTACCTGAAAGAAGTGCTTCCTTCCTGTACCGAAAAAAAAAATGAAGTACTTTCCTTTTTGAGCTAATAAGCATAAACTTGCCTCACTGACTTCACCTCGCATACGGTTAAGCGTATCAACACTTGGATTACTGGAAAAGAATTCCATCTGCTGGTGTAGCACTCTAGAGAACTCATCATTCATCGCATAAGCTAATGCAGAATGAGCAACTCTGCCATAAGTTTTTCATAAATCTCATGTGGAATATCCTCCAAGTATAAAAAAGGAACCCTCCCTACAGAAAAAAAAAGAACATGAAAATGAAAACCAAGGTAAAGAAAGTGAAACAGAATTTTTCCAAAATAAACCTGAACATCCAACCAGGTATATAAGGAAAGTGTATTTTCCAAGTCATTAAGACTATTTTTATGGAATAACTCATTAATAAATTGCATATTGATTTTGAAAGGCAGAAGATATGTTATTGCTTGCCCTTCTTTGCATTCCTTTTCTTTTCCAGTGATAGTTGTGGTAGGATGCAGGAAAAAGGTAAATGAGAAAAGAGAAGAGGGTCATACTAATTTCCCTTTGGGCTTGAGTAAGAGAGAATAAATAACATCAAGCCAGTAATCAGGCATCAAAATATTTAGCATAGTAAACAACATAAAGTCAACATAATTTCCACAGAAAGGCATCTTTCCTCACCTCTATTTCCAAAGAATCGACAAGTAGGTCATCAAAGAGAATTTTACAAGATTCAGAGACCTATGAATGTATATTTATCAACACATGACGATTTAATGCTTGGATAATTGAAAAGAGCAAAAAGACGATTCTTCAACTTTCTCTGCTTAATATCCTTTCCCAGATGGAGTTGGGACACAAGATGCATCATGAGAAAGGCTAAAAAACTCTTCCATGAGTCTCATGTATATATACCACTCAAGTAGAGGCCATAGCAATTCCTACATTACAGACATTAACATAAATCGAAAACCAATTCTTGCCAAATAAGCAACAACTTGCAACAAAACTTTATCCTCGAAGGATCCAAACTCATGCACTTTCTATGAGTGATCTTTGCTAAGGATGGCGGAACCATCCTGAACCGCCCATCTCTGAACATACTGAGCCATACCAATCTCGTATTTTTGATGGTCAGCGTGGCAATAGGCTTCGCTTCGTAGACTGGTTTCCCAACCGTTGCAAAGATTTCGCGAGGAATGGTCAGGGCGGCGCGGGGATGTGATTCACCAAGCTGGGGCGATTCCAGTTTTGTGCTCAGATTCAGGGGGAGAATATGTCTCATCAGCTTTCTCTCAGTTTACAACCACTCATGGAATTGATCATCAGTTCTCCTGCGAATATAGCTCACAGCAAAATCGGTGGCAAACCGGACGGTTCCAGCAAGCAAAATGAGAAACGAGCGACGGAGGGGGGAGAGGGAGAAAGAAAGAGAGAAAAAGAGAGAGACAAGGGAGGAGCGAGAGCGAGAGGGAGGAAGAGAGAGGGAGGGTGGCGGACGGGCAGTGGAGGACCGCAGAGGGCTGAGGAGCCGTGCGGAGGGGTAGAGCAGGAGCTCTATCTTTGGTTCTCCTATTTCATTCGAAACAGGAGTCTGAGAGGAGGGCCCCTTTTTCATTTCAAAAAAAACTAAATGAAGTCGATCTCCCTTCCTTCCCCTCTCTCTCTTCCTCTCTCCGTTCTCCCTCTCCCCCAGCCTCTCTACTGCATCGATACGGGCCTGGCATGGAACAGCACAAGGGCATGCCGAATCATTGCCGTCGGGCAACCGGTCCGAGCCTTGATACCAGCACAATCGTTGCTATAACGGCAATATAAATCAAATTGGATTAAACATAATAATAGCTTTGCTTTAAATTAGAAACAAAACAATTAATTACATGCCCAATGTTTGGGAAACCCCAATAGATCGTTTACCTAAAATTCATGCCCTAACATTTGGCCCAAAAAAATAAGTGGAAAAATCCACATTCAACAAATATAAAGCAGCAGATCAATTGGCATTGGTAGGGGTGTCGAGGGGAGAGCAAAGGTAGGGAAGGTATCAAACACGGTGTCTTACTTATTATCGAGATATTTAGTAACGTAAATTTTTATCATAGATGGCCTTAGGTTTAAGTGTCTCTAATACAATGAAAGTACAATTTTTTTTTGAAAAATGGGTAGCCAATTATCTTGTATGGGATAAAAAAAACTCACCTAATATGTAGGTATATGCCATTTAAAGAAAGAAAGAAACCAGGGCAAGAAGCGCTTGCTATGATCTTGTTTCTTTAAGTGTGGGGGCACAAAAATTGGGAGTAGAAGAGTGTTTATCCAAAGAAAAAGGAAGGAGAAAAAAAAGACAGAAGCAGTTCATCCTTTTTAACCACCAAAAATGTCAACTACCTTAAAGACCGCCACCTTTATAATTCATTTTTTTATTTATTTATAGTGCGTACGGGCCATTGCTTGGTGCAATGATAAAGGCTTAGGCCGACAAGTGCATGGCACTGGTTTCAGTCCTCTATCCATTTTATATCCACCTAAAGTGTCAATTACCTTAGAGGCTGCCACTTTTATAATATTTTTTTATTTATTTATACTTTTAGGGGTCATTACTTAGTTCAATGGTAAATGCTTGGGCTGACAAATACAATGGTACAGATTTGGTCCACCCTTTTTAAGATCCACTTAAATGTCAACTACCCTGGAGATTGCCAACTTAAGTGTCAACTACCTTAGAGAGTGCCGCTTTTTATAAATTTTTTTTCTTTCGTCACTCTATAGTGCATAGGGGTCATTGCTTGGTGCAAAGGTAAGGGGCAATGTAGGCCGAACCGAACCGAACCACCCAGTTCGGCCCATGCCGGTTGGAAACCGAGTTATTTTACTTATTGGAATTGGTTCCGGCCTCGAACCAGCCGGAACCATTCGGAAACCGGCCAATTTCGCTCAAACTCGGTGCAAACTGTCCAATTCGCACCGAGTCGACCCGGTTTAAAACCAGGCCACCTCCCCCTCTACTTCGTTTTGTTAAAAAGAAGTGTCTGAAGGCCTTCCCAAGCAGTTTTTTTATGAAGTTTGTTTAGCCATAAGACAGCTAAACGATTCTCCTTTCTCCCAACTTTGCAAAATCACACCGATTCAGCATGATTGAAGCAAAATCCAAGCCTAAATAAGGTGTGCTTCTCTCCCCTATTCATTCTTTTTTTTTTCTGTGAAGGACAATAGGTAATGAACAACTACTACTAACCTAGGGCTGAGGATTCTAGGGTTTAAATTGGGAATTTACAGTTTTTTTCCATTGAAAAATTAAAATCAAGAGCGTGCTGGAATTTTTTTGGCAAAAGTCTGATTCGTATTAGCATAAAAGGTCTATGGGAAATAAAGTATGCTTTCAATAAAATGATTAGAAGAAGGCATTGGTTATAACTAGATGACAAAAAAAATGAAACGAGAGAAAAGGATAAAGGGGAGGGAAATAATAGTACTTGGACTCACTCTAGGACCTAGGAGTCACAACATAGGATTCAAAAGTCTCACAACTCCATTGTGGAATCACACCACAAGAGTAAAAGAAAACAAAGATCCCATTCTTTCATCCAGAATCTGCATAAAAGTACTTTTAACTTGATTCACATATTTAAAGAAACAGAAAACCCTAAGAACATACCTTTGACCCCCTAAAATACCCCTTATAATGCATCCATTTACTGTTGATAGTTATTATAGCACGAAAAGTAAAAACTAAAATGCAAGAGAGATCCCAAGCCATGCTGTCTTCTAACCTCAGTCTCCAGCATAGTAGTATGAATAAAATCTTACATTGTGTCTCTATTTCCATTGTCTCTATTCCGCCACTACATTGCATGGTGGATTCATGCTTTCTCAATTATAACCGAATTTATACCATGTTTTACCAAGTGTAGACTTTGATTAAATCCTCCTTCCACCTTCCGTTAAATTCAATCTAAGATATAAGGATCAATAATATTTGGGGTTTGAAACCTATTCCTACGTCACATACCTATTACTCCACATACTCCCATGCAAGGACCACTAAATCGTTCCTGAACTAGGTGGTTTGGGACGTACCAAACCAGACTGAACAATCGTTTGGATAGTTTGGCCGATCGATCCAGTTCTCTCTCTTTCTATAAAAACCCCTTCGCCCTCCTGAACTTGTCTTTTCTCTCTATCCCTCTCGACCCTTCTCTCCCCCTCTCCGATATGGTTCGAATGGTCGATCCAGTTCCCCTTTTCTTTATAAAAGCCTCCCCTCCCTCCCGATCCTCTCCCTCTCTCTCGACTCTTCTCTCCCTCTTGCTCTCTCTCCCAATCTCTCAATTCCTCTCTCCTTCTCTCCCTCTCTCTTGATTCTACTCTCGAAAGCTTCCTCTCCCCTTGCCCCTCCCTCTCTTCGATGCTACGTCGCAACCAACAACTCCATGATAATGATGGCTCCAAGTACACCTCTCCCTCTTCCCTCTCTCTCAACTTACTTGAGAGCGTCCTCTCCCCTCCACCCCTCTCTTAATGCTCCACTATATTTGATGACTACAACAACGGTGCCGGCTAGGGTAGGGCTCGACAACAACGAGGTACGCCTCTCTCCTCCTATCTCTCTCTCCCTCTTTTTCTCATTCTCCACCCTCTTCCTCTCCTTCCTCCATTTTCGGTACACCTCCACTCCGTACGATATGCACAAGGTAGCAATACTAAACCGGAGCATCAGCCGAAACATCCTCTGACACCGGCAAACCTAGCTCCTATACCTTGTACCACTTGAAAAACTAACTAACATGAAATCTTTCATTCCCTACATGGATTATGGTACCTCCTAATAGAATTTCCCTACATGTTCTATGGGTCTAATTAAAAGTTGTATTAAAACCTCTTGAGATACCATTATAGATTTATTCTAATTATAGAATCATAATTTTACAACCAAAGTCCACATATAACAATACCTCCCAAGGGCCAAATTTGATATGTTTAGGAAATTGTCAACATGGAATGACCTTAATGCTAGCCTTAGAGTTACTAGAAAAACTCTCTTAAAGACCAGTATGTGTTTTGAAGGAATCATTTGGCAATTCCATGTTATGATTCCAAAAACAATTGATATTCATTTAAAAATAATAATCCTCCCAAATAAATGTCTAAGCTAAAATCAATTTTTATCAAAGGACAGTCTGTAAGTCTTACTTAATATTTGTTTAAAGAATCACAGAAGTCAAAGAATTTTTCTTCTTGCTTTCAATGGAAGCATATAAGTTATCACTTTATGCATCTATTATGAATCAAATGTGCAAAAACACTGAGACCTTCATGAGTTTGATGGTTACAGTTTTCTCCAACATTTGGAGTCCAAGCAGTTTGGACCCCTAGAAGGCCTAAGCTCCAATCCAAGTTAATCTTTGCTACATGATGCACCAATGCTTGGCCCACCCTATGGTAACCTAGCATGAAAGCTCTATCCTATGCAAAACTGGGTAGCAAAACCTCCCTCTCCTTTTATGTAAATTTTTTAAAAAAAAATAGAAAGAACTACTATATGCAGCAAAAAAAAAAAGATATGACATACTCTCTGAGTGACCCTTCCAATAACAACTGAACTAATGATGGCAGAGACTTGCTATCCTCCACCACCCGGCCTCCCCTTCATCTTCCCATTGTTCCTCCATCCCCCTTTCCAAGAACCACACCAAACTCCCCTCCTTACATCCATCATGACTGCCATCACGCTATAACACATCCTCAATATGTACTAAATCAAATGAAGTGGTAATTTCACAATTTTCTAAGGAGATAGAAACACCCCAATTTTCCTTCATTTCAGTCAATAGAAAGAAATTTCAATTTTCATTTCCAGTGAGCCAATACTCAGAAAACTGGATCTTTTCTTCCTTTTCTTTCTCTTATCCACAAGTTTATTTACAGCCAAACAAACACTAAATGAGGATCATGTATACAACAATTCAATAATTTTTTTAAAAAAATAATTTCTCTAGCATAAAAATAATTTGGTCCACCATAGATTTATAAATGTCTATGTCCTTTTGCACAATTAGGGGTATGGATAAAAACTTATGGCAAATTCATGCTTTCTTAACAAAACAGAATTTGGGCTTTATGAATTCTCTTTTCTTTTGCCAATTGTAGACTCTGATTAAATCCTCCATCCATCTTTCTATTTAGATTTAATTTGTAATATAGAGATAAACAAATTCTGGACTAAAACCCTGTTCCCATATCATGTTCCTATTGTTGCTCAGGCTCCCATTCCTTATGACACTTTAGACAATGAACAACACAAAATTATTATTTGTTGTATGGAGTATGCTCCCTTCTGGTAGCATTCCTCCATGAATTTTAAGGGTCTCATCAAAATTCATATTAAATTTCTTTCAAAATGTAGATTAAATCCAACTATCAGGATCCACCATGGAGTTACATTAATGATTGTCTTATAGTTACCAGGAAATCTCTCTTGAAGGATCATATGTATTTTAGAGGAATCATTCCACACTAGTTCCAAATTATGATTCCAAAGAATTGGATACTTGTTTTAAAACATAATGATCCTTCCCAAATATATGTATTTAAGCTAATATGGATTTTTATCAAATGATAGTTTGCAGTTTCAGCTTATATGTGTTTAAAGAATCAACGAAACCTCAGAAGTCTCTTTTTGCCTCTAGTGTAAGCACATATATTTTGATAGCCTATGTAAAATTGAATTGGAAGTATACATGTATCAAGAAGTGGGAGCTTATAAATTGGTTGCTTGCAAATTTATGCAACATTTTGAGCCCGGCAATTTAGGCCCCTAAAATATCTAGTTGTCTTTCAGAAATCCAAGTCAGCCATTCCCACATGATGTACCCGAACTCAGCCCAACCAACAGGAACTCGGCATGAAAACTCTTTCATCTGCAGAAAGAGAACTAAACCTACTCTCCAGATGACACCCACGCTCCATTAACAATTCGCCTCCAACATTAAGCATGAAGCCCCGGGGGGGAGGGGGGGGAGAGAAAAAGCACCCGTTCCCACAGGCTACTCGTTTACAATTTTTTTTTAGAAACCAATAAAAGTACACTATTTTCTTAATCTGAAGCAGTCAATGATACTTGAAATATCTAGGATCAACTTATTGAACTAGAAGAATCCTGTTGATGCCCTATCAGGCTCGCATCGCGTCTTCAAATAAAAATTAACCAAATAAATTGCTACTACACACGCACACATCAAACCAGCTACAGAAACAACCGACTTAAAACCCTAAAAAATCCCAACTTTTACTCAATAACCACTCAAAACCCTCGACTTCACACAAAGTAGGCCATCAGATTACACCCAATGGAACTAAAAATCATTTGAAGGATAAACTGGAGCGATAAGATTTAGGACTGGAAAAGAAACAAGCGGCAACGGCATTGAACTCACTTCCGAAGGTATCGTTGGCCATGCAGAGGAAGGTGAGGCCATCGGATCGGAGAATGTGGAAGATGTAGCGGTCCTGGGAGAGGCAGAGCCTGGAGTCGGAGGCCGGGGGGAGCTTCTCGAGGATCCGCCGGGCCACAGCACCCGTGTTGCCCGTCGCAGCGGCAAATTCGGCAAGGATCACCGTTCCTCTCGCCACCACGGCGTAGATAATCGCCATGAGAGGAGGAGTCTCCCTTTCTCCTCCCTCTCTATATGGGTTGTTAGGGATTTAGGAGCAAGGATGGGCCGCCGGAGAAGGCAGTGTGACACCCGCCCTTCCTCTTTCACTAGGCAGTCAACGCTCAAAGGAAAAAGAACTTGCAAAACCGAAACTATCTCGGTTCTCATTATTTACCATGATCGCTCTTATATGTAGAGAGAGAAAGATCCACCGGACTCCTTTGATTTGGGGCCAAATTAAACCGTCCTATCAGCTAAAATCAAAGAGCAGCTATTTTTTTCCTTATTAACATTAAGTTAGCGTTTTGGAAAGAAAATTTAAAAAATAAATATTTAATGAGACAAGATGAGAGGCTACACACACCCTCTCGTCCTTCCCTCCGAAGAAACCCTAACCCTCCATCTCTCTCGTCGGAAGGAAACCAATTCTCTCAAACCAAAACTACATACTCTAAAATTCTTATTGTTGTACATTCATGATAATTTATTTATCTTTCTGCATCATTGTACATTATGCCGGTTGATTATTTCGACAATTACATTAGTAAGGATTTCTCTGATGAAGAGCAACATGATAACCACAAAAGATCAATAAAGTCCTAGACTGTATGCATGCAATAGTTACACAAGATGTTATACTTTTGTTGGATCGTGGCTTAGATGGTCAATGCAAGCACGATATCTCCTTCTCATTTGAGAATATATTTGAATGTTTTCTTCTAAATTATGAATATATTTGGATATCTTCTTAAATTGTGAATTAAATTATTCCTTCTAAATTGTGAATATATTTGGACTGCTTATAACCTGAAGTTCTTCTGCCTCCTACAATTCAGGGTAAAGAATGATGCACAATAAATTAAAAAATCAGTGCTAGTATGACACCGGCGTTCAGCAGAAAGAGACTTCAGAACATTGTGAATTGCATGATGATGTTCTGATTTTGAAGCATAGAGAATATGCTATACATATTTATCCTACTATTTCCCAAAAAACATGGATGAAGGGACCCTTTAAAGCAAGTCCCACTGGTGGCAGGAGTAACTGTGTATTAAATCAGCTGCAAGAATGATCCACAGCAATCGAAGCAACAACCAACGTAACATGGAACCGAAACCCCAGGGGCAAGAGGTCATACCATCAGAGAAAGCACGAGTACCTGTTCATGGTCTTCTGGATTTCTTAGGCCAATTATCTTGCCCCTGTCAAACAGGCTTCCGTCCAAATAGGGAAGTAATACAATTTCGGCGAAGATACTTCATAGGTAATAATGAGAGAAGCACGCTCAGCATTTAGCATATCTGCTGGCAACTTAATTATTATATTGGGAAATATATGATACCACTGCTTCAAAGGAACATATCTGTAACCTGAAAGGAAGTCACAATTGATTCATTTTTTCTAAGATTATCCATCTGCATCTAAATTTACAAACCTAGTATATGATTTTCTTTTCAATTTGAAAATGCCTATAACAATCATGCCTTCAGCCTCAGCACTATCCCCAACCCTGAGGTTCTTTTTCTACTACATAGAAAAAATTTCATAACAGCTCCTGCCAGCCTCCATCATCATGATGATCCACTTGCACATTGACTGAGCCACGCCATTGCCATCTCCTAAATAAACAGCACTATTTCAAAGAATTTTCAGTGAATTAACTTCATGGACCAAAAACCTAGCAACTTAAGCAAGCAATGCTCCATGGTTCTGGCCTCGTTGGCAGTATGTTCTTCCAGCATAATTAGCTATCTCTGCAGGCAAAGAACTCGTCATTTCTTGATCTGTATCAGTTTCCATTTTCCTCACAGCTGGATGGGTTTGCGGTGGAGAACGGAACTGAACTCACGCCATTCATCTTTGGTGACCCAATATGATTTTCTCGAACAGTGATTGTTTTGGGTTCAGAAAATTTCACTGAAACCTGTTCTGAAAGTGGCTGCTGCTGAGGCATCAACTCCATGTGCCTGAGGGCTGGCACGTCACCATGACAATACCTGTGCCACATATTTCTGTATGTAGACTCTAGCCCCCTTGTGAATTTTGCTCCATCACAGACAGGTGACTTTATCATAAGTTCTCGGAGAGTCATTCTCAGATCTGCTAAAGCGGCGACATCAGAGGCCAGTTGCAAGGCCAGCTGGACATATTCGTTTTCTGTTCTGGCAATCAAATGCCCCAGCCCTGCATTTACAGTCAATCATATATTTCCACTTAGCATTAAGATAATCATTATGATTGTGATTTTTAATGAAAATTAAAAACTACAAGATAGCAAAACAAAGAAAATTATGGTAAGGGAATCTAATGTTAAACTGCTCATTAACTTTAAAGCTTGCTTAAATGCATTAAAAATAAAGGGTAGATAAGAGGACATAAGAGAGCTTGGGACATCTGAAGTGGGCTGTATTTAAATAGTCTAACAAACTGAATATGGACCCAAACTATAATGCAAGACAGATGCAGTCTTGTTTAATGTGGAACTGCCTTTAGTGGATCAAGATCTTAATTTCACAAAATAAAATTGGCATTTTAGAGCAAAAGGCAGATCAGGGGTCAAAAAACAGAACATTTTACCAGCATAAGTGCCAAAAGAACGATGACAAATTTAGAACGGTAAGATCAAGCATCCATATATCGTTGACATTCTGCAACTGATGGTTGGGCATTTTTATATTTAACTTTTCGCAGTACAAATTAGAACCTAAGAAGTAATAACCAACATAGAAATACAAAAAAAAAAAAAAAAAATACTTGGAGCAATAAGGCATCTGGTTCCGACTTATCATCATATGAGTACTATTCAGAAGAAATTCCAGGGGTGCAATTCCAATTCAATACCAGACGAAAAGGACAGTTTAAAAGCAACACAATTCCCTGGCCACTGAAAATATCACTACTTAGGCAGAGCTGCATGCTGCAGATGTTCCTAGTATGGTAATAAAATACTGGAGTCAAGATGCTGTTAGCAATGGTAGTCTAAGGATGCAGAGCGAACATTAGAAAGTCACTCACCAACTTTAGTGAGAAGGCTGACACCAACATTATGAGCATGCACTGAACCTGCCATAGTAATGCATGGAACCCCCATGTATAAAGACTCGCATGTAGTTGTTGTTCCTGCATATGGAAATGTATCCAAGCTGCACAGGGCGGAAAAAGTCGGAAATCATTTGCAGTAGCCCAAAGTGTTGGATGATATGACTTCTAGGAATTCTAGATATAAGAAACCAGGAATAAAGAATGTCCAGGAAAGAGTTCCAATTTACAGCCAAATGTAAATTAATGATATTTAATGGTGCTTGGTCTACAATTTTTACTTTACAATATTACAAGTTACTCACCAGGGTTAGGCCAGAATGTCCAGAAAAGAGTTATAATTTACAACAAAATGCATATTAATGAAATAAAACGGTGCTTGGTTCACAAAACTTTTACTTTACAGTATTTCAATTTTCAAATTACTCATCAGGGTCAAGCCATATCTCAACCTTAACAAGCTCAGGAAGAAAGTTCAATTTTAAACAAAGAAAATGCCATTGATGATCTTAACAGTGTTACCAGTTTGTTTTTTATCATGTAATTATTTTAATATACTCACAGGGGTCAATCCATAATCAATGGATGCAGACATACAATTATCATCAGTTGACCAGCTGACCAATCATTTAATTTAGTTAATAAGAACATTCAACCAGTCTTAGGTACCACAGCTCAACTCGGTTTGCCATGGAAAGAAGGTACACTCAAAGCTTGAAGACACCAAGTGCCACAAAGAGTTCCCAGTCCAGGTAGCATTGCTGCTTCAGCTTGGGTTGGATACAGAATTTATTTAAAATGAGTACAAGGCCACTAGATTTACATTTTTTTTCCTAATCAAATGCCTTCATTTATTCATTTATACAAGAGATACATACATATGTAGAGATATGGATATATAGAAATGAAGGCTAGCAAATGCATATCCAACAAGACTGAAGTGTGGTGGTTGAATGGACATACAGTTATGGGATCTTATGTAATTGCAATTGGCCAGCTAAATTATAAGGAAAAAAATATAAGAAAATGTTGTGGTACTGGAATAAGTGGTAACTCTAAAAAGGACAGAATATATGAGCAGATCAAAAGAAACTTGAGATTTGCACCTACAGATTTCAGCATGATGGAGGATGAACAAAACAATAAATGGCATGATAAGCATAAATCAAGAAGAAAGGGAACACAAGTATGCTGATGCAGTATTCATATATGCAGAAAAAGACCATTTTTCACACATCACGTACGAAGGAAAATTCAATGTAATCTTTCACCTGATATCCATTAGGGAATATGCTTGCATATGGTCATGGTTCAGAAGAATTAGAGGTAAAAGATCGACACGTAAAGGTTCCAGTCCCAGTTGCTCCAATGTTGAAAGAAACCTCTGCCTTATACTATCACAACAGAAGGGTTTACACTTGACCACAAGCCGGGAATTTGGAACTGCACATAATATCCTTGCCCAAACTTGCAACACTTTGGGTGTTATCTGTAAAGAAATAGATGAATTAGAACTAGCATCCCAGCTTTGATTTAGATTTGACTGATTAATAGTGGTAAATGTGCAAAGCACTACCTTTGCCAAATTATTGAAGCTCCCAAAGGTAACAAAACCATTGGAAAGAGCTGG
Source organism: Phoenix dactylifera (assembly GCF_009389715.1). Classification (NCBI taxonomy): domain Eukaryota; kingdom Viridiplantae; phylum Streptophyta; class Magnoliopsida; order Arecales; family Arecaceae; genus Phoenix; species Phoenix dactylifera. The sequence goes on from NW_024067760.1 coordinate 248,582, forward strand.
TGTTGGAGAAACAGGGCCAGCTTCTGGAGAAGGTGTGTAGCATAGAAAACATTCAGGCAAACGAACCAACTCTTCAACATGCCTGTCAAGTAAAATAATCGTCATATACAGATTATCTATAAAAAACAAATAGCAACAAAATCTAGAGGATGGCTGTCAAATCGAACACACGTTATAAGCTTACTTCTGCTTAGTAGTAAGTGGATCAACCAATGAGTCTGTAATTCTGTAATCAATTGTAGGCAAACCAGTTGTATTTGGGTATCCAATCCAAGTTACCTACAAGTAGAACAAAAGAGATGATATGAGAGAGACAGAAATGTCACAGGAATGCAGACAATTACAAATCATAACACCAAAGATACACGACTTCATTCATTTTTTATTATGAAATATGTTGCAAGGAGGCCATTCAAAAATAAAACTTTTGATGGGAAGGGATGTTATTTATAGTCGTTTGATTAAAAAATTTTGGAAAAGTAACAATCAGTTGCAGGATGAGCTTGCCCCTGGAAAGATGATGGTGATAGCAGATGGCATATGGTGGCAGTGGCAGCAGCAGTTGAGGATCGCAACACTGGTGGATCGTAAAGATGGAATAAGGATGCTTATAATAGGACATTAAGGCAGCAAGTAGGGTGGCAGAGAATGAACGGTAGTTATCATGATAAAGGAGGGTTATGGTGCCATGAGGTAAGGTGGTGGCAGCCATTAACTGAGTGGTAGTGCAATGGAGGGTGGTTTAGTGGATGGACAGCATTTCAGGAAGAATGATAAAAACTTAGCAAAGTGGAACTTTGTTTTCTAATACTTCATGTCAGAAAAATTAACATATGCCTTCCATTATCAGGACAAACCAAAGGGAAAGCTGTAAAATGACCATGACAAATATAATACCTGAACAGGGGCTGGCCGGCAGGCCATTGTCCCTAACTTATTGTTTGCAGTATGACCTGTAAGTTCTACCAATATGTCAACTTTATCATCTCTAACCATGCCAGCAACCTTCTTCTCATCAATCCCGTAAATATCTCTCCATAATCCACCCTTTTTCAAGACCCTGTCCTTAAATTTAAGGGTCTTGGCATCTGCCTAAAAGATCATATTAAGAAGCGAATAAGAACAACAAGAAACATTATCTGCAGTATAAGAACAGTATTTCCTTATATTTCATGATAAGATAAACTATGTCAATCATCAGAGAGAAAAATGATGCACCTGCATTCTACAACCAATTATTTGGTTTTTCACCAACAAAGTATAAATTAGATGTCCAAGACAGTTCATCTTCTACAGAAGCATAATTTGAAACTAATAAGGGAAAAAGTTGGGACAAACACTACCTTCACTACTGCAGAATACACAACAATCTTGTAATTTGTGTAGTCATGGTGTGAAAGTGGAGCCTCTATGAAATATGATACAGAATGAGTAAAATAATCAGGGGACACATATCCAATTATTAGCGGTCGTTCCATATCTTTGGGATTATCCCAGCTGGTGTGCGGTGCGTATAGCTTCATAAAGCGCCTTCCCCATTCCCTGTAAAACAACATTACTATTTAAGTAGCAGGAAGATGCAAAGGGGAAGCATATATAATGAGGTAAAAAAGCAGATACAAGAGCAGCTGTATATCACCAGTATCTGTTAAAGCAATTAGAGACATTAACAAGAAGAGGAAAGAAAGTAGTAATTAGGTAGTAGTTGGCTCAATTTTGCTGAAGTGAGAGCAGGTGCTGCTACAGGGATGCGGATCTCTCAACAAAATTTAGAATAAGGAAATGCCTAAGAAATGGATGCAGGAACAAGGCTACAGAGCAGGTGCAACGCTATAGGCAGAAGTTTCCTGATACTAATGTACTTGGTGCATATTGCCAGCAGGGAAAACTAGCTTATACAATAGTTTAAGCGAAGAGTGATGATTCTAACATAGTTTCCGATTCTTATTGCTATTTGACCAATGAAGATGATAGAAAGTCTCCTAACTGATTGGACAGTGCAGGAGTAACTTCCAGCTTCCTAGAAGAATATTAACTATTTCAGACTGTTGGGGAGTACAGGAGCAAGTGAGAAGCTATACAAATATACATTTTCATGTATTTATATAAAAGTAGTGTGAAATTCTGAAAAATTCAACAAAACCAACCAGGTCATTGACAACAGTGCATAATTCTCCACTAAATACAAAAACTGATATACACAATTTTGGTGAAATTTTTGGTCTTTTTTTGGGACGAGTGGGGGATGCAGAGGATGAGGACTAATATGAATATGTCATTTTCTAATGGCACAGGCCTGCCATTCAGTATGTCTAATCTCTGAAGCACTTTAGTAAATTTATTCATCTGCAAAAGAAGAAAGTCATGCTCCTTCCAGCTCTCCTGCCCTACCACTCAATTTTCAGCAGCTGTTCACGACTAACAAATAATAGCCCAAAAATTGTGTATCTACAATGACTAATATACATCATAAATTAAGAAGAAAAAAAAGACCTCAATTCTATCCTTTAAAGAGGTCATGTCTATCATGTTACTGTTTGATATGTATAATGATCATCATACAAGTACATAAATTGTAGGCATTCTAAAAGAACTAAGCAAATCTAATATAAACCGCTTAGTTGTTTTAGATTCGTTTCTAATTATTAATTTGCTCCTCCTATTTTCTAGGTTATCCTTCAGTTGTATTAATAAATCCTTCCGAGGTAAGGAAGGGAATCGATTTCTAATAGATACTATCACTAAAAAATTTGATACCGGAGTCCTAGTTATTCCTCTTATTGGCTCATTGTCTAAAGTTAAATTTTGCACTGCATCCGGGTATCCTATTAGAAAGCAGACCTGCACCCATTTATTATATTGATTGATTTGGTTGGGTATATAGAAATCTTCTCATTTATCAGAGTGGATCCTCAAAAAAACAGTTTGTATCAAATAAAGTATACATTTGACTTTCGTGTGCTAGAACTTTGACTTGTAAACATAAAAGTACGGTACACGCTTCTTTGCAAAGATTAGTGTGGGATTATTAGAAGAATAGTTTATGGAAGAAGAACGAGTTGTTTCTTTGATCTTCCCAAAAACAACCTCTATTTCTTTATATGGATCACATAGAGAATGCATTTGGTATTTGGATATTGTCCATATCAATGACCCGGTGAATCATTCATAATTGGTTTTGGTGACGTGATGAGACCTTTAAATAGAATAGAAATGACCTATAAATGATCACAAGAAAAAAAAACTAATGTGACACCCATTGATAAGATCACGATACCCATATGCCAAACTATTCCAGATTTTTCCTTGAGATGTGTACTTGTTACATAGGTCAAGCCAATCAATTCAATAGTTGGCTAAGCTTGATAGTCTAACTACTCATAAAATTCACTCAAGGTTCACAGGACCAGACATCCTTGACAAGGGTATACTGACAGTTGACAATACCAGATATTTAAAATTATTCCATCCAGCAATGGATGCATGATTTGGCATATATTGTATGGGTGCCAGGAACATAAATAATGTTAGATCTACAGGACTAGCATATATCATGAATTAAAATGGTTTCAAAGAGTGGGTAATTGGCCTCTTTAGAATCTAGATAGAACACCAGTGTTCTGTCAAAGTGGATTTTCCAGCAAGAAATTGAAGGTTTATAAGATTGAAAGTACAAGCCATCTGAACCAAAGACTCAATTAAAAAAAAAAATCAAAAAGACTCTGGCAGATAAAAAATACAACAGGTTTACATGACTACATGGCAAAAGCACATAGACTACAGACAGAAGTGGCTAGAAACAGAAAGTTTCCTCCCTCACAAGGGAAGTGCATCTCCAGATCAACAAGCAAAACTCCAAAATGCAAAAATAAGAGTCAAAAGCAGCAACTTCTAGTATAACAAATGTGTAAGCAAACAAAAACAAATAATCATCATATTTATAGATTGATGTCTCCTAACTTTCAAACTCTAATACTAGGATTGAAAGGCAAGTGACAATTTCCAAAAAGACTTTCTTCACATCTTCCAATTAAAGTGTGAATATTCAAAATGAAACAAAGCCAAACCTTTTTTAAACAGAAAGCATAGTGAAAAAATATTTTAATGCTAGGTAAACTTCCGTACCCGTGAGCCTCAAAAAGCTTATCATCTGATCCCTCATGTATATAATTCATAGCAAGCAATCGATTCTGACCAAAAAAAAAGGGTCATATTCCAGAATTGGTACAGAAAGTACTAAAACAAAGCTGAAAGGAGATCCTTATAAGAATGAAGCAGAACAGTATTTCAGCATCTGTCCCCTTGATAATCAAGTCACACTAACCAAATGTCAAATATTAAAGAAAAATAAGGAAGTAATACATAAAGTTACATGAAAAAAAGTTGTACTGTACAGATATTAAAAAAACTAGCAACACCACAAGCTTTGCCAGAATGACTTAAGCCATAGCAATAGTTACAATGCTACAGTAGAATTTTATAAATAAAAATGGTCAAAATCACATTAACTGTCGATGAACCAAACAATCCAACCATGATATGAACTAATGGTAAAAGGACATTAAGCAATGACTATGAATTGCAATCACAATTTAACAGAATTGTTAAGTTCTGTCTCATTCTTGTGAGAAAACAGGACCAGAATGGGTCGAGACCCCGAAACTCATTCATGTGGGAAAAGAAGAACAAAAAAAGGAAAGAAAGGAAGGAAAGATAAAGAAAAGGAAAAGTGAAAGAAAAGAAGAAAAAAGAAAGAAAGAAAGAAAGAAAAGGGAGAAGAAAATGAATGAAAGGAAGGAAAGAAGGAAGAAAGGAAAGAGAAAGAAGAAGAAAAAGGAAAAAAAAAAAGAAAGAGGCAAAGGAAGGGATAAGAAAAAGAAAGAAGAAGAAAAAGGAAAGAAAGGAAGGTAAGGAAAAAGCGAGGAAAGAAAAAAGAAAGAAAAAAAAAAGAAAAAGATAGAAAGAAAGAAATAAAAAGAAAGGAAAGGAATGGAAAGAAGGGGAGCAAGATGGAGGATACCTACAGGACTCTTGACCGCACTGTCATCAAGACAAGGCTGGACAGTGGGGCGTCCCGTTTCATGGAGGAACCGGAACACCCCTGTCCCACAAGATTTAAAACCTTGAGGTCAAGTACTAGGAATGACCAGTATATAAATTTATAAAAGAGCAGTGGGAATCTACCTAGCCATCAAAAGATTAGAAAGTTTATAGTTGCAGCATGCTAACATCAAGCATTAATCTTAAGCACTAATTCAGTGCATATGATGAGGTTCATGATGTATGCTACTAGCATACGATTATGTGTGAATTGATGAAACAACAACAATCTAGATGCCAATCGCTAAATAAGAATTATGCAAGTACAGTTTTGAAAGACATGAGCAAAAAATCAAAAATACAAGCATGCATCTGTGTATATACCAATTCAGCACCCTGGCTCAATCAGCATTATTTCCACTTTGCACCACTGCATGCCTAGGCAAGAAACCACCAATTTTGCATTTAATTTTCAAGTACTTTAGATGCTGCAGATGAATGATTAAAAGTGGAGATTTGCATTTTAAAGAGTGACCACTTATCTTGTAACAATAAGATTTGGGTTCAGATACCATGATAATATCATAAATCCCATATGATTCACAATTTTATTGGGAATTGTGAGAAGGCCTCAATCTAACCTATAGTCAGGAAGTAACACAAACATTGTTGTTACAATAATTTCAAAGATATAACGATTGGAGTTAATGAAGTTTAATTTTGTAGTGTTGCCGAGCATATTTTAATGAGATAAGGTTTTATCCAATCAAAATATGGCTGAAAATGTTTTAGGCATCAAAGCATCCTGCAATTAAGAGAGCCAACTCTTGATGAAGACTAGAGAAGGTTCTAAGAAGAGCGCTTAGGCTTAAACAAAGGGTTGGAAAGAGGACCCCAAGGACGGAGAAAAAAGCAATGTGCGATGATTAAAAAAGCTTAAGACTGATATTAATTTTGATAAGAACAAAAGACCAAACAAAGGCCGCATAAAGTTGATCCCAATTACACGTATTGGGCTTGTAGATTTTCATTCTAGTATAATAGATTTATTGACTCGAAATGAACAATAATTGAAAAGACTTCACCAAGACAGGTAGTCTTGGTATGTTATGCTCTTATTTATAAAGATGCATGATCGAAGTGGGAGAAAACAATAAGAAGCAGGTGTACACATTGGAACAAGATAGGAATGCTAGTGTAGTACCCTAAGCAACAGCTTTGTCTAGCAAGTTAAAGAGGCATGAAGTGTGATAACTAATTACTGTGAACTGTGAAGTCATAATTACATAAATTCTACATTTTGTGCAAGTAGTACACATGGGATGCTTATAGAGGTCATTATCCAACAACCTGGAAAACATATGGGAAAACAAGCTGCCAGCATCTATGAAGCATGGACATGGATACAAGATACAGATATAACACAATATTGATACACCTATGGCAAACCTGAAAAAGGCAATGTATGATACAGCTAGGAAATACTAATAAATATATGTATTTATATATTCATACATGCATGCATAGATATACAAATATATGCACATATATTATAAAATATTCATAAACTCAACTCAACTAAGCCTTAATCCCAAACTAGTTGGGGTCAGCTACATTATCCTTTTTATACGGATATATAAAAAAATATATTCATAAACCATAGTAGGCTATCAAAATAACATAGTCAACTTTTACATGCTCATTATTTAGTCATCAATCAAATCCTCACCTCAATTCATACTTCATTTTCAAATATTAACATCATAAACTATAAAATTGATCATTAAACAATGAAGGTTAACATTAAAAAAGGAAAGGAAACATCCTCCCACTTATTTTTGAAGTATCAGGGAAGTATCTTGGGTGTATTCAATAAGCATATGGACTGTTTTTTATTTTTAAAAAACAGGATAATTAACACAAGTATCAGACACGTATTTGAAAGTATCCAATCAGTATCAATATCCAATATGACAAGCGATTTTAGGTATTTATGCTTCCTAAATGCCTGAATTTTAAGAATTCTTCCTGTGTCAAGGAGAAAAAAGGAGGGTTTAATTCTACAAAGTTGGGCATCAAAATTTTTAGTTAGTTTTATGTAAATATTAGAACCCACTGATTTAAAAAATAAGGACAATAAAATGAAAATGATACCTGTCCTGCATTACGTGAATCAGGATCAATCTGAAGGCATCTCTCATATGCCTCTATAGCCAGAGCAATATTTCCTGCATCTCTATAAAGGACCCCTAACATCCCAAGATGATGATGATAAATATGTGAACAAGAAAACTAATTTCTTAATCCAGTTCACAAACAATTCATTTATCAACAGAAAACACAATTTATACAATATATACCAGATTCCTGACAAAGGAATGATGATATTAACAAGGATAACGATGATGACGATGATGATGATAAATTGAAGTAGTCACTAATGATGAACTGTTCAATAAACAACATTTACTTAAGTATATTTTTCTACAGAATGAACATAATGGAGAATATTCTAGTATAGGCTTTAGTTGGTTACAATTTGTTGGTTCAAATCCATTTCGGGCAATTATGACAAGATTAAGATGTTCATGGGACATTTGTTTCAAGCAAATAACTAAAGCTTCTGAAACAGAAATGGAGAAATATTCCCACTCAGTTTTCTTAAAAACCAAGAAAAAAGTTTTAACAGAAGACCTTAGCTGCTTCATTCCGTTACATGAAATCTGATGAGATAGCCTCCGCCACATTAAACATTTAGCTCCAACTTTCTGAATTTAAATTTGACATGTTGGAAAATAGTACCTTGTCTTTTCTTGATTAGTTTTTACTTCAGTCAACAACTGAATTCTCTTAAAACTTACAAAACTTTAGTACACGTCATCTAGGATGTAATTGTGTGCTAGAATCAGATGGCAATAAATAGACTACAGCACTTTCCTTTAGCCAACCATGTCATCATACATAAATCAACAATCAATAAAAACACTTGAAAGTCAAAGGCTCAGGACGAATAATTATTGGATATGACAGCCAGGAATGGAACAATTATTTATCTGGAAAGCAATCTGCAAGAGAACTCAAGGTGATTACAAATCTAGCAATAACTTCTATATGCAAGTAATGAAAAATTAATTGGTGAATAATGATACCCATCTAGCAAAGTACCAGAAGAAGTTATTATACCATCCATTCATACCAAAATTTATTTATCAATGTATCTTTAAATAGCATATTGCTGACTTTTTTCTTTATAAGAAATCAATTAATTAATAAATAAATGAAATCATAATCCAAGTAAGGACCAGCAAGCCTTGTCTTTCTATCTCAAGCATAAAGCTAAACATGCTTGCCGAAAGTAAAGTCTTGATTCTTAAACAGTATATGCTCCAAATTCTACTCTTACCTTTTAAAATTAAACTAGTTATTTTTTTTATCTATTCAGTATCGATTAAAATCTTATAGTATCATTATTACCATCAAATGATCAAATCTCTATCAAACACACATTAGCTTGTTTATAGACATTATACCAATTATATACAAAAGAAGTGGCATAGCAAGAACTAAAGAAAGAAGAAATGGAATTCACCAACTACCTAAGTTATTATATGCTTCTGCATATGTGGGGTTGGCTACAATAGCTTTCTCAATCATACTTGCTGCAGCATCCATTTTACCCTATAATTATAGATAGATCAAATATCTCCAAAAAACAATAGTTTCAATTATGCGCATAGGAAGTGAGTTTGGAATAACACCTGAACAGTATAAACAACTCCAAGGTTGTTTAGCGACTGTGAGAAGTTAGGTCGAATTGATAAAGCCATCTACACAAATATCAAGAAGTAAAAATGTCAAATCCAATAAAAATGATTACAAACAGCACCACACAGAGAATACATCGGAGTAACTGACTTGCAAATTAGATGTGATTAAATTCACCTGATAACAATCCACAGCTTTGTCGAGATTATCTCTATCCTTGTAAATTACTCCTAAATTGTTGCATGCCTCCGCACAATGTGGATTGAAATGTAATGCCAGTTCGTAAAATACGATTGCCTTCATAGATAAATTTTCAACATTTTAGCTACAGGTGAAAATAATTTAAAGAATTCAACAGAACTCAAGATTAAAAATATCAATCCTGCAAATATAATCAAGAAGAGAACACTAAATCTGGAGTTACAGATTGGGAGAATAGGTAAAATAAGATCCGTCGTCTCGGTACTAGATCTTGTACTAGTACCATCCTATTACAGTGTTGGTATGCGGTACGGTACGAAACGGCGAGGCGTATGAGTGTCGGTACGGTACGAAACGGCGAAGCATGTGAGTGCCAATTGTATGCTCAGTATGAGATTGCATACCGGTTTAATATTGGTACGGTATGGTATGCTCGGTACAGTACAATACCAATCAGTACGGCAAACCTTGGATAAAAGTAAAACTATATAACTAGTAAGTGCACACTTAATTGAATGCCTTGGTTAAGATAATTAGATGACAAAAATATGCATTGAGAAAGACAAGTTAATAAGGTTTCTCTTTGACTGACCATGTCAAATTTCAGCATTTCGCCATATGCAACACCAAGATTATACATCGCATCAGCATAGTGCCAATTGTAATATAATGCTTTCTTGTAGTATGCCACCCCTTGGTTGATATCACCCTCCAGTTTTACCTGAAGACATGCTACAACATTGTAGGTACATGTGCTACAGAAGAAAAAAAAGATTGTACCTTTTTTATTTTATTATAAAACTTCACAAAGAAATTCACTTTGAAATTGAAGAGAATAAGAAAGCAGTGAATATCTAATACAACTATAATGTGTCAGCTTGAACAAATTCAATATGATAATTAATCATACATGCATAGCAAGACCACACTAAACTAATATTAACAAGGTGGGGGGGGTGTGGAATTGGTTAACCTAAGAGGGGTGATAATAGGAAAACTAGAACCTACGTGTCTTTTGAAGAAAGTATAACAGTACACTGAGTAGCACACTAAACTAATATTAACAAGGTGGGGGGGGTGTGGAATTAGTTAACCTAAGAGGGGTGATAATAGGAAAACTAGAACCTACATGTCTTTTGAAGAAAGTATAACAGTACACTGAGTAGCATAAGATATTTATACCAATTCTGGAAATAAAACAATCAAGAATAACACTTCTAGATTATAATAACAGTTTACATAGATAAATGAATAAATATGCCAACCAAGGTTCTCTGTCTCGGTACCGGACCTCGTACCAGTGTCAGTACAGTACGAAATTTTTTGACATACCGAATGTCGATACACTATCCGTACCTAGTAACAGTACCGAACCAGTACCGTATGCTCTGTACTGCCCGGTTCGGGCCGGTATGGCATACCATGATGCCAACTATTGTCACACATTACAAGCCAAAGACACTCTTACAAGAGTCACGAAAATTCACTTTTAGTTATGTAGACAAAAGATAATCTTCTTCCCAAAAACAATAAGAATGTAAAAACTAACTATTATAAGGACAAGCAACAAACATTGAAATAAACAATTAACATCAAAAGTATCTTATAACCAAGGTGCTCATGCCAAAGTGAAGAGTGCTCCAATCACAATAACATTAGATGCATAGGCCTTGGGATGCATTTAGGAAAATCACGCAATTAATTGGGTAATACATATTATAGAATACCAAATGAGAGCTTGATGAAGGTACAAAAAGTTGATCAATGCTCAACTTTCACATGGAAGGATTGTGTTTACACCACATCTTCACTCAAGGTGGCACTTGAGAGACACATGCTCATTCACATTCAGCGGTGAGGTTAGAACATGATGAGTGCAATAAGACTTCCATTAAAGGTCTCGATAAGTACTAAGACCAGAGTGACAAGCATCATAGAAAAGCTGGCCGAGTCGACTATAAGAGGTTATGGCATAGGTTAAACGGAAAAGATAGCCCAAATAAACTACAATGGAGCAAGTTGAAGGAAAACTAGTAACAGGATCGAGGCTAATCAAGTACGGTTATCAGTTTGACAAAAGATACCAGATCTAGCCATTAAGATAGACATGAGTAATGGAGGATAGTTGGCACTAATTATCAAAACTGTCAAGAAAGTGGAGGCCAGATGTGGACTGCCATCTTCAAAGCGAGCAATTACTTTTCATTTTTTGAAGTAAAAAGTGAGCAGTTACTTACTGCTTGTCTTTTAGTATAAATAAGTGGATTGTAATCCTAGAAGGATTTTTTGACTCATCAAAGAATCCAATTAATCTTTAATTATCTTTATTCTTTACTTTATCTTTACTTTTCCTCGATCGTAGTTTACCAGTAGGAGTCTAAATCAACCCTTAGGAGTAGCAATAACAATAGATTACTTCAATCATAAACTCGGCTACACCCTGTCATACTCCGTCCATCTTCTTTTGAACGGACAGTGTAACGGTAGCAAAAGTCCTTGGAGCTTAAAGCACCTAGACCCATGCTATTGTCATCACCATCCTTTCATGATCCTATTTTCAACTAATCTAACGCCAGTAGCACGCTCAAGCATCTACATCTAGCCACAAGACTTGTCACAGACTTCCTGGCATGCTCGTCTCCAGGCGAAAAGAAAAGCTCACCAATAGATTTTGACTAAAGAATATTATCAAGAACATATTTTGTTGCTAAAAGAAGATAAGGAAAATGTTAGATGTAGAGCTCCAAATTCCCCTCATGAACTTGCCCAAACCCAACTACATAGTACCACTTTTGAGTCAAATTTCTAACACAAACAAATTCAAATAAAACAAAGGCATCCTAGTGCACGGAGCTCTCACCATTTCAGGGTTTGTGGAGGGTTAGACATACATAGCCTTACCCCCGCAAGCAGAAAGGCTATTTCTACATTTCAACTCCATGACACGAAGGTCACAATGGAGCAACCTTATCATTGCGCCAAGGCTCGCCCTCTTCAAATTCAAATCAACATGAACCTAATTCTTACAATGGTATGAAGGGGTTAGGGTTGACGACCTACATTGGTTGGGTTAGTGAAGGAACCATGGCCTTCCTTCTCATTCATGACTATCACCCAAAGGTGGCAATCTATGGGTCGGATTGGGTTGAGATTGTATACCGACGCCTATAGGGCTTGAGCCCAACTGGACCCGGCCTCCCAACGAGTCAAGTATGCCTGACCCGAACCGACCAACAGCCAACCCACTGACTCAGCCAATCACTAACCCGTTTTACTTGGCACAAGCCCACTAATTTCAGGCTTCATATTTATGAAAGGGCTATTTTTCATAGTTTTTGGATTAAATCATGACATAACAAAGTAAATGAAATAACAATATAAATCATTAACCTAATGGCTCACGTTCACCCCACAAATCCAATGCTTATATGTGTATATATATATCCCCCGACCTAACGAGTTGCAGGGCCCTGAGCCAAATCTGACCACCCCATTGACAAGTCGGCATTGGATAACCCATTCCGACCCGCGAGCGGCAATAGGTTACGTTAGGTGAGTCGGGTCCTGAACTTGTCGGGTTGGGTAAACAAGTTGGGTCAAGAATTGCCACCCTCGTTATTGCTGGTGTGCTATCTCCTAATTCATGAAGCAAATAAGTGGCAAAATCCTTGAAGATGAAGCACGAGGGATGGATCAGTGGGGCAATGAGAACTAGGAGTCAGAGGCTAAGAATGAGACTAAAGAGATAAGGGAGGGAGAAAGAAATGGATAAACAGGAGGAAGAGTGCGCTAGGAAGAGCAAGTGTGGTTTGGAATGACGAAGAGGAAGTGAGAGAAAGAGATGGGGTAGGGGGAGCAATGGGAGTGAAGGAGGGAGAGAAATGAGGGGCGCAATAAGATAAAGGAGTAGGGGATTGGGTGTTAGAAATATCAATATTGTAAAAGGCATTCTTGATAGCTCTATATGTTCCTAGCTCTCCCACAAATGGCACTAGTAACAAAACAGGCACCCAAACACTTACTAAGACCCTTTGGCCTGTATATAAGAACCAAGCAAGAGCTGGAAGTTTGTATGGGTCAAGCAAGACTATCATGGAGTAGACGGGCTTGTGTTTTTATAAACCCAAACTAGGCAGGTCAAGCTCTGAATTTTGAGCCCTCAACCCCAAACTAAGAGAGAAGATGATAAAGCTAAAGTGGAGGCATGGGGAATAAATGGTTGGCAGCATATAGCAAGCATCAAATAATGGGTGGTAAGATGGTGACCGGTAGCCACTCTAGATATATGGACATGACATGACACAGAATGACACCACATGGCATCTAACAATAACAAGTCTTGCTTGCATGTGCTAAAAGGGTCAAAACTAAGCAAAATCTCTTGGTGTGTTTTGACCAGAGAAAATGCATGACACTGAAATAGAGTGCAAAACAATAATTAGCTAGACTAATGTTTAGAGTGCTAAACAATATTAGCAAGACTAAGGCAAGTAAGTGTCAAACCTCTTATTTTCTTCAGTGCAATATAGAGAAAGTGCAAGTTTTGACAAGAAATATCACTGAGTAGTCAATATAGTTTAATATCTTCATCTGCATACGCTTTTAAATATTTGTATTGTTCATAAATCTTCTTTGCATCCCATATTTTAAAGAGGTTGAAGTTTGACTAATTAAGATGTGTGTACTTGGCATATGACTCTATCACCTAGGTGTAGCAAAGTCTAATAGTATTAATGCAGTCATTTTTTATCAAATAGGGATTAGCCATGCAGCAACATCTTAAGTTGAGAAGGTTTCATGAAAGTGAGCCTGGCATGAGATCGATAACACCAGCTGGTGGTAGGGAGATCTTGCTCATTGGTTGCACATTTAAGCTTAAGCAACAAGGAAACAAACCTTGAAAATTCCATTAGATTTGGAAAGATCTTAAATGAATGGGAATAAGACAATGTTTCTTAATATAGAAATTAAGATCATAAGTTTGACACAAATAATAAACTGAAGAATCCACAACTCTATGAAGTAGTTGAGCAAGAATTTTAAAAAAAAAAATCCCATAATTTAAATATTGGAAGAGAAATTCATGAAGTAGGAACCTGACCATCAATCTTCCTCATAATATTTCTAGGTTTTATTTCACGAAAGAAAGGCTCACAACTCAAATTAGCTGGATAAGAAGTCTGTCCTTCAAGCATGTGACAAACAACTATGATGATTGCTAAGATTGTTAGAAGTGAGAACATTTCCCAGCAAAATTTAATGTTATTTAATTGTAAGAAATAAATATTTTAATATTTTTCACACCACACATAGGATGTGTATACAACAGTATAAGTGTGCTTCAGTTTGTTACTGAAAATTGATATTATCACAAATATGTTCACAAATTATTAAAAATTAAGCAACTAAACTGGCACAGGAAAAACTCATGGCATCATTAAACCATTTAAACTGTGAAGAGGATTTGTATCCTCCCAAGTAATAAATAATTGAGTATGAGCATGATAATATATTAGCAAAGTCATCAATGTGTACCCACCTTTGTTCCCAAATCCGTCAAAGCTATTGCCATGTTGTTTTTAGCAATCTCAAAGTTTGGAGAAACAGTCAAACATCTGATGCAGCACAAAATCCAGGAAACTGGAGCATCAGTACAGGCAGCAACTACCAGTTGCACCAAGTAGTCATAACAAGAACAAATGCTAACACATGACAGGAACTGCCAAAAGTACCTTTCATAGCAAGCAATGGCTGCTTCCAAGTCCCCACGGTTCTTATATATAACTCCCATGTTGCAGTATGCTTCTGCATATAAGGGCCTCTCTAGTGCAGCCTTCTCATAGCAACTAAGAGCCATATCATATTGCATCATCTCAGAGTAAACCACTCCGAGATTATAATATGCAGGCTACAAATGATTGGCATATATGATAACAATAAGTATGATACATTGGAGGTTACAATTGTAAATTTAGAAAGGGAAAAAAGAAAAAGGACAAAGGTGGCGATCATGAATTTACCGCATAGTGGCTGTCTACTTTTAGAGCTTCGCAATATTTCTGAATGCCTTCCTCAGTGTTACCAGCAAGTTTTAAGCTGGTACCAATATCTGTTAACACAATGGCAAGGCATTCTGCAGCAGGTTTGTATGAAGGATCAGCCTTTAGAGCCTTCTGATATGACTGCATTGAATTTGTTATGTAAGCTTTATGAGTAAAGGAAAACATAACACCATCTTCATGAAACACAGATGACAGACTTATAGAGAACATTTCCAGAAAGTAAACACGCCAAAGCATAAGAACAGAACAAGGGTGAAAAAAAAAGTATGGCAATATCCTAGTTGCCAGAATTGGTATGAGTGCAGGAGCAGGTATAGGCGTGGGTGTAGGGGAAGTGGACAAATAAAGTGCCTAGAAGTGGGTGCCTGATTATGTTTCTGGGGACTTTTCTGAAGCAGGTATGTCACCCAAGCTAGAAGCTTCCCTCTTATAAAGGTAATATAAATACATAAGTCTAAAGAGGTGTGCACACAAGCACGCACATAAAGAGATGTGTAGAAGCAGTCTACTCAATCACATGCCAGGTAAGACTAGCGTTTGCTAAATAAGCAACGTGCACCTTTAAACAAGAATCAGGTATTATTCAGCAAAATCAAGCATCCTTGCGCAATAGCAAATCAGCTCATAAGTAGAACCAGATTAGAATCAAAATCATGATCAGCACAATGGCAACTCAAGCAGTAAAAGCTGAGGATTATAATAGCTAACAACAGTAAGAATTCCAGCCATGCTACTTCAACTACCATATTTTCACAGGATAGTATTTTTTGTAAGAAGATATCTCCATGACAACAAGCTTAGACTGGATACTAACTTGCATGCTTGATGTATGTATCTCTATAACAAGGATACAGAGCAGACATGCAATAGGATACACACCACAACAAAGGCTTGGGCCAGTGTTTGTCCATCAAATCAGCATGGAAATGTTTATAGTTTAATGCAGGGATTCCTCAAACTCTGAGTAGAAGCCTAGCAGATCAACCATGAGAGAACACCTATGCCCATTAAAGTTAAGTATAAGGTATCTAAAAAGACATGGAATCGATGCCACTAAAGAACTTGAACATATGTCCATTTGTGCTCAAAACTTCAAATATTCAACATTCTGCATTCACATATTCTCAGTAAAAGCACTAACAAGTCCTACCCTTCGCAGATAAGAAAAAGATTAGTCATAAACCCACGTCTCAGCCACACCAAGAGTTTACAGGCACATGCTACTCTGGACAAATGGTCTTGGCTTGCACATTGAGCTTTGAGATTGTTATCCTATTCACATATCTATTAAAAAAAAAAAACAAATCACCCTTGAATCTGGCAATGATAAATGAATTCTACTGAAAACATGTTTTGAAATTGCCACGAGAATTTTTTTTCTAACAATTCAACATGTAAATTCTTGATTAGTGTTTTAAGCTCATCATATATTGAATTAGAGGGGCAAAATAAAGAACAATGATGCAATGGTTCAACTAACCGTAATGCGGATTTTGTCGAGCACCCGAGTTGTAAAGAGTAAATCTAGAGTGCATCTTAAAAACTTAAAGAATAAACAAAGAAATAACATAAAATTCATCTGCAGGGTCATGAGGAATCATGTCTACACCAGTCATTCATAGCATGGGAACAACAGCATGTGATAGGCGCTTTACCTCAGCAGCCTCTATCAGGTGACCTTCATCCTTGTATATAACTCCACAGTGAGTGAAGGCACATGCATTCTGTGGATCCAGCCTAATGGCTTCCATGAAGCTATCAAATGCTTGCCGTGTCATATTTTGCATCTGGAGGCATATCCCCTTGCCTATCAGGGCCTCCACATTGGTACTGTCCTTCTCAAGAACACTGTCATACAACACCAGTGCATCCGGAAATTTGTTTCGTGACCGAAGGATATTGGCATATGAAAGCGCATCTTTCCCTTCGAACCTCTTCTTGGGGGGAGTATCCTGGGTTGGAGGTACACCTGCATCCGAGGAAGACCTTAGCCCTTTTAAGCACTCATTCTCCGATGCCGCACTAACGCTTTCTCTCTCGTTACCAACACTCATCTCTGTCCATGCCATTAGATAAGCACTCCCTATTCCGTTTCTGGAAACAACATGGAACAAAAAAAGGTGATAGCAACAAGCAATTCCTCTACCAGGAAATAGCACCAAAATCAAGACTTTGTAGTCGGAACTGGATCCAAAATCTGGAAACCAAGCAGATAAATAACTACATTCTGTGGCATCATGATCAAAAGAATAACTCAACGATCGTACTCAAGTAACTTAAGCGTTTCCATAGTTGATTAACAAAAAAAACAAAAATTTCATATTGTACTTTCCCAAATCTTAAACTTTGAATTCAAATCATAACACTAATGATTTTAGTAATACTACCAGAGTTTTAAAAAAACAAAGCAAACAATTGAGTTAGAACACGAATGCAGAATTTAGCACTCCTAGTAGCATCCGATCCTACCAACATACAATCTCTAACACCTCCATCACAAAGGTAAGAAAATAAAACGCTAATACCCGCGCTTCCCCACAAGAAAACCATCGAACGGCTTCCATTCAACGCTAAATAAAACCAACAAGCAAAAAGGACAAAAATATCAGAAAAACAGATGGAAACTCCAAAAAGAGCCGAAAGATTGGTCCCAGAGCGCTAGAGACAGTGTAGAAATCCAAAAATCAAAAATAATTCCTCAAAACCAACGAGGAAAGACAACAAAATAGAGAGAGAAAGAGAAAGAGGAAAAAAGAGGGCCTAGGGATTCGAAGCTCACATTGGAGGAGGAGTGCAGCGAGTTGGGGTAGAGAAGCCATGGAGACGGCGCTTCGAGAGGCTCAAGTAGAGGGCTTTCCAAGGACGGGAACCGAGGGTTTTGGGCGCGAGTAGAGGGATTGGGGGAAATAGGGGAGAGAAAGAGAGAGAGGAGCTCTTCTTATTTTCTTTGCCTTTCTTTTTTTTTTTAATTTTCTTATCTTACTCCATTTCTTTCTCCCTCCCTTTCTACTGCGGCCGCTCTCCTATATTTTGGCTCCTAATAACGGGGAGTGTGGGGGCGGCGTGTCCGAGTCGCTTCTCTTCTCTCGCTCTCTCTTGTGCCCGTCGACGCCACTCTTCAGCCTTCAATTGTCTCCGACCCCGGCCCCCCTCTCCGCCCGTCCGTTAACCCCGATGCCAATATATAAATACCAACTCCTTCGTGAAATGGCCCTCTCGTTCACTGCAATTATGGTTTTGCCACTCTCGCCGAGGGCGCTTTTGGTCCGGTGGATTTTGAGATTCTGAAAGTGTACATGCCATGCACGGCTGGATATGTGATGGCGTTTCCGAATCTCAAAATCTATCATGTATAGCAGTCGTAATTGAAGTGAAATTTTATATTTTCAGCTGGATATGAACAGAGATATATTGGTTTATTTTGCCAAATATAAAATTTAAAAATTTTGATTTGGTGAAGATATCCTAATACTATACAAAGATTCGCAGCGGATGCCGATATTTTGATAAGATATTATAACGTCGTACAAAGATACGCAATGACTGCAGGATAAATATTTTTTTCATCTTTAGGTAACCCTAGACCAATATGTCGAAGAGGTACATTGAAATATAAATAACACACGAGCCTCATGCATATGGGATGCGCATCCAATCTAACCAAGATCGTAATGCTCCTTAGTATCTTGGGATGCTCCGTTGGGATAACGGGGGAGCAGCTGTCATTGTGGCAGTAGGGAGAGCAAAAATAAGATCGTCAAATATTTGCATGTCAATCTTTTTATATATTATACAAAGATTATGTAATGAGATATAATAACCGGTTGAAAATATTGGCCGCACTATTTCTGCATCCCTCGACCAAACCCTCCTAATATGATGATATGATGCTACTGTATTGGCCAAAATTGGTTCAAATTAATATCTTGAATCAAGCAAAAATTGTGGCTAGAGAGAGGTAAATCTTTCTCACCGTGCTCCCTCCTCCACAGGTATATATCCATTTAGTGTTTAAGAAAATTAAACATATTCTTCTTATATAGGTTAGTTAAAATTAAACTCAAGTTTAGAAATATAGTGATTTGTGTTAGACAGTACTCTTTGATATATTATTTTGTAGGTCTTTTTGGTATATTTATCATGTTTTTATGATCACACTAAGTAACAAGTGGTCTAGGGGGACTTGTTATTGGAAGGTAAAGATATGCCCTTGATATTGCCATGCATTGACAAGCTGCAAAGGACTATTGCTCAGGTTGAACAACTAGCATTAGCCCCGTAGGTATCGAACAGCATGTTATCATATTACTATATAGTCATGTACACAAGTATGGAAGTACTCTTTTTGGAATGTTTATAATGAACACATAGTTTTTGTTTTTCTTGGTATTTACTTTCTTTCAAATTTTTTGAATTATTAATGTATAATTACTAAAAATAATAAATTAGAAACCAACATTTTGAGTAGGGTTTTGATACCATATATTTCATGAGTAATTAATTATCTCACATCTAACATGCAAATTAGGAATTAGGAAGGTATAAGACTTGCTAAGAATAGTAAGTATAAAGAAATCAATGAAAATCAGTTCAGGCATTATAGAATGGAATGACAAAAATTGAAGATCGCATATAATGAAAACTTCACCATCTCTCCAACTTTTCTTAAAATATTTAAACAATACAAGCATATAGCATATTCATGAAAATTTGGCAAATAGGCCAACCATATGAATTGTCCAATCCATCAAATTGCATAACACTTCCACATTTTTATTGGCAATCACCAATATTTATTTAAACTTATTTTGGAAAGAATTAAATTGTTTCTTATGTCATATTGTTATGTTTTGCCAATAGTTGTTGGCTCAATTAGTTAAGATCCCACTTTCTAAGGATTGGTCCTCGGAGGATGGCCAAGGTTTAAACCTTGGTGATGGCATGTTACTACCATATTACTAAAGAAAAGTCATATTGATATAATTTAACGTATCCAAGGCGCATACTTAGAACTTGAAGTTAATTGATAATCTATGAGAAGTCCAAAAGGTAAATTAGAATGAATTAAATATAAAATATAATGTACATTCTAAAGCAGCATAACCATGTAATACATGTTCTAAAATACCATTTCTTTTATTTTTTTTCTAATAAAAGACCATGTAACACATGTTCTAAATTACTGTTTATAAAAATAAAGGAGGAAAGGGTAGCAATATGACCATCTCATATTCCAAGACATAAAGAATGAACTCATATAATTGCTAGCTATTTTGCTTTCATATATATCCTAGTGTTAAATAATGTGTTCATAATGATGTTGGAAAATAACTGGAAAATGATATGCTAATAACTTGCTAATATTTGCAAATAATTAAAATAATTAAAAAATAAAATATAAAAGAAATAAGAAAGATATGCTTGGAACATGGCATGTAGGAACACTATGCCAAGGACATAATTTGCCCCAGCATGTAGGTATGTGGTGAAATTATCTCCAATTAAGGTACATACAATGAATGAGACTCAACCCAAGCCTCAATTAAATTTTTGAAATTTAAATTTAAGGGAAGCATGCCTAAAAGTGTTAGCCATGCACACACTCGTGTCATGCATGCCAAGCCACATACATGGCATGGGTAACTGAGTTGAGCAAGAGAGTGCAGAAATGTAGTCTCCAGCACATGACTAGAAAGCCCAACTAGGCCTTGAGCTATTGGATTTCTTAAAGTGCAAGTCTTCTTACATTTAGTTTTCTTTTATGAATTAAAAAAGTATTTCAGAAATAAACAACCATAAATTTTTATATAGTGTCACAATCAATAAAAAGAAAGATATTTCTTGCAATTCCAATTCAAAGAGTTCATCTTTGCGAAAATTAGGTTATGTTGTGCCGATACAATCTAGGTCTTTTGATTTCTAAATTTAGTTTCTTTCAGACAACTATAACATTGTGATTAAAATCCGTGCTTGCCTAACCATTATTTCACTTAGTACTTCTACAACAACTAATTCCTTTATCTTATATCTTATTTTTTTATTTCATACATTTTGAAAGTTAATCTTTTGCATGGCGTGCCCATAAATGGCCGCATTCCAAAACAATAACAAAATGTAAAGCAATAAAGCTTGCTTCCAATTTTTTATTTTAAATAAAAATAAAGCTATTCTTTTCATGAAAAAGAAGGCTAAGAAACCATGGTTATGTTTGTTGTTTAAGATCAAGGGTCTTGAACAAGTATTGTTTCCATTCAGGTCTTACCTATTTCCACCACACCCAAAAACTCATGCAGTTTGGTAGTTCATGTTCCAATTTGTCACCTTTTTTCTTATAGTAATGTAAAGAAATATGACGTTTTGAAAATCTTCTTACAGCTCAGACAAATATAAACTAAGATCCGAAATATTCAAGTGATGAACTCATTTTTTACTAGAACTATAAGTAACATGAGGCAATAACTATAAATTAACACTCTATTCAATTCCTCCTCTCAAGCTTTATTGAGTACCTATTAAAGAGATCAAGCTTGGCTCACTAAAGATAACCACTTAAAATAAGCATGAATTTAACTGTGATCAGAACTCTACTAAGATTAAGACATTATATTTACATATAACTATGACATTAATTATGCGGAATAGTGGTGACCTTGAATGGAATTCTGCCCTCATTTGATTTCGGCTTTAGTTCCTCTCATCCTAGTTCTAAAAGAAAAGGAAAACGTCATGCTTACACAATCAAACCTGCCATTCTCACTCAAGAAATTATAAAATGAAAAAAATTGAAAAGGAATTAGCAAATTAGTTTGCATTAAACTATATACACAAGGGCTATCAAATGAACTGAATGGCTCGAGTTTAGCTTGATCTCGGCTTGACAAAAGCTCGAATCAAGCTTGACTCAAAGTAAAAAAAAATCAAATTTGAACCAACAAAACATGCTCAAGCCAAAATTTTATATTTACATAAATTTCAAATTGAGCAAAATTTGGCCAGGCTCAATAACGTTCTAATACATTCATAGCACAATTTTCTTTACCGTCATCATGAAGATTCACAAAATAATATTTTAAATTCATGCAAGGGGGTGAAACTATTATTAGATAAAAGATTCTATAATTAAAATAGTCGATCAAGCATTTCTCAAGAAATTACTAGTAACGTATGAGAATGGTTTATTAATCTCTTTTAAACAGAGAATCTTCCTACAACGAACAAGTATTCCCAAGCAGAACGAGCAAAACATGAGTAGTATTATTCCTCAAAATTTTGGCTTGATGTATTCCTGCAAAATTTGATGCAACTTAGTCATCATCAATTTTATGGAAGGTCGATAAAATTAATTTAACTTTACTAGTAATATTTTTTTTTAGTTTTTATCTGTTGTAGGGACCGTAATCTTCTTTTCGTTGAAAGAACTGTAAACTTCTTGATATTACATCTATAGGCTTAATCTCATTTAAGATTTTTAAAGATTTTTTGTTTCTATCCAAAAAATGAAGTCTCAATGGTAATGCAAGATTATATATAAGCCTTTACTCCTTTATAGCAACAGACCCCTGGGACCTCATAACCAGGAAAAAGAAGTCAAATAAACCAAAACCACTAATTATTATCATAGTTGAAATAGCTAAAATTATTAGTTTGCTCACCAAAAATTTCCTATAAATGCTTTGCTCAAAATCAAACAACAAAATATCAATATACAAAGCAGTTTATCTAGAACCGGAAATGCAAGATAAAGTTACAAAAAGAATCTTATATCCATACTTTTGTCATTGGAGTCAATATAGAGCTCAAGCCATTATAAATAATTCAAAAAATTAAAGCCAAATAAAGGTTTATTTTTTCACATGAGGCTAGAAGTAATTTCATCAATGAAAGGTGACGGATGGAAGAGAGGGGAGCATGAGAAAGGTTAGATAGGTGTGGTACATATATGGGTTCGGAACCGGCACATCACCCATACCGTGTGTTGGTAGGGTACTGAACTGGTACCGTACCAAACTGATCGCCGACCGGTAAGGGTGTCGGTACTAGTTCGACAGCCCTTAGATGGGATTATCATATGATCAAGTTCCACTTAGAGAAAGCAATCGCCATCCTAGCCCGATCTGATGCCGACTCACCCTCCGACTCAACAGGTAAAGATCTTTCTTCCATTGCCTTACAACCAAAAGATAAGACTCCACCATTGTAATCTATGGGTAGAGCAGTTTTGGTCTTCTCTGAGGATAATAGTTTGTTATAGGAACTCTATAATACATTAGGAAGTACGACTAGTCACCTTTACCGGGTTGTACTGCTCAAACTGGAAATGGTGAGCCTACAATAGGAAATTCTCTATAGCTCTTGATTACAGAGGTGAGATTGCACTACTTTGATACTTGATCAATTTTTGCACTCACTATTTTCTTTTTGTTATAGCGCTGCTAGAGTCTTTCCTAGTTTGGACAGCTCCAACAAAGGCAGAGCTTCTTGCTCCAAAGAGAAGAAAAGTGCTAGCTCACAAATTGAAGCCTGCCACCCTTCCATAATTATGGCTAAGGAGCAAAAGGAAATACCTGATGGGTAAAAATGAGGCTGCACCATCTAACTCTATAATAGTGGTCGGAATCAGTGAGGAGTTAAAAAATAATTGCATCCCCTTGGGCCAAATCACTGCAGGACCCTACTAAGCGTACAAAGCAATTAGATAATCCTTTCTATGTACCAACTCAACAAACTAATCAACTAGTTCATGCCAGATCCCCTCATGAGCTCCTCCGAATGTCAAAGCAGCAAACATCTGCCCCCGATATTGAGGTTGTAATTGAAATTGATTCGAAAAGATCACCAGACTTGATGTAGACTATCGTAGCCTCTGCGAGTAGGACTAGATAGGATCCAGAAATGACATCCGCCACATCAGAAAGCCCAATCGCACACCAAACTTTTTGATGCCATATCTTGGTCATATGCTGCTGGATTGAGATGATCTTCTTTTCTCACATTGGGTAACATGAGAAATAGTTTTTTTGGATTTTTGCCGCATCATCTTTAGGAGTTTATACCCTTATGATCGAGCTATAGTTTCGATAGATGATAGAGAAAATATTATCTCATAAAGAATGAAAAAAAAATTATGATCAATGCCTCCAAAATACAAAGTAACATAGATAACGCAACTATAGCCTTGGCAAAGAGACTTATTAATACCTACAAGAAGTTTATGTCGATGGTACAAGAAGCTAATACCACTCACAAGAAGTCAAGCACTCGTTCCTTGGTTCCACCGATCGATCAACCAAGATCAGGATTGAGGAGGAGTCACCATCATTGTCGACAATGAGGAAAGATGGCTAGGAGTGTCCTGATCGTGAAGTCAGGATGTAGAATAGGGGCAAGTGGTACACAGAGATCTGGCGGAGGGGCAAGTCAGAAACCACCTTCAAGCAAAGCTATGCGGTCCAGCAGGAGTTAAATCTACTAAATAAAGAGAGCTCTGATCTAGAAGGATTACTAGTTTTAATACGGACTATTGTGTCTACTATGGATAGGGCTAGATAGAGTTCAAGAGCGAGATCTACCATATCAGAAAGTTGAATTATATATCAAACTTTCAAAAAAATATAACTTGGTCATAAAACACTCGATTGAGATGATCTCTTTTTTTAAAAAAATTAGATAACTTTTCAATATCTACGACTTAGTGTTAACCCCTTAAGTGGTTAAACATGTCACATTTAGGTCCTAAAATAGATCGGTCAAATTGTAAGATTTATTTTTGGAAAACATTTTGACCGAGCATATATCTTAGTTTGAGAAGAATTAGATGAAGCAATAGAAGATAAAGTTGATATAAAAATCATGATCTATCTCTTGTAGAATTTTAATTGATATACATCACGACAAGATCTTTTGAAAACCTCTTCTCTAAGAAGAGGAACCGAGATGACTTCAATCCACTCCTTGGAGTGGCCATCATGATCGAGTAGTTTAGGTCGTAGATCTCCAAAATTTCCGCATTAAAGTGGCTAATATAGCCGCTGAGGGACTCACCCCCTACTGCTTAATGACAAAAAAGCTTTTCGAACCTCTCTTTTACCTCCGATTGCCGATGAAGTGGGCTACAAATAACCAACCGAATTGCTGGAAAGAGTAGATGTAGTTTGATCGGAGCCCATTGTGCCACAACCGAGTTGCTTCTCAAAGGATGGCTAGAAAAGATCCGTACAACAATGCATCGGTGGCCCCTTAGAGCATCATGAGAGCTTTGAAGCTCTCCAAACTAGAGGATCTGAAGTTCTATCATATGTTTCTAACTGTGGCACTTGAACTAAGGCTCCTCCATAATCGTTCCTAAGCTCAGTGTTGCGATACCTCAAAGATTCGAGGTGGTGGTCCATCTTCTCGATCTTGCGATCAAACTCGGCCTTTCTTCTGAAGATCCTCTTTGATCGATAGGGGAATAAATAGCCCGGCGTCGATCTTTCTCAAGACTGTAAGCTCGGCGACTAATGCTTCTTGTCTTGTCTTGGGCTCCATGGATGAGAGTGATGACTACGTTGGTTTCATCCTAGACTCTCAGGATGAGAGGGATGGCTCGTTTAAGCCTGCCTGAGCTTTAAAGATGGGAATAGTGGCTCGACTTCATCAAGTCCTTGTGGTCGCTCGGTTCATGAGCCTATTGTTGCTGCTAGTTAACAACCATCTATTGCAAATTTTGGATGATTATGGTCAGCACCTGAACTTGTTGCACGAGCAGATGAAATTACTCTATGGTAACTATTATGCTGCTTATAATTCCTATGGAGATGGAGCTCTTAGATGGCTCTACAGAAATCCATCGGACTTAGAGGATATATCCTGCTGGGCAGTTGTGAGCTACTTATGCTCTTCTCAACTTCATGGTTGCAAGTTATCTATTGATCAATTGAACCTCCAAAAGTGGGATTACGATCCTTCATCTAGAGCCAATCTATTCCCGCTAAGATCTGGTCCAACCTAAGCACCAAGTTGATGAGGTTAATGGATAGGTCGGCCTACCTACTCTTCCGATCGGAGAAGTCGGCTTGAGGGTCACTAATGAAAATAATAGAGAAGGTCATGCTCGGATGGTGGCTTTGATGCCGGATTCGACCTGAAACAATACAGACAAAGAAAGTTCACTTGTCGAATAATGTCCAGCAAAGGACCCTCAGATGCTTAAGTCATCAACTCTTAAAAAATAGGAGAGGTATTTTGAGAGTGGTAGAATGATAGAGTCAAAAGAGCACTTAGAGAACTTATCTAAAGAGCCCTCTGAGTGTAGTTTATGTAGGCAAGGACTGGCACCCATCACCGAGCAAATCAGGCACGTTTGTCGGCTATTTTGGCAACAAATTGCACGTCCTGGTGCATTTCGCCCATGCATCTCGCCTAAGCGATCCCTCACACATTGTGCAGTTAAGAAAACTTTTCATGATCGTGGCCGAGCTATTGCGAGCTAAAGAGAAAGTTTGAAATTTGAAGGATTCTTCGCATGCCTTTGAGGTCAGCCGCCCGGCAGGTTTTTGTTGGTTGGCATGTAGCTACATGACGAGCTTCTATTAGTTGGTATGCCCCATCAACTATGGCCGATTCCAAAAAGTAGCAAATACCTCTAGGATTGGAAGATGCAACTGAACAAAAAATTTTAAAAATAGTATATGAAAGTTTTGGAAGCCTAAACATTCTTAAAATGGGGTTGCTCGGTAATGGATAGCATACTAACAGATTGCCACATCATAAATCTTGAAAATTTAACCTTTTTTTAAAATGCCTCTTTTATGCTCTTCGAGTGTTATCCTCTAAGTCCGGCCCAGAGTAGCCAGCATATATAGTTCATGACAAGTTTGGTCATCCTCCTACATTATTTTTGTGAGGGATCTGAGTTAAACAAATTGAAGAAATTTGTTTCCTTTCACCCAGATTGAATTTGTTTCCTATCTCTATTTTATTATTTGTTTTGGTAGGAAATCATTGCCATGGATGGTTTTTTTAGTAACTATTAATGGTTTTGTGAAGGGTCTTGATTTATATAATAATGCTACAATTATCTCTACATTTTATTGAATATATTGCTTTAGGATGAGTATTTCCCTACCTATTTTTGTTGTTCTAAGTTCGAGAATTAACTGATTCTGCATGGTGTATTTTGGAAAAACTATGAATGTTGAGGATATATTAATTGCTTATATATATCCAGAATATAAGAGGACTCATAATTTTAAAATTAAGTATTTGGGTTCTTCTTTGAGACCTGATAGGATTAAAAGGAAGTCATTGAAGACCTCCTGTTGAGATTTTTGAAAGAAGATTGGAAGGTTTTGGTTTCCTAAATCACTTTCCAATTAGTGGTAGATTAACTCTTTTCACATCGGTTCGCTCCAATCTCCCAGTTTTACCTCCTTTCTAGTTTCTAGGTGCTTAGGTTAGGTCATTAGAAGGATGGTTTGTATTAGGAGATCTCTCTTTCGGAAGGGTGTCAACAAAATAAAGGGTGGTTTTTAACTGTTAGTCAGATAATACTAGAAAGGACAAATCAAAAAGTGGAGTCGGTGTTAAAACATAATACCTAAGCATTTCACCAGCGACAAACTCCCCCATATAAGGCCACATACATCTCACCATGGACGTGAGATGCGTAAGCATTTCATAATAGAAAAAAACATGTAGTACGATGGTGAACAGTGTCACAAAAGCTTCAACCGATTAAGAGAACAAGAAAGTTTGTGTAGCTAAGCAGCTACAAAGCCAAATTATTAAAGAGCATAACCTAGTCACTTGTCATCATTTCAGAACTTGTGCGTACAAGTTCAAGGATTGCTGATATCATGGATACTTTTTCTCTTGGGCTCTCTATTGCCAGCGTTCTGGCTCTGACGGATGAAGTACTTTTGAGCATGGCTGGCAACCTGAGTCGGTGTCCTTGTTTTCACCGCCCACCTCGAAATGTTCCTCCAATCTCCCCTCCCATACTTTGCCAGCCCATCCAGGAACAACCTACACAGAAAAAAAGGGACGACTCATAAATCAAAAAAAACCCCATGCGATGTGATCCTAACCGAGGCATGCATGTTGGACTCCCGTACGACGCCACCAACGTACGGTTCCCGTCCCGCGTACGAGTGCGTTCAAGATGAAGAGAGATGAAGACTAGAAACCCTCACCGGTGCTCCTCTTCCGTCCACGGGATCCCCCGCCGGCGCTCCCCTCTGCGGCGCCGATCGAAGGAGATCTGGAGGCCACCCGGTCCGCGGTGGTTGGAACTTCCATCGGAGCTACCGTCCACCTCTTCGTCGTCGTCGTCATCGTCGTCCCACTCGGCGGGCGTGTCCACCATCCCGCGCTCGATCACCGCAAGATCCTGTACCAGCTCCTGGTAGTGCTGCCACAGCTCTCTCGGGGTCCTCCCGGGCACCTGCGCCGCGATCAGCGACCACCGATTCGGGGTTCCCTCCGGGATCACCACGAGCGCCCTCTCGAACGCCTTGTCCTCCACCCGCGTCCAAGCCCGTCTCACCTCGTCCAAGCCCCCGACAGAGAAGAACTCCATCCCACCTAAGCCAAAACCGGAGCCTATCCTTTTAGGCCTGGGTCCGGCTAGGAGAATGAGATATTTAAAGCCGCAGCATAATTGCTGAGCTGTGCCCCCTCTCGTACCACATTCCAGACCTTTCCGGATACATTGGACTGCACACGTGTACAGAACATAAAAGGAGAGCGTATCTTTTCATCGAAACGGTTGGGAGTGTATCTAGGGGGGATTTTTTCGGATTCGGGGATGGATATGGTCGAAGGTCGCAGAGATATGCTTCGGCCTTTGGTTTAAATTAATCTCTTTTAAACAGAGAATCTCCCTACAACGAACAAGTATTCCCAAGCAAAACGAGCAAAACATGAGTAATATTATTCCTCAAAATTTTGGCTTGATGTATTCATGCAAAATTTGATGCAATTTAGTCATCATCAATTTTATGGAGGGTCGATAAAATTAATTTAACTTTACTAGTAATATTTTTTTTTTAGTTTTTATCTGTCGTAGGGACCATAATTTTCTTTTCATTGAAAGGACTGTAAACTTCTTGATATTACATCTATAGGCTTAATCTCATTTAAGCTTTTTAAAGATTTTTTGTTGCTATCCAAAAAATAAAGTCTCAATGGTAATGCAAGATTATAATTAAGCCTTTACTCCTTTATAGCAACAGACCTCTAGGACCTCATAACCAGGAAAAAGAAGTAAAATAAACCAAAACCATCAATTATTACCATAGTTGAAATAGCTAAAAGTATTAGTTTGCTCACCCAAAATTTCCTATAAATGCTTTGCTCAAAATCAAACAACAAAATATCAATATACAAAGCAGTTTATCTAGAACCGAAAATGCAAGTTAAAGTTACAAAAAGAATCTTACATCCATACTTTTGTCATTGGAGTCAATATAGAGCTCAAGCCATTATTATCTTAGAAGGAAGGATTATAAATAATTCAAAAAATTAAAGCCAAATAAAGGTTTATTTTTTCACATGAGGCTAGAAGTAATTTCATCAATGAAAGGTGACAGATGGAAGAGAGAGGAGCATGAAAAAGGTTAGATAGGTGTGGTGCATATATGGGTTCGGAACCGGCACACTACCCATACCGTGTGTTGGTAGGGTACTAAACTGGTACCGTACCAAACTCATCGCCAACCGGTAAGGGTGCCGGTACTAGTTCGGCAGCCCTTAGATAGGATTATCATATGATCAAGTTCCACTTAGAGAAAGCAATCGCCATCCTAGCCCGAACTGATGTCGACTCACCCTTCGACTCAACAGGTAAAGATCTTTCTTCCATTGCCTTACAACCAAAAGATAAGACTCCACCATTGTAATCTATGGGTAGAGCAGTTTTGGTCTTCTCTGAGGATAATAGTTTGTTATAGGAACTCTATAATACATTAGGAAGTACGACTAGTCACCTTTACCGGGTTGTACTGCTCAAACTGGAAATGGTGAGCCTACAATAGGAAATTCTCTATAGCTCTTGATTACAGGGGTGAGATTGCACTACTTTGATACTTGATCAATTTTTGCACTCACTATTTTCTTTTTGTTATAGCGCTGCTAGAGTCTTTCCTAGTTTGGACAGCTCCAACAAAGGCAGAGCTTCTTGCTCCAAAGAGAAGAAAAGTGCTAGCTCACAAATTGAAGCCTGCCACCCTTCCATAATTATGGCTAAGGAGCAAGAGGAAATACCTGATGGGTAAAAATGAGGCTGCACCATCTAACTCTATAATAGTGGTCGGAATCAGTGAGAAGTTAAAAAATAATTGCATCCCCTTGGGCCAAATCATTGCAGGACCCTACTAAGCGTACAAAGCAATTAGATAATCCTTTCTATGTACCAACTCAACAAACTAATCAACTAGTTCATGCCAGATCCCCTCATGAGCTCCTCCGAATGTCAAAGCAGCAAACATCTGCCCCCGATATTGAGGTTGTAATTGAAATTGATTCGAAAAGATCACCAGACTTGATGTAGACTATCGTAGCCTCTGCGAGTAGGACTAGATAGGATCCAGAAATGACATCCGCCACATCAGAAAGCCCAATCGCACACCAAACTTTTTGATGCCATATCTTGGTCATATGCTGCTGGATTGAGATGATCTTCTTTTCTCACATTGGGTAACATGAGAAATAGTTTTTTTGGATTTTTGCCGCATCATCTTTAGGAGTTTATACCCTTATGATCGAGCTATAGTTTTCGATAGATGATAGAGAAAATATTATCTTATAAAGAATGAAAAAAAAAATTATGATCAATGCCTCCAAAATACAAAGTAACATAGATAACGCAACTATAGCCTTGGCAAAGAGACTTATTAATACTTACAAGAAGTTTATGTCGATGGTACAAGAAGCTAATACCACTCACAAGAAGTCAAGCACTCGTTCCTTGTTTCCACCGATCGATCAACCAAGATCAGGATTGAGGAGGAGTCACCATCATTGTCGACAATGAGGAAAGATGGCTAGGAGTGTCCTGATCGTGAAGTCAGGATGTAGAATAGGGGCAAGTGGTACTTGGAGATTTGGCAAAGGGGCAAGTTAGAAACCACCTTCGAGCAAAGCTATGCGGTCCAGCAGGAGTTAAATCTACTAAATAAGGAGAGCTCTGATCTAGAAGGATTACTAGATTTAATACGGACTGTTGTGTCTACTATGGATAGGGTTGGATAGAGTTCAGGAGCGAGATCTACCGTATCAGAAAGTTGAATTATATGTCAAACTTTCAAAAAAAATATAATTTAGTCATACAACACCCGATTGAGATGATTTTTTTTAAAAAAAAATTAGATAACTTTTCAATCTACGACTTAGTGCTAACCCCTTAAGGGGTTAAACAGGCCACATTTAGGCTCTAAAATAGGTTGGTCAAATCGTAAGTTTTATTTTTGGAAAAAATTTTGACCGAGCATATATCTTAATTTGAGAAGAATTAGATGAAGCAACAGAAGGTAAAGTGGATATAGAAATCATGATCTACCTCTTGTAGAATTTTAATTGATATACATCACGACGATCTTTTGAAAACCTCTTCTCTAAGAAGAGGAACCGAGTTGACTTTAATCCACTCCTTGGAGTGGCCACACGATCAAGCAGTTTAGGTCGTAGATCTTCAAAATTTTCGCATTAAAGTGGCTAATATAGTCGCTGAGGGACTCACCCCCTACTGCTTAATGACAAAAAGACTTTTCGAACCTCTATTTTACCTCCGACTGCTAATGATGTGGGCTACAAACAACCAACCGAATTGCTGGAAAGAGTAGATGTAGTTTAGCTTGAGCCCATTGTGTCAACTGAGTTGCTTCTCAAAGGATGGCTAGAAAAGATCCGTACAACAATGCATCGGTGGCCCCTTGGAGCATCATGAGTGTATTGAAGCTCTCCAAACTAGAGGATCTGAAGTTCTATCGTATGTTTCCAATTGTGGCACTTGAACCAACGCTCCTCCATAATCGTTCCTAAGCTCAGTATTGCGATACCTCAAAGATTTGAGGCGACAGTCCATCTTTTTAATCTTGCAATAAAACTCAACCTTCCTTCTGAAGATTCTCTTTGATCGATAGGGGAATTAATAGCCCGGTGTTGATCTTTCTCAAGACTATGAGCTCGACGATTAATGCCTCTTGTCTTATTTTGGGCTCCATGGACGAAAGTGATGACTACATTGGTTTCATCCTAGACTCTCAGGATGAGAGGGATGGCTCGACTAAGCCTGCCAGAGCTCTAAGGATGGGAATAGTGGCTCGACCGCATCAAGTCCTCGTGGTCACTCGGTGCATAAGCCTATTGTTGCTGCTAGTTAACAGACATCTATTGCAAATTTTGGATAGTTATGGTCAGCACCTAAACTTGCTGTACGAGCAGATGAAATTACTCTATGGTAACTATCGTGCTGCTTATGATTCCTGTGGAGATGGAGCTCTTAGATGACTCTACAGAGAGCCATCAGACTCCAAGGGTATATCCTACTGGGCAGTTGTGAGCTACTTAACTACATGGCTGCAAGTCATCTATCGATCAATTGAATCTCCAAAAGTGGGATTACGATCCTTCCTCTAGAGTCAATCTATTCCCACTAAGATCTGGTTCGACCTAAGCACTAAGTTGATGAGGTCAATGGAGAGGTCGACCTACCTGCTCTTCCGATCCGAGAAGTCGACTTGATGGTCACTGATGAAAATAATGGAGAAGGTCATGCTCGGATGGTGGCTTTGATGCCGAATCCGACCTGAAACAATATAGGTAAAGAAAGTTCACTTGCTGAAGAATGTCCGGCAGAGAACTCTCCGATGCCTAAGTCATCAGTTCTTAGAAAATAGTAAAGGTATTTTAAGAGTGGTAGAATGACAACGTAATAGAGTCGAAAGAACACTTAGAGAATTTATCTAGAGAGCCCTCCGAGTGTAGTTTATATAGGTAAGGACTGGCACCCATCACCGAGCAAATCAGGCACGTTTGCCAACTATTTTGGTGACAAACCGCACGTCCTAATGCGTTTCGCCCATGTATCTCGCCTATGCGATCGCTCACATGTTGTGCAGTTAAGAAAACTATTCACGATCGTGGCCGAGCTATTGCGAGCTAAAGAGAAAGTTCGAAATTTGAAGGATTCTTCACATGCCTCTGAGGTCGGCCGTCTAGCGGATTTTTATTGGTCGGCATGTAGCTACATGACGAGATTCTATTAGTTGGCCTGCCATATCAACTGCAGTCGATTCCAAAGAGTATCAAATACCTCTATGATTGGAAGATGCAACTGAACAAAAAGTTTTAAGAATAGTATATAAAAGTTTTGGAAGCCCAAACATTCTTAAAATGGGGTTGTTCGGTGATGGATAGCATACTAACAAATTGCCACATCATAAATCTTGAAAATTTATCCTTTTTTTAAAATGCCTCTTTTATGCTCTTCGAGTGTTATGCATTAAGTCCGGCCCAGAGTAGGGAGCCTAGTTCATGACAGGTTTGGTTATCCTCCTATATTATTTTTGTGAGGGATCTGAGTTAAACGAATTGAAGAAATTAATTTGTTTCCTTTCACCCAGATTGAATTTGTTTCCTATATATATTTTATTATTTGTTTTGGTAGGAAATCATTGCCATGGATGCTTTTTATAGTAACTATTAATGGTTTTGTGAAGGGTCTTGATTTATATAAGAATGCTACAATTTTCTCTACATTTTATTGAATATATTGCTTTAGGATGAGTATTTCCCTACCTATTTTTGTTGTTCTGAGTTCGAGAATTAATTGATTCTGCATGGTGCATTTTGGAAAAATTTTGAATGTTGAGGATATATTAATTGCTTATATATATCAAGAATATAAGAGGACTCATAATTTTAAAATTAAGTATTTGGGTCCTTCTTTGAGACCTGATAGGATTAAAAGGAAGTCATTGAAGACCTCCGGTTGAGATTTTTGAAAGAAGATTGGAAGGTTTTGGTTTCCTAAATCACTTTCCAATTAGTGGTAGATTAACTCTTTTCACATCGGTTCGCTCCAATCTCCCAGTTTTACCTCCTTTCTAGTTTCTAGGTGCTTAGGTTAGGTCATTAGAAGGATGGTTTGTATTAGGAGATCTCTCTTTTGGAAGGGTGTCAACAAAATAAAGGGTGGTTTTTAACTGTTAGTCGGATAATACTGGAAAGGACAAATCAAAAAGTGGAGTTGGTGTTAAAACACATCACCCAAGCATTTCACCAGTGACAAACTCCCCCATATAAGGCCACATACATCTCTCCATGGACGTGAGATGTGTAAGCATTTCATAATAGAAGAAAACATGTAGTACGATGGTGAACAGTGTCACAAAAGCTTAAACCGAGTAAGAGAACAAGAAAGCTTGTGTAGCTAAGCAGCTACCAAAGCCAAATTATTAAAGAGCATAACCTAGTCACTTGTCATCATTTCAAAACTTGTGCGTACAAGTTCAAGGATTGCTGATATCATGGATACTTTTTCTCTTGGGCTCTCTATTGCTAGCGTTCTGGCTCTGACGGATGAAGTACTTTTGAGCATGGCTGGCAACCTAAGTCGGTGTCCTTGTTTTCACCACCCATTTCGAAATGTTCCTCCAATCTCCCCTCCCATACTTTGCCAGCCCATCTAGAAACAACCTACACAGAAAAAAAAGACGACTCATAAATCAAGAAAACCCCCATGCGACGTGATCCCAACCGAGGCATGCATGTTGGACTCCCGTACGACGCCACCAACGTACAGTTTCCGTCCCGCGTACGAGTGCACTCAGGATGAAGAGAGATGAAGACTGGAAACCCTCACCGGTGCTCCTCTTCCGTCCACGGGATCCCCCATCGGCGCTCCCCTCTGCGGCCCCAGCCGAAGGAGATCTGGAGGCCGCCAGGTCCGCGGTGGTTAGAACTTCCATCGGAGCTACCGTCCACCTCTTCGTCGTCGTCGTCGTCCCACTCGGCAGGCGTGTCCACCATCCCGCGCTCGATCACTGCAAGATCCTGTACCAGCTCCTGGTAGTGTTTTCACAGCTCTCTCAGGGTCCTCCCAGGCACCTGCGCCGCAATCAGCGACCACCGATTTGGGGTTCCCTCCGGGATCACCACGAGCGCCCTCTCGAGCGCCTTATCCTCCACCCGCATCCAAGCCCGTCTCGGCTCGTCCAAGCCCTCGACAGAGAAGAACTTCATCCCACCTTAGCCAAAACCAGAGCCTATCCTTTTAGGCCTGGGTCCGGCTGGGAGAATGAGATATTTAAAGCTGCAGCGTAATTGCTGAGCTATGTCCCCTCTCGTACCGCATTCCAGACCTTTCCTCACATGTTGGACTGCACACGTGTACAGAATATAAGAGGATAGTGTTTCTTTCCATCGGAAAGGTTGGGAGTGTATCTAGGGGGGATTTATTCGGATTCAGGGATGGATACGGTCGAAGGTCTCGGAGATATGCTTCAGCCTTTGATTTAAATTAAACGAAAAAAATTATCTATTAACCCCTCAAAGTTACCCAAATTTTTTTATCCTTTTGTTATTGAAAAATTTCAATTAGCCTCTTTACGTTCAATAACTGATGCAACATGGTGCCGCTAGCTTAATGGATTAAGCCTTGCGATGGTCATGGAACAACTTTAGATTTGACATGTCACATTTTAAAGGTGAAAGTGTATGGCATCAATAGCACTTCAATCAAGTCAGGCGTATAAACTAGAACTACTTGTAATTAGGGCCTCCCAATATAGCTTCACTGCAACGAGCAACAAGTTCGTTTCCATAGCTTTGTCTCCCCATGTCTCCACAAAGGAGTCACTTAATTAAGAATAGTGTTCTGGCTTCCGGAATTAAAAATCCCTACACTTCTCTAAGAGTAGACTGCAATGAACCAAGATGTGAACACTACAAGAAAATCGGGTTTTATCGACTCTTTTTTGCCGACACTTTTTACAAGCGTCGGCGATTTTCAGTCCAACACCAACATTTGCTGACGCTTTTAGAAAGCGTCGGCCATAGACGATGCTAATTCACGTCGTGGTAGATTGTGGCCTAAGACGATGCGAATACGCGTCGTCAGAAGTCAAATTCACAACAAAAAATAAGCGGCCGTTCCCCTCCCCATTCTGCATCCCGATCTCAGGCCCTAGCTTCTCTCCTCCTCCCTCCTCTCTGGCGATGAACGGCCCACCTATGTCCTCTTCAACGCCGAGCGACATCCAACAGCAAGGTCCTCTCATTCTTCCTCCTCTCCGATCACGAGCGGCCTTCCCTTGTCCTCTCCGGCGCCGAGCGACGTCCGATGGCAAGCTCCGCTCCTTCTCCCTCCTCTCCAGCATTTTATTGCAGGTGAGTTTTTTTCCCAACTCCGTCCCTCTCCTATAATTTCAAATTTTAGAATTAACCAAATATTAGTAGCTCGTGGATTGGTCCATAGAACCAATGCCAGGCAAAGAAGATTAGGCTTGCCATGTTTTAGAGGCATTTTTGACAAAAAATTAAGAAAAAAATGTAAAGGATCTGTTTAAGGACGAAGGGCTCCTTGCCTAATCAGGGACTCTGCAACCCTAATTTTTTAAGGTCTCCTTCGTAGACCCTAGTTTTAGGGGGAAAAAGGGCTTGTGGTTTAGTACAATGTGTGTTTTATGATATAAATTATTATTTTTATTTTTTTAAAAAAAAATAATTTTCAACGTTTTTAAA
Organism: Phoenix dactylifera; assembly: GCF_009389715.1. Lineage (NCBI taxonomy): Eukaryota > Viridiplantae > Streptophyta > Magnoliopsida > Arecales > Arecaceae > Phoenix > Phoenix dactylifera. Next base: position 285,373 of record NW_024067760.1, read on the forward strand.
TGTCGGTAAAAAACATCATGGCACAGGCCTGGCACGCCTATGCTGACGCTTTAAAGCGTCTCTGAAATTTAGGGTTATACCGATGCTTTCACGTAGCGTTGGCAAAAACGGGATTTACCGATGCTTTAAAGCATCGAGATTTGCCGACGCTCAAAAGTGTCGACGAAAACCCTGAGAAAAATTGTAAGAAATTTATCTATTAGGTATTCACTGACACTTTTTAAGCGTCGGCAAATTTTTGTTTTTGCTAATGCTTTCGTGTAGCGTCAGCAAAAAGTTTTGCCACTTTAGTATCGCCGACGCTTCGGCAACGCTTTGAGTAACATCGGCGGAACTTTAGCCGACACTTATAAGCGTCGCTAAAGGTTGTAAAATACCGAAAAAGGTGAGTTTTCCTATAGTGGAATGATTTCTGGAATGCTTAAGGGAGTTCCTATTTCTCTGAGGTTTCTGTAACCTTTAACAATGCACAATAACTGCATTTCATCCAACGGGTTTAGGCGCTTCCAAAGCATAATCTGATTTATTCATCCTCATAGGAGGAATTATAGAAGAGCATTAATTGATCCTCTACGGTGTGTTGACTACACCTTAGAGTGTTGTGCAGCCCTTGATCGCCACTATTAGGAGATGGATAGCCACCAAATAATATGCACCATGTATGACACAGTACATGTTCACTACAGGAAAGGAGGAAAAAGCCAATGCTTAAATGCCGACGCTAAGAAGAAGCATCGGTAAGTTTTGCTCCCGCGCCAAATTTTACCGACGCTTTTAATGAGCGTCGGCAATTTGTATACTATTTTATTTGATGGCCATCGATCTCTAGATAGCAGCTTAAAAGCATAGGCAATTTGTAGACTATTTTATTTGATGGCCATTGATCTCTAGATAGCGGCCATCTAAGGCTACATAGCACTCTATGTATGCAAAGTGTATCGTAGAGGATCCTAATTGATTAAAGAAACCATTACTTTGTTATTGAAAAACCTATCTCTCTAGGAATATGAGAATCATATATATTCTTCAAATCACATACACACGATAGGAAAACTTGTATGCAAACCCAATGCATATCTTGCAAGAACACCAAGTAAATATCGAGAAACAAGAATTATACTAACAAGCAAACTCTTAAAGAACGGAATGGTAGAGAATTCAAGCGAGAATCAAGGTTTAACTATCTAGCATCATAAATCTTACAAAGTCCGCAAGCAAGTAAAACATTGTTAAGGAAAATGTACATTCTAAATAGAAAAATAAAGAGACATTCAAAAGCTAAAAAACTAACAAAAATAAAGAAAAGGTGACAAAGTGAGAAAGCTTACATTTTTATGGTGCTGAGCTGGTAAGAAAGGGATGCCATAGAGAGAGAGCACTGACTATCATTCTGATAATAGAAAAGCAACAAACTATTAGAATCTCACTCTAGCCTTCTACATCTCGCTAACTATAGAGATAAAGAGATGCAAAAACTGATGTGAACTACTACTAAAGAGATGCACCATAGAACTGCTCATACCAGTCCAGATACTATCATCTGAGTTGTTCACCTTTTTCAGCTGAGTGATATCTCGTCCCATGACCCAAGCCTCTATCAAGGCCCACACCCTCTTCTATAGTAAACAGAAACTGCACCCTTATTTTCTTCCTGACATGCCCACAACCTTATGTTCGCATCTTGTTTCTCTAACTTCATCATTTTCGATCTCATTGGTCATCCCCTTTCCTTTTCAGTCTTCACCACCAACTAAAACATGCATATGTTTCTATAACAACCCAAGACCCTATGCAAAAAAGCTAAGTGAAAGGTATTATTTGGGTTTTTTTCCCCTTGTATAAATATCCAAGTTTTATGTAATGCATAGCCGATGTTGGACTCCGACAACTCCTCACATACTCTTCCTATTTTAGCCCAGACACCTCATCGGGTGAGAGTTCAAATTTATTCAAATCCAATTATAAATACCACATCAGCTCATCATTTATCTAAATGAGCCTATCTAACGGTGTCCCTTAGTCCATATAGGCTATGAATTTATATCTGCCCTAATACAACTATTTGTAATAACCCAAGATCTTGCCTAAAAAGGTTAGATGGAAGATTTTTGGGTTTCTTGGCTGTATACGTATCAAAAATCTTTCCGAGCATGTAATCGATATGGGAATATATATAAGCCCGCATTGTTTCTCACATACTTTTCTATTTAAGCCTTGGTGTCCTCGCCAAGCTAAATTCATCAATCAAATATAATCATTGGCTATAGTGTCTCACAGGAGTCCCTGCTATAGTGTCCCTTAGTCCACATTAACCATTGGCTAGGTCCACTTTAATGTCATTTGTAATGATTCGTGACCTCACCCAAAAAGACTAATTTAAAGTCTAATTAGATTTTTTGACTCTATAAGTACCCAAAATCTATCCAATGCATAGCTAATATGGGACTAAACATATGTCCACATAGGTCCTCAAAGACCTTAACAAAAGGCTAGTTGGAAGAAATCTTTGGCCCTATATAAGTACCCAATATCGGCTCAATACATAGCTGATGTGGAACTAAATTAATACATGCTTGAACAAGTCGTCACAATTTCTCTTCTCCTTGCTTACCTCACTACTTCAGATGTCCTCCATCTTGCACGTATTGTCTCCCCCCTAACATTTGCTACACTATCCCTCTCACTCTCTCCCTTTTTCTTTCTCTCTCCCTCACTCTCACTTTCACGATCTCTCTTTTTCTCTCTCTAGGTTGTTGTTAAGAGTATGGGCCTGCTTTTGGTGAAGAACTTGATGCCTTGGATGTGCATCAAATTAGGCCAAGGGAGGAAGAGACGGGTCCACACTCTTGGTTGGGGTTCATGTGCTTACTTTGTTACTTTGAGGGGTTGTCTAGGATATCAAGATTTTGGTTCTTGTGGAGGCTAAGCATGAGAGTAGGCCCAATTGCAGCAACCTCTGGGTCTCCTACTATTGTTGGATAAATACCTAGGCAAAATGAGAAGGCCCACTTTAGATATTATTTATTAGAAATGCTCAAGTTTCTCCAAGCTAACAACACTGAAAGCCAATTAATGGGCTTCTAAAAAGCTTACCCTCTAAAAGACGGATCCAGTCAGCTATCACTAGATACATGGGTTAGCATAATTGAGCTACAAAACCCTTCTTTTGTAGGGCACCATGATTGAGGTTCCAGAGTAATTTTTATGAAGTAGTTAAATCTATCCAATTATTAATGTTTGTTAGGTAAGTAACCTCAACTTAATTAGAGTATTTTAATTATAATATATATTTGTTATAACTATTGCAAATGCTTTGAAAATTGTGTATTACTTTGTGCTCATTATTTAACATAAACCAGATCAAGCAAGAGATTATGTTGTTATTCAAACTCTTAGGGCTCGTTTGGTTCGCAAGAAGCATTTTTCCTCGCAGAAATATGATTCCTGGGAAACAAATTCCTAGGAAGAGCATGTTTGGTTGACCATGGGAAAGTGACAAATTTCCAAAGTGCTTATGTTTAGTTAGCCATCCACTTTCCTGAAAAAATTATGTATAATTTCTATTATGCCCTTAATAAAAATTAGGTCTTTAATGCCTCTTTAATGTTGAACGGTGTTTTTGGAAAAAAATAAAAATAAAGTGATTCCTGCCTCATGGGAAAGTGGGAATCATATTCCCATGGGAATACAATTTTTTCATCTCTCTCCTTTGAAAACTCCAACCAAACAAGAGGCATCTCATTACTTTCCTGTGAACCACACTTTCCTCCCTTCTTTTCCCGCGAACCAAACGAGCCCTTAGACATCTTTGAAACTCATGTGCATATGTATCTATGGACTATTTTCATGTTTGCAGAAAATATTTGAATCTTGTGAAACCTTGCATAACATTAAATTTGGATTTTTGAAAGTGTTTGAATACTTCTTTGGAAAACCATTCATGTATGTTAAATACTTGAAATTCTTTTATACCCATGTATGATTAAGAATTTTATAAATTGTTAAGGTGAACTGGAAATGCAAGAATATTGGTAAAACAATTGGATTTTGTGTACTTACTTGCTTTGGACTCTTTGTTTAGCTATATAATGGACCCCCTAATGCGATTGATATATTGGCACCATGTTTTACTTGATTTTAGGCCAAAAATGGGATACCAAGTTGATGGCAAAATGAAGAGCATGCACGGCTAGCCACCATCTTGAGGCCGAAGCTCGAGGAAGATGGAATAAGGTTCATGTGCCTTGTAGCTTCAAGGACTTTTGAGGAGAATAAAATGTTGTCTAAAACTACTATAAAACTAAAGTAAAGCAACAAGGATAAAAAATGAAGACAAATTTCATTATTGTGGAAAAGCTTTTCTTCTCTTCTACAAGCTTTCTTTTATATCACCACACTCTTCTCTTCTAATTCTAACAATTACACATTGTGGGTGGTTACACCTCACCTACCCATTTTGCCTCAATTCCAACTGCCTAGGCTTTTGAACTCATAATACTTGGATTTTCCTCCTCATCACAAATATATTCATTAGCTTAAACTAGGGTCGATATATCACTGAATCAAATCAATTTTTTGGGCTCATTAAGCAACTCACCTATTGCTTAGAAAATTTTGCTGACTGGACTCCATCAACCCAATTATGTGGTATGTACGTGGGATATGGTGCAAACATACTATGATCATTGTAAGACTTGATTATAGTGTACCTACTCTACCGAGGTTAAATGCAATACAATGGACCCACTCTATAGTGGTTAACTATGGTACAATGAACCTACTCTGCAAAGATTAAACGCTATACAGTGGACCTACTCTATAGTGGTTAAATGTTGTATATATAGTCATCCTACTTTGCAAGAATTAAATGTGGAACATTGAACCTACTTTGTAGGGGTTAATTGTGGTACAGTGGATCCTACCTCCAGGATAATATAGACATAGTTTTATAAATTGATGAGCTATTAAATAGCTTTGAAAAATATTTTACAAATTTCTTATTGAAATTTTATAAAACATAGTCTATTATTCATTAATAATATTTGTAGCATAAATGTTATGTCGATTTTGGAAACTGATTTATAAACTGCTATTGAAATTTTATGTAGAATAATGATTTTCAAAAACTAGTTTGTATATTGCTATTTCAAATAATTATGGGAAGTATCAGTTATAAAATTCTAACTTTGTTAACAATATTATTTGTTTTCTGCATCAATAGATTGTTAAAATCCATTTAATATCGTACTTGTCTAATCTTTCTAGTTATTGTTTCTAGTTGCTTACAACTCACTCTTTTTCTTTCTTTTTAAAAGCTCAAGGTTTAGAAAGTAACGAGTTGCGATTGAAAAATAAGCATACAATAAGATTTTGAATTTAGTTGGACCAATCTTGCCATCTTAGTTTCATGTGTAACATTTTGATGTTGTGGTTTGTAAAATTGTCAAAACTTAAGAGATTTAAAACATTAGCTAGATTTATTTCTAAATTGCCTTACTGAGTAGTTGTGGCATTGTTAGTTGTGGTTGCTTAGAGATTAGCTCGTGATCAATTCATATTTTGAAAAAATTTAGTAAGTTATGCAAAATCTAATCTTATTAATGCTAGATTGATTTGTATTCAATGATTAACAAGCTGTCTTCTTGTTTGCTCGTCAGGTCTAGCCCCATGTGTATCCCACAGGTTGCCACATCCTTCAATATGTATTTTTAGGTTAATGATGTGACAATTATAGGGATATTAGAGCTCAGGGTTATAATTCCTATAATTATCTTAGGATGAGTATAGAAGGTTTAGACAATTAAAAGTTTCAGTGGGATCTCTAAAACTTGGTTTAGAATAAGTGTAAGTGGACTTAAATAATTAATATGTGAGAATGCAATTCTTGTGTCATACGAGTGCATTATATATACACTATATTTAGTTATTCTTTTATTATTTAAGTAAATTGGAATGTCTGCAATATGTTGCATTGGGATTAAAGAAAGTTATGATTTAGTAGTAGTGGATGTATGAAACAAATTATTAAGATTAAGGATGCAAAAAAAAGATAGGTTACAATGATTAATAGTAAAAATTTAGTCAATTAGGAAAATGGAGGGCATAGATAATGTGAGGTTAAGATTTGGAGTTTTTAGGAGAGAGAATAAGTCGAATTTAGAATTTGAGATCAAATGGTTATGTGTATTTCATACACAGATAACTTTTTAGGAAGGAAGTATCTATTTTTTAGTAGATTAAATGACTCAAAGTGGCACATCAAAAGAGTTGCGGAATCGAGTTGATATAGACTTCTGCAAAGTTTATTTAAACATGTTTAGATGTTGGAGTAGCAAAGTTCAAGCTTTAAAAGCATTAATGAATAATTGTAAGAATTTTCAAGTAGGGGTTGATGGAGTCTAATGTGAAGAGTGAGATTTTTTTGTTGATTATATCTCTATAATGGGGTTGAGGATTTGGTGATCAATTCCAAGATAGGTATAAACAAAATTTAGAATTAATATTCAATGATGATGGAAGAATAAGATACAAGCTAGTTTATATCAATATGAAATTTTGAAGAAAGCTATATTTCGTCCACATAATTTTTAAAGAGGGCTTATTTATTGAATTTGTGAAGACTAAGGTTAACAGCAAGAATATTTCATGGATTACTGGATAAAATTAAAAGTTCTTATTAGATTCTTGAGTTAGAATTGATCAATCAAATTTTATTTAAATTCTAAAAATTTTGATAAGTCTTTGCATAAGGAGCAAAATGTACACATGGATATAAATGATCAAAGTTTTTCTTGATGGGAACTCAACATGTGACATATGAGATGGCCAGATTTTAATGGACTAGGATAGTAAGTTTGTTAATATAGGAACAAAGCAAATGTTCAGACAAGTAATTAAGTTGGAAGTTTATTAGGTATTATTTATTCATAGACAAGAGTAATATCTATTAAAGGAAATTGAAATTAGAGTTATATCTACCCGCTTTTATTTGAATTTGGAAACATGAGGACCATTAGTCACAAGATGCTTCCTAACATATGTACTAATCTATAAAGATTGAATTATGTTTTTCTTAAAAAAGAAATTGAATGTGTCATCATTAGAATGATGCTTTCTAAAATGTATTAAGCAAAAAGAATATTAGGTGTTAAAAAAGTAATAACTATAGGAAGAAGTTAGAATTTGGAGATATGGAATTCAAGATGAGATATTATGTTTTTACATGACCGATATATATATATAGACACACTCATATATACATATACAAAAGAAATCTTTTCTTGAATTGTTACTGTAGTGAATTGAATAAGTTGAGAGATCTAGTTTACATATTTCTTTCCATATATTTTTTCTGGCTTGTCTCATCTTAAAAAGGGTCACATATTAAACCGGCCTCTTGGTTGTCATAGTTAAGAATTAACAAAAAGTTTGAAAGTAGTACTTAAATTTTATGATGATCCTTTTAGATCTAAAACATGACTCTAGCATTTAAGTTACATAATTTTATGAATGACACTATGAACAAGGTCCATTGCTTTTAATAACTTGTACATCTTGTGAAGATGTCATACAATAATCATTCTAAGTGATCTAAAGCTTCACCCAAATTGCAAAAGATCTAAGGAGTGATCAAGGCTAGTTTGTCCATAAATAGATTTTCATGACCATAGGGATGGACTCTTAATATTTGGGATAAGGTTTTGTGTACCTAATGATTAGGTTATTTCTTAAATTTTGGGCAACACTGCATAAAGTCTTTGGAGCTAAACAAAATAATTGTATTGCCATCCATCATTAAGTGGAGGAATAATTGCAAATGTTTAGGGAATTAGCATATATCTTCATGAAATTTGCCTAAAGTAATGATCACATAATACCCTTCAGAGTGCACCTCATATGGCATTATATGACAATAATTCTAAATTTCTTATCTACTAAATTAATAATTGTAAAAGAAAATTCTTGGGGTCTCGAATTTGCATTAAATAGTAGAAAAGATTTAATAGTTCTATGAGTAGTTGATTGAATTATTGGAGATCATGTGCTTCTGAACCAGAGTCTTGAGTGATCTTGTATTTCTGAATTTATGCAGTCCAGGATTTGGGATAACTTGAGTCTTATATTGTTGATTCAATTGAATTATTGGAAAAGTGGTTAGTTAAGAAGCTATAAAGTTAGTTGTCACCTATTCACAATGACTTTCACTATCAATGGTAAGAAGGCATGGGTTAGATCCTAGCTATGTTGGGTAAAAAACTTGCATCTTGTAGTCATATACCATAAGCACTCAGGGTAGACTATGTATCTTTTCTAGATCAAGATATTGTGGAGTAACATTCTGAGAAGAAAACCATATGGGAGTTAAAGGATTAAAGGAGGCAAAGCACTTCCTAAATTCTAAATATTTGAGAATTCAATATATATAATAATTTTGATGCTGAAATTTAATTAAGAGGGAGAGCATATAATACATCTACCTATGGCCCAAACCTCTATTAGGGTCCATTTATAAGGTGTGCCCTCTTCTTCAAAAAATAGAGGTTGCACCTTTGTTAAAACAAAGATTGTGCCTCTATTTTCTCTCTAAGATGCCCATTGCCTCACACCCCTCTTGACCTCCCATCTCTCTAAGTTTCTCTTTTTTGACCATGCCGGTCATCCCTTCCCCTTGCAAGCCTTGGCTGCCAATTGCATTGTGCCCTTCTTTCACTTCACACCATTCTCCACATAGCCTCATGTGTCCCGCCCTTACGTACCGACTCCTTGCCAATGTTTGCCACACATTTTCACTCAGTTGCTCTATCTCTCTCCCCTTCTCTCTCCACTCATTTACACTTTCATGATCTCTATCTCTTTCTCTCTCTAGATTGTTGTTACAAAAACAGGCCTAATTGTGGTGGGCAACCTGATGCCTTAGAAGTGTATTAAATTAGGAGGAAGGAAGAGAGAGATCTACTCCCCTAGTAGGGAGTTAGGTGCTTACTTTGTTTCACTACGAGTTTGTCTAGGAGCTCAGATCCTTAGTTATCTAGGTTAAGCATAAGTACAGGCTTGGTGGTGCAGTAAAGCTCTTGGGTTATTATTCATGTTGGATTACCATCCAGGCAAAATAGAGAAGGCCCTCTTTAAATTTCATACATTGAGAAGATAATACCCTTAGCCTTTCATGCTTCTCCAAAGTAATAGTGCTAAAAACTAATCAACGGGCTTCTAAAAAGGTTGCCTTGCAAGAGGCAAATCTAGGAGGCCTTCATGAGAGACCAACTTCCAAATTCTCTAATAGCAATGCTAATGCTCGAGACAAGGACCGGCGAGATTGAGCTAGAAAATCCTTCTTTTGCAAGGCACTATGATTGAGGTACTAAAGGGATTTCTACGAAACAGTTAAATTTGTTGTTTGTAAGGTAATTACTCAACCTAACTGGAGAATTTTTAATTATATATCCATAAATATATATACTTATAATTCATAATTTACTTTATATTCTTAATTTACGCTTAAATTGGATTAAGCAAGATATTATCCTACTGTTGAAACTTTAACACATCTTTCAAACTCATGTATCTATGCATCTGTAGACTATCATTATATTTGCCAAAAATATTAGAATCCTATGAAACTGTTGCATAACTTCAAACTTACATTTTTAAAAGTGGTAAATACTTCTTTGGAAAATCATACATGCATACCAAATTCTTGAAATTCTTTGATACTCGTGTATGAGTGAGAATTTTATGAGTTATGGAGCTATATCTGTAGATTGGAAATAAAATGATATTGGTAAAACAAGTGGATTTTGTATACTTTCTTTGTACTCGCTACCAAACTACATAACCAATTCTACTGATAGGGTTTTACATTGGCACTTCGGTCGTTCTAGAACCTGATAATAGAAAATCTACTCTATAGAGTTAAAAATAGTACAATGGAAATCTCTCAACTTGGCACTACCAATCCTCAGAATCCACAATAATTATGTAGAAATCACCATGCGAAGAAAATCTAAGAGCAACCACGAGTTAATGCATACTTCAGAGAAACTTTTATTGATTGACTGATAGAACAATTAGGTACATAGGGAGGTATTTGTATGCCCTAGAGGCCCGATATATTGATAGAGCCAAGCAGATGCCGTTAAAGCTCAAATAAAATCCGAAAACAAAGTTCTAAAACAATTAAAACAAGTAATTCTTGCCTTGAGGGTATTTTTCAAAAAAAAATCCTTTGGACAGATAGAATCTATTGTTGGATTGGTTCAAATAGCAACTAGTCTACCATTAGTTTGGTCTTGATAGTAACTTGGGCAAAGTCCAATTCCTTAGCTTCCTAGATTTGATCAAAGCTAAGTGCTTATTTTGTGGATGGTGAATGCCCATGCTGTCAAAATATTTAATTGTTATTGGATTTGATAGATTTGGACTTGGAATAGTTGGCTCCAAATAGGCATTTTTGTATCTAGTGCTTCTGATGTTTTTTGCTATCAAATCCATTTAACAATGAGCTTTTGCCATCGGATGATATATCTTCTTCTGATGGTGTCTTTCATACTGTAGAAAGATTTCCACACCAAGATTCTTGTTGTCAAGTCAAAATTTGACAATTTTAGCTCTAGTCTTTGTTTAGGTTCATCACAACCTATGTTAATTGGCAAAAAAAATTACAAAATATGATTCTCACATTTCTTGGAAAATTGGAATGAAGGTTGTTGCCCAAGGTGACAAGCCAAGAGGGGGGGTGAATTGGTTTCTTTTACCTTTAACTATCTTACTTGTGTTAAATGATGAGTTAGTAAACTTAAACAAATCACAATACAAACAACAAGAAGTATAGTGGTTCGGTGCTCTCCTTAGCACCTACGTCCGCTCCCCAAGCGACCCCTTGGGAATTCACTATAATTCCGTGGATTACAGTTGGATTGTTTTCCGGGCTCACAATCCAAAAACCTTTACACTTTGGTTTTCCGGGTTCACCAAAAACCTATGTTGGTTTTACGGGCTCACCAACGAACCTATGTTGGTTTTTTGGGCTCACCAACGAACCTTTACAATTGATTTTCCGGGTTCACCAATCAACCTATTCCGTTGGTTTTGCGGGCTAACCAACCAACCCTTACAAGTAGTTTAACAAATAAAGGAAGAAGATTTAAACTCCTAGATGAGCAAATGAAACAATATAATCAACAAAGAAGAGTTTAGAAAGTATTTATCGCTTGATGTGACTTCTCTCTTCTTTGTCAAGGATGCTTCTCTCTTTAAGGGTGGATGGAGCTTTTGATGACTCTTTGAATCTGCTCAACCACTTTTCTTTGATTTTTGAATGAAGCACTTGGATGAAGAAGATTAGGGCACTTTCTCTTTCTTGTGTACTCTTTGATATTCTTTGGAAAAGATGTTCTATCTGATGAATAGTGCCACTTTAAATAGTTTCCTACATCCATTGGACAAGCCCCAATGGTTAGAATTCAAAAACTAGCCGTTACTCACTGTTGGAAGGACAAAAAGTACTTCTGCAGAACTAGCCGTTATGCTTCTGCCCGTGTTTGGGTCGGCTCAACCTGTCCTTGGGTCGACCCAACTTTCATTTGGGTCGACTCAAACATTCCTTGGGTCGACCCTCTCAGAAACACAGAAACTTGCAATTCAGCCTTCCTTCACTTGGGTCGACCCAACCTTTCTTTGGGTCGACTCAAGGTTCAGTTGGGTCGACTCAACTTCTTCTTGGGTCGACCCTAACAGGGTTTCCAGAGAACCTTTTCTGTCTTCTGTTCTGTCTTGCCTTTGGGTCGCCCCACTCAGAGTTTGGGTCGACTCAAGCTTGGGTCGACTCAACTTTATCTTGGGTCAACCTTCTCAGTAAATCCAGAGAACCATTTTCTGAGTTGTTTGAGTATCTTGATGTTTGGGTCGACTCATGCTTTCCTTGGGTCGACCCAACTCACTGTTCATCTGTGCCATTTTTGCAGAAGTGTGCCAAATGCTTTCTTGATGTGCCGGGATCGACCCAATCATCCTTTGGGTCGACTCAATCCACACTTTGCTGCATCTCAAGGTTAGATTCATTAATATAAATAATGAAATGTATCTATATCAATTTATACAAATATACTGAGAGTAATAGACTTATAAATAAAGTATCGATTTAACTTATAACATACTCTAGATAATTGCTTGTTAATCATCAAAATAACACTATCATTCTCAAAGGCCTATGATGGATGCAATCCAACCTTAAAAAAATTGATCTTTAGCACATACTACCATCAAAGAATACCCGTTTGGAATGAATTGAAGTACACACACATAAATCTATTTAGGGATGGGATGGAGGGGAATACTCTTTGGAAGGATGACTAACTTAAAAAAACTCTCCCTTCAAGCTCCCTTGCTATTATATATTATTTGCAGAAATAAGAACTACATAATGGATATTACTTTCTCACACACGTTGATTAATGTATGCAACCACTTTTTCAAAAATAACCTTGAAGATTAGTCTCAGCTTATAAAGTGTTTCTCCCGATTCAAACTTTTTAAGGACCCTAACAAATATCTTCAACACCGAGAAACATCCCATTCTTTTATTAATACCTCCAACTATAACTTTCTTCACTAAGTGGGTTAACAGTTGTCTCGGTCACTCTACTTTGAAAATATGTATGCCTCTTATGGTCAAATTAATCATGCAGCTGGCCATTGACAACAAGATTCTCATAGAGGAGAATCTCAAAAGGCATAACTAATTCTCTCCACTTGATGTTCCTCTTTGGAATCAATTTTTGTCTATTTTTCAACTATTTCTTCTCTAAACCTATTTTGCAACTCTTCAAATAACACTTAGAGATCCGGGAGCAACCCAATTGCATGCTATAATGCTTAGAAATCAATAACCATCCCAATTGTGCGGTCACTCTAGACCAATTTGATAAAATAAAGGATTAATGAAAGTCTGAGGTATACTTCGGACCAACTTGTCATCACTACTTATTGGAAGCTTTGACTTAAAAATAATAAAAATTTTCTCAAACTAATGTGCTACTCCCTGGGGCCTGAGAGCAATGCCTATCCAAACAAATTTGCAATAATTGAACTCCCCTATCTTCTTGCCTCCTTTTTTTTCCTAATTATCCTTCACTATTCTTTCTTACTCTTTTTGGCCTTTCTTGTATACTTCCATCAAAGCTGTGCCGGGTTACCCTTCTCTTTTTTTGGAAGAAAATAGACAAAAACAAATCAACAAAAACAATAATTAGTATATAATAATATTAAGTGGAAAGTAGACATATTAAGAGCAGATTATCTTTGATTTTTAAAGTTCAATTATTTGAAAGGAATTCAAAATAATACAAGGTTTAATATGCTCTTTTTTATAAATTTTGTCAGCCATGCTTTCACTTAGATCCTTCTAAACCAAATATAGCCTTCAACTGTTCATGCAAATAATTTTCTATGGCACAAAAAATAGATTAAAAAATAACAGTGCTGTTAAAATGACTTTTTCTTTTTGTTGAATTTAGTTGACCTATTCCTATATAAGGAATCAACTTTTGTCCTTTAATATTTAACACGGACCGAATCAAGTATACCTTGATGGTTGTTTAATACATACCAAATCAATTTATTTTTCTAATTATGATATTTAAAATAGAGACCAAATAGATCTTGTACTACGCTAAGGAGCACATCAAGTGATATTATAATATATTATTTATATAATATTAATACATAACAAATCATATTAATTAATATTTTGTTATGATATTTAAAATAGATATAAAATCAATGTCTGCAAAGGCACACCAAATTCATAATTTTGTAATTTACTATACACCTAATAAATACTCTAGATATACTCCAATTACATATATTTTTCTCTTATTGCCCTCAAATTAGCAATCAGAATGGCTTCTTCTTTCTTTCAAATTCAATTGACCTATTTCAATCAAATGAATCAACTTTTCTTTTTTATTAATATTTTATATGCCTGTTTCATTTATTTTAAAATTTATTATTTAATATATACCAAATCAAGTTAATAGTCTACCATGATGAATGCCTTGATGGTTGTTCAATCAGGTATACATTTGTATTTCCTATCATTGCCCTCGTTCCTACAATTAGAACGACGTCTTTGCTTTCTTAAATTAGCGCTTTATAATGTTTAGGCATTACTAAGAAATAAGCCATATTAGCAACTATTTCACTATGCCACTGATGCTCGGCATATACCGCAGACATAATAGATGCATGGATGACTACAGTCTTTCGTTTGGATGAATTACAACATATTTCTATTATGTATATAATTTGATATGTATATATTCTTATTTTAGATATTGCAATTTTATATTTTTCTTGCTAAAAGGAGTGAGAATTTAACAAATAATCTGCCTTGTATTTAATGAAAATATTTACAAACTTGAGCAATTGCCAAGGGGTTAACATCCATCACTGGAGAGATTGGAGGGGTGGGAGATGCTCCAAAATATTGACATTATTTAAGGAGAAAAACACTCAATCAGCACTTACATTGGCTTGCATTCATAATATAATATTTTTTCCTTATCCCCTTTGATCCATCAAGTAACTTTCCTTTTGTATTTTCATAAAATTAAATAATATTAAAAAACAAATCAAGCAAAACAAATGTCAAACTAAAGTTAAGCATCAATTCAATAATCCACTGGCTTTGCTTAGTGCATAATATTTTAAAGCTTATTTATTTATTGGATGGGTTTGAGATATTTTTTACATTTTTGAGTGATAAGGTAACATTGTGTCAACAATATTAGGGATTAAAACCAAGACATCTCAAGAGCGAATGATACAACAAGGATGCAACCGTTGGCCCAAAGGCCTATTCAACATGCTACTAATGTAACAAGGGTTGGAGGTGTATCTTTCTTGCGAAAGAAGGATTCACCTTTCTTTGTCCGAATCCACCGGCGAATCACACAACATTCACTTCAAGATCAATACAAGAGAATGGATGGAGTTCAGAGTGCTTCGAGATTTATGCATGGTGCGATCCGATGGTCGATGTGGCATAAGAAGATCAATTATTTTTTCACACAAAACATACAACCCAAACCCATGTAATGGATGCGGACAGTGAGAAGCCATCTGCAAAGAATTGCATGTCAATGGAGCGGAAGTAACTTGCTATCTACTTGATGTTGTTAGCTATTAGGGAGGGCTATCTACCATAATGTAAACGATGATATTTTACGAGCTCAATTTATTGGAAATATGAAGTTGGCTCTGTCTTGAATATCTGTAGTTGATTGAATTATATAATATGTGAATTAGCAAAGGTTTGTTAAAACTATAATACTCAACAATAAGAAACTAAAGGGGTGCATCTCTACCTTGAGTTCTCTCCATTACGGGACCCACCATGCTTGGACTACATTTATAACTATCTTTAACTTCGAGAAAAGTCCATCCCATCATCTTCCCTTGATGTCCATTGCGGTCCCCAAGCATCTGCATAGCATGTGCTTAACACTAGTATAAAGGATGTGGTTTATCATCCAACCTGCTAGCAAAGTTTCTTAATGATGGTGCTTATGACCAACAGGCCCTCTCAAATCCATGTTTCATGGAAATTACTGCAGTTTCTTAGACCAAAACAGAATCTAGATGCAAATTCCTTATTATGATTTAAAATTAGTCTCGCCAATCAATTGGACAAAGGTTAAAGCATAAGTCCTTCGAATAGCTATATAGTAATTTCGAGGCCTATTCTCTTTAGCTTAGGTTGGAATGCATGGCTAATAAATACTCTCTCCCGAGTTCTCCTAGCAAATTGATCACACTCCAGATGAGGTCTTTTGGGATCCTCTAGGCTGTAGGAAGTGGAAAGCCTAGTTGAACTGCACAATCCACCGTGCTTGCACCTATCTTTCGTATTATATCTTGACTCAGTTGGTTGCACTCACATCACACCAGATTAACGTGAACGACCATTTTACTAAAAAAAAACCTATCAAGCTCTGCTGTCATTTCTAACTTCCACTGGTTCACATAAAACATGTTGTCGCTTATCAAGTACCGTAACCTTTATTGGATTCATGCGATCATGAATCATGATGCTTGCCCTACAATATTTCCATTTTGACAAATCATACTAACAGAATAGTTAATTGCGAGAAAGAATAATATGAATGATGAAACCATGTTTTGTAAATTCAATATAAATATAAGTAAATGTGTGCACCTATATCAGTTGACAAAATCAGTATAATAAGTCTTTACTAGTCAGTTGTCAGAATTGCTTTCTTAATCCTTGCAGGAGCAGCAAATAAATTTCTTTGCACTTACATCTTGTACCAAACAACAATTATATCATAATGGTTCATCAACTGAAATTTATAGGCTGGTTGGATCAATTAAGCAGTGCAAATCCTACCATAAAAAAAAGAAAGTATTAACCATATAACTAAGCAGAGGGCGTCCAATAGGAATTTCAGGGCAAGTCTGGGTTCCACTCCTGAGCTCCTTGATTCTTGAATTTTTCCACCAATTCAAGCAGCCATCGAACTTGTAGCTTGTATGGATTGAACTACTGCTTTTATACTTTGAAGGAAAATCATCTTCCATTCTATATGACAAGCATAATGTTATTATCTGGAAATAATTTGAAATTTAAAAAATTCATTTGTATGTCTGGACATTATTTTTGTACAGTAACATTTTATCCTACCTTAAAGGTGTTAGGGCTGCTAAGTCTGCTGTGAGCTATGCTTGCTAGATAACCTGCCTATATAACATTGTAACAGGTTAGTAAAAATATCCGTGATTTATATGTCATGCGATAAGTGTTGTTACCTCTGGATATAGTAAATCGCAACCCACTTGCAACCAAAACCATATTTGACCGCGTTTGTTTAACAAGCATGCATGTGCTATTTCAATACATCTCTCACCATGAACTACCTTCAGGGTGGTGGGTAAATATCGTGGGAAACTAAATTTTTTATTAACTGACTTACTCTTATGCTTCTCTAGGTAGGTAAGTTAATTTCCATGGATAACATTTACCATGGAATTGGGTGGGGGGAGGGAGTGGAAGTCCTGCCCACCAGAAAAGTGGGTAAGTCATTTTCCCTTAGTAGGTAAAATAGATTTTTTATTTTATTTCTACAATATCTCTAACTCTAATATTATACTATTATTATATCATATAATAATATATATATTATTATATCATATTATATATGGCATATTATGTAACTTATAAATATAATATTATATTATATTATATTATTTATAATATATATAGATAAAGAGTATTAATTATAGGAAATATGGATAGATCTTAGCAACTTATCCAAAAAAAAAAAGTAGTAATGCAAAAAAAAGATGGGTAACCAATTCTGAAAGTACTTTCCAATACATAAAAAAATATAGGTAAATCATTACCTTGTCTGATGTTGCCTGAAAAACAATCTACCCTTAGCGTCCTCAACAAAGATCCTCTGACACCTATAGAAGAAACCAGAGTTGTGCACCAAGCATCATTTTAAAAGATGGCATCTCCCTGGATGTTTCGCATCATGTTGGTAAAGTCATTAGGGTTGCCTGAGTTCCATCCAGCCATCTATTTATACGTACACACACAATACAAACATGTGCGCGCATGCCAACACATATGTATGCATGTATATAGAGGTGAAGTTGATCTCCAGGTTGGTGTTGAGTGTTGGAAAGTTTATGCTTTTCATTACAAACTACATCTTATTTGATTATATTTCATTTGTTGGATTATAGTTACTTCTTAAGCTTTTTCAGTACATTTATTATTTTCTTAAATTTACGATCTTTGGACTGCCTCGACCTATGGGATCCTACATAGGACTGTACTTGGCCACCAGTTTGCTGCCTACGACCTTGTAAAACATTTACTTTAGATGTTGAGATAGGTTCTGTCCTTGCACCCGCTCCCCAAGCATTTTTGCTATTCTAAATCTTTTGAGAGATCTGATTTGTTGCACCCACACCAGAATCTGGCCCTGCTTCAAGTAACTAAAAGGAATTGTAAAGGTGAAAAATGGAAGATGTGAGAGTCAGTAGAAGGAACTAGAGACAAGACCTGAAAATTTTATTAAAATACGAACTATAACTTAAGCCATTATTTAGGAATACCTATTTTACAAGTCAAAGGATGTAGAGGAACGTGCAGGTAAAAGCCTTGGATTAATTGATGTTTGCTATCAATCACTGGTAAACATTTATTACTGTATATTTAGAAATAGTAGAAGTACCATTGGAGTGAACATATGTCAGAATCCATATTTTCATTTCCAAAATTGGATAATATTTAGATGAGAATGGAAAAGGGCAGTCCAGTTTACACAAGTAAATAAATAGATCAAGTAAGCAAATATTATGACGCACATAGTTATATTGTCAAGTTTAAGCATCCAACTGGTGTTTTAGCCATAATCATCACCTAACGAACACAAACTTAATTTTAAATCAAATAAGAAAGTTCTGTAATTTTATACGGAAAAACAAAGAAAAAACTAGAGCAGTTAAGCAACATCGGAAACAAAACAAATATGGAAAAGAAAAAAATATCAGTTTTCATAATGTTGTTGCTTTTTGTTGCCTTCAATGCATATAGTCATTTTCAAATTTAAAAGCCAGTTAGAACAAACATACATACAATACATATATATTTGAATATAAGTCGCAGAATCGTATTAGTGAGGATAAGAAGAGAAGAATAACAAGGTGAATTAAAATTGAAAGCAGATGAGGGGAAAGTTCTTACAAGATACAATGCAACATAGAAAAGAGTCATAGGAAGACAGGAGCAAATAAAAGGCAAGAAAGGATAATAGGAAACAAACAGATGCGATGTATCCTTAAACAGGAAGTAGCAAAAATCAAAAATAAGCTTATATTTGAGCTGATATGTCAAGCACAAAACTCTACATAAATAACGTTAACTGTAAGAAAAGGCAAACTGCAAAGTCCAGTGTTCCTAGAAACAAAATCAAGAAAATATGTTAATATAAAATGACATATATCTAAGTTTACAATGTTCCACAAGTCACAGAAATTCTAAGCAATCCTCCTAACAGTTTGGCCTACCTTAACATGCACCAGAAATAAGAGTGGAACCCCACAACGACGATTAGGAGAAACATAGCAAGAGAACTCAATAGGTAAAGAGAACCTAGAGGGTTGCTTGACAAAGATCAGCCAAGAATTTCATTAATGAAAAAAACCACTTTATCTGAAAGTCTATACATTATGTTTAGTAGGAGATCTTGATTTCCTCTTGCCCTTTTCAAATTATTAAAAGCACAACGTCAGGATTCAGGAACAAACAGGTGTCAGCAAGATTCAAACCACTGTTGGTTAGTTATGCCAGTTTTATTTGACAATTAAATACTAGCTTCAAAACAAAAGGTGCAGCTTCCAGACTGGAGATCCGCGCTGCATCTCGCTGTAACTGAGAAAAAAAGCACATTCATCCAAATCAATGAATTGAAGAGTACTTAACCAAATGACGTGATAACAATCAAAATCATGCCACAACTATTTCATTTTTCCATGCTTGATGAAGTACTCTCAAACCTGGAAAAACAAATTAAAAAAGAAAAAACCCCTAAGAACGCATTTTTCGACTAAGAAAGAGACAGAATTTTGCAAATAGAAATTTTGTGCACTATTTGTTTCTTTTCCAACCCATCAAACATCAAATATACTGCAAAGAGAAATCTAAGAGACAAGGGTCTAGAAAGTGCCCTCTCAAGGTCTTGAAACATATGGATTTCGAAAGAGAAAACCCAACATCCATGACTTCTGCATGTGCCTCTCCAGTTTCCTGGTGAAAAGGAAGAAGAAAAAAAAACAGCTTTATTTCTTAATTTCTGGTCAAAGCTATAAATCAGTGAGAAAGCAAGTTCATGTTCAAGAGACTAACAATTTAGCCCAGTTTTTATATTTTGCAGAAAGCTAACCAAACTGTTTATTTATTCTTTGCCTCATAAATGTGGCACTAGGTAATGGAGTATAATATTCTCTGGCAACATGTTAGAAATTAAGATTCTCAAAATCCTATAGAGTAGGATATAGTTTCTAAACAGACAACGAAGATTTTTCGTTTTGACAACAGTTTCTAGACAACCAAGACGCAAAGTAGCTAGAACAATCTAAAATCTTTTGACAGCAAGCAAAGGAAAAAAGAATGTAACGTTTCTCAAGAACAATCACCATCAGACCGGTTTTTCCCTTTTTTTTAAGAAAGAGGATAATGTAGATATTATGATGGGAAAAAACTCAGAAGGAGAGACAAAATGCAAGGTTTGACACGTAACAATCACCAAGAAAACAAATATTATGACACTTGTTTAGAACACAAAACATTTACATAACAGCAAGCAATTATCATCATATAGCATAAAAGAAGTATCGCAAAAAAACTGCCTGATAAACAAAAGGAAACTTTAAAGTTCACGACCAAACAGTTGCAAGTGCAAACACTAAAGATCAAATGCCATCAAGGAATCCACAGAACAAATAACCAAGCACTGTAAACTGAAAAATAAACATGTGCAAAAAAAGAAGCATAAAATTAATATTTAGAATTCCAGTTAGTAAGACCGACCTATTATTCGCTGTATACGCTGCTTTCTACTTGATGGCTTCTGCAAATTCTGTAACTTTGCCAAAAAATAGAAGTGTCATCCATGCATTTTACAGCTCTCAGTATGAAAATTAAAGAATAGCTGCTTTATCAGAATAACTGCTGGTCATTTATGAAGGATTTTGTTGCTTAATTGAAATGCCAACGCTCAAGCTTGCTATAACATATTCTTTGATCTCTTCAATATCCTATTTCCACTTTTCAGAAATTGTGCTGGTAATAAAAATTTTAAGTTCCATACCCAATAATGTTGAAAGCATTATTATTGCAGATTTTAGACATGCTGAGAGAAGTAACACTGCTGGTCAAATAAAAGCGAAAAACAAATCAATTTATATGTCATCAAATGTTTGGCATGCAAGCACTCCATTTGCTTAAGGTGTCCCATACCAATCTTTGGTTACCCCTATCTTAATGTTGTACTGTTTATTGGTGTCCGTGATATTGAGGAGTTTTGTGATTATAGCTTTGAAAAACCACTTTTTAGCTGAACTATTTATCTCTGAAGTAGTCTGAATATCTGAACAACCTGTCTTGTGCTTTTTTCTTCCTGCTGGCACATCCCAGTCAAGGTCACTAGAGCTGGGCATGTATAAGCAACTTTAAATTAATGGCAGCTATTGATTTCAGGTACTAACATATAAAATGTTAGGCTCTTACATTTTTATTACGCAGCTGCCACTTTTCGATCATAATGAGTATGAGAGAACAAACATCATGTAACTACATGGATAGTGCATTTGTCAATAAATCAAGGTATCGGATAGTTCGGCGCATACCTTTAGTACATACCATGGTTGGAGCCATCCTGAACCGCCCGATTTGGGGCGTCCTGAGCCCTACCAATGGCGGACCAAAACGGTTCCGGCAACGAAAACGAGACCGACGACGGAGAAGGAGAAAGAAAAAAGAGGAAAAGAGAGAGAGAGCGGGGGAGGGAGGGGGAGGGAGAGGGAGTGAAAGGAAGAGAGAGGAAAGTGGAGGCCGGGGAGCCGTTGTGGGGAGGAGGCGAAGGCCGAGGAGCTGCGGAAAAGAGGCTCCTCCTCCGGTCCTATGTTTCGTTCGAAACAAGGCCCCCTCTGGGCCTATGTTCCGCGGCAGCTCCCCGGCCTTCTCCGCGTAGCAGCTCTCCGGCCTCCACCCCCTCCGCACAGCGGCTCCTCGGCCTTCCGCTGGCTCTTGGCCGGCCTCCCTTAGCCTCCCCCTTCTCTCTTTTCCTCTATTTCGTTCTCCCTCCCCCACCTCTTCTCTTGTGTTGGTACGGCCCGGCACGGCGCAAGCCCGTACCGATCCGTGCCGCCGAGCAACCGATCCGGGGCCTGGTGCCAGTACAGCAAACATGGGTACATACTGTACCAAAGCTGCTACTATACAGTGAAGATCAGTTTGAATGAAAGTAGTATGAACCACCTGAACCAATGATAGATCGAGTGGTATGGGGTCAGATCAAGTGGTTCGAGGGCAGATTGTGGTTGGTTCAGAGTGAATTGACCCAAACAGCTCTCATCTAAGCAATATGACCAGGTACCACTTGAGAAGTGAGTTAAAGGGTGATTCTCTCTTTTTTTCACCATTTGAAGGTGGAAATGAGATGAAGGATAATTGCTACAAGGTTTTCACACCAGAACGCTCAATCTACGACCATTTTGTACTAATGATATGCACATCCTGCCAAAATTTGATCCACAATAGGTGTGAGTTGGAATGCTCAGATTCCACCTAAGCCATCGCTTGAAAGTATAATAAATTTCACATTAATTATCCATTTTTAATTGGCAAATATGTGTATATATATATACATATTTAAAGAATATTGCTAAACCATCAAAGAGAAGAGAAGATATATTAATGCACCAAAAGAAACAAGGTGAATACTTCAAGCGAATGCGACAAACTTGCACTTCAAGACATGCCATAAAAGTTTGAAAATTTAAAAAATGATAAAAGCATGGATAAGTATGCTGGTGCCTAGTACGTGATCATTGATATAGTAGCGATTTTTGTTGCAGGTGCCACTATTATTAAATGATGTTATGAATAGATTCTTTCTTTGTTTAGTTTCATTTAATTGCTGATTTTAACACATGCAATGTAATGTGGTATTTCTACAAGTTAATGATTTTAGCACATACATAATAATCCTTAATTAGGGCACTTAATTCAATACTCCTATCTAACTTATTGCAAAAACATGGCATTTAGACAAGAATAAATGGTTAAAAAAACAAAAATATGAGTTTGGAGGCCAAAAAGAACATAGCAAGGGTGTTTAAGGTGTTTCTATGCGTAATCAATACCCTTTGTTAGTACAATTATCAATATAATGCATGTCGTACCCACCTTGGTCGATATAGTATTAATCCTCGATATTTCACAACCTTGCCATAAATGCACCAAAGAAATTGGATAATATACTATATTCATAAAAAATAGAAAATTAATAGATCAGGCAATGTGAAGCAAGATTCAGTTTCTCCCCTCTATTTAACAGACAAACTAAATAAGTTACATAAAACATTTAGCAGCATCTATAACATGTGATACTTGCCATTAGGATGTCCAAAAATGAAAAAGTTAAGAAGTCAAACAAATATAGATCATTTACCATCAAATTAAGACTAGCAATATCAGCAAGACATTTCATGCACACAAAGTTCGCTGTCTCGATACTAAACCCCGTATCAGTACTACACTAGCACAGGGTCGGTACGGTATGTTACGGAGTTTTTTTGGCATACCGAGTGTTGGTACGCTATCCATACCGAGTACCGAACTGATACGGTACAGTGCATCTCGTACTGCCCAATTCAGGCTAGTACGCATGCACACTTACGATCGCATTAAGAATAACAAAAAAAATGTAAGAACCAACAATACATCTAAGATGGAGGATGGCAACTACTTGAATTGGTAAAATCTTTTGTTGGATTTAAAAGACCTAGGTTCAGTCGCAGCCCCATCCTAATTTTTTTACCAAGCTTCCAACCACTCTAGTTCTTTAAAAAATAAAACAAAACAAAATTAAATAAATGACATGAAGTATTTGCTAAAAATTGTACATTTGCTAAGTAATCATAAGCCATTTGATGTATTTAGTTTACAATATAGTCTTCTTGCGTGAAGTCAAGCTTGAATTAAAACATAGTAATACACTTCATGCCATAAAATATTCACGTCTGACGAAATTTAAAAAATTACATTAGGGGTAGTGGAAGATCATCACCAAAAACATCAATTGTCTTCAATTTTTCTTCTCTTTCCAGCGGGAGAACAAAATCATTTTTCGAGCTAAATGGAACAACTGCCTTCTGTGTTTATTCCCTTTTGGTAACTGTAGAATCATCCTTAAAAACTATAATGATAACACAAAACAAAAAACAAAGAGAAAGTTTAATAAGCTATGAGGATAAGGCAACAAAAAAGGACAGCTAAAAGTTTATAAGCATTTTACATAAAATCCAAAATAGCATGTTCTGAAAAATAAATTCAGAAAACAATTTTTATTATTCAAAGATGGGAATAAGAAAGCAATTAAACGAAAGATGGGAACAAGCAACAAATCCAAAAAAATTTAACAAGTAGACCGTTGAATAGAAATTGAGAGCAAGTATGGATGCCTCACATAAACTCTACAACAGTCAATCATGTACCAACACATTTTCAACACTGGGAGGCCAATAAATATGATATGTATTCATTTTGTGTTGGACCAATGGTAATATTATCATCTTACTAGTTGTTTGGTTGACAATTTCTAGTTAAAAAAATTCATTTGCCTATGTCATACTATCATGATCTGATCAATGTATTTTGTAGGATCTTGTGAAATTTGACAACATCTGGACATTATTTTAGTCTTAAAAATAGGTCCAGTACAGCCATCTCCACACGATGTGTACACATGCCTATAATATATATAGGAATAGGTATGCCTGTTTAATTATTGGAGTACTTTCCTTTTGAAGCAGTCACCTAGGCACCTAGATGCCCGTCTAGGCCACGTAAGGGTCCACCAACTGGCTTTGTCAAGGCATTTTCAAGACCTAAGTTATGCTATGGTACCTTTCTTATGTTATCTTTAGAAAAAAGTTACAGAAATCCTACTCATCCCTATAAAACGGGTATCAAAAGGAAATTAGTAAGCAACCGAATTCCAAACAGTTGCTTTGCATCTTTTATGCATAAACTATAAATGATGATCAAAGTCATCAAACTAAGAAGAGAGAGGAAAGAAATAATTTTATTAGTTGGATTAGTGGGATCCTTCATTTGGACCGTTGGATGAGGAGATTCCTTGATAAGAATATTGAAAAAATGGCAGATATCAGTTCTCCTCTTGGTCCTATCATGTTCTCTCGCTATGGAAGATCTTTCCCAAGGTGCAGTATCAGTACGTATGCCCCATACTGGGCACATATTGTACAATAATGAACAGCTACTCAATATGGAGAGCGACCAAGTGTTGATACACTAAGGAGTCTATTTAGCCAATGGCATTAAATAGCGTCAACCTTGGGTACAACTTCAAGGTCACCCGCTCCATTAAGTTTGCTTAGTAGTGGGTGGTGTCACTCCAAAACAACTAGCTCAACAAAGAGGCAGTGGCAACAGAGAAGCAATCACAACTGCAGATGCGAGAGAGGACTTTGATGTACTCTAATCTAGGGCAGAGACATGAGAGGAAGATGACATATCAACCTCCGCTAAATACCGGCAATGGCCCGTCATCCTAAGTGCATCCATTTTATATTGAATGATAATAAGCAAAACAGGCATATGGAATTCACTGGAGTACCATAATAAACCCTTATTTCCGGCAGTTTTTTTCCCATAAAAGCCCCGACCTCCTAATGCTAATCTTGGATGAAGTTTGCTCAAAATTACTTACATTTATCCCCTTAATCTTAGTTATATATGTGATAAGTTACCTATTTAGCTTACTCTCTCTTAAGATTAATTGATTCGAGACCAATCTACTAAACAACACACCATTCTGTATACAGCTCTCCCATCACACTTAATGTGAAAAGAGAACTATAGATCACTTTCTCAATCTTACCCAATCTTTCCTAATCAGTCGAATTATTGGAAGCATTAGTTTATATCTCACATGTCTCTCAAATCAGCCCAAATTAAAATGTAATTATGTTTCATTGCTCCAAAGATTATACCATATAAGAAGTGTATTTAATTTGATTTATTGTATATTATCAAGTTACTAACTTGATATTTCAGTCTCTTAGAAAAATAAGCTCATGCCCTAGGTTTGCAGTAAATAAGAACAACTTATACAATATTATGATTGATCAATTACCTAATTTGATTAATAGCATTAAACTATACTGCTATATAAATTGAAATCCTCTATACCAAGGATCCCGTCTCGGTACCGGATCCCGTACCGGTGCTACACTAACATAGTATCAGTATAGTACGGTACACGATTTTTTTGGGCATACCGACTGTCAGTATGCCACTAGTACCGAACTGGTATGGTACGCTCAATACCATCCGGTTCGGTACGGTACGGCATACCATGCTTTGTACAGATTTCTTTTGTACAACAACTCACATAGACAATCAATAAATAAAACAATGACTCCATGTGCAATGCAAGTGCCCCTAAACTAGTATATTGTAAAGAATAGGAGTGCCCCAAAACAGATGTTACTCCTTTAACATTCGATGTAACTTCTTTTTCATGTTGATTATTCAAATCTAATAAACAAGTAATGGACCTATATGATCTGTATTGGACTTAGCTATAGCATACAAATTTCTAGCCTTAGACATTTCAAATTGGTTCCTGGTATCAGCACATCCTGAAGTTTCACATTAAATTCCAAAGCCTTTTGAATTCTACTTCATGTATGACAAAAAAATAAAAGCACAATGTCCCTATTCTAGGATGTCAGCAGATTCGATATTTAGATAGGTATACATGTTCTACTATGATTGCTCATTATGCCTGCTCCTTCTTTCTCTCAATTCTCAAGTCCTCCACAGGATATGTATCTTGTTAGTTGAGAGAGCTCAGCCACTCAGTCCTCCTCCTCACTCAGCCACCCATAACAGGGAGGCCTTCTGGGCCTAGGCCTGTCCTCCATACGGGGCACAGCATCGTTACGTGAACTTGTCTGCCCAATCTCAACAAATTGTTCACCAACATTTTGATCCCTCATGCTTCTTTCAGCTTTTTCTTGCTCCTAACAAAGTTCATCATGAAATATTTTGCAATTAAAAAGAAGCATCTCCACTTGAAATCACAAAAGTAATTAATGACAGAACCATTATGCAGACTGACAATTGAAAGAAAATTTAAATAAAAAAATTCATTTTGCAGATTCATGTAAAAAATTTAGGACACATTCTAAACCTCCAGAAGATTATGACTCACAAGTGACAAAGGATGCAAAAGATTGCAATATTGCACAACTATCATGCTACCATCTCTCATATAAATATAAGCTTGTTAAAAGAGGATGAGTTAAAAGGATCCTGCACTTATGTCTCATTAGACTAGTCTATCATCTTAAGCTGTAAAATATACTCAAAAAGGAGAAATATGCTGGTTTATTATTCAGATTAGCGTGTACACTTGGTTTTCCATTTCGCTAATTCATTTTTCACAACCTCATTTTTGTACCTTGCCATCTAGTGACATTGAAGACCCTGCTTCTACAAGGTTGTTACGATTTAATACCATGCATTCACCACCATGTGCTTATTGAAGCAGAAAGTACAATGATTTCATCCAGTATCATATCTTGGCAAAATGCATAAACCCAATTTTTATAAGCATTCAGTAGAGCTGAGAAGTACATAGTATGATGCAGAGGCAAGGTTATGATGGGGATTCACCGCTGAAAAGAAATTCTTAATTGAGTGGTACTGTATTAACCGCAATTGATCTAAGAGCATGCAGTTCTACATGTTATGTGAGACCATGAGTACCTAGATGTTAAGCCTCACTATGCAAATTCAAAGTGAATAGATTAAGCCATCCATGCCAGAAAATTCACCAATTTGGAAACACCAACTTTTATAACGGTACCATTCTCTTCATTTACTGGTGGAAATCCATGATGTCAGCTGCAGTTTCGTGGTGTCTCCCTCCTTAATGCCCGCTTGTAATGCTCCGAATGGACCCAATAATAGGCTATAGTCACTAGGAAAATGAACCATAGAAGTAGGCATGCATATATTAACATGCATTATTGCTGATATATATGTGCAGGAATGAAAGCATAAAGCAAATCATCATACTTCATGACACCAAAATGTATGCATGTTAATTAGAAGTTTCTCAAAGAGAATTTCTTTAAGAAAGGGGTTATATGATGCTGACAGATGGATTACGGGTGAGAGATAAGGTTCAAATAATATATGTATTGAAATTTGGAGTGTCACTACATGCATTAGGTTGGTGAAATTGAATAAGCATATCTGGACGTTGAAAATAATGTGACTATATTGAAATATACAAAACAATGAGGATCTTTCATTTCCACGAAGACACCCATACCTTCCAAACAAGTTATATGATTGATGTTCTTCAAGTGTCTATTTGGTAGGGCTGAAAAAACCATCCTTATGCCACTTTAGGGGATGCCATGTTCCATCATAGCCGCAATTTGGGCTATGCTTTTGTTGTCTATGAAAACATTACTTTCCAAACCATGGTAGCATCGTACCACTCCATATCAATGCATAGTGTGCATACCGTACCATACCAATACTAAACTAGTACATGGTACAAGGGGTGTACCGAGTATCGATACACCAAACAACCCCCCATACCAGACATATTGACATTGTACCAAGATGTTACCAATACATGGTCCGGTACTGCGACGACGAACCTTGTTTCAAACATAACAACGCATTTAGCGAGAACAAGACCCTTATCGCTCAATGCATGAAGGTAGAGAAAAGGTTAACTCATGGCTGCTTCTTGAGATGGCCAAAAACACTAAGAAAGATGATGTAAGGTTTTAAAGAATTTAGTGGCTTGGACTAAGAGGAATCTCAGCAAGATCAAACATAAGAGCCTAAATGCTTTCCAAAACTTAATTTCCCATGAAAACTAATGAAAAATAGTAAGTATATATATATACAAGTAACAAAGAATAGTATTATTCAAAATGTGCGTGCGTACATGCAGAGTTAGGCCAGAATGCACTTGAGAGCATTTCGCCCTAAATACTTCCCAATGAAACTCAATGATGGACCTCCAAACTAAAAATCCACACTATTGATTTTAAAATTTCTAAGAACTAAAACTCATTTATTTTAGAGGTCTCTTGTCCATGCATCAAGCAAGTACAAAATG
This sequence comes from Phoenix dactylifera, assembly GCF_009389715.1. Taxonomy (NCBI): domain Eukaryota; kingdom Viridiplantae; phylum Streptophyta; class Magnoliopsida; order Arecales; family Arecaceae; genus Phoenix; species Phoenix dactylifera. The sequence continues at coordinate 314,364 of NW_024067760.1, forward strand.
AATGTGAGCAATATAAGTAGTGAGGAAAGTTTATCATACACTAGGCAATTAGCAAATCCAAATCATTAAAATTAAACTAAATATCTTAAAATGTGTATAGATGAAATTTCAGCTAACTTGGATGCCTCCAGACTATAGATCAAACTAAAACACAATATCGTACTGCCAATTTCAAGCCAAATGCTCTGAAAGCATTCCAGCCAATGTTTGATTACTTGGCTAACCCTGGAGTGGCTTCTTTGCTGTGTTTGTCTAACGTATAAATTAGACAAGCATGATAAAGAAGCCACTCTAAAGTTAGCCACATAATCCTTAAACATTTCTTTCTAGCAAAGATTATACCTCCCAATTTAGAAGTGGCTTCAAAAGCTTATAATTTTTGTCAAAGTTTTCTTCTGTGCATCCTTTCTAGCCTTATGCAAATAGTAAAATCCCTCCCCTGACGTAAAGCTTACTCAGACCAGGGTACCATGTATATCCATTTAACATGACTTCATCTTCTCTTCTACAACACCAAACATTTCTTATACTAGTTCAAATTTTCTTCAATCTTCCGTAAATCCTATCTAACTTCCTGCAAGGAGTTGATGAAGACGAGAAGACAACTATTCTAGACCCTCTGTCCAGCATATTGCAAATACCTCATCCTTTAAGGATATTGGTGACTTGCCCCGACTGCCATTGGTGGATGAGATTGGGCATGCCATATCTAGAAACATCGACAAACATCAATGCATGCTAAGACAGCTGAGGTCAGGGTAAGTTGCCATGGCCTGGTATGACAGGGTTTGCCACCAACTGTATAGAATTGAAGAGCCTTGGAAACAAGAAGGTAGGGCATGGTTTGCCACCAACTATATAGCAATCACCATCTAGCTTGATACTAATAACAAGCACAAAAGATTTCTTCAAAAACTATTGTCTCGGTATAGGAAACTAAGTCGAACTTCCCAATGTAGGAACCAGCCAAGTCATACTTATATTGAACAAGATAGTAACGTCGCATGATTAAATAGAATCTGTAGGAATAAATCGAGCTGCAAGTAATTGCAATCGACCAATTGATATTCTTATTTAGCAAGATCGTAAAGACACGTCTGGAGATTAAACATAACCTATAGATATGAAATGGATTTGAAGTAATTGTTTCATCTCCAACCACTTGGTAGTATTTCCTCTACCAGATTGTATATTTAGCTCCCTTTGGCATTGCCGCCAAATTTGAGTTGAAACCATGAGTTTAGTTGTTTCATCTCCAACCACTTGGTAGTATTTCCTCTACCAGATTGTATATTTATCTCCCTTTGGCATTGCCACCAAATTTGAGTTGAAACCATGAGTTTAGCTGAAGCAAATTAAACATTGCATCCCAAACAATTGATGCCAATCAAAGAAATATTCAAGACATGAAATCCAATCTTAAAAAACTTCATGTTCCATTTTTCCATCGAAATCTAGAATATCAAATTTCAATCCTGTATGTTAGCATCTAAACATTGAGGCTTCAAAGGATTTTCGTAAGCATTATTAGCTCTTTCAACTTCAAGAACTAAAGAGGGAGGTGGAAAAGCCCTTGGAAGAGAATTTGAAGGACAAGATGTTACGTAATAAGAGGCCTTGGAGGTGGATTTCTAACTTCAGCCACTCCTTAATCGGTTCTTTGCCCTTAAGTTGATCTTAACTTTGCATGGAATGAACCACATATGATGTTATTTGAAGAAACTTCAGTTGTCCTGAATGGAGATAGCCTGCCTCAAATTTTCTCGAGACAAATCTTGAAAACCTTTTGCTTGTTCTTAGAATCCTTCATTGATCTTTCCTCCTATTCTAGCCAAGCGTTCTTCATATAGAAAGTAACTCAACGTTGAAGTTCATCGAACTCACTTTCATTAGAATCATGATTCTAGAAATAAACTGCGTTCTTGAACAGGAGAAGATAAAGGATAAAAGATTGAATTGATACACTAATGCCAAAAACTAAAAATAAGGCGTTAAGCAAAAAAGGAACAAGAGATTGATATAATGAAAAAGGAGGTAGACGAAGGGAGAAATCAAGTGGAATCCACCACTATGTTCAAAGAGAAATAAATTTATATAACCAATTCTTTATTTTCCATACATTCTCTATTCCATGATTTTATTTTATCCAGCGACAATATGCGCTTGTGGCCTCCCATATATAAAAAATTCTGGAGTGAAGGATGGCCACATGGAGGAGATTATAGAGATCATAGGTGGCCAATGGGAGTCAGGTTCCATTATTTTCCGATAATCTATTCAGCTAAAAAGGTGTTTTATCATACAAGGATATTTTAGGAATAAGAGATTCGATGGACTCTTGGGAATGTTAAAAATCTTCCTAACCAATTGGTTCTTTCTTAACTCTTTCCCACAAGGTATTGTTATTGCCAGATGGTAGAATCCGACATCCAAACATTTCCACATGACGTTTGTATAACTCATATAAATGCATCACAACATTCCAAAGAAAGATAATAATTACTGTCAAAAACTCTAGGAGACAGAAGCATGAAGTATAATTAATAAGCCTAGAAACCCTAAAGGCATATTCTACATTCATGAACATATAATTAAGGCATAACAATCACTATTGTTAATAGCTAATAAATACTATTTGGCTAGACTTTTGACTTAGACTAAATTATGGGCTACTCCAAAATGGGCTTCTCCAAAATGGGCTGGCCAAACATGGTTTCCATCACTCTTGCATGAAAGTTCACTTCTTTCAAAAATTTTTGTGCATGCTTGACTTCTTCCCAGACGTTTTTGTGCATGCTTAACTTCTATATTTGGTGAAGATTTAAATAAAAAAGATTTGCACTTCTCTAATTGCTTCAATGGCATGATAATCTCGCTAAATTGCTTTGTATGGGTCTCCAAGTGTTGTTTCATACCACCAAAGTTATGTGCAACATTACCAATATTGCATTGCAACTAGACTATTGCTTCATCAGTTCTTCATGATGTCGGAGGAGCTCATTGCGGTCCAGATTGGTCATGATGATGAATGAATTTGACTCCACATGCTTGATGAAGTATCAGTGATGTTCTGCTACCAAATTTCATGGAGCCTCATTGAGATTTAAAGGCTACAAGATGCAAATATGCTGCAAGTATTGGTTCAGATCTGATTTGAACTCAATTACATAGAAATTTCAACCTCTTTCAATCAGCTATACGGCAATAAGTGTCCAACTAAAACATTGATCTACTGTCAAGAAAAAGACAATAGCAGATGTTGATTTTGATCTAAAATCAGATTTGAAACAGTGGCAGATCTGATGGATTTTATTATACTAGGGGCATAACTCGCTCAGTTGTAGAAGAAACAAGGAAAAATATGAAAGAATTAGAGAAGTAGAAGAAGAATAACAAAAAGATAGGAAAAGGAAATGGGTCCTTCAGCCTTCTTATTTTCTTAATAATCACTTTCTTACAAAGTTTACACCACTCCACAACACACCCCACCCTTTCAAATAGGAAATAAACTAGGGATAACCAAACCATCCTGAACCGCCCGGTTCAAAAAGCACCGACCCACATACCAGCTCGTTACCAAAGCAGGATGGATGGTCAGTTAAGTACAAGCCTTGAAGAGGTCTAAATCTATCCAAACTGAGCAGAACCGCCCAGTTCTGATTGGTTCAAGATGCTTCGGGGCCTATACCGCGCCAATAATTAGTGGGGGGGCAAAGAAGGCCTCCCATGCCTTCTCTGCCTCCTCTCTATCTCTTGTTTTTTAAAGTTTTCAAGGAGAAGTGGAGGGAAACTTCAGATTTTCACCTTCTGGGTCAACCAGTTTCATAGCAAGGGAGATTGAGTGGATGCAGAACAATATGTAGAACTATACATGTCATGCTCACAACCAGCCAAGCAATCATAGAAATCAGGGGGGCCAATCACCATTGCAAGGCTCTATGTCGAAGACATCCTTCTAGAGATTTGACATAGCAATACTAAAAAGGGGTCACATGGTACCCAATCTAGTCAGAAGGTTGAGCTAGTCAAGGTGGTAGGCCTAGTCAAGCCACCTACCAAATCTAGATATGTAGGGACATCCAGGAAAAGAAAACAATTTCTTAGGTCAACAAGAAAGGGAAACGAAAGAGAACTAATGATCTTTTGGAGAGAGTGAATGAAGAGCCTGTTCACTCGGATTTTGAGACCAATGAGCTCTCAAATGACTGGTTGCCCAAATCATCTCACAATGCGAACAATGATGATAATGACAGTTCGAATGATGATGCATATGGTGGCCAAGGAGGTAGCAAAGAATATGGCATGGGTGAATGACTCACAGACTTATGGTCTTGGTTGATTCACTGGTGTATGACCTAGAGCCCATGAGGATACGATTTCATATAAGAGGCGAGCACCTTGAGGTGGTTCAAGATACAATGTTGCTACTACAAATGATCTAGCATGCGGAGTAGTGTTCCTGCACAGATCTAGATCCGAATTGTAAACCGGGTCCTATTTTGCACTATCAAGGTATGACTTGCATAGATATGCTGTCTGAGATATCATATTCAAGCGACTACTATTCTCAATAAAATCTCGGCTAGATTATATATTAGATTTCGCTACCTAGTTCTTTCCTCCAATGGGAGGGCCAGCCCAATGCTAGACATTGGATCAATATCAGGGTGGCTATACATAAAGGTCAGATTATGGGATGTTGGGAGGGCACATTAGCTGGGATGGAGTTAGTTCCCAGGCCCATATTATAATCAGGATCCCATATAAGAGCAACATAAACACTTTACAAGGAACCAGATGTTGGTGCGCATTTTGTACTTTAAATCAATTTGATAATTCAAACACACATGATCATTAAAATAATCCCTAAAAACATCAAAATAGAGTTAAAATAACATTTAAAAAAACAAAATAGCAATAAAATAATTCCTCAAAACAAAAATTGAAAAACAAAAAAAAAAAGGTGTGCAGGTACCGAAGCGGTATGCCATAGTGTAACATGTGTTGGTACACTACAAGCATCTTATCGTACCACCCACCAACAGATACGCGACCCTTGAAATAAACTGACTCTAAGCAGCTAGCTAAAGCACCTAATAGAGAGCTTTAGTTAGCTAGTTTTCCTACGTCAATTAGGACTCAAATTTAGAAATGAATCAGGAACAAAAAGAGATTAAATTCCCCTAATATAAAGACTAGTCAGATACCTTCCATGTTTCCTTATATACCATGGTTACTGTTAGCAAGAACAGTACATAACAATACGTTGACTCACTAAAAAAGAAAATAATGACCAGAAAAAAGGCATTAAAAACACCTCCTAATAATTTGAAAATAAAACAAATTTGGATGCACCAACAACGTTAATATAAAAGAGGCTATATGCATGAACGAATAAGCCAAAAAACTTACAGTTTATTTGTATCTTAAAATCATCTATATTTTAGTAGCTGCAACTAAGAAGAAGGTCAAGCAATAGCCAACATCCTCTTCTTCGAAAACATGTTTGACAAAGAAGAAACAACCTCTTCTTCCAAAACATGCTTGACAAAGGAGATGACACAGCCCTAAGGTTGGGTCTGCACAAAACAGGGTTAGGAAGCCCATTGGATGAAGATATTGGCACTCCAAATAGATTTCTAGGCACTATCTGAAATTCCAGCAGAAAGTGTAAAGTGCTCACACACTACCCAAAACCATAAATTTAGGTTTATTAAGGCTCTGTTGCACAATTCTATGAAGAGAAAGGGTAACTACTGCTGTCAAAAAATTTTAGCACACAGAAATCAAGCAATGAAATGCACAAATTTCAATGGAGGCATTCGTGGATAAAAAGTAATCCAAATGATGACAGCACAAAGAACATCAACTCTGCATGTCAGTAATGAGATTAAACTGGGAAAGCAACAGACTTGATTAAAGGTCAACATAAACAATGAAAATAACAATCAAGAAAAGAAAAGAAGAGAAATAAATGAGAGGAAGAGGAGAGAGAAGAGAAACGAATGCAAGAAGCCAAGGATGGCTGTCAGAGACGATGAAGCACTATTTATTTCCAACTCTTAGAAGATTGAGTTACATAAATTTAGAGATTCCTTTATACAGGTAAAACTATGATCTAATTTTTTTACTCCAAAATAACTCCTAATAAGTAAGGTTTACCATGTATTACTATAGTGTGAACAGTTCCATGAACAGTGCACTACAGCAATAAGGCTCGTCAGCCTATCAAATAAGATCTGATATCTTCTAATCTCAGCTCGTCTCCATAAAACCTTCCTATGACTGGTGCGTATGGCCATTGGAGAAGAAGCACTCAGTATTTCTACTTGCTCAAAAACTAAGAGATAAACTAAGAGGTCCCTTTATATAGGTACAAACTTAGTCTAATTTTAACTCAAAAGTAACCCCTTATAAGCAAGAGCCATCCTTGACCATTTCTGGAGTGTGAACAGTTCCACAGACACTGCATTACAGAACCAAGGCTCTTCAATCTATCAAATAAGGTCAGATATCCTCTACTTTCAGCCATTGACCCAACAAAACCCTTCCATGACTTAAAACACCCACATATCAATAAGGAGAAGAAAACAACAAAATGAGGATCAAAATTTCACCGTACCGATGCATACTGCCCCACACACTAGGTGTACCGTACCATATGGTAGTGAATCAAGACTCAATTATAGGGGGCTTACTAAGTCTCGGTACACTAAATCGACCCCTATACTGGGCATATCGACATTGTACCAACATGCTACGGGTATGGGGTCCGCAACTTAGATGATGAACTTTGATTAAACTAAATCTACAGGTACTCAATGACCTGACCCCTTCCAATGCATCGAAAAGCAAGTTGAGGGTTAAAAAAAAGGAACAAGCTAGTCTTGTAGCACATCAGATTTCTACAAGGTATAATGGAACAAAGGTCAGTCTCTGTTGGAGAAAGTATGCGAGGAATTAAAAAAGAGTGTTCCCTAAAAAATGTGGATCTCTTTTATCAGACTTTTCCTCTCATCACTTCCCGGAGACTGCACAGCTCAGTTTTGATTGACCTTTTTTATCTCTTTTTATTTATATCTGCTGGAAAAAGAACTGTGGAAAAGTATGAGTGGAAATAAGAATTTCTTAGTTTAACTTATTTAGCATTTTGCTAGTTGCAAAATCTAGTTTGACTTGACATAAGTTTTTATGATCAGGTTTATGGGATATAAGGGAGGTTATTCTGATGTGCTGTGCAAACTTATGCCGAACTATACAAAAGAATAGATTTCTCCTTTCCTATAAAGAAGATAGTTGACGAAAGTCAACTGATTCATGAGCAGGCACATAATAGGATCATTGGTTTGGGTAACCAATCGGTGATACAACGATGTATACTAAAAACTGATATGATTCCCCTGAAATTTACCCCTTATCCTCTATTTCTTTCCCGCAGCCTATAATGTTCAATCTTAGATGTCAGAATTGATGAGGAAAAAATTCAGGAATTTTAGGTGTACTTATTTTTTCACTTAAATATAAATTCAGATTTAATTAAGGCAAATATTTGAGGGACTAGATAGGAATTTTTGATGTTCTAACGGACTACCGGCAGCAAACAGGTGGCCAAGGAACTGCCTAGCGCTTAGGCAGTAGGTGGGTGCCCAAGCAGGAGCGCCCACAGGTCAAGTCCAAAGATTATAAGTCCAAATATAATATATATATATATATATATATATATATATATATATATATATATATATATATATAAAGACACACACACAATATGTATATATAGACACACACAAGCAGAACACACACAACTAAAAGCTATGTTGTAAACCAGATCCAATGTCTAGCCAAATAGCTAGATACAGCTGCCATTAACTCTGTTCTCTGATCTTCGATATTTATTGCATCTTGACATTTGAAATCTCATTCCAAGAGCTTCTAGAAGATATTAGCTCAAGCTTTCAAGATATTTTCAGATATTTCTCGTTTCTACTATTTTGCCTATTGGACTACGAAATGAGTAAAACTTCAGGCTTTACTGGGTTTTCATCAGTCCTATTGCCCTTCACAATGTGAACCGGCCATAGTTTGTATTTACACTATTCGCACTACCGAGAAGTATATTGCAAAGAAATTATAAAAAAAAACTATTGGATGGTAAAACAATTATTGGATGTTTCACAGGCATTCATCTATTACATGTATGTCCATGTAATGATATGTTAAGTCTTTTACATAATTATCAATTGGACCAGTTGCGTCAGAACAGAACAAGTTAACTAGACCTTTTGAAGTAGTGGTTCTAATGTAACTTGTGTTTCATAACAACAACTGTCCAAGTGTATGGAACTACAAAAACCCAAACTTGGAGAATTCCAAGGCATACATCTTTTCGAGCAATATTTATCACTTTCAAGGTGTTGCATCCCAGTTATTAGGATATGCGAATAAAATGATTGTGGAACACAAGAAAAGAAACCCTAAAAGAGCACATAATACATACAATGGCAGAACATGCATATACCACAGTCCAAATATACCTAAATAACTACCAAAAAACCTCCATTTGCTTTAATGTCTCAAGAACCTCTGGCTTAAGCATCAAATTTCCTGTATCTAGTCTTATTAGGTATCATGAGATGCAAACGACCCACTCAAGTTACATAAATACAAGGCTTCAAGGACATAAATTGAACACAACAATCAAAAAAACTAAAACTAGAACATGCAACGTATGTTCTAATCAAAGCATAAAAAGTCTCCAAATTCTGCTATTACAGACTTAAAACTGGTAAATCAGTACCCACATTATATGGCATCAAAGGGCTCCTAACAATTATAGCGTAGCAATAAAGCATTTAATTGCACGACTTTATAGCATGTGAACAAAGAGGATCAGAGCTTTAGACAGACAGAATGCAGTAAGAAAAAACTACAAGAACCAGCAGAAAATAAGGCAGGGTGGAAACTATAGGGGATTAAAGCGATCACCTCTCTTGTCTCCGTCTCCTCCTCATCGCCATCATTGACAATGGGAGATTCCATTCCTCGACCATTTATGGTGTCCGCCTGGTCATCAGTCGCCTCTCTCCCTTGACCATTGGTCGTGCCCTCTTCACAAACTGTCCTCTCCCTCTCTTGTTCGTCCAGGATAGTCTCAATGACCATCTTATACGACGCTTCTTCGACAACAACCCATCCATTCTCTCCACCATATACCTAAAACCCCAAACCCCAAGTATCGTTACAAACTCACAAGAATCTTTCACGAAAAAAAAAATAGTAAAAACAGAGGAGTTCACCTTCAAAAGTTTACTTATAGTTCTACGGACGATGTCCTTCGAGAACCCTAGCGGGACCAGTGCATCGTAGGCGGCATCGATCCGCCTCAATCCCACCTGCACCAAAAGTTGAGAAAAACTTGAGAAGAGGAAAAGGGCTTTAGAGAGAAACAGGTATTGGAGGCATCGGTGGAGCTGGAGGTGCCTTCTTCGATCGTTCTCTTCTTATCGGAGGCATCAACGCTGGTTTCAAGGTCTGGGTGAATGAAGAGGCTAGGGGCTCGGAATCAACGATTTTTTTTTTTTTTTTTTGTCTTATCATCAACCTTGCATGCCCGGGCTTTTATTTCTTCTGAAATCGTTTTTTTTTATTTTTTTTTTTTTTTTTACCCGGGCGCCTCACATGACTTACACGTGAGCGCAGCCAACAAAATAAAACAAAACTGACAGGAAGAACAGGAAAAAAAAGAGAGAGACGCGGCCATTTCAACGTGAATGTAGCGGTTGATGACTGAAGTTCAAGATGGCACTTTATTATTTTTCAGAAGGAAAAAAGTATTCCCATATAAATTTGATTTTATAGTGCAATTCTTGGGGGTAAAAGTGTCATTGCATAGTGGGAAAATTTAATTGCAAGTCACCGGGGTAAAAGTTTCATGTGGGAAAATGTAATTAACTCAATCAACCAAATTGAAGATCGGAACTATTGAATATGACTGATAAAAAAATGCCTAATAATTAGGATTTATATATTTTGGTGGTTGATAAAAATGATAATCTATGCATCAAACCAATATAAAAATAAATGTATTAATTCCACTAATGTGGTAAAATGTATAATAAGGCAATAAATTAAAAAAACTATTTAATGTGTTGTGATCTACATGCCTTAAAATAGAGGTGAATTTAAGTTCACTTGGCTTTGTAATTAGATCATAGCAAAATATAGTATAAGTTATTGAAACCGTCCAACTTAACATTTAATTTGATTTATAAAAAATTTTTATAGCGCAAATCATGTTCCATTTTGAATCCATCATTGCTTTTGTATTGTTAACTCCTTTCTCAATGAGTTAGTATAGAATAAGTAGTCCAATTCTCAGAATACATAACTATATATATATATATATATATATATATATATATATATATATATATATATATATATATGTGCATCTTACATATATGTAAGGCTGCAAATAGGTCGGGTTGACTGGTGACCGGATCCAACCTATTTTAGAGGACCCGTAGGGCCGGGTCGGATTCTAAAATTGGACTCGTTCCATTTTCTGGGTCGGATCTGAATTCAATAAATTCAAACCCGACCCAACCCAACCCTGACTCATTTGAAATTTAGATGATTTTGGATTTTCAATCATATGACCTAATTCAAATTTATAAAATTATTTGGTGGGCGCAGCAGCCCGTGAGGGTGCAAATATAAGTTCTGAAGCCATAAATGGGTTGACCCAAATCGAACCCGACCCAGATCCAACCCAGACTCGAGTCGAACCCAAAAAAGCATCTTAATGGTGAAAAGAAAATTCATGCTTAGCAATTGTTTTCGGATGATGATGACCACTTGTAAACAATTTTTACTAAAAAGCATCTTAATGATGGAAAGAAAATTCATGCTTCTATTGCTTTGAGCATTCAGTTCTAATTGACAGCAAGTGTCATAATTGGTTATAATAAGATGAGTGACCCATGAACACTTGAACCATTCCAACAATGTCTTGTTGTTATAAAGGAAGCACTTGAACTTTGTGAGCTTTGCCATAGGTTTCTCATCTCATATAGCATGAGATCGAATGCTTGCATTACACACCTAACCATCATCATGGTTTGTAATGCATCATGTTACGGGGGAACTTAGCCACCATGCCCCACGTGACCGGCACGCGCGCCCAGGAAGACTACGGCAGCCCCTTGATCCAGCAATCCGACCCCGAGTCGGACATCTTCGGCTCCGCAGCCCGACCCCGAGTCGGCAGCCCCTTGATCCAGCAATCCGACCCCGAGTCGGACATCTTCGGCTCCGCAGCCCGACCCCGAGTCGGCAGCCCCTTGATCCAGCAATCCGACCCCGAGTCGGACATCTTCGTCTCCGCAGCCCGACCCCGAGTCGGACATCTCTCGACAACGACAGGCTATTCCCCAGAGGCACGCCGCAGCCTCCTGCTCCACTACTCCCTGCAACGGTTGTATCTGGCGCTGCTCCACGATCCCCTGTAACAGCCGTACAAGGCGGAGCTCCACTACGCCCTGTCATGGCCGTACCCAGCGCTGCCCCACGACGCCCTGTAACGGCCGTGTCAGTGGCAGCTCCATCGTGCCCCACGATGACGAACCCCCCTGAAAGACCCCCCAGCCTGGTATATATGCGGCTGGGAGGAGGAGGGGGGGTAAGCAAGAACTTCCAGAGCATTCTCTTACTTGCTACTATTATCTCTCTCCAATCTCCTCTGACTTGATCGTCGGAGGGCCCCCACTACCCCAGTGGTGGTGCGAGGCTTGCTTGCAGGTTTTCCGGTGGAAGGTGGAGCGCAATCAACACCAACCAAGGCAACTCAAACGGAACCCCGTTCACACCGCTGTGCCAATCGTTCTCGGTTTGGACCACCAGCAACAGTTGGCGCTAGAGGAAGGGCACCGAATCTCAGAGCGATCGTAATGGCACGGCGAGGTGGTCGTGGAGCTTCCAATGCCTCCGGTCGCGGGGCCTCTCGCGCCTCCGGCCGGGAGGCCGTTGCGTCTCCAACACATTCTCAGCAACACTCCACCGCTCCACCTCCCATTCAGATGGTCGAAACCGCTCAGTTCGACCAGTTAGCCCAGCAGGTTCGCACCCTCGCGGAGGCAGTGCAGAACCTGCAGGGTGTGATGTCTCGGGCGCCGCAGCGGGCCCAGGAGCCGCTGCTCCCTGAGCGCTCACCTGTCCACCTCAACCCGCGCTCCTTCCTCTCCCATGGGGAGGAGCGCCGGCGCGAGGAAGATTCTCGAGCACGGTCCATTCTGCCGGAACCTTCCCATCGGAGCTGCGCGGGGTACGAGAGGCGGGCCCGGGCGCGTTCCCAGATCCCCCAATTCTCAAGGAACCCGCGCTCCAGTCGGTCCCCCTCTCGGTGCTCCTTGTCTCCCACCCATCGGTCGCGCTCCCTGGACCGGCGGGTGGACGATCTCCACCGGCAACTCCAGGTCCTGAAGGGCCACTCCAAAGATCCCTTCGCCGACTTGGAGATCTCCTCCCAGCCGGCGCTTGCCTCGAGGATCCTGCGGACCCCGAATCCGCCGGGGTTTAAAATGCCGGCGATCGAGCCCTATGACGGGGCGGCGGACCCGTGGGATCACGTCGAGAGTTTCAGGACCCTTATGCTCCTCCACGGAGCATCAGATCCTCTCCTCTGCAAGGCCTTCCCGGCGACCCTCCGTGGCCCGGCAAGGGCGTGGTTCGCCGGCTTAGAGGCTAACTCAATCCAGTCCTTCGACCAGTTTACTCGCCTCTTCATCACCCATTTCGCCGTCAGTAGCCGGCGGCGACTGGTCTCCGACTCCCTCTTTGATGTCCGACAAAACGAGGGAGAAAGCTTGCGGGATTATCTTACCCGCTTCAACAAGGCTACGCTGGAAGTCCGGAACCTGAGCCAGGAGGTGGCTCTTTCAGCCCTGAAGCGTGGCTTCCGAAAGGGCAGACTCACCTTCTCCCTGGACAAACGCCTGCCGCGGAGCTTTCCGGAGCTGTTGTCCCGGGCGAACCAGTATGCGGACGCCGAGGAGGCGGCCGCCCACCGGAGCAAGGAGGCCGCCGAGATCCCTCCAAAGCTCGGGAAGAAAAGGCGAAAAGAGGCACGCCAGAGGAGGAGCCCGACGCCTCAACGTCGGCGCAGAAGCCTGTCGCCGGCGAGGAACCACGGCGCCCTACGCCCTCGTTCTCCGCCCCAACATTTCAACCGGTACACTCCTCTCCTGACTCCCCGGGCCCAGATCCTCATGGAAATCAAGGGGCGGGAGGACCTCCCGGTCCCGAGACAGATGAAGAAGATTCCTGGGAGGAGGCCCTCTCGGGCGTACTGTGAGTACCACCGGGACCACGGCCACGACACCGAAGACTGCTTCCAGCTTCGGGACGAGATCGAGGCTCTCATCCGCCGAGGGCGTCTCGGTCGATATGTGAACGACCGACGTCCCCCCGCAGACCCGCGTCCGGCCGACCCGGCCCCTCAGGAGCCTCGGGAGCAGAATCGACCCGTCGCGGGCGTGATCCACACTATCACTGGGGGCTGCCCCCGGCCCGAGAGGAACGCAGGGGGCTCGACTGAAGCGTCAGGGGCAGCCGTCGCAAAGAGGCAGAGGGTCGGTAATGTAATCACTTTTTGTGATGAAGATGTAAAGGGGGTTCAGACCCCCCACGATGACGCCATGGTGATCTCCCTCACTATGGCAAACTATGATGTAAGGCGTGTTCTTGTGGATAGTGGAAGCTCAGCTGATATTTTTGATTGTTGCAATCGATTACTTCACCAAGTGGGTGGAAGCAGAGCCGCTGGCCACTATCACGGAGGCGCAAGTCCGGAAGTTCGTGAAGAAGAACATCATTGTCCGATTTGGGATACCTCGGGTCCTCATCTCGGATAATGGTCGACAGTTCGACAACAAGCATTTCCGTGACTTCTGCGAGGAGTTCGGGATCGAGCATCGGTTCACATCTGTGTCGCATCCCCAAACCAACGGCGAGGCCGAGGTCACAAATCGGACAATCCTCCAAGGAATCAAAGCGCGAATCGGTCGGACGGGGCAAGCTTGGGTCGAAGAACTCGAGAATGTCCTTTGGGCGTATCGGACCACGCATCGGACCCCTACCGGGGAAACGCCTTTCAGCCTAACCTATGACACGGAAGCCGTTGTCCCCGTGGAGCTCGGACTCCCCTCACCTCGGGTGGCCGCGCACCGACCCGAGGCCAATTCGGAGCAACTCCGAGGGAACCTGGATCTCCTGGAAGAGGCGAGGAAAATGGCGCAGGTTCGGATGACGATGTATCAGCGGAGGGTGGCCCGATATTACAACTCCAAGGTCCGACTGAAGCTTTTCAGAATCGGAGATCTGGTGCTAAGGCGAGCTAAAGCATCTCAACCTGCGGAAGGTGGGAAGCTAGCGCCAAATTGGGAAGGCTCGTATAGGGTTCGCTGGGTAAACCGACCTGGCTCCTACCAGTTGGAGGCCCTAGATGATCGAGAAATTCCAAGGAGCTGGAATTCCGCTAACCTGCGGATGTATTACCAGTAGAACAACAATGCCAGAAAGACAGTTCAAAAATGTATAACACTTTTCATTTCAATAATTTCTGGTTACAATGGCGTGCTCGTGTGATTACAAGGAATTCCCAGAGGGGAATTAGGGTGTAAAGAAAGTAAAGAAGAGGTGGAGACTCCGAGGAGCTGAAGATCTGGGATCCCGAAACCTCCATCCGAAGCGGCTGCAATCCCACCGGAAGTGGGTGCTTCCAACCGAAGGCGCCATCGACGTCTCACGAAAAAGACGAAGAGCCGGCGCGGATGAAGAAGAAGTGGACGAAGGAGAAGTCCACACTGCTCCTACCCAGAGGCGCCATCCACGCCTCACGAAAAAGACGAGGAGCCGCCGCAGAAGAAGCTCCCGCTGCCTCCAGGGGAACGCCACCTCCAAGGGATATTCCGGTCCTCCCCAGTGTTAGGGGAGAGAAGGGATACAAGGGAGAAGAGCATATGGAGGCGCGGTCCCGGATCAAGCGTCTGGTGCGGAGCTCAATCGGGAGGCTGAACTTCAAGGAGGGGAGACGTGATCCCGGATGAAACGCCTAGAGCGGAGTTCCGCCGGGGAGAACCTCCTTGTTGATCCCAGATGAAACGGCTAGTTGGCGGAAGTCGCGAAGGGCGCGCCTCCCGTTCCTTCGGTAGGGGTCTCTCAACCATGCGCCGGAGAGGAGGCCCACGATCCATGGCAACCTGAACAGCTCCGGCTTGGCAGGCTCCATCGCACCTGCACCTATATTTATAGCCAAACTGCGGCCCCCCGGTCGTTCCGATGCGAGTGGCTCCAATAAATGCGGGCGCATTGAATCCGGAGCCGATCCGGCTCTCGAGGCGTATCTTCCCGCGATTTCCTAAGCGTTATTCTCCTTAATCGCATTCTTTGTGCAGGACACTCCGGGTGGCCTGTACCCCTAGGTCCACATATCTCCGCTCGCGCCCAGGCCGCATCCGCCTCGAAGAACGCGCGTATCGCGGCCACTTAACTGACACTCCTCGCAAGCAGCAACTGGCGATCCGATTTCCCAGGTAACCCCTCAATTAGCATTTAATGCCCATCTGGTGTTCCCCAGGCGACGCTTGGAGAGGAGGAGAAACACGATCGCAGCTGGCCACGGAAAAATCCCGTCGGGCGGCAAGCGACAGGCGCACGACCAGCGAGCGGAATTTCCCGAGGCTCGGCCCTCGGATGCCAGGCTAACCCGATGATCATCCCGGGAGCAGACTAGCCTGAAGCCCCGACCGGTCGCCTCGGCTTGCGCCAGCCTTGGCCGACCAACGAGCGGAATTTTCCGAGGCTCGGCCCTCGGATGCCAGGCTAACCCGATGATCATCCCGGGAGCAGACTAGCCTGAAGCCTCGACCGGTCGCCTCGGCCTGCGCCAGCCTTGGCCGACCAACGAGCGGAATTTCCCGAGGCTCGACCCTCGGATGCCAGGCTAACCCGATGATCATCCCGGGAGCAGACTAGCCTGAAGCCCCGACCGGTCGCCTCGGCTTGCGCCAGCCTTGGCCGACCAACGAGCGGAATTTTCCGAGGCTCGGCCCTCGGATGCCAGGCTAACCCGATGATCATCCCGGGAGCAGACTAGCCTGAAGCCCCGACCGGTCGCCTCAGCTTGCGCCAGCCTTGGCCGACCAACGAGCGGAATTTTCTGAGGCCTGACAACCCTCGGATGCCAGGCTAACCCGATGATCATCCCGGGAGCAGACTAGCCTGAAGCCCCGACCGGTCGCCTCGGCTTGCGCCAGCCTTGGCCGACCAACGAGCGGAATTTCCTGAGGCCTGACAACCCTCAGATGCCAGGCTAACCCGATGATCATCCCGGGAGCAGACTAGCCTGAAGCCCCGACCGGTCGCCTCGGCTTGCGCCAGCCTTGGCCGACCAACGAGCGGAATCTCCCGAGGCTCGGCCCTCAGATGCCAGGCTAACCCGATGATCATCCCGGGAGCAGACTAGCCTGAAGCCCCGACCGGTCGCCTCGGCTTGCGCCAGCCTTGGCCGACCAACGAGCGGAATCTCCCGAGGCTCGGCCCTCGGATGCCAGGCTAACCCGATGATCATCCCGGGAGCAAACTAGCCTGAAGCTCCGACCGGTCACCTCGGCTTGCGCCAGCCTTGGCCGACCAACGAGCGGAATTTCCTGAGGCCTAACCCTCGGATGCCTGGCTTAGCGCCGGAAGAAGTTCCTGAGGCCTAACCCTCGGATGCCTGGCTTAGCGCCGGAAGAAGTTCCTGAGGCCTAACCCTCGGATGCCTGGCCTAGCGCCGGAAGAATTTCCTGAGGCCTAACCCTCGGATGCCTGGCTTAGTGCCGGAAGAATTTCCTGAGGCCTAACCCTCGGATGCCTGGCCTAGTGCCGGAAGAATTTCCTGAGGCCTAACCCTCGGATGCCTGGCTTAGCGCCGGAAGAAGTTCCTGAGGCCTAACCCTCGGATGCCTGGCTTAGCGTCGGAAGAAGTTCCTGAGGCCTAACCCTCGGATGCCTGGCTTAGCGCCGGAAGAAGTTCCTGAGGCCTAACCCTCGGATGCCTGGCTTAGCGCCGGAAGAATTTCCTGAGGCCTAACCCTCGGATGCCTGGCTTAGCGCCGGAAGAAGTTCCTGAGGCCTAACCCTCGGATGCCTGGCCTAGTGCCGGAAGAATTTCCTGAGGCCTAACCCTCGGATGCCTGGCCTAGTGCCGGAAGAATTTCCTGAGGCCTAACCCTCGGATGCCTGGCCTAGTGCCGGAAGAATTTCCTGAGGCCCAACCCTCGGATGCCTGGCTTAGCGCCGGAAGAATTTCCCGAGGCCTAACCCTCGGATGCCTGGCTTAGTGCCGGAAGAATTTTCTGAGGCCTAACCCTCGGATGCCCGGCTTAGCGCCGGAAGAAGTTCCTGAGGCCTAACCCTCGGATGCCTGGCTTAGAGCCGGAAGAATTCCCTGAGGCCTAACCCTCAGATACCTGGCCTAGCGCCAGAAGAATTTCAAGAGTCGGGAGTCAGCGAGACGCTACCAAGAGTTAAAAAGAAGAAGGACGAAAGTGAAATGAAGAAACTCTATTTGCATTAACTTTCATTGTTTCAGGGCCGAGACCCATACAACTTGGCAAAACGCCAACACACAAAGAAAAGAACAAAAATACAGAAGGTCAGCTTGGAGGAACCTCCAGGTCGGGAACGCCGGGCACGTCCGCAGGGGGTAGGGAGGCGGTTGGAGAATCAGCAGGCAACGGCGCCGGAGAGGAGTCTAGAAGAGAGATCCCACTCAGGTCAATTTCGGGGTACTTAGCCGACACCCTTGTCAGGCCTTCCTCGAAGCCTAAGATAAAGGAGTCGGACCCCGCGTCCGACATGTCACGGACGAACTCGTCAGACTGACGATAGGCCTGTACCGCCTCCGACATATCACGGGTGAACTCGGCGGACTGACGATAAGCCTGTACCGCCTGACGCCCGATTTCCGCACTCTTCTCGGCCAGCGCCGCCTCTGCCCGCTCCATAATCTGAGCTTTCGCCTCCAAGACCTTCGCCACAATCCGGTCGTCCGCCTCGGAGGAGATCCTCAGCAGATCAGCCTGAGCCTCCTTGTGCTTCGCCTCGGCAGCAATGCGAGCAGCCTCAGCCTTCTCCAGGCGCGACTGAAGCTCCTGGTCGCTCGCGCGGGACTTCTCCAAGGCCGACTCCAATTCGCCCAGCTTGGCTTCAAGAGACCGGGTTCGGTTGCGGGCGTTGTCGGCTGACCGCTGGGCCTTCTCCCACCTCTCCCGGTAGTCGGCAGCCTTCCGGGACTGCTTCTCGGCCCGCTCCTCCGCCTTCTTGATCTCGCCCTCGAGACCCGAGGCAACCTTGAGTTGCTTCTAAGCCTCCAACAGTTGCTTCTCGAGGGTGACGAAGCCGAGTGCCCGCTCTTCGGCCACCTGGAGCCTCATCTCGAGGTCCCTGGTCGTCCTCCCCGCCGCAGCCTGACCTCCCTCCTCTACTGCCTTCAGTTGGCTCTCGGCCCTCGCCAGAAGCCTCGCCTGTTCCTCGTAGCACTCCTCCAGGCGGATCATGTACTGGGCGAGCTAAGAGATAGGAAAAACGAGGGCGTCAGGCGGGGATTAACAGAGCCTATAAATGATGAAAGCGACCAAAAGAACACTCACCGACATGAGACAGACGCAGCTGGCAGCCCCAACGTCAGGGACCCTCATCTCCCGGACCTGCCTGCGGTCCTTCTCCAGCAGCACCGTCTCGATGAGGTTTCGGGCGCCGGCGAAAGTGAAGGCCGACCCCGACTTCTCCCCGGAGTCGGACGGTGGTTCTGCAGCCTTACCCTTACCCATCGCTTGGGGAAGAGTCATGCTGACCATGCTCGGGGCGGGGACCGCCCCTGGAATTGACAGGGTCCCGCTCGGCCGGGGCCTCGGCACGTCCCTCCTCGTATCATCCGGAGCCGACCGAGTCGAAGGCTGGGCTGGGGACCGATCACGTCCGACCCGTCCATCTCGGGCGCGCCCGGGTGATGCTGTTCGTCCTTTCCTGTCTACCTAAAAATATGCTAGACAGATCGTTGTTAGAACCGACGAACAAAGTTTAAATTTAATTTTACTCTTACCTTTTCTACTCGAAGAATAGTGGTTGTAAGAGGTCGATCCACAGGGAGGCGATTGGAGTTGCATAAAAATTAAAACGTTCACTCGGATTCAAAATCGAGCTTCGAATAACTAAAGAAAAACATTATTATGAGGATGTTGATGGATTCTCTAGTCTACCGGAAAATTTTCTTTATTTAAAAATAATAAAAAGACAAGTATTTAGAAATCAAAGAGCATTTATAAATTTATGAAATGTTTAACTATTCAAAGGAAAATTTTGGCATGAATTGAAATGGATGAAAGCAAGTGCTAAGAAGATTGAAACCTGCAACATAAATTGCATAAAAGAAAATTTCATATATTGCATTAAAAAAAAAGAAGAAAGATTACAGAATTTGAAGAACGGAAATTAAAAACAACAGAAATTACAACTTCAGCATAAATAAAACTAAAAACCCCAAAACACATGCTCTTAAAATAAAACTCTTAAAAAAAACAAAAAGAAAAAGAAAATATTAGAACATGCTCTGTTTTCGAAAGAGAAAACAGAGCATTTCCTTCAAAACAATCCCTCTCCCTGTTCCTTCTTGAACCAGCCGAGCTTCTTCTTCTCCTTTGGACCCGCCGGCCACCACCCTGCCCTCCTCCCTCCTCCTCTCGTTCTCCCCCTTCTTATAGATCGCGGGGTGCTGAAATTAGGGGAGGAATGCGTGTCATCCGGGATGCTGGGGCTGAATCGAGGTGCTAAACCGGAAGAGAGCTGGCCTGCCGTTCCTTGACAATGCATCACGGGATCGACGGAAGGGCTTGGATCACGGGAGAGGGGCTGGAGCTCACTTGGAAAGCGCCGCGGGACCACTGCTAGCATCACGGGAGGGAAGAGCTGGCTCGGGAGCTCTCGATGTGGAGGAGGCCGAACGGGATGAGTGGCTGTGAGCCGTTGAGAGCAGCGTTGAAGACGGGAGGAAGCATTCACGGCTTGGATCCTGGCTGGAGCTGGGAGGAATTGCGGAGGAGCCGATCACGGGATGGTGATCCGTGGCTGGGGCGCTGCGGATCATTTGGAGGCTGCCGCGGGATGCTGTGGCTTGGACGCGGCTGCTCGCTGGCACGGTGGCTGGCACGACGCGGATGGAAGGTGGGGACGCGCAAGAGGCGGACGGGCGAGGGATTCCCTCTTCTCCCCTCTTCTTCGCACTGGGTGACCTGGAGGATGCCGTGGAAGATGGATACGGGGGAGACGCGGTGAGGACGCGGTGAAGGCTGCAGTGGCGGGATCGCTGGCATGCGGTGGTGTTCTTTCCTTCTTTGGGTGTCGGCTTGGGAGCGGGATCGACGGGGACGCGGGCTGGTGAATTCCTTCTCCCCTTCTTTCGCACGGGATCACGGATGAGAGGCGCGCTTGGATCGGGAGCAAGGGAAGGGCGGTGATGCGGCTTGGATTTTCCTTTCCCTCGTAAGATGGGAGCTGGGAGTCCAATTAGTCATATAGATAAAAAAATAGTATGATATGAAATTTGGCTTGTAGATGGGTCATCTATCCTGGCTGGAGGTCAAGTGCAATTCTTTCAAGTCATGGGTCACCCAGCACCTTATAGTTGCGACATAGCCAATTTAGATTTGCCCAAAATTATTTTTTAAAAACACAAAAGAAATGGACCTGATTCGGACCCAAACCCGACTCGGATCCGAACCCGACTCGGGCCCGATTTGAAGTCAAATTTGTACTCAATGTGCATTTTATCCTTAATTTATACTAATCTGTGTTAAACCCAAATATAATATTAATCCAGTAAATTTATCATTATCGGTTAACAATAACACTAATTTTAGTAACATGTAGGTCGCACTTTTGTGCTCTCATCACAACCCCCAACTAGCTTATTGCTAGTCTCTAGCAATTCAGTGCGAAAATGATAAAATGAGAGAGCAAAAGTGTTATTTATTATATAAATATCCTAAGATAAATACTCACTTTCGTAGAGCATTACGATTGCACTTAGCATGTGCAATAAGCCGTTAAACCCCTAGGTTACCCTAGTGGACGAGTGTTGTCTCGTGAGGGTTTGCAGTGAAGTTACCCACAAACTTCATTAGTTAGGGATTTCCAAATTTTAACTCGAAATTTGAACAAGTATTACTGTATGAAACTAGGATTGCAAGGACAATAGAGACTTGTTGTTATCATATTTAAACAGACTCTAACTCAAATTTCATTATACCCCATCTATCTGCTAACAAGTTAAGAATGTAGTGAGGTGCAAGATAGTATCATATAAATGAGTGGCTTTTACTTTACTTCCAACATGATTACTTTAGTTTTCAAGACTTTCTAGAGTTAAATGGTAATGAACACCCCGGATTTATTTATTCATTTTTTTTTTCCAGACTGAGTGCTAAGAAGAATGACTTGTGCAATATCTAGCCTTATTAAGCTTTCTAGCTAACCCATGTAGCGAGTGTTAGACCAATGACTTCCGATCCAGATGGCTCAGGGCACTAGGTGTAGAGACACCCTAACAGGCTTAATAACTCAGGTTAACTAGGCTTCAAGGCCAAATTAGTCACTCAGAGTTTAATCTCAATCATCCTCACCTTTTTACGCGAACACTCGCTGCTTGCCAGGCAGGAGGCCCGGTTACTCAGTGAGAAGACTTAAATTAAACTCATTATTTTATTTTATTTTATCTCTTTTTCTTTTTTTTTTCTTTTTTTTTTTTTGGTTAGGCTAGGGTGTTCATCACACATATAACTCTAAATTATCCCAAAAATTAAAAGTATTCATATTAGTCGTAAGTTTACATACCCCACTATTCATGTGCTTACGTGTAGGTGCTAACTCATCTTGTACCATGTTAGCAGAAGATATGTGGGATGAAAACTTAAGCTAGAACTGCTATCATATTTCTTAACTCAAAGCTATTGTCAGAGCAATTCCTAGTTTGTACAGCCAAAAAGATTAGAGTTTGAGTTAAAAATTTGAAATCCCCCTTTTTTTATTATTTTTTTTTTGAAATTTTAATAATTTTTTTAATAATTTTTTTTAATCAAAAATATTCTCTCCTTTTTTTTTTTGAAGAAAAATCAAAAATATTCTCAACCCCCATACCTAAATCTAACATTGTCCTCAATGTTAAAGAAAATTTAAAGCAGTAAGAGGACAGAGGAGAAGGTACCTGATATGGGCGGATAAATTGGGGCAAAATACCCCCAAACCTGCATTTTTTTTTTTTTTGAGAATATTTATATGTTGGGTTGCCTCCCAAGAGCGCTAAGTTTTATGTCTTCAGCCAGACAAAAATGTAAATCTCCTTTTTTTTCAACCATTATCTAAGAATGGTTTTGGAAGAGTCCGATGAAGAACAGTCGGCTGATGACGATCTATGCTCATAAGGGGAACAGAACTAAGAGGCGCATGCTTGACCCCTTCCTCGGAATGGGCAAAGTAAGCTTCTAAAGGGTCCTTATTATAAGTTTGTAAGAAAGTCTCCTGAACCAGACTTTCAATCATGTCAACTTCAATTTCTTTGTCGTCTAGTGGTTGTTTACTTAGGTTGAAGACATTAAGCTCGACTTTCATGTTGCCAAAAGATAACTTCAGCATCCCATTTCGACAGTTGATCACAGCATTTGCTGTAGCTAAGAAAGGTCTACCTAAAATTATAGGTGTGTGACTGTCTGGATGTATTGCAGGTTCAGTCTCAAGGATAACGAAGTCCACAGGATAGTAAAACTCATTTACTTTCACTATTACATCCTCTACAATCCCCTTGGGGTACTTCACTGTCCTATCTGCTAAGGAAAGTGTAATATTTGTAGGCTTTAATTCCCCCAACCTAATTTTTGGTACACATAGTAGGGAAGTAGGTTTACACTGGCTCCTAAATCTAATAGAGCTCTCTGGATGATCGTTTCTCCTATTTTTATTTCAATAGTTGGGCAACCAGGGTCTTTGAATTTCGGGGCAATCTGTTGTTGAATGAGAGATGAGGCTTGTGCAGCCATAACAGCTTGCCTAGGAATGCTGGTTTTTCTTTTGACCGTGGTGAGGTCTTTCAAGAATTTTGTATAGGAGGGAATTTGTCTTATGGCATCGAGAAAAGGTATATTTATTTGAACAGTTTTAAAGACTTCCATGATTTCATCAAAGTTAGATTGTTTCTTGGAGTCCTGAAGTCTACTGGAAAAGGGAACCTTGGGTTTGTATGTTTCTATGGGTTCTTCCCTTTTTTCCGGTTTGTCCTGTTCTTGACCCCTCTTCTGAATAGGGTTCTTATCGGATTCAGATTTATTTTCTTTTTCATTTTCAGGAAGTTGGACTTTATTGTCCACTTGCTTGCCAGACCTTAAAGTGGTAATTGCCTGGACTTCATAGGTCGGATTTCCATTAGAATTGATTTGATATTGACCTATCTGACCTTGATTTTGTTGTCTACTAGGGTTAGGCACTGGTTGACTAGGTAGTTCACCTTTCTTCCTATCCCCTAGAGAGTTAGCTATTTGGCTCAGACTAACCTCAAGTTTTGCAATTGCTTGCGCATGGAATTGGTTAGTCTGGGCTTGGGCTGTATTGGTCTGTTGTTGTTGTTTGATAAAATCTTGTTGTTGTTTCATCATATTAGCCATCATGGTTTCTAATTGTGAAGGTTGCTGTGGGATAGGGGCATTATAAGGCGGTACAGATGGAACCAAAGGTTGGTTCATTTGTGGTGGACCTATCCTGGGGAAGTTGTTTTGAAAACCTGGTGGACCACTTTGATGCTGAATAGGTTCATTTTGCTTGTATGAGAAATTTGGGTGGAACCTATTATCAGGGTGGTAAACTGGGCTGAACGAGTTGGGAGTGGGCTTCTTAAAGGCACTATATGAATTTAGAGCATTTGCTTGCTCGGCCTTTATGATGGGCAGATTAGGGCAGCACTCCACTAGATGCTCCGGACTGTTACACAAGACACACAAACTATATGACTCGTATTCCACTTTCATGATGGGATTTGACTCTTTGTATGAACTCGAACTAGTGGAAACAGTAAAAGCATCAAACTTTTTACTTAAATTGTTCATCCCATTCACTAGGTTGGACATAACATTTTTGAGTTCTGGGTCTGTTTTCATTTCATAATTACCTGGTTTTCTAGACCCGAACTCATCTCTATTTACTTCCTCACCATAGCTACTCCAATTTTGGGCATTCTCGGCTAAGTCAACAAGAAATTCATAGGCTTGATCCGGGGTTTGGTTCATGAACCTACCCTTGTGCATGGACTCAATCATGTTTCTATGTGCCGGAGTTAGTCCTTTATAAAAGAAATGTACTAGATCAGCCTTGTCAAGCCCATGGTGCGGGCACTTGACTAACAGATCATGGAATCTTTCCCAAAGTTGGGAAAATTCCTCCTCAGATTTTCCTCTAAAAGTTCTGATGGCATCCTTAATTTTTTCAGTTTTTACCATGGGATAGAACTTAGCCATGAACTTCCTAGACAACTGTTCCCATGATGTGATGGAATTTGAAGCAAGGGAATACAGCCATGCAGCAGCACGATCTTCTAAAGTCATGGGAAACAATCTTAATTTAATACCCTCTTCATCTAAGTTTTGATTTCTAAATGTTTGACAGATTGTCAAAAACTTGTTTAGATGAATATAGGGTTGTTCACTCTCGAACCCATGAAACTTGGGTAACATGTTTATTGTTGCAGCCCGAATTTCAAATTGGGCTGCATTATTTATTGGCAATACTATGCATGTAGGTGGACTAGCGGATGCAGGAGCGAATAATTCATTCAGGGTTCTAATATGTTCACCCATTGTAGAGATCGACGGTTGGTTTACAGTTCGCAGGTTATGATGAAAAGTTCTGTCAATCTCAGGATCAAATGGGGTTAACTTATCCCTTAATGACCTTCTACCATGCATACATTTTCCACAACTTAATTAGACTCAATTTTTTTTTTTTTTTAAACGAAATCCTAAAAGATAAGAAGAAGGGCTAGACCAAGATGACCACAATCAACACCACACAATAATTTGACCTTATTAATTTTAGAGCTAAGTGAGGTTTAGTAGCTTCTTATATCTAGTTGCATAGAGACTTCTCAGGTTAAAAAAGTTCCTGAAATTCTCTCTAGATTAGACAGCTCCTAATCTCCCTTTCAGATTAAGCTTGAGCTTACCAGTTAAGTGATCCAGTAACCAGTGACCAGGAAAGTCCCGGGGTGTGCAGTGGTGCCAGAAGGGATACACCGATACCACAATACCCGTAACAGTTCTCACTGTTGTAAAACTTTCCTAGACATCACCAATTACTAAATCCTCACTGGAGTGGCTTTCAGGCGCTTCTTTCCAAGAGCCTAATTGAGCTCGAAAACCCTAAGGCCAACGTCTAATTGGATTTTAATTTAATTTGGCTTAGGATAAGCATGCAAGGTGGTGATTTTTGGGCTAAGGACAGGTAATGACTTCCCGACCTTATCTTTTTAATGGGTTTTGCCCTTAATTACTTTATGCAAATGCTTAATACTAAATGCAGCAAATAATCAATATTTTTTTAAAGTTTATGCAATGTCATTAGGTTGTACTGATTAAATGAGCAAGCAATTTTTTTTTCATTTTTTTATATAATTTTTTATTTTTATTTATTATTTTTTTATTATTATTTTTTATATATAGCAATAACTTGAATATAAACTAAACACAATTCTTATGCGTCAGTCAATCTCCGAATGCCCGTTGAATAAGCTCTGGAGATTACTCCGTGAGGAGTCCCAATAGAGGTATGATCACCTCGGGGGGATTGCGCCTTATCAATTACTAGCAAAAATAATATAGATTTTTTTTATTTTTTTTAATTTTTTTTTGAATTTTTTTAATATATTTTTTAAATTTAAATTTAAATTTCAAATTTCGAATTTCAGAATTCAAATTTTGAATTTAAATTTTTGAATTTTTGAATTTTGAAATATTTTTTTATATTTTATTTTTTTATTTTTTTATTATTATTTTTTTATTTTTTTTTGAATTTTTTTTTCAAATTTCAAATTTCAGAATTTAATAACTACGAAATTATTAACTGAAAATAATCAAAATAATAAAAATAAAAACTTACTACCGGAGTGCGTTCACTCCGGGCATCCAAAATCCAATTTGATCTTCGTGATCGTTCTTGCTTCTCGATTTGCCTCCCCGGCAACGGCGCCAAAATTCTGTTCGTCCTTTTCTGTCTACCTAAAAATATGCTAGACAGATCGTTGTTAGAACCGACGAACAAAGTTTAAATTTAATTTTACTCTTACCTTTTCTACTCGAAGAATAGTGGTTGTAAGAGGTCGATCCACAGGGAGGCGATTGGAGTTGCATAAAAATTAAAACGTTCACTCGGATTCAAAATCGAGCTTCGAATAACTAAAGAAAAACATTATTATGAGGATGTTGATGGATTCTCTAGTCTACCGGAGAATTTTCTTTATTTAAAAATAATAAAAAGACAAGTATTTAGAAATCAAAGAGCATTTATAAATTTATGAAATGTTTAACTATTCAAAGGAAAATTTTGGCATGAATTGAAATGGATGAAAGCAAGTGCTAAGAAGATTGAAACCTGGAACATAAATTGCATAAAAGAAAATTTCATATATTGCATTAAAAAAAAAGAAGAAAGATTACAGAATTTGAAGAACGGAAATTAAAAACAACAGAAATTACAACTTCAGCATAAATAAAACTAAAAACCCCAAAACACATGCTCTTAAAATAAAACTCTTAAAAAAAACAAAAAGAAAAAGAAAATATTAGAACATGCTCTGTTTTCGAAAGAGAAAACAGAGCATTTCCTTCAAAACAATCCCTCTCCCTGTTCCTTCTTGAACCAGCCGAGCTTCTTCTTCTCCTTTGGACCCGCCGGCCACCACCCTGCCCTCCTCCCTCCTCCTCTCGTTCTCCCCCTTCTTATAGATCGCGGGGTGCTGAAATTAGGGGAGGAATGCGTGTCATCCGGGATGCTGGGGCTGAATCGAGGTGCTAAACCGGAAGAGAGCTGGCCTGCCGTTCCTTGACAATGCATCACGGGATCGACGGAAGGGCTTGGATCACGGGAGAGGGGCTGGAGCTCACTTGGAAAGCGCCGCGGGACCACTGCTAGCATCACGGGAGGGAAGAGCTGGCTCGGGAGCTCTCGATGTGGAGGAGGCCGAACGGGATGAGTGGCTGTGAGCCGCTGAGAGCAGCGTTGAAGACGGGAGGAAGCATTCACGGCTTGGATCCTGGCTGGAGCTGGGAGGAATTGCGGAGGAGCCGATCACGGGATGGTGATCCGTGGCTGGGGCGCTGCGGATCATTTGGAGGCTGCCGCGGGATGCTGTGGCTTGGACGCGGCTGCTCGCTGGCACGGTGGCTGGCACGACGCGGATGGAAGGTGGGGACGCGCAAGAGGCGGACGGGCGAGGGATTCCCTCTTCTCCCCTCTTCTTCGCACTGGGTGACCTGGAGGATGCCGTGGAAGATGGATACGGGGGAGACGCGGTGAGGACGCGGTGAAGGCTGCAGTGGCGGGATCGCTGGCATGCGGTGGTGTTCTTTCCTTCTTTGGGTGTCGGCTTGGGAGCGGGATCGACGGGGACGCGGGCTGGTGAATTCCTTCTCCCCTTCTTTCGCACGGGATCACGGATGAGAGGCGCGCTTGGATCGGGAGCAAGGGAAGGGCGGTGATGCGGCTTGGATTTTCCTTTCCCTCGTAAGATGGGAGCTGGGAGTCCAATTAGTCATATAGATAAAAAAATAGTATGATATGAAATTTGGCTTGTAGATGGGTCATCTATCCTGGCTGGAGGTCAAGTGCAATTCTTTCAAGTCATGGGTCACCCAGCACCTTATAGTTGCGACATAGCCAATTTAGATTTGCCCAAAATTATTTTTTAAAAACACAAAAGAAATGGACCTGATTCGGACCCAAACCCGACTCGGATCCGAACCCGACTCGGGCCCGATTTGAAGTCAAATTTGTACTCAATGTGCATTTTATCCTTAATTTATACTAATCTATGTTAAACCCAAATATAATATTAATCCAGTAAATTTATCATTATCGGTTAACAATAACACTAATTTTAGTAACATGTAGGTCGCACTTTTGTGCTCTCATCAGATGCCTCCGGAGAAACGGTAGTCTCGGCATCGGAGGGCTGATACAGCGTCAACTACCGGTCCGCGCCCGCGGCGTCCCCCTGATCGGTGGGTCCGGACCCGTCTGTCGGCGTCGGAGTCGCCTGTCGGCGGGACTTCTTCGCCGGTGGGGCTCCGCTCGGAGGAGCTCGTTTCTTCCTCCGGACTGCTTTCAGTAGGGACGTCCTACCAACAGCCGTTGCCTTGTCCGACCGCATGACGTCGTCGATCTCTGCAAAAAGGACGAGGTGGTCGGAGGTTGAGAAACTGAAGGAAAGAACGAGACAAAAGAGGAGAAAAGAGCTAAAAAAGAAATGGTGGCGGGCTCACGGTCAGCGGGGACCGAGCTCAGACCGACGTTCACCAAGGTATCCTCGGAAATAAGGCGAGCCACCGAGGGGAGCCGGCCCTCGGCAACCAACCCCTTCAAGACGGCGACGCCATCGGATTCCTCCCTCGACAACCTCGATAGGCCAATCGGGGACTTCATCGGCGTCTCCCAGGTTGTCCTGATTCCCCAAGAGGGATCTGCGTCAACGAAAAAGAAGCGCCCCTTCCAGCCGTGAATGGAGGTAGGAGCCTCCTTGACGAGGCCGCACCCTCGCCGCACCGCAAAGCACCACCACCCTTTGTCCTGGGGGTGGCCGCTCAGGCCGTAGCATTCCCAAAAGACATTTAGGGTGGCGGGAACCTCGTGCATGCGGCAGAGAACCTGAAAGGCCGTCAGGGCGCGCCATGAGTTCGGCACCAGTTGCGTCGGCGCAACTCTTAAACCCCGAAGCACCTGAACGACTAAGTCCGAGGGGGGAAAGCGGAACCCGGCCTGAAGAATGCCCTCATTGATGGCAACCTTCCCTGGAGGAGGATGGGACATCCTCTCCTCAGGCCCCGGGAGCGTAACATTGCAGGCCTCGGGAAGGTGGTATCGAGCCACGAACCTATCTAGGTCTTCGGCGACCAGCTTCGACTTAATGCGGTCTGCTCTCACTTCGCCCATCCCTAATGGCCAGTGAATCTACGGTCAGGACGGGGTCAAGAAGGGGGAAAGGACCGGAACGACTGGAGTACACTAATACAAAAGGAGAAAGTGTGGAGAGCCTTAAATTGAAAAATGGGGCAACTCACCGGAAGAGAAGGAAGAACGGCTCCGAGAGCGTCAAAGAAGGAGCAAGCGAACAGTCCGACGGCAATGACGGCAGCGCAAAGGAGAAACTCGAAGATGTCTGTAAAGAGAAAGGCGGACGGAGGAGGGCCCCCGGTTAAATAGGCGGAAAGGTGGGTGACGCCTCGGTGACGCCAGAGGACGCCTGGCTGCCGAAGGGTCGCTCGCGCCCCAAAGGCGAATCGACGCCATTAAGGAAGGATGTCCGCCGAAATCCTCAGACTGCCAGGTCAGCAACAACCGCCATACGCCATAAAGAAGGCGGGGAGCTCGAAGCGCGCGCGCCTCTCCGAGGGATGGCGGCAATCTCGAAGCATCACTCCCTTCACCCGTTCTCCTTCTGGTTCCAGGCTCGGAAGTGGGGGGCTACTGTTACGGGGGAACTTAGCCACCATGCCCCACGTGACCGGCACGCGCGCCCAGGAAGACTACGGCAGCCCCTTGATCCAGCAATCCGACCCCGAGTCGGACATCTTCGGCTCCGCAGCCCGACCCCGAGTCGGCTGCCCCTTGATCCAGCAATCCGACCCCGAGTCGGACATCTTCGGCTCCGCAGCCCGACCCCGAGTCGGCAGCCCCTTGATCCAGCAATCCGACCCCGAGTCGGACATCTTCGGCTCCGCAGCCCGACCCCGAGTCGGCAGCCCCTTGATCCAGCAATCCGACCCCGAGTCGGACATCTTCGTCTCCGCAGCCCGACCCCGAGTCGGACATCTCTCGACAACGACAGGCTATTCCCCAGAGGCACGCCGCAGCCTCCTGCTCCACTACTCCCTGCAACGGTTGTATCTGGCGTTGCTCCACGATCCCCTGTAACAGCCGTACAAGGCGGAGCTCCACTACGCCCTGTCATGGCCGTACCCAGCGCTGCCCCACGACGCCCTGTAACGGCCGTGTCAGTGGCAGCTCCATCGTGCCCCACGATGACGAACCCCCCTGAAAGACCCCCCAGCCTGGTATATATGCGGCTGGGAGGAGGAGGGGGGGTAAGCAAGAACTTCCAGAGCATTCTCTTACTTGCTACTATTATCTCTCTCCAATCTCCTCTGACTTGATCGTCGGAGGGCCCCCACTACCCCAGTGGTGGTGCGAGGCTTGCTTGCAGGTTTTTCGGTGGAAGGTGGAGGGCAATCAACACCAACCAAGGCAACTCAAACGGAACCCCGTTCACACCGCTGTGCCAATCGTTCTCGGTTTGGACCACCAGCAACACATCAGTTGATAGCATGATCACTTTGATTGAAGCTTAGATAACATAAATATGTTTCAATCACATGCTTGGCAATTATTTTCTGATGATGATGAGCAATTGCAAACAATGTGTCGCCCTTTAATAAAAAACATCTCAATAACGGAAACAAAATTCATGTTTCTGGTGCATTTAACATTCCAATTGATAATAAGTGTAATAATTGAGTCTAATGATGAGTGACCCATGAGCACTTGAACCATGGATAGCACAGCTAGAAGGGTGTCTCATTTTTTGTGCTCCCTTTGTTATTATACAGGTTTTAGTTATATCTCTTGGGGCTCGTTTGGTTTGCGGAAAAAGAAGGGGAGAAAGTGTGGTCAACGGAAAAGTAATGAGATGCCACTTGTTTGGTTGGAGTTTTCAAAAGAGAGAGATGGAAAAGTTGTATTCCCATGGGAATATGATTTCCACATTTCATAAAAAAGTCTTTCCCATGAGACGGAAATCACTCTATTTTTATTTTTCCCCAAAAAGACCCTTCAGCATTAAAAAAGCATTAAAGAGGCATTAAAGACCTAATTTTTATTAAGGGCATAATAGGAATTATACATAACTTTTCTAGAAAAGTGGATGGCCAACCAAACATAAACACTTTGAAAATTTATTACTTTCCCACAGTCAACCAAACATGCCAAAAGTATTTTCATAGACATCCTCTTTCTAGAAATTTATTTTTCAGGAATCATATTCCTATGAGGAAAAATACTTCCCGCGAACCAAACGAGCCCTTAGCTTTCTACTAGTATAGTCTTTCTTGTATGAGTCTATCTAGAAGGGTGTTAAAGCTAGTTAAGCAATGCACTCCCTTGTCAATTGCCCTATAATTCAGTATGGTGGATCACTCGCTTATATAGTGGACATAGCCAGCTTTTGGGCAAACCACGCTAAATTTTGGTGTATTGTGCCTGCTACATTCTCTATTATTTTTTTGATGGGGTTATATTAATTAGAATTAGAGCTTAGGGCAAAGGCAGAGATATTGTAGATGCACTACTTGGCCTGTAAGGCTTCATGTGCTTCTTATGTCAAGCCATGCCTCAACTTACTCGGCCTATCTCCTTTAGATAGAATTTGAGGGTGTCATGGCTCTAGCATCTGAATTATCATCTTATTTCATCAATTTCAGGCATTTGGTTCTAAACCCCTTCATCATTTTTTTATCCCGATGTTGCCACGTGGCTGGGTATGCATTTATTCTTTGGATATCATCATGAATTAGGAGATGTTGCAAAAAATTATATCATATTGAAGGGGGCATGTGCTTGTTGACCATGGTCAATTGATCCTTGTCCAATAGCTGCAGCTTGTCTCTCTTATCATTTTTAGATCAGATTTTGATGTGGTGTTAGTTTTCTAATTGGATGATGATTGTTGCATTAATTTGATGTTTCTAAAGACTCATATAATAATTACTACCTTCATTTGCATTTACTTGTATTGTTACTGGTGAAGTATTTGTCTTTCTTCACAATAATCTGGTTATTTGATTGAACCATCTAGAGAACCACACTAAATCTTGGGTGAACCACCCATGCTTTGAGGAAAAGTGTTGGTTGAGCAAGACGAAAAATACAAAGTGGAAAAAAGTAACGATCGGTTGGCTCTAGGATGGAAATAAAAAAAAATAGTCGAGATGTCAGAGAGACCATTCTTCTTCCAAATAGATAATTTCTGCTATGAGACATGGTCAAGTCATTGGTTCCAAAGGTCACGCCAGGGAGACCATGGCCAATGGTGATAGGGATTTTTCTAGACTGAAGTTCTAAACCCCAACCTCTTGTAAAGAAAGTTTCCTTAGGATGGTGCAGGAAAATGGAAGAAATAAACTAAGGGATCGAAAATTGGAAGATGGGACCTAAGAAACAAAAGCCAGAAGGTTTTTAAATTAGTACTTGAGGATATATCAATTGCAGAATCCTAGAGTGTTTTAATTCTTCTCATCTTTTGCAAGCGAGAGCATGAAGGGTGGAAGGATCTTAGCTCATCTTGTCATCGAGATTTGAAAAGCTTAAAGAAGCTGAAGGGAGCAAGAACCACTAGAAACGGCAATGGAAGATGGACTTCTTGAGTTCTTTAAAAAGGTTCTAGCACTATATAAGATTATGTCCTGAAAGGATTCTAATTGATTACAATGCATTAGGAAGTGGTTTGCTTCGAAGGGCAAGCTATCTTGTTAAGACACGTAGACCATACTTAAAAAAAAAAGATATATATTGACGGGGTTTATGATGGAAGCACAAAAATTCGAAAAGGCCTGAGAACTTTGAATTTTTGAATGCCATACTCATGATAGCATATGTGATGTATGGTATATTCTGTTGTCTAATTGATTGATAGCTAGTAGGATGTGGGGGCATTGTTTACATCATATCTAAACATCCAAGGATCACTGCACAAGTGGTCACCTTGAAGTAGAATCAGAAAGGACTCCCAGGCATGAGATCAAGACCCAACATCAATGTGATTGTCTGAATAGCCAAAATGGGTGAGTATTATATGAAGTTAAATGAATCGGTCTCAATGAGATCTTCAAAAATAAGATCATGTTGCAAGATGGTTAAGGAGAGACAACCCAACATCATGAAGAGGTAGGCCTAAGAAAGTCTTATGATAGGCTAAGTTCAATAGAGTATGAATGTCGGTCTAATAGTTGGTGCATGCTAAGTGGCCATTGTGATTATCATATAGTAGTGGAAAATCAATCGGTGTTAGTTACTAAAACCACTAAGAGTAGAGAGCGGGCATAGATGGCAATCGTCAAAGTGGCAGTTACTATGTTTTAGTATAAATAATGGAATTGTACTCTATGAGGATCTTTGACCCTTCAACAATCATTTCAATGAATTTTATTTTATCTTAGTCTACTGTAGTTTCTACCTCATGAGAGGACCAACTTAGCTTTCTTTACCATAGCCCAATGCTACATCCTTACCATAGTCCAATGCTACACCTCTCTGCTATGGCCCAGCTCTACATATCTTATCTATCTCCTTCGAATGGTGGTGTGCTAGTGGCAAAAGCCCTTGAAGCTCAAGGCTCATGAATCTATGCTACTCGCTATCCTCTCTTTGATCATGTTTTCATTAGTCCGATGCTTGTGGTATGCTTGCTCACACCAAATCTCACTATTTAGCTTGTCACCACTCCTCTCCGTTGCATCTGAATGGGACTCTGCCAGCAAGCCCTGCAATATGTCTGAATAGGATAGGAAGAGCATCAATGTTATACTATACCAGCATGTGGCTACTATAAGGGAAGAAAAAGCACCATTGCACGATTATAGGTGTAATTATTTGAAAAGCCGAATGCCGACACTTTAATTTAGATACTCGAAGGCATTGTTTACACTACATTCTGGCTCAAACCGACGTGTAGGAGACACGTGCCTAATTAGCTGAATGATAGAGTGAGAATTGATATAATGAATCTTAGAAGGATTATCCTAAGAGCTAAGATCGAATGGATACTATATGGAAGTTCGCTGAGGAATCACACTAGAGGCCAAATACATAAGAATGATCGAGTGGGCACCAATATAAAGAAGGCCGATTGAAGATACAACCAGAGTTTTGGCTAACTAAATGTGACTATTTATTAACTTATAAAATTAATTATTAATTATAAATCGATTGTTTCTCTATAAATAATATAACCCATCTTTGAAGCATATTTTTGATCCCATATATTATTTCATATTAATTTAGCTATTCAAAAACTATGCAATCACTTTTCATTTTATCGAACTATACCCACATGAGATATAGAGTGGAAAAATATACTTAATATCAAATAAAAGTAATGATGTAGTGTTAATTTTGTGGTTTCTGATGGGCCTATAGGACTAAAAGGACTTTTAGTTTGGTATGCTCATCTAAAATTAGGGACGATACAAGTTGGGTAAAATATTCATTAATTTAAATCGATCTGTTTATTAAATAAGTCAAATATATAAATCTCAACCAAATTTTTATTAAATAGATAACTAGATCTCAGCTTACATAATGCATTTAAGAAATGGATTGAATCAGGTTAACTATGTCAAATGAGCATAAACAAGTTAAATGGGCCTTAAATGAATTTGGTGATCTCCTGAGCCGACTATTAAATATGTTAAAATGGGTTAAACACAGGAGCCCTAAACCTCAACTTAACTCGTTTAATAATAGATTAGCTTAGATCAGTCCGTTAACAACCTAGGCTTGTTTATGTCAAATATAGAAACGTTACAGCCAGGTTAGTGGGTTAGGTGATAAATTGATAAAATATAACACTATATAAAAATAATTGATTTTGTGAAATTGGTATATCGAATGATTTTGTTTGGTAATTAATCTTGTAAATAAAATTATGTAAATACATTTTTATCCATTGCAATTTACTTTGGTTGATCTGATGCTATGAGTTAAGATCGTTTAATTTACCTTTTTTTTTTAATAAAAAAAATTAGCTTTGGGTTTTACATTTTCTTGATCCAGTTGCCCCATAAAATTTGGTTCGGTCAGGATTAACGTTTGCCAGCCTGTCTCAAATTTGATCCGATTGCCTTCTCTTCGTTCTGCGCGAGAAGACGCACGAAAGATAGAATGGAGAGGACTTTCAGGGCTTCTTTCCGATCTCGACTCCTCTTCTCTACTCATTGCTGGGCTCCATGGCTTCTCCTGTCGAGGTCTCCGCCATCGCCTCTTTATGAGGGCCCGAGGTCGATCGAAACCCTAGCTTACGAGGAGGTCCGTGCCTCCGATGGTCCCTCCAATTCCACGGTTTTCGTTCTCCACGGCCTCCTTGGATCCGGCCGGAACTGGAAGACTTTCTCCCGGAATCTCGCCTCGGAGCTCCAGAAGCGTTCTTCCGGTACCAAGATTAGCGTTTTATTTCTTTGGCTATGCCTAATTCCTACACTTGTTCAAAGTGCTATCTTTTAGGGATATGATTGTTTCCTCTGTTCTAATTTTAGTTTTGTACTCTATAATGATATCTCGTGTTTTTTTCTGCGTTATAGTAGTTAGATTTTCGGCGTCGTTGGAAAAATCTGTGTTTTTCTTCCTTTTCCCATTTGGATGATTGGTCTTTTGCTTTAATTTGTTCAGTATTTTCGTCTACAATTTCTTTTAAAATATCTTGTTTTCTTTTTTCAATAAAAGATTGAATTTTTAATTTTTTGATTCTAGACAATGGTTTTTTGCCTCACCAATATCGGCTTTTTTATATGCAGTATGGAGGATGGTTCTTGTGGATTTGAGGAATCATGGGAGATCAGCTGGAATAAAGGGGCTGGATCCTCCGCATGACATGGGGAATGCAGCGAGAGATTTGGCTAATTTGGTGAAATCTCATGAGTTGGCATGGCCTGAAGTCATCATAGGGCACTCAATGGGTGGAAAGGTTGCCTTAGAATTTGTGGCAAGTTGTGCTCGTGGGGACTATGGTGAATCTGCTGTCTTGCCCAAGCAGGTAATTTACATCATTGTCTATGCTGCTATAACTTCTAACATTTTATTTTTGTTGCTAATATGAAACAATAGAAAATAGTTGCTCATAATTCAAAACTCAAGTTATTAACCATGTGAAACATCTATATAAAGGTAAAATATTGAAGCATTCTAAGGTGTACTTGTTTTATTTTATTATCAATGTCTCATTGTGGATGAGACCTCGTGGAATAAATGCGGAATACCATGATGGTTTTCTAATCCTATTGATTGTTTTCTAGATGCTAGAATTGGTAAAAAATAAAGATTATTGAATTTTATTGCATAGATTACCTTTTTATTGTTGTAAGATGTTCCTGATCATGATTCCATGGTTTTAAATTTCATCTGGCACATCAAAGCTTAACTCAGAATTTATCAGTTTCAGTCTAAACTTATCCAAAACCAACATTACTTTTGAAGTGTCGGCCATAATTGACTCATGAGCCACATAAACCTATATGTGAGCTATTTATGCTTATTCTTGTAAGTCACTCGCATCTTTGAATTTATAGAAGCATTTTGTGAAGATTAGATTTTTATTTTCTATGTTCTCAGGAGTTTTGAATGATAGTGGGGTCCAACAATTTTTATAGATTTTCTTCTTTTTTTTTTCAAAAAAAACAGGTTACTCTATTCTAGTGCTCGAACCCGTTAGTTGTCATGTTAGATTGCCTCATATATATATATATATATATATATGCCTTTTATTTTAAGTAAATTCATACCATTTTGGCAAGAAGCCTTCGAGCTCTTACCCCAAAAGCTCCTAGACAACACAATTTCTAAGATGCACAAATTATTCAAAATTTCAAATTTCATGTAGTATCTACATTTGATATGTAACAGATACTAGTGCTTGTCGGATGGAGATAGGATACATGCCAAATGCTTATTGTAAGTATTATTTTTTAAATTAAAAAAAGCTCTATACACTTCTTGGAGATCTATGAGGTTGAGAGGGCTATTCTAATTCTTTTGATGATTGTTGAACTTTTAATGATGGATATGATGAATGATTAGCTTAGAGTCTGATTTTTGTATTATCATATGGAGCATGGTCTATGGTCTATGGAATGATGACTAAATAATGGAGGTTGCATGTGTTAAATTTATTCTCAGGAGTATGGAGATATGGATTTTAACATTATGATAACTATTGATGCTTTATGAATGCCAATTGCCGACTTCCACTTTAAAACTTTAAAAATAAAAGGGGCTCCATAGGCCCCTGTTTCAAACAAAATAGGAGATTAGAGCGAGCCTCTCTTCCGCAGCTCCCTCCTCTGTGCAGCGGCTCTTCGGCCTCCGCCGGCCGACCGCGGAGGCCGGCCTTGACCTTCCTTTTTCTTTCTTCCTCCCTCCTCTACTTTCTCTTTTCCTCCTTTTTCTTCGTCTTCTCTCCCTCCGGTGCGGTCTCGTTTTCGTTGCTGAAACCATCCCGGTCCGCAGCCGGTACGGCTCGGGATGCTCCGAACCGGATGGTTCGGGGCGGTTCCACCGACCTTGCTGCCAATACAATTATCTATTGTTTTAGTACGATATGACCAACTAGAAGACTAGACAATAAACAACTATTTTAATGCATATTCTTACCTACTAGATGCAGCTCCCTACCCTTCTAGTAGTCTCACCTTTGTTCAAGATGCCTATGTACTGGTAGGCATTCGTTGGATCTACCTGCTTGATATGCTTCTTAGCAACCATCCTCATATGATAAAGGAAGTCCATTTGTGGGTACCTCTTATAACCCACGGCTCGAAGCACGACGTATAAAAGATTGATAGTCTTTACAACTCTCTCGTTCCATGTTTAGAACTGCTGGCTCGTCACCCCGCCCTCAATGTGGTTCCCCTCATTATCAACCCTTGCATATCTGCTATCCTGTCACTAAACACTGACAAACATCTGACACAGACCTGCCTTTTTCTAAAGAAGGTTATCAAGTGCAATATAATTTTCGCAAATTGTATAACATCTGGTCTCAATATTTGTCCTCCAGTGAACTTCATCAAAGTTAGGACCCATGTATGGTTGTAGATGAATCTGGTGATAGGCCGCCATCTCTATGACTTGCCCGATCCTGTGAATCTTCTTGATGTCCATCAATACAAGGTCAATGTAGTGTGCAGCACATGATGTCCAAAAATGTGGAGCCACCTCTATATCAATAACTCAATAGCAACTTTATACTGTGGCCCATTATCAGTGACCACCTACATGACGTTTCGCTCTCCCACATGATCTATCACTTCTTCCATTAGTTTAAGAATGTACTGTCGTCATGTACCTTATCTGAAGCATTAGTTGACTTGTGGAAGAAGGTCCTCATGTCACAATAAGTTAGAAAGTTTATGATGCTTCGCCTGCCGAGATTTGTCCACCCATTACACATAGTTGTCTTTCCATAGGTACCCCACTTGCTCTGATATGAAGCTATTTAGTTCTCGAACTCCTCTTTGTTGTTGTCAAGGAGCTCACCATAAATATCCTTCGGCCTTGGAGGATCCACACCCCGTCCTGCTCTTTGTATCGAGGTGATGGCAGACCAATATTATGTGTTACCGAGTTCATTGGAATGTGGCTAAATTGGAACTAAGATGCGATAGCTCTCCATATATCTTTCTTCTTATCCTTCACCTGTGTAGTATCAATCCTCTACTGCTTTGCATCCTTGTTGGGGAAGGCATGTGAATCAAAATCGTAGATAGTGACCCCTAGTGGTATCTCTCTAGAGGAGGACTTCTTGCACCTGCTGCCGAACACT
Source organism: Phoenix dactylifera (assembly GCF_009389715.1). Classification (NCBI taxonomy): domain Eukaryota; kingdom Viridiplantae; phylum Streptophyta; class Magnoliopsida; order Arecales; family Arecaceae; genus Phoenix; species Phoenix dactylifera. Next base: position 353,296 of record NW_024067760.1, read on the forward strand.
CCCAACATAGATGCTATGCCCCTCCCACCTTTGTTGATGGTCTTCTTGGCTGAATAGGCCCTCCTGAACTCTGGCTTTGACCTGTTGGCCTCGAAACCAGAGCCCGATTCATACTGTGAGGGCCCAAATTGAGCCCTATGTCTGTCCACCTCCTCCTACAACCACCGGACATTCAAACTTGCTTGGATGTTAGCCTCGATCTATGCCTTATCATTTGAAATAGAGCCCTCCTCTAACATCTTGGAATGGTAGGAAGGTGGCTCTGCTACTCGACGATCCACCTCTACCCTCTTTTGGGCAACCCTTTCCTTTACTGCTTTGAAATCAGTAAAGTGCTTTTTTGTCAGCAACCAGATCTCTTGAAAGCATTTTCGATACATCGACACATCAGGATAACTGCCAGCAAGATGCTGCTTCAATCAGGTTACCCTGCCCCCTCTGAACTCAATGTCGCACCACTTATAGCTCCAATGGTGAGGGACCAGAGAGTATGATACTATGATCCTAGCCAATGACATGCTATGGCTGCTTTGTCCTTGATAGATTCATTTCTGCAAGTGAATAGAACACATGTCAAACATTTTTTACTTTAACTAATATTTAGGTAATTAACTCCATGTAATACTAAGTTTTCCACTTAATTAACTAATTTTAATTAATTTTTAGTTAATTCAATATTTAACTAAAAATATGTATATTAATTTAGAAAAATGGAGAACCATAACATGGATGCTGCATTATTATTATCTTAGCTTATAGTTATTTTGTTATTTTTTGGAAAATAGTGAAATTTCAATATGCTGCAAAAAAGATGTTTTCTACTTCGAAAAAATATTTCTGATTTACCTATACATAGCACTAATTTTTCACTTTTTGTATTCTTTTTTTTAAAAAATAATTATTAAATATAAATAATTCAAAAAATTATTTTGAGCTTACATCTATGTAGCATCTCACCTCGGATGCTACATATATTTTTCTTAGCCTGTTGGTATGCACAGAAAGCCACTTATTTTTCAATTGTATTCAATTTGGACCTATGTCACTAGTCACATGTTCATGTCCAACTTGAACAAAATGTTACAAAATTTTTATGAAGAGTAGTATTCATGTCCCTAAACATATTTTTGATTTTACAGTGATTTTTTTGAATTTTATTATTTTTTAATTTTTTTATCTAAAAATATATTTTTAAATTTAAAAATTACAGATTGAATGAAAATTTAAGATTTTGGTGTCATCATGTAGATCTTTGCTTTGCTAAACACTTTCTCTTTCCTCAGCTCCTAAGGATCCCAGCCATGTCGAGCTCAAGCTAGCTTGGTAATTAGTAGGCCGAGCTTGATTTTACCTTTCCTGGATTCTACCAAGCTTAAGCTGGTCATGGAGAATTTCAAGCCAAACTTGAGCTCGCGTATCTTGCTCGGGTTTGGCTTGTTTACCACACATACTAGATAACATATGAAAATCCCATTGCTACCAATCCATTTGCACTCCATCCGAAGGTGACTGCTTTTCAGAAACAACAGATCTTCACAAGGATGTGGGACCCATCAGATATGAACAAGTACACTTATAATCTTGTCCTTAAGAAATGTTCTTGATTCTTCTCTTTAACTGTCTGCATCTATGAAGCAGTATCCTTGTACACCTTGATTCTCTCCACTGCAGTCATAATCTATGGGATTGCTTTTGCCTTGCGCTGTGAGAGGATTATAATTTGTTTATATTGATTTTGATTTGAAAGGAGAAAGATTAGAAGGCGGAGAAAGACAGGGATAAAAGCCAGAAAAAGATTCAAAATTATACAAAACCAAAAAGAAGCAGCTTAAATAAGAATTTTATGTAAGAAAAGTTCTATTAATCATTATAACTTTCAAAAGAAGTCTAGCCAGTATATCTATTCTTGCTGTTGTGGCCAGATATGCTCTATAAAGATCAAGGAATTTGCAATGGAAGATAAAAAGGATCCATTTAATGGAACTACTGTCCTTTATGTAAAGCAGAATAATAGTTATAATACCTCATAGAAGCTAAAATTCAATAGACTATGGTTGTTTTTTTTACAATTTTAATTAAAAGTAGATTTTATATTCATCAGCCTTGGGTAGAATCCAGGCTTCACTAGATTTTCTTGGCAGAGTGGCCTCCATGTTTGTATCTTATCTATAAGTTTAGTTTTCAGTGAGCCCTATTATTCACATAAAGCTAATTTCCAATAAGTAGATTTTTCATATTTATGTTAGACTTTAATAATATTCCTCTTCTTGAAAATGTCCTGTAATTTGACTTTCTCCACTTTATTTACATCTGAGTTGCTTGATCTTCTTTCTTCATGCAGAACAGCTTTGGGTGTTGGATTCTGTCCCTGGAGAAGTAAAGTCAGATGCCAGTGATGGTGAAGTGGAAAAGGTTTTGCATACTCTAAACAGTCTGCCTTCATCTCTCCCATCACGACAGTATGCTCTCTCTCTCTCTCTCTATCTCTCTTTCATTGTCTTGTATGCGTGAGTCAGTCATATTGTTATGGCTGGTGAACCTATTTGTTAGTGCTTAAATCCATTTTATTCCCTTTCCCATTCTTTAAAAAGAAATTAGTTAGTCCTGACTTCTTTAAACAATGAAACAAGTAATCCCCTTCTCTTCTAATTGGTATCATATTTTTATATTATTTGATTGTTATGCCCCTATAGGTTCACTTCATCTTCCATCCAATCCCTGTTTTCTGCTACCCCATGAGGGTCTTTCGAGCCCATCACATGCTGCTTCATTCCTAGCTACCCTGACAGCCAGCCGTACTTCTCCTTTCCAGCTTCTAGGGAAGCCACATATCTTTGACCTTTGATGGCTTTAGTGCTGGCAACCCTGAAATCAACTGTGCGATGAACTCATTGCCAGTCTCTTCCTTGTATTTATGCCTGTTAAGCTGATCTGTTGCTCAGAGGTTCCAGGGAGACAGCAATCAAACAATAGATTCAGGGAAATTTAATGGAATTGTAATTTTTGGCTTACAATCTGAACTTTATTTAGATGGATCTTAGAACATAGTTCAATGATAATATTAATACAATGAAAACATTATTTTTATCATTGCAATCTTTGGAGACAGGCCTTTGTTGTGGTTTAAATAATTCCTTCTTCTAATTTCTTAAACTGAGAACAAACATCTCCATCTACTAAAAACCACTCAAAGACTTAAATATATTTGCATTCTGCAAATCCATTCTGAATATTTTTTGGGTGCCTCGATCCAACAACAGAGAACTGGCTGGGTTGAAATGGCATGAAAAGAACAGAGTTCTGGTGCAGGGTTGCAGGTGGAGGACCAGAGAGGACTAAGTGTTTATTTTGGGCAAGTAGAAGGCAGTCAGGTGACAGGACATACAATAAAAAGGAGAACAGTACTAAATTAGATATTATGCAAAAGGATTGGGGTCTATTTTGTCAGATATGAAAATCTTTCTGGGCAATAGTGAGACAACATGGGGTACCTTGTCCTAGTCATTTAATGGTATGGGTCCTGTGGGTGATGTATTTGGTGGAATAACGGGGACTAAAGCTGTTTAGGCACCAAAAGAGGGATGCAACTATCAAGATCCTTTATCATTGCAGTTTAGTTGCTGGTGGCATGAATATACCTTCATATCAATCATTTTTATATTTATTATCTGTTATTAGAAAATTTTTGTGAGATTCTTTCATATTCCTTTACATGTGTTGTTAATAATTATATACTCCTACCCGAAAAATAGCTTTACTATTATCTATCAACAGAATTTCATCATATGAATATTTCTATTTTAATTCCGGACAGTGTGGCCAAGTAGAGAACTTAATTATGGTCCTCTGTCATTTTTGGAAGACCACATTTTAAAAAATTGTGTTGTCATAAGTCATGATGCTACCATCAAGTGCATATATTTTTTTACTTGGTTTAGAAGTATCTTTACTGTTGAAGGTCTTCCAATTTTCTTTCTCAAATTTGTTATCAGAGAACCAGTTGATAGGCATTCCATGCACTTCTATCCATAGTGAGAAAGTAAAGGATCACTGACACATAAATGGTCCATACTGCCCAACTTTCATATTCCCGTTCCTTGTTATGGACTTATTAATTGGTCTAGGGGTATCATGTCCCTTAATATTGATTTAAATGTGCAACTCCCCAGAGATGCATGTGAAATAAATCTGTGCCACTTACTGTTACAGTCCATTTCATTGTTTCATTTGGTCTGTTGTTTTGGAGTTCAGGTGGGTGGTGGACCACATGCTCAGCCTTGGGTTTTCCAAGTCACTTTCAGAATGGATTGGCAGCAATCTAAAGAAGGCAGGTGAACATGTGACGTGGACTTTTAATCTTCATGCTGCTATTGATATGTTCAATTCCTACAGGTATAAGAATTCATAGCATTGCAAGCTTCCATTTTAACTTCCTTAATGTCGGAAATATGTCCCAGTCACCTCCTGTTTATTGCATTGGTTTGGAAGCTAAAGATGTTGATAACTCCAGGGAAACAAGTTATTGGTCTCTACTGGAGCACCCGCCAAAGGGCTTGGAGATTGCAATGGTGCGAGCTGAAAACAGTGATAGATGGCAAGGAGATGTGCTTCAGAAGCTTGAGGGGCTGTGCAGAAAGGGAGAGACACCTGAAGAGGGGAAGATTTCAGTTCACGTTCTTCCGAAGTCTGGTCACTGGGTCCATGTTGACAACCCTAAGGGATTACTTGAGATAATGGCACCTAATTTCATATCAAAGGCTTGAAATTCCAGTGTCATGGACCACCATTTTTTTTTTTTTACTTTTCCCATTTCCATATATATGAAGTAGTGAAAGTGATTGCTGAGATGTGCTCAGTAAATTTTTATAATTTTCTGTTTCTTTTAAGATTTGGAACCGTGGCATCTGGCAATTTATATTTTGGCAGTTATGGGATGTGTTTGGTGTTCCTATCACTTTGGATTTGGAACCAACTATGGAGCAAGTGTTACGCATTCATGGCAGTGGCTGCTGGAGATGGTTCCTGTGGGAGAAGAGATTCAGCTGGGTTTGCAGTATAAGCTGTATGGTTGCCTTCTGACCTGTAGTGTGATCTCAGGATAATTTCGCAGCTAACTCTTTCACTGATATGGGTAATTTTTACATTTAGATCAGATTTATTTTCAGTTACCAATTGTGCCAGTGATCTGTGTGAGGAAGTCCTCACGCAGCGCGAAGAAACTAAAATAAAAAAGATGACAATACTATCACTTGGATATTGATGTTGATAATGGGTGCCATTTATTTACAAAAAAAAGTATGAAATGGCAAATTTGAATAAGATAGCAAACAAAATTTAAAGGAAGAATGTTAAAATAACTTATCATACTCATTGTTGTTCGTCACATAAGGTACCAAATGTTTTTTTTTAAAATCAAATGATTTAAATATCTTACTGCATTCTGAATAACTCTAAGTCGGCATCAAAGTATATACAAGCTTTTACTTAAAGTAACATGTTATATATTGGCAATTCTTAGCATTTCATACTTTTGAGTATTTTACATCTTCTATGTTGAACTTATAAATAAATGATGGTTTCCTTATGTTTATAGTTTGATTCATGGTATATGATTGAATGGATCATATACTATTTGTGTTGTTTCCAAAAAGAGCACAAGTCATCTTATGCCAGTTTAACCAATTATCTTTTAAAAATATAAAATACAATGCATTAATTTCTAATACAATAATTCTTGCATTAATTAAATTAACAAATTTATTAGTTCTCAGTTTTTTTCCCTTTACAATGAATGTATATGTAGGGGAGCATTAAAAAAAAATGATTGCACTCCATGATCCATAAGATTCAAATAATGAAGTAGAAATTGAAATAAATACTATATATATATATATATATATCTTCATCACAATCAGTCATTTTATACGAAATTGTGGACTAGTATAAAGGTTGAATAAGTCTCAAGTTCAATCTAGACCATTTTCCATATGAGAAGAGTTGCCAAGTGAAAGAGAAGAAGATTATTCTTCTAAAAAACCAACATTGGCCTTATTGTAAATATATTTTTGGATGGATTGGAAAAGTAGAGGGAGAGGCAAAAAACTCTAAATTCTCTTAGCTGTCCCACCCCCTCAATCTCTTATAAAGAAATTCTTTAGCTGTTTTACTTTCTAAAATAATTTATTGATTTTTCTTTGAGAATATGTTATTCTTAGATTAGATGATTTGTTTAATTGTTGTTGCAAAACTTTAGTTTTACAAGAACCATGTTTTTTTTTTAAGGGGAAGTATCAACATATAGATTAGCAACTTTAGAACTATATTAAATTACATATAAATTGCATATTATTTTAGAACCTAGTAAATTTTCTCATACTTCAAACCAATTTAGTAGTTTTGTTAATTAACTATTGCATCACTATAAATTAATTATAATTAATAAATATAAATACAACTCATATGTTCTATTATAAAATTTACATTCAAATTCACATGTGCATTCGGCTCTTCTGGTCCTGCTTAACACTACCATAGCATCGGACTTTGCAAAGCCATTATGATGGCTTAAGCTCTCTTTTGTCTCAAGCGCATCTTATCCACACATTGCACTTTACACAAACCTTCACATTTAAATTACCAACAAATCATGCATAATATGTCTTGAATGCATAATCTCCTATAATTATAGACAAAGGCAAGATAAAACTACCAAAATATAGGCAAGCCTTATAAGTTGTTATGATACATTGTAATGGGTAGAATAAGTTTCATCTAGTTCATGTCTAGCTAGATTTTGATGTAGATGTTTGTATCAACTTTGAAATTATTAGATCTGACCATTCTATCCATGGACCTTAGAGATGCAACTGGTCTAGGCTAGCATATGATGCTCTCAACCTAGCTTGATTTTAAATGGATAGGACCGATATATAGGTTGGAGGGACAATAGCCTACTTTAGCTTGGCCTGATATTTGTATCCATATTCATATATTATAAATATATATTATATAATTTATAAATAATATTGAAAATTATTTGTGATATTATTAGGGTGCAAATAAACCGAGCAATTTCGAAGCTTCTTGAGTTTGACTTGACTTAACTATTACTAAGCTTGAGTTGAGCTCGAATGGCTCGAACAGTTTTTCGATTCTAGCTCGAGTAATAAAATAGTAGGCTCAAAGGCGGCAAGCCTAGTCAAATATTTTTATTTTTAATTTATTATATTTTATTTATAATATATATGATTAATTTAAAATATAATTATTATGTTATATTTTGTTTTAATCATATTTTTAATTATGACCAAAGTTCGAGCGCGCACTCGAGCTTGAATATGGCTTGATTTATGTTCGAATCGAATTGATCTCAAATATTATTATTTAATAATAATTAAATTGAGTTTGAGCTTCGATGTCAATCGATTTCGGATCAAATTTAGGGAGTATTTTTTGAACTTAATTGAGCTAAAGCCTTCAGCCACGGCACACGATTGCAGCCCTATCACGAGATTCTATCACGGTGGTCTGGATGGGGAACCGCAGAGGGGCAATCTCGTCATTCTATTACCACGAAATGAAACCCTAGAGAGCGAAGTCGGGCGCGCCTATATAAGGGGAACGCCGGATTTTTCTGAGACGGGAAGGGAGGGCGAGAGCAAGGGAATTCTGGTAACGATGCAGATCTTCGTCAAAACCCTAACAGGGAAGACCATAACCCTCGAGGTCGAGAGCAGCGACACCATCGACAATGTCAAGGCCAAGATCCAGGACAAGGAAGGTCTCTTTCTCCCGCTCCTTCACTTCTCCTTGCTTCGATCCGATCTTCTTTGATGTGAGGAATCTCTAGTCTATTCTTTTTGACGATCTGCGACTATTTTTCTCCGAACTTTAGGGATTCCGCCGGACCAGCAACGTCTGATCTTTGCCGGGAAGCAGCTCGAGGATGGACGAACCCTCGCGGACTATAACATCCAGAAAGGTTCCATTTTTCGACCTCAGTTTGTTTCTTTTAGTTTCTTCTTTGTACTGGTTCCAGATTCATAGGGTTTTCTTTTATGGGTTTTTCTATTGACGACTATTTTGACTGATGTGGTAATGCAGAGTCGACTCTTCATCTGGTGCTGAGGCTGAGGGGAGGGATCATAGAGCCCTCTCTTATGGCTCTTGCTAGGAAGTACAACCAGGACAAAATGATCTGCCGAAAGTATGCTTCTTTGTCCCTCAACCTCTTTATGTACCAAATTTTTCATCTTTGAACTTGTTTTGGCCAATTAAAGTGTATAAAGACTATTATCTACGTATCTTATATGTCTATATTGAACTGTTCTTGTTTTCTAGTTAGGTTTGTAGGCATGTTAGTTGGTATGTGATGTTCTTTGTTGGAAAAAAATCTAACTTGTTATTGGAACTATGGGCTGTTGCCTGCATGCTTTATATGTGCTATGAAGGTCACCATGGGTCCAAATATCATGTATCGCCCAAACTTTGTCATCTGCTTTGGGTCTAACAGCAGTTGATTTTCACGGGCGGAACATGCAGCCAGTTTATGCGATAAACCCAGGAGTATCCAAACGTGATTGAAATGTTTTGTGGCAGTTTTGATGCTTACATAACAGAGGAGCATCAAATGTTATTCATTCACACTTGTTTTATAAAAAATGCTATATCTTTGTGGCTTCAAGTTGTTTTATGTTACATATTGATGATCATTCATGTTTCTAGTCATCCAAATGAGCCATTGCTTCTTGTTGTCCTCAGTTAAATTATTAGTTGTTTGAAACCATGAATATAATATTTGGTTTGATAATGCATGGTAAAGTAGTGAAATCTAGTTTGAAACTTAAATGTCCTCCTTTTATGGTTGTTTGCCTTTATCTGGCTGCCATGCTTCTCACTAGTCACATGGCCTGCTTGCTCCTTTTTATATAGATATGCCAATGGATTTTATTTTTGTTCATTATTTTTATACATCAGAAATGCAGTTTTGAAGCTCAGATAAAATTTTCTATCTGCCCCCCCCCCCCCCCCCAAAAAAAAAAGAAGAAAGATTGCTTTAATTTTTCCCTTTTTCGTTAGATAAGTGCATATTATGAAGGGCCTGTTATTTTTGGTCTTCTCTACTAGGCTTCCTGCAGCGACCTGAGAAGTTCAAGGGATCCCTGGTGTTTTTGGCTTAAGTCTTGTCGGTGCACGCCATTATATCTGGGGGTACAGTGGCATGTCATACTAGGGATTATGAAAATCTGCTCTCAAGCAATTAAACATGGCCCTTAAGATCTTTTTATGTACCATGTGGAAGCATTTCTAGTCAGTGCTGTGCAATATTGATGCATAGGTTCCAAAGTATACCTTTTTGGTACCTTTCTTTTTTCATTTTGTTTGGGAGGTTTCATTTTGGCATTTGGTTTACCCTTAAATGTAAATCCTTAGGATGAGTAAGTAGGTTTGTGCTGCCCCGCTTTTGTCTGTGTTTACGGGATCTCCCATTAGGTAAAAACTGGGAAATATTTTCAATTTTTCGTGTTTCTATTCTTTTGATATTCTGGTTGGTAACCAATTATAACTGATTTCAAATGTTTTGATGCATTCATGGATAACCAGTGCACCTTTTTAACGACCATAAATATGAGGAAATATCTGGCAGGAGTGATGAATTAATTAGATGTGTGAAGTTCTCTAATGAGCTGAACTTTTGAGGCTTATTGATATTCTGGCCTGCAATTCTACATGATCTATATATTTTAATGAGTTATAGATATTTTTAATCTATGATCAAGGTACTCTTCACATTCTAGTTATTAAGTAGTTGATTGTATATGTTCTAATGCATCAAAAGGACAAGTAGCATATCTTTTAACAGCCAAGCATGTAAGAGAATGTATGACAGGAGTGATGTATCAATTAGATGTGTGAAGTGCACTGATGAACTCAACTTTTGATGCTTATTGACATCCTGCCAATTATATATCCAATCAAACTTTAAATATATAATAATTTAAATTGTTCGCATATGACTATCCTATTTATCATCCATTTGATTTTGTATTTTTTTGATGCATCAATGGGTAACAAATATGTTCTAGCAGCCAAATATGTAAGATAATTCGTGGCAGGAGTGATGCATCAATTAGATGTGTGAAGTTCTCTTGTGAGCACAAATTATGAGGCTTATTGATATTCTGACCTGCCATTTGTACACCAAAAGTAAACTTTGATATTTAAATGATAGTTTTGTGTTGTTATAGTTGTAGATTCACTGGTTCGTTTTTGGCCTTTCTTGCAATTATTTTTATTGTATAGTGTCTAGTTGGCTTATCTGCAAAAGGTCTGTGAATTTGTTATTCATGATAAAATGGTTTAAATTTAAAACAAAGGATCTGTTAGGTCCTGGATACCTTGGCTAGGAATAGTTTTCAGATGCATGTTTTAGGGATGTGGGGTAGGAATATACATGGAACTTGAGACTATATATTGTACAAACTGCTTTGTAGAATTATATATGAGGTGAAACGATTGATCCCTATCACTATTTGCAGACCTAGTTATGTTGGTCTTTCTAGTTACATCTCAATATTTATTTCAAGAGCTTGAGACTGTTCAGTCCAACCCTAAAGGGTTTGTTAGTTTTTGGATGTATATTGTACAAACACTCATCGAACATGGTAGATTTCAAATGTTACTTTGTCAACACTGTACTTGTCAATGGTTTTCTCCAAAATAGTACTCAATATATTTTGGTTATAGTTCAATCCTTCATTGTTATTGAAAGACATTTTTGGATTAATTGCACAGATTAAGTTTTTTCCATGACAAACAAATATCTTATCCTAGCTTATTAGAGTCAACACTGGCATGCATTTCTGTGAGACTCGAATCTCTGTTAAGCCTACTCTAATTTGTTTCTTGAACATCTTTTGTGTAATTCTTAGGGTTACCTTCATTTTCCACTATGACAAATGAATCTCACCCCAATATTGTTGCCGGAGTTCTTGATCAAGGAAATATAACCCAATTAAAATATTATTTGAACACTTAACTTATATATAACTTGATCAAGGAAATATAACCCAATTAAAATATTATTTGAACACTTAACAGGCTTCCTCCCATTCACGGTCTGCTGCAACCTGAGCTGCCCATTAACCTGCCCCTTGTATTTCACCTAAATTTATGGCTAGGAGAACATTAGTTTTCGAACACAATTTGCTTATGTTGTTAATTTTGAGTCATGTTGAAAAATAGAAAAGAAAATTCACTGAAACTTTTTCTCATTGTATAGGTGCTATGCAAGGTTGCATCCAAGGGCTGTGAACTGCCGCAAAAAGAAGTGTGGCCACAGCAACCAGGTAAATGCCCTCTGTCATTCTGTCCTTGCAATCTGTAGTTGTTGATTTCATGTGTGAGTTGCACGGCTTTATCACTGTTTTGGTTATCAGTGAGTACTAATGTCGATAATATTTCATTTTAATCTTAGGCCCTCAATTTAATTTCTATTGTCAATTTCATCTCTACATTAGGCACCTGTTTTTTTGTCTATTAGTAATTAAATAACTGTAAAACCTGCTCATGTAAAATAGGTTTTGTGAAAAACATGGGAGAACCTGCTTTTTCATAGAGGATTTTCATAACCTGTCCAATTTTTCAATATAGTTTTTTGGGGTTTTTGCATGAATACTCTTCTAAATATCAAATTTTGCATGAATATCCTCCCAAAATTGATATTTGCATATATACCCTCATAAAACACTTGTTTTGCTATTCTATTCTTTTTTTTATTCTTGTTTTTGCATATGTAGCTACGCCAGCCAACGCCATTAAAAAATGAATGGTTTCAAATTAAAATGACTAAAATACCTTTAATGGGTAGTGTTGTGGGGAGGGGAGGGGGCCTTGAATTTAGTCCCACATCGGCTAGTAGCGGAAAGGTTCCATGCCTTAAATGGGGGGTGGAAATCCTTTCCTCTCGAGGCGCCTTTTGAAGGGCAAACCCGTGAGGGCACCAGTCTCCCCCCGTCAGCGCTGGACGCGCGGGCCGGAGCGCCCAAAGCGGACAATACCTCGGGAGGAACGTGGTCCTCTTTCTCTGCTAGCTTAATGTGGGCTATGCTGTTGCGCGAGGCTCCGGCCAAAGCGCCGTCCCCGCAACAGATGGCGCGCCAGGTAGGGGCGCCTCCTCCCTCCATTGACTACCATTCAGGACTGTGGGGGCCCCCGGCGTTAAAAACCGGCAAGGAACCTTCCCGCTGGGGGAGCTATGTTGTGGGGAGGGGAGGGGGCCTTGAATTTAGTCCCACATCAGCTAGTAGCGGAAAGGTTCCATGCCTTAAATGGGGGGTGGAAATCCTTTCCTCTCGAGGCGCCTTTTGAAGGGCAAACCCGTGAGGGCACCAGTCTCCCCCCGTCAGCGCTGGACGCGCGGGCCGGAGCGCCCGAAGCGAACAATATCTCGGGAGGAACGTGGTCCTCTTTCTCTGCTAGCTTAATGTGGGCTATGCTGTTGCGCGAGGCTCCGGCCAAAGCGCCGTCCCCGCAACAGGTAGATATACAAAAAGAAACATTAATAAAGCGATCACGATGGGAGAAAAAGTAATTTTAAAATTTTATATATTTTTTACTTAAAATAAATATGGTTTTTATTAGCGGTGTTAGAAGAACCGTTATATCAGTGTTATTTGTGCAAAAACACTGTTTTATGAGGGTACTGAAATAAATATAAATTCTAAGAGGATTTTCACGTAAATTTGAATTTTTAGAAGGGTATTCATGCAAAAAAATTCTAGTTTTTTTTTGAAACCATCCAAGCATTTCAGAAATGAAGCACAGTTCAGCATCAGTTTTACTTGTGTTTTTTGAAACCATCCAAGGATTTTGTCATGCATTGTTCAGTCTCGTTTTGTTTTTTTAGTCTTTGAAAACAAAAGTTTTTGAAAACAAAAAACAGAAAACAAAAGCAATATGAGTTGTGCTCTCATTTATGTTGGGTCATGCAAAAAAATTCTAGTTTTTTTTGAAACCATCCAAGCATTTCAGAAATGAAGCACAGTTCAGCATCAGTTTTGCTTGTGTTTTTTGAAACCATCCAAGGATTTTGTCATGCATTGTTCAGTCTCGTTTTGTTTTTTTAATTTTTGAAAACAAAAGTTTTTGAAAACAAAAAACAGAAAACAAAAGCAATATGAGTTGAGCTCTCATTTATGTTGGGTTATATTCTATAGAACCTGTTTTGGTAAAACCTGACAACCATCTCAGCCTCTGGAATCATTGTCTCACAAATGAATTTTACTGCTTTGCAGCTGAGGCCTAAGAAGAAGATCAAGTAAATGCTTGCATGGATGAAGTTTATTTTGCCCTTGGAACTCTGAACTTTTAACAGAATTAGCTTGGAATCTAGACTTTAATTTTCCCTGGTAATATGAATGTCAGACTACCTTGAGCTTGTTGTTTGAACCATGCAGTTGTTGACCGATGAAGATGAAGATGAAGAATCTAAACATTTTGTTGCATCCATACTCTTTTGTGATTGTTCGTACAGGTTGCTTATTACTTCAGTTACTGAATATTTATATGGTGATGCAAATAATATTTGCAAGCTTTCTATTAGCGGATGGATCTCTCTCGTATAGGGACATCCATCACATATTCGAAGACTGCAGAAGCCCTTGGCAAATGAAGGCGAACTGTACCCCTAGGTCTACTAATCAGTGTACGGTATTGCAAAATAAGCTACAACAATCTCAAGTACTTAAGTTTGCCATAGCCAATCAATTTCTGCTTGTATCCCCAATCTTTATATTGGGGAACTGGCAAAATTAACCAATTAAAAATTTGAATGAAATCTTATTTTTTTACCATAAAATTAATCAAATAATTTGTAAAATATTCTATAAAAAATTCTAAGATCATGTAAAATCTACTATACATTATTGATGCACGAGTGGGAACTCTAGGGTGTCTCTCAATATCTGATTTCTACTTCATCCTTTTTCATACGCCAAACGTTCTAAATAATATACCCCATCTGAATTTTGGCTATCTGCTGGTTAGGGATGGTTAGCATTTTAGCCAGCCATGTAAGAATCCAAGATGCCAGGATAATTTTAATTAGTTAACACCCCATATGGTAGGCTAACCTGGTTACCTTATTTCACGGATGAGTTCAACCAGTAGCTAGTTAATTCAGTAGTGGTTACCAATAGTTAAATCTATCTTTCTCTGGTTAGCTATTCGGCATCTAAGTTGGACGAAGCTTTGCTAAGCAGGCTACTTAAAACTACTGTTATATGCCACATGGTACATGGGGATTAAAACAAAAAAATAATATTTGTGCCATAAAATGGAGAATTGAGGAACATTAGAATGGAGAATTGAGGAACATGGGGATTAAACAACTTTTTTTTATGTGCCATAAAAATATTTAAATATTATAGGTGGGTTCAAATGATTTAATGAAAACGCATCACATCAACTATTCTATGAGACTTTTCCTCAATGTATCCACCTTTAGTTGAATGACATCTGACAAGGGGTTTAGAAACAATACTTTTGGGTAGTCAAAATAGCGGCAAGAAATTAATCTCTCTTTTTTAATACGTAAATAATTTATTTATTTTATGAATTTTTTTAATATAAAATGATCTGCTTGGATTTTTTTTTTTTTGTTCATAAGGGCAATTGTTCTACGAAACAATCTCCATTCCTAACAAATAGAGGTTCTAGTTAGAGACTTACTTAAATAATTGAAGCAATGCAATGCTCCTATAGTGTCCGCTCAATCACTTGTTCAACATGGTATTAAGAGATCGATGCGATTCATAAGGGCTCGAGCATTTATAGAATCCACATATTTGTGCAGCTTACATTGGTTTTCCCCCTACCAGAGGATTACAACAAGGTATTTTATAGTGCGTAACTAATTGAATAAACCTATATCATCAGATCCCCAGTTAAATTACCTTTTCTTATCATACCAATCATCTTGTGAATTTAACAGTTGTTTTGGTATATTTATGCTTTTGATGTAGCTAGTTGCCCCTAAATGGCCGTGGAATATGTTACATGCAACTTCATTGGCAATGCTAGGTACTGCGATCTTTGTTTGGTTTCGATTAAACTTACACCCAATGCTTTGCTTGACTTCCATTTGATGTTTAGCCCATAATTAGCATTTTATGTTTATCACCAGCATGCATGATGTTTATCATATCTATTTTGCCCATAGTTATGCATAGATGTCTGCTAGGCTGGAAATAAATATACAATGACCATCCCAATTTAAGGACATTAATGACCTCCTCTGAAAACTGGGCATTTCTGAGCTCTGCTCATCACAGAAAAATCTTTTAAAAACGTTATTAATTAATTACAACCTACTTAGGAGAAATATTCTAGTCTGAAAGTGATTGCAACTTGGAGCAGCAGCATGATGGCGCTAGCCAGCTCGGTTGTATCTAAACTTCATGCAGATGGTTGATTTCTGACTGATGGTTTCCCTTCGCAAGAACTTCAGTTCCCACCGTTGGAACTCAAGAAAAATAGATCAGAAGCTTGCATGGCTTTCTGCCATATAGAAAAATAACGGGGGTAATTGAACATAAATAATAATGGGCAGCCAACAGGATTATTAGAAAGAGAACACGAAGCAAGAATTATGGAAGAAAGAAACAGGAAGCAAATTCCTGAGTAAAGCCATCAAATATTCATTTTATGTCAAATAACTGGACGCTTCAAGCTCAGGCCTTCGGTGCAAACCCAGCCTTGATCTTCTGAACCGTGGCTACATCGGTCTTGAAGGAGTTTGCGAGGATCCCGTCGTCGATGCCGGTGGCAAACACACTCCCAGGGATTGATACAGTCCCAGCACTGGCACTGCCGAAGGCGGAGATGGCGATTGCCTGGCCTTCTCCACCGTTATACTGGTAGTGCACCAGTCCCTTGGGGAACACAAACATGTCCCCAGGCTGAAGAGTCTGAACGTAGAGCTTGTTTGCGGTGTCGACAAAGCCAACGTCGAGATAGCCCCCAGCGAGGAACAAGAGCTCAGAAGCGCGAGGATGGGTGTGAGGGGGGTTGACCGCGCCCGGAGGATAGAGGAGGACGGCGTAGGATACGCTCTGCCCATTGAGGGCCGGGAACTCGGCCATGGACGCTTTGAGCACCGTAAAGTTCTTCGGCTCTTCGCCATTTAGTGGATTCCGCATGCCGCTGAAGGTGAAGAATCTCCCATCGATAAGGTTCGAGGTGAGGTTCTGTGGGAGGATGAAGTCTGCGAGGATGTCAGGGTCGCTGCACTGAGCGATGAGTGGAATTGCAATGGAGACTAGTAGGAAGAGCAAGGCATGGCTGAGAGTGGTAGCGGCCATTGTTGATAACAGCTGGGTCTGGTTTTAATGGCTAGAAGAGGTAGTGAGCAAAGTGGTGCGGATCTCCAAGAGGAGGCCATGGATTTGTATAGAGAGTTGTGTGGCCGGCTGAGGGTAGTTCGGAGTTCACAAGGATGGCTTGTGTTTCTTTATTCTTACATAGTA
The DNA here is from genome assembly GCF_009389715.1 of Phoenix dactylifera. NCBI lineage: Eukaryota > Viridiplantae > Streptophyta > Magnoliopsida > Arecales > Arecaceae > Phoenix > Phoenix dactylifera. The sequence continues at coordinate 369,822 of NW_024067760.1, forward strand.
CCAGTGGTTCCCTAGGAAGTAATGAATGGAGGAAAGAGGCTCCGTGGAAGCAGCTAAAGCTTTAGGTTTCACGAGGCATCTTCTCCACTTTGTGCTGATGCTGTGTTGTTTTAAACTGAGGGAAGATCTCATGTAATTTGAATAGCAAGAACTGAATTTCCAAGTCGAGTCAGGAACTGACACCTAAGAGTACAAATTGTTAAACAAGTAGCTTGCATTTTGATTTAAGAGTAACCCCTGGCCAATTGTGGAGTTTGGTGCTAATGAAATCAAATTACCAACCAATTAAAAGTGCTTTTAAAAAAATTGGTTAGGCTTTTCCTTGAGGCCAACTTTTGAATGTACATATGCAAATGTGCAATAAATTCTTCCTCCTCCTCTTTTTCTTCTTCGAGAAGTAGAGAAGCCGGCCAAAAATTAGAACCTAGGTTTCTTATATCAACACAAGAGGTTTACCAACTTCATACCCTCACAATTATGTGGTAATTTCAATTCAGCTTCTTCATGGTCTAGGGAAGTAGGAATATATTCTATTGGTGCTTCTAAGCACTGTTTTAAAAAGAATTGAATCCTTTTCTGCAGAAACTAATTTAGTGAACTAGGTGATTTAAATTCTAATTCTGGCAACATATAAGATGAAACATGGTATTAATTCATATATTCTAGAAACTATGTATAAATGGAATAAGTATAAGCATGCCTACTAAAAATTTATTGAAGAAATGTGTGAATATACTGTAACTTGAGAAACGGTTCAAATGATACAAACATGACATTATATGATTTAATTATTAGCTCTAGCTAAATGATTAGACCATTCGTTTGCTTTCATAAATGAAGGAATGGAGGTTTACTGTCATTTCATTAGAACTCAATAAGAGAAGTTCATGGATCTGTGATCGATTGATTGTAAAGCTGGATGAATTTTCAAATTTCTTTGTGAAAGAAACTTTCTACCAGTTCGATTGTCAGCCGTAACCACTGCCGCGCTTGCTTCAAGAAAGAACTAAATTGTTTTGCGCAATTGAGACCGATTACTTGAGGACCTTTGGAATTTTTTGCATGATACAACAATATTTCATCTACATACTTTTTAATTGTTTCACTAAATTGAAGCTACCTTGGTGGATTTTTCTCCCCCAGGTAAACCTTATTATGAAAATAATAGTTCCTTAACCTTTTTGGAACATTATGCTCCATTTTGAGTATGAGACTCAAATAATTATGATTATTTCGTCCACTGCTATGCTTGGGTAAAGGACAAGCATTTTCGTTGGGAAATTTTAACACAACATAACAAAATTTTCATTTTACCCTCATTAGCAAAACCTTGTTTTCATCATATTTTAACACCACTTGTCTTCCATTCTTTGTAATTGATGAATGTTCTCAAACTATGCATTTCCAAGATCTTGTTTCATTCCCTACAACCCTCATAAGAGTGATGGTGGTGCCAAAAACAGCATTTGGAGCCGTTCTTTCAATTCCATGACCATAAATGAAATAAAGGTGTTTTAGTTTTTTCCTACAGATGAAATTGATGTAAATAAGACTAGATCCTTATTAGATCAAGACAAGAAAGCAATTCAATCACAGCCTGCTCTTAGTTTCCATAACCTGTCTGCTTTGAAGAATTGTAAAATTCTTTCCAAATCGTTTCTAAATTTCCAATGATATGTTAGTTACTGATCTTCATGTTGACAAATAGATATATTTTCTTATCTTATATCTCAGGCTTTCTAGCCCATATGTTGTAGACAAATATAAACGTTTTGTTGATTGCTCCGAATTAACATACTATGTAATCCACGTCTGGTGTCATGCACAATATTACATAGAACTTCCATAGTTGTAAGAAGATTGCCCCTGGAGTCTCCTCTGTGTTAAGAAAAAGGATGCCATTCCTCATAACTCAAATCATTGAAAAAGGGAGGGAGAGAGAGAGAGAGAGAGAGAGAGAGAGATAATTTAATCGTAGAAAACAATTTATTAATGAATAAGTCGGTGACAGACATGGATGTCAATGCTCTCCACAAAAACAATTCAAAGGCAACATTTTCCTAGGAAAGGTGGTAGGACAGCTGATTAAAGGAACTTGCAATGTAAGATGATTGAGATCACAAAAGAGCTTCAAGTTTAGGCCTTCGGTGCAAGACCAGACTTGATCATCTGAATGGTGGCGACATCAGTCTTGAAGGATTTTGCAAGGATGTCATCATCAATTCCTGTTGTAAAGACACTTCCAGGAACCGATACAGTCCCAGCGCTCGCACTGCCAAATGCAGAAATTGCAACCGCTGGGCCTTGACTGCTGCAATACTGGAAGTGAACAAGTCCCTTGGGGAATACAAACATGTCCCCTGGTTGGAGTCTCTGAGTATATAGCTTGTTTGTAGTGTCCACAAACCCGACTTCAAGAAAGCCATCGACAAGGAATAGGAGCTCCGCAGCACGGGGATGAGTGTGAGGGGGATTGACAGTACCAGCAGGGAACATCAGTATAGCATAAGAGACACTCTGCCCATTGAGAGCTGGGAATTCTGCCATTGTAGCTTTGAAGGCAGTGAAGGCTTTTGGCGGCGCTGCATTGACGGCCATGCGCAATCCGGTGAAGGTAAAGAAGCTGCCATCAACAACAGTGGCGTTTGGTGGTAGGACAAAGTCTGAGGTGATGTCAGGATCACCTGCAGAGGCCACATGAGACATGGCAAAGGCGAGCAGTAGGAGGAACAAGACATGGCTGAGAGCATTCAGGGCCATGGTTCCCAACTTAAAGTTCTTCTGGGCTATTGGATGTGGTGTTGCGTTGGGCATGTTCTCCAGAGCTTTGCGCAACCCATGTATTTATATATGCTTGGGTGGACAGATTTGTAAGCCTCATCCATGGCACGGCCATGTTGTTAACCTTGTGGCCGCCTGAAGGAAATAACTATGCCAGTTTGTCATTCCTCCTATGGCTTCATGTGAACTTATGACCAAAGAAGGGACCTTCCTGATGAAACCACCAATATGGACCACAAGGGGGAAAATTAAATGGAATATGAGAATGTGAATAGCATCTCATCTTTGGAAATACCATAAGCTGAAATCCTGGATATCTCAATCACAGGTTGATCATCTAAATAGATAACCAAAATACAGGGGAAAATAGTAGTTTAAGTTCACCTCAAAATACTTCTAAAAAGAAGCCTCAAAAACTATATTTGATGGCCTGCACTATTATGATGAAATAGGAATATTTAGCTTTAAACTAACACCTTGAAATCCAGATTGATTGCAGAATGATAGAATCAAGAAGCAGAATATTGTACAGTTGTTCCTCTGCCAACTAACTGGTTATATCTACATGCTGATGAAATGAATGAGAAGTTAGATAAAAGATATCCGATTTCTCATAAAGAAACTTTTGTTCAATGCAGGAGAGGACTGCACAGTTAATTGTTAATCATTTTATTCCTAAACTAACTTTTTCTCTGTATCTGTATATGATTATGCTGTCTTTGGATTAATAGTTATCAAAACCAAAACTAACTTTTTTTCCGTTGACCTTAGAGCCCAATTTCCGGCCGGTGATCATCGGATTTTTGGCGAAAAAGGGTGACACCCTGTTTCCTCTATTTTCAAGAGATTGGCCCTTCTTCTTCCTTTTCAGTTGTCCTTCATCACCGATGTTTGTCGCTGTGGTCTTCCTTCGGTCCCTCGCAGTAGCTTGAAGCTTTGGCCAGAGTTCCGGTCATCAAGATGCTATGAATTTGTTGGCTTAAAAGGTTGAAACCCCTATTTTGGTCAGTTGTTGCGGTTGATTTCTTGCCGCTAGCCGCCGTGGACAGCCGCCAGCCGTCGGTTTGGTGAACCTCAGTTTCCCCACCAGCAGCCACCCTCTCTCATCCTCTTCCTTGGTTAGAGAGAGAAGCTTCATTCTCTCTATGTTCTTCTCTCTCTTCCCTATTCTTTCTCTCCTATTTCTCTCTACCTAGACTTTCTCTATTTACTCTCTCTGTAGGGTTGTTAAGTTCAGTAAGAACTCTTCTCAGTGATTTTGAATCAATCCTAGTGAAGTATCCTGATTTATAGACGTCAGGCAGTGTGCCGACCCTACTTTGACCCTTGCCAAACACTGTTAATTTGGATCACCTGCTATTTCTACCGAACCATCTGTACCTTGATTCAACCATGATTAGATGAAATCACTTTGATCGAACCAATCGGGATGTCAGGCACTCCCGCTTGGTTAGCCCTGTAAGGGTGTTGGAATTTAGAATCTTTATTCTTAAAATAATCATGGCAAAAATTTAATGAAAATATAATTTTTAAATATCAGGCTCCGAGAGGAATTTTCAGAATTGATTGGATCTATAATTGGTTTCGTCCACAAGGTAAGTGATGTTTCACTTTTTCTAAATTTATCGATAAATCATAAAATTATTATATCAACATTTTGAATAGTATTGTTCATGACGCATGAATTTGATCAATAATATTTTATTATTGAATATATTTTATTTTGGAATATTATGATGATGTATGATTATGTTATGAATTATTCTTAATCAATTTTGATACCGCATGATTTTTGATATTTTTATCGAATTGGAATATGAAACACTATAATTATTTTGAACTTTCGATCTGCCTATGTTAAGGACCTCACCAATGGGGGGCTAATACATTAGCACTTGATTAGCCCGGAAGGTTATGCCGCAAGAAGATGCACGGCATACCGCAAGCAGATACACAGTCTTGAAGGACTTTGTCACAAAATAATGTGCGGTATCATGATCCTACCGCAGAAAAAATATAGTCACAACTCATTGCTGACAACATGAACTGAATATGTTGAAAGAATTGGAATTCATGAATAAAATTCAAATTTTTAGAAAGACCAATTAAGAGTAAGGCCGTGCATGTGACCAGCAATCTTTAATGAGTCCAAAGGTATGAATAGATTCTATTAAGAAACGAAAGAATGTAAGGTTGAGAAGCAGATATCCATTTGTCTCCAAGACCCATTATATGCCAGATGGTCCAACTGAAAATAACTGCAAAATGATGTAGTGCCTGTCCTTAATTTCTTGTCTGATTTAGGAAATGTTTTGATGAAGTTGCCAGATGCATAATTTTTGAAGGTTTTGACTGATGTCATGGTTAAACATAAGGTTTGGCCATTACATGCTTTCCAGGTAATGTTTAGTTTCTGATAAAATTTATCAAACTACTAAGAAAAAAAGTCATACAAGCAACAGCCACTGGTACCCATGAAGTCAAATTAGCAAAAGACCCAAAACTACATCTAACAGTCAATTTCAGCCACCAACTCATGATTTTTTACAATAAGCTAAGCCTTTTTTCATGTTGACGATTGAAAATTTTGTTGCTTTGAAAAAAGATAAACAAAAGAAACAAAATGAATCCATATCATATAAGCTACACCAGATGAACAAAGATTTACATCCCCATAGCATAACATGGCAATACTAATGATTTCTATTACTAGCAAAACAAATATATGGCCATAATCATGATTAAAAAGATTAATTTTTCCCATTGGCATATATAATATCTGTTTTACAATATAAAAAGCTGCTCAATTATTATACAACATTGTGGGAAAACAGAAACACCTCATTGCAAATGCAGTTTATCACCAAAGCCCCCACAAGAATAGGGCCCTTCTTTAAAGTGGTGAAATCTGTTTGCATCCCCTCTGTACAATAGCCGATACCATCTTAGTAAAGGTGTGGCAGTCCCCACATACTCTAAGATTCCTAGTTATCCTGATTCACAGTTGTTGCAATTAGACCAACCACAATTGCCAGCTTCTTGCTGTGATTGTATAAGAACCCTGGTTTAAGTTCCTCATCCACATCATGCAGCACAAAATTAGTATCAGGAGCATAGCTAGCCAACTCCAACTTCTCACTCAGGACCTTCAACATTTCATAGATCTCCTTTAATTATGTATAGCTCTTGTCACCCACCCTAAACTGATGTGTCTAGTTGTTACTCTCAATCCATGTCCAACCAGGTGCCTTCTTCAATCTCCTGCTGGACATCAAATGTGTCACCTTGGCCACATCTTCCCACCTACATGCATTGGCACATATATTAGAAAGCAAAACATAATTCTCAAAAGTACTTAGGTCCAGTTCAAGAAGGCTTTTTTCAGCCTTCTCTGCCAACTTTATACTCCCATGGATCCTACAAGAACCTAACAAAGACCCTCAAAAGCTCTCATCTTTCTAAAATGTCATCCTCTTGGACAATTCCATTGCAACATCAAGTCTTCCTGCTCAGCCAAGAAGAACCACCATGCAAGTGTAGTGCTTTGCATCAAGTTCAATCGAGTCATCTCTCTCCATTGCATGGAACAACTACCAACCTTCATCAACCAAACTTGCATGACTACAAGCAGACAAGATGGAAAAGAAGGTAATTCCATTTGGTTGCATTCCACTCTGCAACATCTGAAGAGAACAACTCCGGAGCTGTTTTGCCATGCACAGGAATTCTATAAGCTGAGGAAATGACATTGTTTTCCTTCATCTGATTAAAGATCTCCCTGGCAGCATCTGTGCTGTCACATTTGGCATACATATCAATCATCTATGCTCCAAGATGGAATATATGGAATATGGTTTTAGTAAGAAATAGAGATAAAGATGGAGTGAAAAATGATGATCATGAAGTTCTGTGATAATTTTTGGTATTTAAAAATGATTATTCATAAGGAATCAGAGATTGAAAAGAATGATATCCATAGGATTAAAGCAGGGTGGATAAATGAAAAAGTACAACTAGGATATCATGTGATTGTGGGATACCTACCAAGTTGGAAAGAAAATTTTATAGGATACATATACGACCAGCTATGCTTTATAGTACATAATATTGGGTAGTTAAAAAACAATATATGCACATAATGAATGTGGCCGAAATGAGAATATTAAGATGAATGTGTGATAATACATGAAAAGATAGAATAAGAAATTAAGTCATTCATAAAAAATAGAGGTAGCATCAATTAAGGATAAATTTTGATAAGGTCAACTTAGATGGTTTGGACATGTACGATGTAGACTGAGGGATGCACCAGTACGAAGGAGTGATTTCATATAAGTAGAAGGAAAGAGAGGTAGAGGTAGACCAAAAATTATGTAGGATGTTCCGTATGTTTCAAAAAGTGTAGTCCTAAATGGAGAGGAATGGAGGAAAGGATTCATGTAGCCAACCTAAACTAGTTTATGGTTAAGGCTTAGTTGAGTTGAGCTGCATATCAATTATCGCCATCCCCAAAATCACATGAAATGAGATTTTCTTCCTCGATATGTAATCATGGTCCATCTTATAGCCTTATCATGTTCCCAAGCTTGTACAAAAGCAAAAGCAATGGTCACCATGGTGACCTTATCAGGAGCAATGCCTTCTTCCTTTATTCTATCAAGAAAGGTTAGAGACTCCTCAGGGTTCCCTTACTAAGCACACCCAGAAATCATGAAAGTCCAAGTCACCATATCCTTATTCGACATCTTATCAAACACCTTGCAAGCATCTTCAACATGCCGCATCAAGCATACAAGTCAACTAGCGCCGCCAACAACCCAGACTTCCAAACAAGATAGTGGATTTCCATACCTAATTGGATTGGTATTGCATCTATAACACTGAAAGCAAAAGGTAAATTTGTAGCTACGAATCCGAGAGCCAGAACGAATGTCCTCCCTCAAAAATTCTCAAACAATTCTCGTAATTTCCAGTCTTCACAAACCCACTAACCATCGCACTGGATGACACATTTTCCCACTCTTGCATCCGGCAAAAGAGCATGCGCATCGGCCAACGGCATGCTGCGCATAGATGCATACGAGTTTGTTTGAACTGGGATGAGTTGGGACGAGTTCCGTTATTGCACCAGGACTGACATACAGGACCTGGGATCAAGGGAAATGGGGGAAGAAGTGGGTTTCCGGGATTCCAGCTTCAGGATATGAGATGAACCTTTGTTGCTCTAAGACGGAGTCTAAAACTATGGGTGTCGCCGCCACAGCAAAGGAAGAGGAAAAGAAGAGATTTCTGGCTTCATGAGGCTGGAGGGAGAGGCGTAAAAATCTAAATTTGAGCATGGGATTACTAGCCATTACCAGGGGAGGAGAGGCTCCCACCATGGGAACTTATGTAAAGGGCCACCGTGGTGAGGCTGGCTTGGGTTACCGCGGGGACTACAACGGCTACTTTTTAAGCAGTGGAGAATCTAACACAGGGTTCGAAGAGTAGTGTACGCGCCGTGTATGAACAGTTGCTTTGATCTTCGTGCTTCCTTTTTTTTTTTTTTGGACACTCCATCGAACACCTTCTATGCAATTGACGAATGGGGGATCGGGGTGGTGATACAACGGGTTGCTCCTCCGGCAGCGGGAGCCGTACGCCGCCTACAACAAGCGATGGGAACCCAGGACTCAAGGCGGCGCAAAGCCGGCTGAGGCAGGTGTGGTGGACAAGCCACATGATCTCCGACGGGGAGTTGGAGAACCTCCGGAGGTATTTTATGGATATTCTTGAGCGGCTGGAGGAACGGATCGAAGCCTCAAGAGAAGGCGCAGGAGAAGTTGGCATTCGTCACTCGAAGCCTGGGACAGAGGGTCCCGGCCAACTAGATTGCTTGAGAAATGAAGGTGAGGGGGAAGCTCCAATACGAGGTGGAGGCATCTCCCCTTGCCGAGGTTCATCTCGTCTTCCATTTCAAATCGGAGGACGATCGCAAGGGAGCCCTAGCCGGCGGCCCTTGGCTAGGGGTGACAAAATATGATCCGACTCGCCAACCCGATCCGTGTTCGACCCGCCATAAACAGGTTTGGGTTTGGCCTAAACAGATTCGGGTCGTAAACAGGTCGATCCGTTTAACCTGTTTATTAATTGGGTTGGATACGGATTTTAGATGTCTGACCCGTTTAAAACCGTTTAACTGTTGGGCAGGTTAAACTGGTCTAAACAGGTTAAACGGGTTAAACAGTTTAAACAGGTCTAAATAGATTAAATGGGTCTAAACAGGTCTAAACAGGTCGGGCTGGGCAGGTTAAACAGGTTGGGCTGGACAGGTTAAACAGATTTAAACAGGTTAAACGGGTCAGGATGGGCAAACAGGTTAAACAGGTCGGATCGGGTTAAGTAAACAGGTTACCTGTTTATTAAACAGGTTAAACGGATCGGGTCGGATCACCTAGATTGTAATTTCTGACCTGTTTAATAAACAGGTCGGGTTTAGATTTATGATTTTCTGACCCGTTTAAACCGTTTAACCCGTTTAACTGTTGGGCAGGTTAAACTGGTCTAAACAGGTTAAACAGGTTAAACGGGTTAAACAGTTTAAACAGGTCTAAACAGATTAAACGGGTCTAAACAGGTCTAAACAGGTCGGGCTGGGCAGGTTAAACAGGTTGGGCTGGACAGGTTAAACAGATTTAAACAGGTTAAACGGGTCAGGTTGGGCAAACAGGTTAAACAGGTCGGATCGGGTTAGGTAAACAGGTTACCTGTTTATTAAACAGGTTAAACGGATCGGGTCGGGTCACCTCTTTAATAAACAGGTCAGGTTCAGATTGTAATTTCTGACCTGTTTAATAAACAGGTCGGGTTCAGATTTATGATTTTCTGATCTGACCTGCATGTGACCCGACCTGTTTATGTCTCGACCCGATCCGATTGCCACCCCCGCCTTGGCTGATAGCTGGCCAACTGTCGGCAATGGAGTCCTGGGAACAAGCATGTTTGGGGCCAGACCTGGGCCAAGCTTAGGAGGCAGATGGGGGCAGCCCATTAGAGCCGTCGGGTGGGCCGGAGGATTGTATGGTGGATGCGGGCCCCGGCCTTTCCAATTTCAAGCAGCTCAGAAGCCCAGCTGCGGCCTCGAAGCGCGAAAGCCCGATCCACCTTGGCTCGAGCGCGGGCGGGATTGATGGCCCGGCGCGACTCCTGGGCCGCCGTTGGGAGAGGGCTCATCGAAGGACCCTTTCAAAGGGCCGGCCACTGCTTCTCTGAAGCGGACGGGCGGCGGAAAACCAGGCACCACCTTCGTTCGGCACCCCTTTCCTAGTTGAGCCCCCGATGCTGGCGGTGGTGGCTCCGCCAGAGGGGCCGCCGCCTCCTCCGGTGGGAAGTCTGGCCATGGAAGGTTACCTAGCTGCTCCGGATTACTGATCAAGGGGCTTTGAGAACTCCCGCAGACGGTGCCGATCCCACGCCTGCATCTTAGATCCTTCTCTGTGATCCGGCCGAAACCAATTTCCCGGTGCTGTCGGCTCCACAGGCTGGCCCGCCAGCGAGCAGGGAGAGGGGAAAACCCAGGTCAAGGAGGGGGGCCGTTGGTTGGGGTCCATTGCTGGGCGGACTTAGGAACAACCTAAATGACGATTCTATTTTGGAACTAGGGGGCAGGGCCTCCTTTCTCTCTTCTTTCAGAAGACTCGTGCGTCTACGTAATCCAGAAATTTGCTTACTATTTGAAACGCACTGTCGGAAAGGAGTTTGCTCTAGATTCAGCGCCGGTTCCTCGTGTCTTGGGATTTTTACGCTATTGAATCCTGACGTCTTGCGGGGGGTATCATGGTTGTATTGAAGCTTGGTGTGGCTACTGTAGAGATTTCCGACAACTGCACCCAATAGGTTGGAAAGGTGGCTTCGGAGCCTAATGGATCTCTTTAGTTTTTGTCGGATGGGTATGGGAACACCGACTATAAATACTGGCGAATCTAATTCGATAAGGACTCTAATTTGATTGAGCAAGCTATACCATTTAGAATTGCGGAGGATTTCAATTATATTTATGGGCCTCATGAAAAGAAAGAGGGTAAGTCTTATGCTGATAAGATCAAGATCAAAAAATTGCGAGGATTCATCTCGGCGAATGGGTTGGTTGATCTTAGTTTCTCCGAGCCTAAATTTACATGGCAAAACAACCGATTAGGCGGTGCTAGAGTTTGCGAGAGGATTAACAGGGCCTTTGCCAGTGCTACCTGGATCCAACAGTTTCTCAATTATCAAGTACGTTATTTCTCTCGGATTGCATCTGACTACTGCTCGATCTTAGTCAGTACTAATCTGAGGGTCAATTATTACTATCTCTTTCAGTTTAAAAAGATGTGGCTTGCTTACCCTCAATCTTGAGATATTGTGCAAGGTGCCTAGGGGGTGCCGATGCAAGGGGATGTCATGTATGGTGTCACCTGCAAGCTAGAGCTAACGAAGCGGAGATTGCAGCGATGGAACCGTGAGGTAGTAGGCAACATTTTCAGGCACCTTGAAGAGGTGGAAGCTTCTATTGTTGACCTCCAGGTGAAAGAGGACCAGGGTAGTGGACTATTTGCGGAGGAGTTGACAGACCTTAGAGCAAAGCTTTCCATGCATCACTCCTTGTTATGGCAAAAGTAGGTCCTCTAGCAGCAGAAGTCAAGAATTTAGTAGATCAAATAGAAGGACAAAAAGACCATATTCTTTCACCAGTCCACTAGCATCCGGAGACAGAGGAATCAGATCCGTTCCATAAAGGACGACATTGGTCAGATTGTTGAAAGACTTGGTTGGGGGGGGGGGCATTCTTATTTGCACACGATGCTTTCTAGTCATCGTCTGCCATGAGGTTGTGGCAGTTAGTTATTCAATAGTTCTTCAACACTACCGTAATACTTGAGGTTTGGAGGAGACCTACATTACTCTGATCTTGAAGAGATAAGATGCCTCGGAGCCCAACAACCACAGATCGATTAGTCTTTGTACCACCATAGGTCGATTAGTCTTTGTACCACCCTGTACATGGTTGTTGCTAAGATTATGGTGGATAGATTGAAGCCAATTCTCCCCAGCCTCATCGGCCCTAAGCAGGGGGCCTTTGTAGGTGAACGGAGCATTACGAGTAACACTCTTTTAACTTAGGAGTTTATGTATGACCTCTAGAGATCCCCTTACTGCCAGAGCCTCATGGCTATCAAGCTCGACATAAAGAGAACTTATGACCGAGTTTGCTAGAGTTGTGGCTTTCTAGACAGCTTTGGCTTTCATAAGGTGTGGATCTCATGGTTTCTGAGTTGTGTACGAGCCCATCCTTCTCTATCTTGATTAACAGCACACTAACGACTTTTTTCCACTCTTCAGTTGGTCTTTGCCAAGGTTGCCCTCTATCCCCATACTTCTTCATTATTTATGCTGATGCCTTATCTCAAGCTCTATAGGAGGCATGCTCACAATAGTCAATAGATGCCCATATGCCAACCTCAAAAGCTCATCCGATTTCGCATTTGCCTTTTGCGGATGATAGTATCTTGCTAACCTAGGCCTCCATGAGGAACGCGGTGGCTTTCAAAAATCTTAGAGGATTACCGCTCTGCCTCATGCCAAACCTACTCAAATATATCATCTGCTTCAATCTGAAGACAAAGCTGCAGGTGAAGCAATCTATCATAGAATGCCTTGGGATCAGAGAGTAGGAGGGGCCATGGTGATACCAAGATGTGCCTATCACTGAGCAGAGGCACCATAGGACTGACTACGCTAGTATGGAGCAAAGCATTCAGGAGCGTCTTGAGGGTTGGCAGGCTACATTTTTATCCATTATGCACATACTGATTCTAATGAGTCAGTCCTTAGCTCTATGCCAGTCTACCTGATGTCTAACACCGTCATGTAAAAAGCCTTTCTTACAAAGCTTGAGCAGATGCTTCAAAACTTCCTGTAGGGTTCGCATGGTGGTGTGCGCGAGGTGCACCTGGTTGTTTAGGGCTTAATCTGTCAGCCAATGCAAGATGGTGGACTTGGCATCTAGTCCTTGCTGGTCAAGAGAGAGGCCATGATCGCTAGGCGTGCTGCAAGGTATTTGCTTGAGCCCAATAGTCTCTGAAGTTCTCTGATGAGTGTTAAGCATGGCTCGTAGACTTCAGTTGCTAAGATTCTGGCTAGTCGGAGTAGCTCCTTCATCTGGAGAGAGATTTGCATGCATGCCCGGACGGGGATGGCCAACACAAGATGGATGATTAGGGATGGGCAGAGTTTGGATATTATGAGGGATACTTGGGTGGATGATCTCCCTCTGAGGCAATGGCCGACTATAGTCCATAACGAGATGGCAGACATCATGCGAGTTTGCGATCTATTTCTGACTAGGGAGAAGAGGTGGAACACTAGTTTGGTTTCCCAACTATTTGGAGAGCAGATAGCTGAGATGGTGCGGTCCCTCACGATCCCTGGGAACAATATTTCCGACATGAGGGTTTGGAGATCTACTTGTAGCCCAAGAGCAAAGGCCAAGGATCTTTATTATCTCTTTAGGAGAGAGCCTGCATAGGAGTAGGACTGCGCTTGGATTTGGAGGTTTGGTGTCCATCGAAGATTGCCCTATTTATCTGGAAGCTAACCTGGGGTGCCTTCTGACTAGGGGTGTTCTATGTAGACGGAGGATGAGCATTCCACCAACCTACCCCGGCTACGAGGTGGATAGAGTATGTTGACCATGTCCTATTTTAGTATGAGAGAGCGGTCCAAGTGTAGAGAATAGATGACATCCCTCAAGAGGTGCTTCAATCAATAATCCTGATTGTTACCTTTTTGGAGCACCTAAAGAGAAGATCTACCAAGACATCATTTAGATATGTCACTTATGTGGCTCTATCATTACATCCAAGGAGAAGCTCTATCGTTACAACTGCTTATGTGGCTGGTAGTCAGCCACCGAGATTCATATTGAAGAGGGCCCTAGTATAGACTGTTGAGATCACCCATCATATGTCGTTGGAGAACCTTTAACATCTCAGGGTATCTAAAACTCCTCACTAGCTCTTGCAGCGTCCCAAATGGTGTTCCACTCTTGGGAGCTCCCATTCTTGAGTTTCTTCAAGGTTAACTTCGATGGCTGTGTATTGGACGGTGGCAGCAAAGACAGGCGGAGCTGGATTTATGATTAGAGGCCCAGACTTTAGCCTCATAGTAGCTAGCAGGAGTCCGATTTTTGACACCTCGGTTCCAGAAGTGGAGTTGAGGGTTGCTTGAGCTGGCATCAGCTATGTACGATGAGCTCTAAGAGCTGACTCCATCCTATTTGAGGGCGATTATACTACGGTGATTGGTTGGATTTAGGGATAGATCAGGAGATGGGTGCACACCTCTGGTATAAAATATTTGGAGGCTGGTGAGAGGGGACACTTCATTGTGAGTGAGGCATATCAATCGTGAGGTAAATAGGTTTGCAAATTGGATGCGTCTTCTGGATGCATTAAACTTGGAATAGCTTGAATTCTCGGTCTTAAAAAGAAAAAAACGGAAAGGGAGAGAGAATCTAACACGTGGGTGCATGGTGACCTCATCCAACTTGATTAAAAATAGAAAAAAAAGGAAGGGAGTGGGGGAACGGAACATGATGAGGAGGAGACGCAGTTGCTCACTTTTAGCGTTGCGTGAGAGAAGAGAAATTCATAAATAGATACATAGATATAGTGAGAGAGAGAGAGAGATGGGTTGGTGTAGCTTTGGTGGATGTAGAGATGGGAAATAGGTGGAGAAAATTTCTTCTCATTTTGCTTCTTGTTCTGTTTCTTCTTCAAGGGGTGCAGTCCGTTGGCACCAATGATTCAGGTATCCTGTCTTTGTTTCTGTTCCTTGTGTTTTGGTATTGCTTTGAGTTGATTTTAATTTTTGGTGTTCTTTGATTCTGATTGAGGGCAGTTCGTTTGTAGATTTCTTTATGTATGCTAAAAGTTTTCATGACATTTTACATTGTATCTAGCGATTCAAAAATCTGAAATAATAGGGATTCCAAACATAACTGCGACAGATGTGAGAAAAAGAATCTGCGAATTGATGTAGATGACTGATAGATCTGGTAAATTATCTTTGTTATCGAACAAATATCAATCTGTGAAGCAGAAAGTGTGAAGAAGAATGACATAAACAGTATTCCAATGGGGACATTAATTTAACCAAATGTTTTTCCTATACATTTCAATTTTTTTGGTGAGATGGTTTGGACTGAATATCCAGGACTAGACAGTTTGAGCAGTTTTTAAATAAAAACTTAGAAAGTGTAAAACTCCTAACTTATTGGTGTCCTTATTCATTATATTACTCTTGATTTCAAACATTACGTCAATCTGGCTTTCCTTGACATATCTTTTGAAAGTTTTATGCTAGTAATTAGTTGGTGATATTTTCACAGATTCTAAGTGGTCCCAAGAATACCGACACATATCCAGCTCAAGGATACATGGCGACATGAATTCTTCAGGCTGGACACAAGAGTCCATGTAACAGTACTGGTTTATAATAGAAACCAACTTCTTTGATAGTTTACCCTTGCAAAGGATTTCACCTGCTCAAGAAGGTGGTGTAAATGGTTGAAGATTTTTGGTTGGCTCATATTTATATTCAGGGCCTTCTCAGTCACTGACTTTTACCATTCAGTTTTTTACTTTTTCAGAAAGAGAGGGTGACTATGTGAACAAGTCTCAGAAACTCTTCCATAATTATTTGGTTTTGGAATCTTGAAAAACCTTTGTGAAGAGGAAGATGCTGTCATAGGAGATATTTAGGTTCTTTGGTGATTCTTATTCATTTGAGGATAAGTGTCGGCACCGGCCTTATCTGGAGGATTTTTCTGTAGTCCTTTTTCTATTTGGTTCAGTGGATGCCCACCTGTGAAGATTGGCCACTAGTTCCGGCAAGTTTTCCTAGTAAGAACAGTGTGCTGTGCTTTGCAAAGTGGTTTACGGAACCAACTATATAGAATTAGTAGCTTATAGTTGAATAATGCTGAGCACATTGTTTGAAGCTTTATCTAGTGGCCCAGCAGCTTCACACTGACAGAAAGAAGTCTGGAACATATTCTGAAAGCAGTGTTTTCGAGAATTCTGAAGGAAAGAAATTCATTACAATTTTGATGCTGCTTCCTGATAGTTTGCGTCCTATAATGATGACAGTAACTTCTGTTTAGCAAACATATCAGATGTCTAAAATAATGAATCAACACAAAGCACAGTTACTGATAATTTCAAAAAGAAAAAGAGGAGTGAGAGGACATAGACAAGAAGCCTCATCATCCTCCAACCTGTAAATTTCCTTACAGTTCATTTCCCTATACCTCTTTCCAAGTTATCTTTTATCATGCCCTTGTCTCTTTTGACCTTTTGACTTATTTGAAATTGCTTCACTTGATCTGCCATCAGTGGCACTTCATAAATAAGCTTTAAAAAAGAAAATGTCTTTTTGCGCTACATCTGATTGCCAACGGTATAACTATTTTATTTTTCCATTTCTGTGTTGATGAAAAAGGTCTTATGATGAACAATACATTAGTTGTGGTCTTACTTAGGATCCACACAGACCATGAAAAATTTGCTTACTTTCATGGACTTTCAGCCAATAGTAATCTTCTAACAAAGAACAAATTACATCTAATCACTAGCTAGTTAATTACTTGATGAGCTTTTTTTCATAATTAAGGACTATTCTGTTGGCTCCTAGGTTTGTTTTATTGCTTCATAGTGCAAACCATGAGACTGTTGTTCTGTAGATAACAACACATGTTACAGTCATTGTGATCTCTGATTTTGTCATCCCATGTACTTCGACTGCTCCTCCAGCCCCCATGCAGGAAACAGCAGGAGTAAACAAAATGACCACCAACAAACGGGGAGGTGGTGGCGGGTCAGGTGGTGGCCATTCGGGTGGTGGCCATTCGGGTGGTGGCCGTTCAGGTGGTGGCCGTTCAGGTGGCTCATCTGATAATGGTGGTGGTAGAGGCTCGGATGGCACTTCCAGCACACCTGATGGAAGGATAATTCCACTAATTGGAGGGGCCCTGACTGCCCCAAGGAACGGAGCTGCTGCTGCCCACCGGAGGCACAACGCTGCAAGCAGCAGCTACAGCTGCTCCCTTCCCATTCTGCTCAGTATTACTGCACTTGGATCTATCTTTCTGGCTTTGTAAATAGGCATGCAATGAAAAATACGCGAGTTTGTAGCAAAAAAAAAAATAAATAAATTACACAATGTGGTTAGTGTGTTGGTTTTTATGTCAAGTCCGGCTGCTTTACGATGTTTTCGAGATTTGTATGCTTGGTAACCATGGACTACTGCCTCTTTGCTTCTGTACTACATCAAGTGATCAATTGAATGCATCCATTTGCTATGTGACATGGTCCAGGAGTAACATGGAGGAGGGATCCCTATCTATCTTTTCCAGTACTTTGCATTACAGGTCAGTAATTCCATTATGTTCATTCATCTGTAATAGTTTTCATATCATTCATCTATAATACTTTTCATATTCATCCAGTAGTTAGTTCAGTTAGGTGAACAAAAAAAGGTTGGAAACGAGAAGCATCCATGATCGTCATAATGGATCTGATTTGTACTATTAGGAACTACAGTTCTCTTTAAATTCTGCAAATCAGATTTTTAAGGTAAAATTGTTTTTGGTTTTTCTTTTCATAATAAAAATATTATGATATATTTTTTTATTTTTATTTTCTTCTTAAAACATGGTGCCATTTCTCGTAAAAAAAAATATGAAAGCACATAGAAAACTATAAAGTATCTACTGGGCAATTGCCAAGGTACTGCAGTATAATAGTTTCTCTTTTTCCCAACCGCTTTCTGTCTCCAATGAACTTACTACTAATCTTACACATGTTTTTGAGGTTTTCCAGAGGCATCCTTGCTGACTTTTTTTTCAGAAAAAAACAATTATTAATTAGAAGAGTCACAAGGAAATATGTCATGGAAACTTAGAAAATAAAAGGAAAAGGTAGGATAAACATGATTGTTTGTTTGTTTAACTGATACTCGCAATTGCCTCTTTCTCATCCATTAAAACATTTCTTGCATCTCATTCTCTTATTTTGCATACCATTTACTGAAATAAGATAATAATATTTCCACTCATTTTTATGTCTCACTGCTCTGACTCCGCTAATTTCGTTCTAATCAAACACATGGCTTGGGGGGTTGAGTCCAAAAAAAAGATTGCCGGGAAAGACGCATCCCCATAATTTCTATTATACATATATGTAGATATCTTCGCTCTCTCACTCCGCTCGTTTAGCTATAATCTAGCACACAGCCTAAGAAGTTAAATCCAAAAAAGAAAAAAGAAAAAATGGAGTAGAAAATAAACTAGCGTTTTCACTAGATGATATAACTAAGAATCTATGGAGCGTCTTAATTCATTTTCAATTTTTCTGACTGTATCACGCCAAGACTTCAGGCTCCCAAGCACCTTTGCAAGTGCCAACCTTGACGGCTCATTATCATCTTCTTGAAAATCCTTCTTCACATCCTCTTCATACTGATGCGGGACAGGTGATTTAGGGAAGAAGATATGAATAGAAAGGGGAGGGGAGGGAAGATCTGAAGTCCACCAGATGTCAAGACAAAGTTTTCATTCCAAAATACTCTCTAACTAAAACAGGAGACATGGGGGTTCCATATATAGCCCCCTATGCAACTACCCATGATCCCACAAGTGATCATGTAACTACCCATGATCCAACAACATCATGGTTCACTACAATAGCTAAATACAGTCATAACAAGCCAGCAACTAACAAAAGACGAAAATACATAATAAATAAACGAAATACACAAGAAAATAACACTAGAGCCAAAGTGCTATGCACGCCGGCGACGTCTATAAACATGCTGGAAACGGTGGTCTGTGTCCCCACCAACTCCCCTCAGCTGAGAAGAGTTCGCCTCTGGCGAAATGGATGTCTGGTAATGCTCCAACAAATCTGAAGCAAGTCGCTGAAGCTCATCTCTACTAATCCAGGTATCATCTGACGAAGGTCGACCATGCCATCTGACAAGATATCGCTGATAACCACCGCTCTGCGTACTAACAATCTGATCATCCAAAATCTGTTCCACTGTGTCTGTGATCTGCGGAGAAAAAGGTACACGAGACAAGGTAGGAGCAGGAGATATGTTTTCAAAATTGGATGTGAGATCAGTATCAGGCTCATTGAATGGGTCTGCAGGAATAGTTGTCGGACCTCGGTAGGCAACTAAGTCTTCTACGTTAAAAACTGGATTAATCCCAAAATCACTTGGAATATCCACCACATATGCATTAGATCCAACCCGTTTCAGAATTTTGTATGGACCCATACTTCGGGCGTGCAATTTTCTAACGGCTCCTGGTGGAAACCGTTCAGGTCTGATTCTAATCATTACATCATCACCCACTCGAAATTTGTGATAACGTCGACGTAAGTCAACAACCATTTTATATCTCGCATTATTGATTTCAGTTTTCTTATTAATCTCTTTGTGTAAGTTTTGCATGTGTTGCGCAAAGGACTTAGCGGTCTCAGAGATTCTATTGTTAGGTGCTACTGGGATAAGATCAACAGGTTTTCACGGAACATAGCCTAAAATAATTTCGAAAGGATTCAAGCCAGAGGTCCTGTTCACAGAACTATTGTAGGCGAATTCAGCTGTGGATAGAAGATCCCAATTACCTGGGTGGTCACCCACTAAACATCGTAGAAGATTTCCTAGGCTGCGGTTGACCACCTCAGTTTGACCATCTGTCTAAGGGTGATAGGCTGTGGAATATTTAAGCTTTGTGCCCATAAAATTTCAGAGGGTCTTCCAAAAATAACTAAAAAATTTGACATCTCTATCAGTCACTATCGATTTTGGAAGCCCGTGGAGTCTAACGACCTCATCAAAGATTATCCGCGCAACTTTGGAGGCATTAGAAGTCTTGGAAGTGGGCAGAAAATGTGCCATCTTAGAGAACCGATCCACTACCACGAAAATTGAATCATGCTTACTTCTAGTCTTTGGCAATCCTAGCACAAAATCCATACTAATGTCCTGCCAAGGACGGTCTGGGACAAGAAGGGGGGTATATAAGCCAGTGTTTTGTTTACGCTGTTTTTTTTTGTGACTAGCTTGTGCGACTCACGTGCGATGGAGCACGTGTGCCTCATGTGGGTTGGGGCACGTGCAACTCACGTGCAACATTCTTTTTCTTTTTTTTTTGGAGTGGATCCGAGCTAATAAACAGGGTAACGGGTGAGGGACTTACCCGTTAACCAGTGCTCCTTCAACCTCCCGACGGTTTCGGAAGATGGTTCCAGACTCTGTGGCTACTGCTGCAGAGTGGATCCCGTGGCCTGCGGTGGTGGACGGCGGCCGGCCACCTGCTCCGAGCACCGTTTCTCTTCCCAGATCTCTTCTCTGTGAGTGGGGTCTGCGGCTGCTACGGTGGAACCGAGAGACAGAGACAAAAAAAGGGAGGCGAGGCTCCTTCCTTTTTTGGTCACACGAGTTGGGCGTGGTCCTTCAACACGCTCCGGCGTTCGTGGTGGTCGGGGTACAGCGTAGATCTCGTGCGCCCACCTGAATCTTGGAATTCGGCGCTACTCCGCCATACACAGGGTGAAACTTCTGTGGGAGTTTTCGGGAACAAGGAGACAGCAAAAGGATTTTTTTTTTTTTTTTGGTGTATTTTGTCCCACTACAGCCCAGAAAGGGAGAGGTTTTGGCAACAGTGGCAAAACCGGGGGCTCTGATACCAAACTGATGCGGGATAGGTGATTTAGGGAAGAAGATATGAATAGAAAGGGGAGGGGAGGGAAGATATGGAGTCCACCAGATGTCAAGACAAAGTTTTCATTCCAAAATACTCTCTAACTAAAACAGGAGACATGGGGGTTCCATATATAACCCCCTATGCAACTACCCATGATCCCACAAATGATCATATAACTACCCATGATCCAACAACATCATGGTTCACTACAATAGCTAAATACAATCATAACAAGCCAGCAACTAACAAAAGACGAAAATACATAATCAATAAACAAAAATACATAAGAAAATAACACTAGGGCCAAAGTGCTATACTGCTATGCACGCCGGCGACGTCTATAAACATGCTGGAAACAGTGGTCTATGTCCCCACCACATACTTAATTTAATCTCTCTGAAACAGCAATTCTCTTCTTTTTTTTTTAAATTTGACCAAAGAATAATATCCCTGCCATCTGATACGTTCTCTCATTTGCCCCCACATACACCAAATGTGCCAATACTAGTTTCAGCCAAGGGTTCAGATTGTATCTATCACACAAAAGAATGATTGATCTTTCATAACGTTAACCATTCGGTCGTATCCTGCACAGCTTTTAAAGTATTCAGAATCATTTTATTTAACTATCTGTATAGATCTCAAAGCAACTATTGCATAATTCATGCAAAGAATACAACCCCTATCCCTCAGCCAAGTAAATTTTATGGTGCTTTTGCAACGCTCCATGTAAATGGCAGCAATTTTTTTTTTTTTCCTTTGGATACAGACGGCAATTAAACCCAACAACCATTCAATCACTCTCAACTCGCAAAATAAACACACAATTAGAAGGTGCGCTCCTTATATGACTTAACTTCCTCTCAAACTCTGCTCCAGCAATCGGAGACCCACCTCTATCACACCTAATAGCAGCCATGGAAAATTTGGAAGCACCTTTCTTGTTATTGTCAAGAATCAATGCTCCTTGTGATACAACTATTCACTGTTCGGCAAAATGCATACATGCCACAAAAATATTGCACTTGATGCTTTCTTTTTCTTCCATACATCACAGTAGTACAGATGGATAGCATGGGGAGCTAAGTTAAACTACCTCCATGGCCCTCAATTACACCAGGAGATAAGATTACAGTACATAAAACGAAATAAGGAACTCCTGAGAGATAGAGCTTTTGATGCTTTGAGGTTGAAGAAGTATCTATCAGTTGAGCTGGATGAGTGGAGAACGGGGTATGAGAGACAGTTTGGACTCCTTGGTGGACTCGTATGGATGGTTCTCCCTGAACTCTTCGAGGAGCACCTCCATTGGCATGGCTCGAAGGGATTCGATCGTTCCTTTGCTTGGTACATCTGGTTCCGACCTTACGGGGGTTTCTCCGGTTGGCTCATAGTCCTGTGATCATGGATCATGGTGTGTTATGGCAGAGTAAATTAAGAGCACAGTGTGAGCAACATTCAAGTGAAGAGAAACTAGTGCTTATATTATCTGAGAGAGAAAGGAAATGTAATTATTGGTGGGCTTACCATGTAGCTGTTTTGGAATGTTCTCTCCGTGTGGCTGTTAATATCTGCGGCTTGGCTTGAGTGATCCTCTCGCAGTTTCTGCAGCGTTGCTGAATGAGCTTCCACTGCTGCCATCGCTGCAGATGCTGACTTGCGCTCATGATCCATCACACCTGAAGCAAATTGATTCAAGAAATGACGCAATTCAAATATTTCAAAAGTTCCTATTTGTTCCTATTGCTTTCTTGTGTTACAGAGCATCAAAGCAAAAAGGTGAAAAGATGGGTGGTTAACTCACCGTCAAAATGCTGAAGAACTTCTATGCTATTTTTGGCTACATCCTCTTCTGCTGTTGTTCTTGCAGAGGCAACCTCAACGTCATGTTGTTCGTTGCTCTCAATGGCATTCCTGCGATGAAGTCATGCAGCCATGGGTTTGATGCAAGAAATGGAAGAGACATGGGTTTGATGCAAGAAATGGAAGAGACGACAAGATGAGTGGGAAAGCGCAAGACTTACGTTACTAGTGCTTCCATTTCAGCAACATGTTTGCTGCTCATCTCACTAACAGATGCATGTGTCTTCTTCCATTGTTGAGAAGCAGCATCGACAGTGTTTGTACTGTGGCATCGTACAAAGAATGCAGTAAGAAAAACAAGATCCGTGAACGCAAGAGAGGAACAAAGAAGGCTACTAGAATGGACCATTGTTGGAGCAGCAGTTCCATGCGACAATGTTTTGCTGCTGAAACGTTGGAACCATCTTTTGAATCTTGCTCTGCCTGCTTAGAAAATTCCTCCCACTTCCTCTTGGCATCAGTTGTGACAATGTCCATTGACGATGCATGGTTATCCAGAATTACTTTGCTACTCTGAGCAGCATCTCCCAGGCCAGAGAGCCTCACATCCACCTGCAAGCTAACTCATCTTATGATATCACTGAAAACCAGAACAAAAATACCCAGTTATGATGATAGAACATCAGGACACACCAGTTCTTTCTGTCGACGCATGTGACTGGACACTAAATTGGTAATGTCTGTTAAAAGTTTCTCTTCCTCGGATCTAGCTTGCTCCTGCTTGCAGTGTTCAACTTTTAGATAATCTATCAAGCCAAATCTGCAGTACTGGATCATAACATATTGCAAACTGTTTACCTCATATGCTTTTTGAAACTCGGCAATGCTCTTCACCTGAGCCTCATGTACCAAAGTTGAGTCATTCTGAAATTCTTTTGTTCCCTTCCCTATCTTATCAAGCAGTCCAAGAATAAATTTGGACATTTCCCTTGTCCGATCCGAACTAACTTGAAACTTCTGCACAGTTTAACATCAGCAAAGTCCAATGAACTAGGTTCTCATTACATTCGCGAAATATGACGGGAAAAAAAAAACTAAATAGCAAACCTCACGAAGTTCCTGAGTGAAATGTGCAATCCCTCCACGGTGATCTGACAATACCCTTTGCAGATCATCAAAAATCTGATCTGCTTCTCCTTCCCCCGAAGCAAGTAACTGATGCAAAAGCAAGCAGCCTTTGTGCATGAAAAAACAGCATTTGTGTAGGGAAACAGGAATGGTTGTGGTGTGAATTCAGAAACCCAGATACATGGAGCTACTCACCTGATCAAGAGAGCAGCTATTGGCAGAAATCGTAGATGACATCTCTTCTAGGCTGGCATTGCTACTTGCCTTATGCAAGCGCACTACATTTTGTACAGCTTCTATATGTGAAATGTACAAAGCTCTTGAAGCTAACGCTTTCCTTTTCAGTTCTGATACTGCCTGAATGCATGATATCAATAAATAAAGAAATAGGAAGGTAACAAAATGATAAAAGTTTTTTAAGATAAAGATAGTAATTTTTGAGTGTGATGACACCTTTTTATCAGCATAGGTACCTTATCATGAAAATCAAGACTAGATTGACATAGTTTCTCAACAGACCGAAGGTGCTCATTTTGTCGATCCAAGGCTGCAACAACAGTATTACAAAGTGTTCCAATCTTTGCTGCAAGATCAGCTTGAAAATTGTTCACTATAGATCTGTTGGCAACATTCAATTTGTCTTCTCTAGCTGGGGAATCATGTTTAAAAAAAATATGAGAACATATTAAGATAAGTAATAGGCTCTGCAGCTTAGTGTTCAAGTACAGCAGCGCACTAAAAGCAAAATGTACCTATTTTAGAAACTAATGAAGCGTTATCATGTATCGACTTTTCCAAGTCGGATCTCAGAACACAAGCTTGATGCGCCAAAGCATTTTCTGTTTCATGCATTGCAAATATTAAGGAATTTAAATAGTTTTTGAGACGTTGAACATCTATTAATTATACAAACCTGCTTTCCTTTGCTCTGTTATAATAAAGTCTTTCTCCTTCAGAGTGTATTGAGCTAGCTTCAGATCGTCTCTAGCAGTAGCCAATAACTTACTAGTATACTCCAAACTTTTCTGCATATCAAAAGAACTTAGAACGGTTGTGTGAAATTTTTAAAAAAAATGAAAGAAAGGGCTAAGAAAGATTCTGACTCATATTACCTCAGTGGCATCAAGCTTTTTGCTCAGGTCAGAAGACTGTTGAAGCTGAGCATTATACTTTTCTTGCAGAGCCTCAATATTCTATTCATGAAATGCAGAAAGATAAATACTGATTCAGAACCTGAAAATCTTAGACAGGATGATTTATAAATTAAGGGCATGCAAAAATTGTTCTGACCTTTTGATTATTTTCTAGCAAGACCCCCATTTGCTCAATTTGTTCTGTCATTGCCTTTATGCAACAAAATATAGAGATTCAGTAACATCATAAATAATAAGGCAAGTTCTATTTCAAAGTATAAATATTACTGGAAATTGCAGTGAATGTTTCAGCAGTAGGTTTGCAGACAATAGCAAAAAAAAACTGAGGCTGAATCTATAAATGAATTATAATATGAGTGAATATATGTTGACTCAAAGCTGATCCTACATATGTGGGTTGAGGCTTTCATGGTTGCATACACCCTAGACAGGAACTGATTGTCACGCCCCCGCCTCCGCGGAGCACGTGAGGCACCTAGTGCCCACGTGGGGGCCACATGAGGGGGGAAACACGGGGCTCCCCTGCCAGATATTGTCCGGTTCCGGGGCTTCACGCAAGCGTCCTTCACCCCTCTTCGGTTTTGTTTTCCACCCAAAACACGTCTGTAGGATTTGGAGACACCCGCCTCATATGCCCAGGCTCTGGAACGAGTCTTTCCGATGTGGGATTATTGAGCCTCACACCCTTCTCACCATCGGACAAGAGTCGTCCTCGGCTCTGATACCAAATGTCACGTCCCCGCCTCCGCGGAGCACGTAAGGCACCTAGTACCCACGTGGGGGCCACATGAGGGGAAAACACGGGGCTCCCCTGCCAGATATTGTCCGGTTCCGGAGCTTCATGCAAGCGTCCTTCACCCCTCTCCGGTTTTGTTTTCCACCCAAAGCGCGTCTGCAGGATTTGGAGACACCCGCCTCATATGCCCAGGCTCTGGAACGAGTCTTTCCGATGTGGGACTATTGGGCCTCACACCGGAAAAACTCGCTCCAGAGCCTGGGCATATGAGACGGGTGTCTCCAAATCCTGCAGACGCATTTTGGGTGGAAAACAAAACCGAGAAAGGGTGAAGGACGCTTGCGTGAAGCCCCGGAACCGGACAATATCTGGCAGGGAAGCCCCGTGTTTTCCCCCTCATGTGGCCCCCACGTGGGCACTAGATGCCTCACGTGCTCTGCGGAGGCGGAGGCGTGACATTTGGTATCAGAGCCGAGGACGGCTCTTGTCCGATGGTGAGAAGGGTGTGAGGCCCAATAGTCCCACATCGGAAAGACTCGTTCCAGAGCCTGAGCATATGAGGCGGGTGTCTCCAAATCCTGCAGACGCGTTTTGGGTAGAAAACAAAACCGGAGAGGGATGAAGGACGCTTGCGTGAAGCTCCGGAACCGGACAATATCTGGCAGGGAAGCCCCGTGTTTCCCCCCTTATGTGGCCCCCATGTGGGCACTAGATGCCTCACGTGCTCCGCGGAGGCGAGGGCGTGACACTGTTGACATACATGATATCTTGTGGTAGTTTATTTCTTGTGTTAAGATTAATTAAAACCTATTATGATAGATTATTTCATATGTTATGGAACTGACATTTAATAGTGTAATTGGTAGCATTTTTTACACACACACACACAGAGAGAGAGAGAGAGAGAGAGAGAGAGAGAGAGAGAGAGAGAGAGAGAGAGATGGATAGGATAGGTAGTCCAGCACCTTTCTTTCAGCCTCCTCTTGGTAGTATCGTTCTTTTGGTATGTAAACTCCAACTTTCTCGCGAGCAGCATACACCTCTGAAAAAGGAAACGTTTTTAGGCCATTCGACAATGCTGCAAGATGCAATTGACTTCCAATAAATGAGTAATTACCTGCTTTAAGACGCTCAATTTCTCCATAGAGATCTTTAATTAATGTAGATTTCATCATTTTTTGGTTTACCTGCAATTAAAGGCAACAGAAATTAAGATGAGTAACTCATAGCTGTTATCGTTCTATGAGGATGACATATAGGCCTTGTCACAATTATTTGGATCACCAGGAATAAATGAAATTGTGAAAACCTAAATAAAAATTGGCACTATCATTCTTTCAAAAGAAAATATTGGCACTATCAGAATATAATGCGAACTATCACCAGCAGAACTGTCTCGAGTACACATCTAGTTATTAAAAGCATTTAGTAGTTCAAAGAAATAGAACATTTGAAATGCGAACC
Organism: Phoenix dactylifera; assembly: GCF_009389715.1. Classification (NCBI taxonomy): domain Eukaryota; kingdom Viridiplantae; phylum Streptophyta; class Magnoliopsida; order Arecales; family Arecaceae; genus Phoenix; species Phoenix dactylifera. The sequence continues at coordinate 396,682 of NW_024067760.1, forward strand.
AGTCTGCCCTGGTTCAAGGACCACGTATTCTACTACATCTACGGATCATTGAATTGACATTAGATTAGTTTACTTTTTTCCTTGAATGCAGGGATAGATAAAATGTTGATATTTTATTCTAATGATTAGAGGCATTGAGTAGTTAAAGAAAAGAACATTTTGATCACGAGTCAGTCAATTCTGGTTCAGAGACCATATATTCTGCTACAATCTATGGATCATCAAATGATGTTGGATTCATTTACTTTTTATTAAATACAAAGAAGACAGATATAAAGATGGATTATTGTTATTTTATTCTAAAAAGACTTATTTTTTCATAGGGCAATATTAAGAACATATCTCACATTCATATATATTACATAGACAATGCAGATAAGCAAACAACGTAGAGATGTTCCTTTGGTATCAACAAAAACAGTTGAACTGGATCAGCTGATCCAGTTTTGAGAAAGCTAGATTTTACTACAACCAAGACAGATCAATTGTGAAGGTCTTTTCAGCACATCAATTCTTTTTTAAATTCATGGCAATGTCAAATTGACAGACTAGCAAAAAGCGATAAAACAACATAAGCTTCAAGTGATATTCAAACCCACAATAAACATAAGTGGAATTCACAGTTTACGATCTTCAAATGTACCCTACATTTTTCTTTCATCTAGAGAATTGCTAATGAAGGCTCACATTTATGCATTGTAAATCACAGTCAGACAGTAATTTTCAAAATTTTCTCTAAATGACTTTAAATGGCAGAGAAAAGAAAACTTCTCGATGATATATGTACATGCCAAGTTAGCACACAATGAAAAAAATCAGCATGCATCTAAAGAAAGGAAATGACTGTTTTCCTCAATACACACCAAAGTAAATTACATTACCCAAACATAAAAAAGGGAAAGAATAAAGCACCTCGGGCCTGTTCTTTATGTTCTTCGCCCTATGAGCATAGTCTAATGTACTAAGGGTTTCCTCAAGACAGTGTACAGATGGTGATACAGTAGCAATTATGCATGTCTTGGTTCTTCCACCCAGTGAATCACGAAGTAAACGTGTCAGCTTGCTGTCCCTGAATGTCCAAAAAATAAAACTTTTAACAAAAAGGGCTGGAATATCAAGAGGAGCAGCTACAAATGACAAAAATATGACACGGTCCAGAGTTCAAAGTTCGAACCTGTAGGGGACATGTCCTAGATGTTCGACAAGAGCAGTAATAACACGGCCCAAAGTAAGTAAGCTTTTGTTTATCTCTCCAGCTTCTCTTGCACGACCCTTTTAAAAAAACAGCAGCTTAAAATGGTGGTTTAAGAACAGGTTCCAAATTATCAATCATTGAACTAAATCAGATAGCTAATAGCGCAATACTACTTAAACAAGCTAACAGAAAGTTGCAGTAGAATAAAAGTCTGAATATAATGCACTACCTCCCTGGCACCTGAACGACAAATATTCTCTGACCCAGCAAGGTCAACCAAATTTAGTTTCCCGCATTTGATCAGCTCTTCACCTTCTGGAGTTGCCTCTTTTATGTGAATGGTAATAGAAAATAAAGAATGTGACCGACTGGAATTATAAAATTAAAAGGATTAAATGGGCAGAAACATTTATCTAAGAAACAGATCAAGACAATGGCAAAGTATCACCTGGATTGTTTGTTTAATAAAGTCTCTGCAGTACGGCGTTTTGCAGACCCCCTTTCTAGAAGAGAAAAGATTTCATCTGCACTTGCTACTATTTCTTCCTCTAGGCCTCTTACCAGAACACCTCCTTTACCATCCTCCATGAGAGGTAATGGCTTTTTCTGCCTGTCCTCCATTGCAGTTTTGGATAACTCTTCCGGAGCAAGCAAATCGGTGATTTCCTCATTATACAACTCTAGAAAAGTAACCTTAACACTGTATTCAGCATTTTGACTTTCTAACGTGTCAAAAATCTGTTTGACAGCTCTTGGTATGACACCTGCATCTGCAGGTAACTGATTTTTAGGCCCACTCTGCAAGTATGGGTTCAACATAAGATTAAAAACCATCATGTTGCAGTAGCATATATTTGTAAAGAGCAATGAGTTTCTGGCAGTTAATAGGTTAAGAAATCCATTTTGAAATGATGGTAGGCAACAAAAAAGTTTCTAATCTAAAGTGCATCTTGTGCATCTTACCTTAGCTCTCCTGCATTCACCTTCCATTGTATAAGTTTTTCCTGTGCCAGTTTGACCATAAGCAAATATAGTACAATTGAAACCCTCTAAGACCTCATTTACAATTGGAACCACTGCTTGGTCATAAAGATCTTTCTGCTTAGCTGAAGGACCAAAGACCTGTGAATATATAAACTTAGAATCAATATATGTCTGAACGTGTATCTGAAAACATATTAATGTTCAGGAATTACAGAACCTTCATGTCGAATATGTAGGATAATGCTATAATAAGAATACATGCTGCTGCAATAAAAGGACATACCACATGCACTATAAGGAGCAAAATAGATGTTTTCAAAAATTTTTTGTATTGAAAAGACCTGGGGACCATTCATTTGTACAAAATTATCATGCAGCTAGCACATCAGCACAGGTCTAGATACCTTGTAGAAACATCAATAAATCCACAACATACTTAGTGAATCCAAGCTTGTGAATAAGCCAGGACTGGCAATCTAATTTGCAAATTATGGTTGGTTGCATATAACCAGGGTTGCAGATACCTCTATAGAAGGAGAAAAATCAGTTGCATCTCTACCAACACTGTCAAGTTTGACCAACTAGCAATTGTTGTCTGTTGGAGTGTAACAAAATTCAGTCCCATTAGAAGACAGAGATCCTTATCTTGGCAAGCAAAGAGTGACCACCAATACAAATCAAAGACTACTTTAATGTGCTTCTACAGATTTGCAGGGCACTGCTATCTTTCAAGGTCTCAACAAATATCCCCAACTCCTACATCCACCAGCTAGTTGCAAAAAAAGGTTCTATGCACTGAATTCAAGGAAGATATTATGTGATCAACTCCGATTAGGAGACCTCAGCTGTAGAGTACAAAGGCAAAATGCAAGAGAAAAACAAAGCTAGCAGGGTAGCTCAAACATACAACTCACAAGTGGCGGGAGTAGGGAGGAGCATGTGGAGTCAGTTCCCTAAACAACTGCAAACAGCATACAAGTTCACATCATAATGTAGTACAAATTAGATTACTAAATAAATCGATTGCGATGTAATATCATTTCATATGGGTGTTTGTCTTGGGGATACAGGGTTGTGCATTTGCATTTCCATGTAAGCCAACAAAAACTTGGCAATTGACTAGAGTATGTAATAATGCAATAGACATTGACCTAGTTTAGAGACACAAATAAAATCTGAAATGGATTGGGCAATCATCAAGCACACAGAAGATGCAAATTTTGACCTAGTTTATTACCCTATAGTCACATTTTCCACCCTATACCACCGCACCCTTGGGGGGGCCGCCCTTTTGCCAAGGGGTTATATCATCCAAGCAAGCTCTCAGTGATAGCTTAAACTAATTGAACCAATCTAATGTTTAAATCTTAAAATAAAAACTCAAAACAAAAATCTTAAATAAGTTCTCATGGTATATGTTCCCAACAAATTGATTCCAAATAACAAGAAGTAATAATAAAAAAATAGATATATATAGGAATTAGCAAATCGTAACACACTAAAAAGAAACCCGAGACATGAGTAGCAGATACCTTGTCGAACGTAAAAATCCTACCAATTTGCTTCCCTGCGATGCTCTGCGTGACGGCGACCTCTCTCTGGTACTCGTTGCAGGTCACGACATGCGGCGCGTTGCTCCTCAGCTCATCATCGTTGAATGGTCTGCAGAAAATCAGGCGGTCAAATCGCCAGAAGTAGGAAATCACAGGCCAACTACATCAGTACCATCTGGAACCGAGATTGCAATCTCGATATCAAAAATTAAACCAGGGATCTAGCCCTAGATCGAGAAAATAGAGTAAAATACCTAACCCTAAGAGAAGAGAAGAGATCCCAAAAGAAAAACTTTCTTTGCTTGGTACCTGCAACGTAGAAGCACCTGAACGTTGACGGCCTTATCTTTCTCATGGCGAGAACCCATCTCAGAGGAGAAGAGCAAGCGTTTCAGAGACCTCGAAGCTCCGTTAATGGCGACGAGAAGGCGCTCTCTCTCACTCCCTCCCTCTCTCTCTCTCTCTCTCTAAATTCTACTTGGTTTTGTTTTTGTTTTGTTTAAAGGGGGAGCGGGATCGAGAGGGGATTTGAAATTGGGGGCGCCTCCCAATGAAATCCACCGAGCTCCGGCCGTCTGATTTTTAATTCGAAAAATTTGACGGTTCAGATGGTGGAAAGGATGGTTAGCACTTATTTAGACTGTGCTGCCCCCCAATCGTGGTTGAATTTACTTAGATGACCCTATATTCGATTAGCTCTAATTCGGTGGTGATCACTGATCAGTGGATTGTCACCCTTGGATGAATTTGAACTAAACAACCGAATTAACAATGCAATTGCAATCCCAAAGATAAAGGTTGGATTGGCTTGAGTTAAGGTCAAATCCAAGGCCAGACTAATCGTAATCGCTTTTCTCAATTTTTGAATTGAATCAATCCATATTAGCCGAGGATCAGGGGTGTATCTTTCACACGAAAGAAAGATCCACCTCCTTTGCATGAATCCATCATTAAATCATCAGTCACTTGCTTTGAGATCTATGCAACTAGGATGGATAAAAGAATTCGGAGCACTTGGAGATCTATGCTATATGTAATTTAATGGCAGTTTCGAGCGAAAATGAATTCTCTTTTCATACGAAAGATACAATCCGGTCATATTAGCCAGAGCAATCCAACTAAGCATGCCTAATGGATTGTATGGAGATCTCTTACTAATCTTCCAAGAAACAACTATAGCTGGTAGGAAATAGAAAGGCTTCATGGTTCTCCCAAGGATACTTGTTTCTCTAAGTAGAGTTGATTATTGAAAGTCATATGTAACAGTTTCTTATCAATAGAGAACCAAAGCCCCAATATTTTCATCTGCTCTAAAAGGAAAAGGGACTCCAACTAAATCAAGATGCTAGGTATGAGAGCCCTTTTGTTTGCCTCTCCACCATACTGTAAAAGAAGTTGCTTATTCTAATTTTGACCATTGTAAATGGTCCTTTTATAATACAAGCGAATTTGATGCGACATCAGCTGAATCACCTCCTTTGCTAGGTTCTAAAAACCTTTTCATTTCTAGCAAGTGTGCTATTTCCATTAATAAAGTGAATCAGTTGGTCTGACTCCAATTTTAACATCAATATGTCTATTACCATAGAACCTTGAAACTCTAAAAGGCACAGATTGCATGTTTATTGAAGATTAACTTTGCATTAGTGTTTTATTGCTCATGTATAGACCCTCCTTGGAGAAGATGGTACTGATCAATCCATGCACTTGTTTCAGTGGTGGATGTAATTTATAAAAAGGGTTTTCTATAGTGGTACTAAAATTTTATTGTCACGCCCTAGGTCCAAAGCATGACATGACCATGCTAATGAAGGGTACAATCCACAATAACACGAAGCCAATATTACATTTGACTTCCAAATCCATCTCAAATATAATAGAATAAATAGGAATCCAATTGCATTATCTCTTAGATGCAACCAATACTGGTTCATCCAAATAAAAATATCAAACTCATAATCCTCAAAATTTAAAAAATTATTATCTACAAGTTCATAGTTAATTTAAAATAATAAAATTCTTCTACAAAATTACCAAGCTTGCTAGTGCGAGCTCCAAGCCTGGATTAACCTTTGTCTCTACTTATCTTATTCACCTGGACAGAAAAAAATAAACATAGAGGTATATGAGCAACATAGCTCAATAAATAAACCTTTCACTACTTTACTGAATCAAGCATAAGTTTTTGTATATCAATGCATTTTTTAAAGAAAATAACAGATATTACAAAATAAAATATTTTATATTACAGTATATTAAAACAAGTCATGAAGCCAATCATGCATGCATAAATTATTCATATTTCATAAACATAGTTTCCGGTGTATGATATAAATAAAATCATATAAATATGTATGTTGGACATATGCATCTGTATTCTGAGAAAACATTATTACAATATCTTGTAGAATTGAATGTTCTAAATTTTGAAAGTATTTTGAGAATGATCAATAGAGAAAAAACAAGAGTATCTTGAATATGTATGGTTGTTATAACCTATAAAGACCGAATTGATATACATATATTTATACCACCGAGCGAACGGTATCCCCAATTGTCCAAGTGGCAAGGAAATGAGAATTCAATTTAGGAGCCCTAACTAATAGAACATTGTTCCACCAACTTTAACTTGGCCTGCCCAAAAGCCTAGGCTCTACCTAGAATAGCGGATGAGGATTAGCACCCTTTATTGGTCTCAATATACAGACACACATATAAAATGCATGAACTACATATATATATATATATATATATATATATATATATATATATATATATATATATATATATATATATATATATATATATATATATATATATATATCGTATGCATATGCAAGATTCTTTTTATACACATAGACATACCTACATGGATATGTGTATCCACAAATGTGTGCATATGTATCATTCACAAATAAATATGTTTTAGTATCAAACATAACCAATCGCATTAAATGCGGCGAAAGTAGTTTTTGGTTAACCTAACAAATTTTGGATAATCTGGAATGTTATAAAATCATCCATTATTAAATAAATTTAAAAAATATGTTGAATGATATTGTTTTGATAGATTTTGTCCATACATGTATAATGTAAGTAGTATATGAGGTTGGCCATGTTTCTATTCTTAATTTATACTATATGAAAAAAGAGATTCACAACTAAAAATGTTTCATCCGGATTCTAGCTGTTATTTTTTATCCCGAAATATCCTTCCATATTTTTTAGATTATCTATGCAATCCCAAATATATACAAATAAGAAAAATTAAAATTTTGGTTTTAGACAAACAAGAAAATTTTACCTAATTATAATCATTGCAATAAACAAATAAAAAAATCTTGTCTTCCAATAAAATATGAAAAAATAAAAAATCACTAGCACACTTGTAAAGAAAGAGTAATACTAAAAAAGAATATGATCATAAATGAATAAGCGACTTCCTTTCGGATGGAAACATACAAAATAATATCCTTTCTTTTTGTTATTCATCCGCTGCCACTTCGTGAGAATAAATAAATTAAAAATAAAGAATTTAAAATTATGTTGCAAAAGAATAGAAAAATATCATAATTAAAATTATGAGAGCAAATAGATTAGAAGAAATTAGAAATACCCCTAAACATAAATAAAGAAGTATTTGAGATATTCACGAGAGTAGATAAATATGAAAAAATATAAAAATCTCTAGGCAGCAAATAAGAGAAAACTATTTAAATTTTTATATGTGTATATTTTTTTCAAACATATGAATACATTCATATGCAGAAGAAAATAAAATCAATATGCCTCCTATGCTATAATTAGCATACGTAGAATCTAAAGTTTTCCTAATTGCAGGTACATATCCCTGTGGAGGATTTGGACAAGGTGGCAAACAGACAATTATAAGTACGTAATGCCCATGACAAGGTTTACGTAGTTGTCATTCCGCATGTCAATGAACCCCCACCATCCATCCTTATCTCCCTTTAGCTGGAATTCTTCTTTAAAAAGACATCTTCCCCGTATCCACCGCCACCACCCTCTCCGCCTCCTCCTCCTCCTCCTCCTCCTCCACCCCATCTCCTCCCTGCCTCCTCTCTCCTCTCTCTTTCTCTCTAAATGATCTCTCATCTTCCATAGACTCTTTTGACAAGAAAAAATGGCTCCTTGGAGTAGCCTGAGGCAAATGTTTGATCAGCCAATGCTCGAGAGGCCGACGCTCATGGAGTCACTTTCTTGGAACCAAATCAAGCATGTGGAACCAACCACGACCTCCTTCGAGATGTTTGGCGAGATCCAATTCAGAGAGAATTCCCCATCATCTACCAAATCACTCCTTCCCTCACCTCTTCCTACAATGCTGAATCATAAAAGCCTGCAAACCTATGCTAAGGAGCTTGATGGGAAGGAAGGTGGTGATACCAAAATGGCCAAGAACGACCCATGCAATGGAGATCCAAACTCCAATGACGGCTCCTCTCCAAAGAATTCCGAGACCCTGCAGCTTTGCACTGAGGGGCTTGGCTTTGAGAGCTTCGATGATGTCGAGGATTTGACCATTGAATCTGGCAAACATTTAAAGAATCAAAAGAAGGAGAAGACTGATAATAGCCAAAATGGATATACGAGGACATCTTCGCATGGAAGATCAGGAAGCAAAGAAAAATTCCCGCCACCAATAACCACTATAGGGAGGGGAGGAGGAAGGCCCTGGATATACTTCAAATCTTACAGGAAAGATGGAAGGTTTGTTCTCAAAGAGATTAGAATCCCAACGCAGCAGTGCTTGCAAGCCACCCGGGAAAATGGGCGGCTTGCGCTGCAGTTTGTTCATCCAGATGAAGGCATTGGACAAGAAAATGATGAAGACTCTGATGAAGAAGAGTAAGGAATATAGGAAGGTGAAGAAGATAAAGGAGAAGAAACAGATACTGGAGAGGTAATAGGATTAGTAGTAAGCTTGACAGCATGATGCTGATGGATCCAAGGCCAGATGACATGAATTTCTTGATCCAGTTTCTTTTTATCCTTTCATGAGAAGTGTGGTCTTTTTTATTTTTTTTGCTTTTGGCTTAAGAAGTATTCCCTTTGTTCCTGTGTTACTAGGCTTCCAGGTTAATTTCTTGTTTAGGAGACTATTGCACTGGAATCTGAGACAACGTGTATTCTTATAAACTTCTCTGCTATTCCTCAACTTTCATGCTTATTGATGTAAGTTTCTTTTAATAAACTGAGATAAGTTTGCTGCTTGAATTTGGTGATATGGCTTCATTATTGTCATCATTATTATGTATTACATTTGATTTGATGGCTCCATACTGTAGAATTTTGACTGCGGAATCCATAGATCCTGATGTATTAAGGTGTTTATTTCTTGATTTCATAGAGAATGCAGTTGAGTTTCATGAACGCACGACATAAAGAAATCAAAGCACGAATTAAAAGTTTGCATAAAATCCAACCAACTAAAAGCCACTTTGCTACTTCTCTTAGCTTGTAGTAAGCTGTCTTAAGTCTAACCTAAATGTCAAAACTAACAAATTTTGCCACAATTTTTTGATCAGCTAAAATTGTGTGCAAGCAATCTCTCTATTCCTTCTTTTTTTTTTTGATGTCTCTAAACTTGGCCAATGAAGTAGGAGATACAGCATACCATGCAGAAAAGGCTGAAAGTGAGGTAATCAATGTTCTGGAAAGATAGATGAAATATTAGACAGATATAATAATGCTGATGCTTAGACCAGAAAACTTTGTAGCCATGCAATTATTTGGTACTCAGAAAGGACATTATATCAATAAAGATTATAAAAGAAACAGAATTAGATCAAGTTGTCTCATTTTTTTTTTTGAATGTATAGAACCATTGAGATCTCCTCTAAAGAGAGGTTATACCATGTATACTTGAGTGAGCAAGCCAATGACGACCAAATGACTAAGATTGAATGGCTGGCCAAAGCAGGGTCTTGGGAACAACGCCATCCGAGTGCAAGCAAGAGGCTCAACGATGGAGAGACTGGAGCACCTGCTTTATTCCCATACCAGAGTGCTGCCCTATAGATACTAATGTGCCCATTTTCCAAATATTTACTTTAGAGACCACCATTCGTGAATTACACAATCTAACAGCCTGAAGTCAATTAAGCGAGTAAAATATCAGAACATACAAGTTGAAGAAAACACCCACAAAACCACGGGCTATTCATCTCCATCCTTATAGCAGATCAGACATTTATTCAGAAAAAAAAGTTGCAAAGGAGTAAGAGTTTGGATAAACAATGTAAGTGTTTGACCTCAACATCCAGGTCCCCTGTGAACTTCCATCAGCAACTGTGACAGGTTCACAGATCTATACACCATAAAGACAACATCTAATACATAATAATCGGCTGATCTAGATTTCAAAATAACATTAGTACATCAGGCTGCTCCCATGACAATCATCATGAAAATTTTTAACATCAATATCGTTATCAGTGCAGCAAAATGCAAGAAACCAAGATATTCCAATATACTAACTGAGCTTAGTGTGGGTCATTAAAATATTAACAGAAGTTGACAACCATCATATGCACAGGACGCCAGCCATTATACAGAAAAAGAAGGGGAAAGGAAATAGAAACATGAAAATAATCTTCTCCCATCAACACTTGAACCCTCTGCAGGCCATCAACCAGACGATGAGTATGAGTGCGATTATAGCACCAGCTATCATCAGCTTGAATTGGAGGTTCTGAAGCCACATCTTCCTTCGGAGTTGCCTGCCCTGTCTCTGAAAGCTGTCAGCCTGAAATAAGAGATCAACAACACTGATGCTTGGTAACATTCTTCTTTTCTGTTTTATATTCATGGATACATAACGCTACAGTACCTTTTTTCAATCAAACTAAGCAATGAAATTCCATGAACAGAAGAATACCTGAAATTGCAAGCTTTCAGTCCTGTCCACCAAAAGTTCAATCTTCTCTCCCCGATCAAGAACCTACATGAATGCAAGCTGCAATGAGTATCATCTCCCCATAACCAAGTCCTATTCTTTTGAGTTCTGAATGCATATACACTATATTTCTCTGGTGTCTAATTAGGATCTCAAGGGCAATGTAAAGAAATTATATAGCTTTTTGAGCTGCTAATTGGTATTTTTTCAAAATTCTCCAGACCATGAGTTCAATTGGTTTTGAAGTCACATGTTCAGCTGACATAATTCTCAAAGAATGAGGTCATATAGTAAAATAGCTCTCTCCTACATCTTCATTGAAGTATGCAGTGTTGTTTCTTAAGCACTTCACTTTGTAGTTCCAGTTTCAGGTTTAACTGTCTATGGATGATAAAAGCTCGGTAAAGTGTGAAAAAAGAAGTGATCTTTCCAAAGTTTGGTTGCTGCAAAAGTGAGGGAATTGTAGTAAAGATAATGCTAGAATCTGCTGATACATACCATCTCACCAACATATTCCACCAATTTCATTTCCTTCCCCACACATTAACAACAAAAGTGGCCTTAATGTTTCCACAAAACTTGTGACTAACATGCTAGACTATTTGAATACTTTACAAAAAAACTAGTCTGCTTGGATTCTTCAACATACTTGTATAGATATTAAAAGGCAGGTATTGCAACTTATATTTCCCAACCAACACATTTATGCGATAGAATCTTGGGAAAGAAGGGGCATGTTACAAACACTTCATGACCACTAAGTACATTCTTAACAATAATCTAACTACTAAGAACACGCATGTACGCACGTGCACACACACACACACACACACATATATATGTACGTACATATGCTTGCAATCATATGTATATTGGTCTGTCTGTCTGTGCGTTCTCGTGCGCACATATATGTATGTTTATATGCTTGCATGTACATGTATATATGTTGTGTGCTCATATATATATGTCTATATGCTTGCATGCATATAAATATCGGTCGGTCTGTCTGTCTATGTGTGCTCCTTCGCACATGCAAGTATACATATATATATATATATATTTATATTTATATATTTATTTATGTTTATATATATACTTGCATGTGCATGTATATATGTTGCGCGCGCATATATTTATGTCTATATGCTTGCATGTATATGTATATCTGTCTGTCTATGTATGCTTGTATCCACTCTTCCAATAATATAACTACTAAGAGCACATTGGAACCAGTTCCGGAAGCCCACACCCATAATCTCAAATTTCAGCATCCAGGAACAGTTCGCCTAGAGGTAATGATTTAGGTTCAGAAAAAATCCGGTAAATTCATCAAAAGTTTGAAATAAGTATGGGTTCATCAAAAGTTAGGAAAGAGTTCGGATTTCCAAGAGTTGGGGAAAAAAAAATAAAACTGGAAAACTGGAACACACACACACACACACACACACACACACACATATATATATATGTATATATGAATATGTATAGATATATGTATATATATGTCTGTACATCTGTATGTATCTATATGTGTGTGTGTATCTATGCATGTATCTATATTTGTATGTATCTATATGTATGTATGTATATATCTATCTATCTATATATATATGTAAACATGTGTGTGTGTGCATATGTATATATGTATGTATGCTTGTGTGTGTGTCTGTATGTATATATGTATCTATGTATGTATGCTTGTATGTATGTATGTGTGAGCGTGCGCGAGTGTGTGTGCATCCAATCTTCAATAATCTAACTACTAAGAGGACATTGGAACCAATTCTGGAAGCCCACACCCATAGTCACAAATTTCAGCATATCTGGGAACAGTCTGCCTAGAGGTAATGATTTGGATTGGGAAAAACTCTAATAATTTCGTCAAAAAAATTTGGAATAAGTATGGGTTCATCAAAAGTTAGGAAAGAGATCGGATGACCAAGAGTTAGGGAAAAAAATAAAACTGAAAAAATAGACTTTTAAAAAATTTGCAAACTTATTTATTCAAAATAAGTATAAAGAGCAATAATAACCAATGGTAATTAAAAAAAAAAAGAACATCACTGAGCAACAATATATGGTATCATTCATTTGTAACATAACAGTTTCTTACATTAGTCATGAATAAATCACAAAATTTGTTTATAATTCAAGAATAATTTTAGAATTCTGGACTGATTCTTTTTCAGAGAATAATTTGGAGAGTCATTCGATCAAGAGAAAAATCAAGAATTCAAGAAATTTTTCAATAATTAAGACTTAACAGAATATTGCATCTATGCCAACACCCAAATAAGCGATCTACCTAAGTTCTCACAGGCAATATGCTCAAGGTTAATAGTTCATTAATCAAATGATATTAAGTTTGACAAATGATTGTAGCCTCAAGAAGCTCTCTCTAAATCAATTCTAGTCTCCAGTTTTACGTGCCAACCGAATTATTCGAAGGGCTGGAAGGTGTAGATGAACATGATAGAATGTTTAAAATTAAAGAATTCTGGTGCGTATCAAATTTGCTTGCAGAAATCTGTTGTGTTCGAGAAGAATGTGGATATTTAATAGTCAATTTATTGGGAAAATTAAAAAGAAAAAAGTGGAGAAATTTTAAAAGTGCATGACAAATGAAACATAACTTTCTGATACCAATGAAGCCAGTGGAAGGAATTTGGACAGTGAACGTGCTTTCGGATTAGATGTGCATACTTTTCAGTTTGAAATATATATTTCCATCAAAGATTTGACACTCAAAGTCTTCCATCACAAAAAAGAGGAGTTACAATTAAGGCATAACAAATTAGTATTAGAGGTCACATACTGGCTAGGAGAAAGGTTGACTCGGTACATCATTCCAGTGCATGACAGAGAAACAACAAATAGATCTGAATTCAAATTCGCATTAGTTTTCTTTCTCCAGATAAGCTGACTGGTCATCAGTTTAATTTGATCAATTGAGGTCATACACTTTAGGACACTACTTGTAATTTGGGAGTTGTGATAACTAAAACAATGAAAATTTGCAGAAAATTAAAAGAATAAAAGTCACATCAATGTGGATCGTCATGTAATAAATCTCTTCGCTACATCTGAAGCCTCATGAAGTTTTTCAAAAGACTGTGTAACTCAACCCAGCTGCACCATGCACCTCCCCAGAAGGGACTAATCTCTCAACCTCGACAATACAAGTTACTCTGGTAACTTTTCTCTCTTCATATTCCTTTGTAGCATTCTCATCTTATGTTGAGCAACACTGGCACAGTGATCAAAAAAATCCAGTCTGTTCCATCACTTACACATGAGAAGCACTCTGTATGTCCCTAATCCTTCAAGCCTCAAACCGTCGGAACATTTCCTTTTCTCACTTGCTCGTCTTAGGAGCACACATGTATTTTTCACAATGCATTTTTGTTTATGCACATTATTTGATTAATTGTTGAGAAATACCATCATTGATTATTATTGTTGATTTTTATTTCTCGTAGCTCCCAGGAAATAGAATTCCAAGTATTTACCAATTAATGTATGAACAATATCATCTCAACATATAACATTTTTTTTCCTGAATAGAATAATATGAAAGAACATAGAGCACAACTTTTAGAGTCAAATGTAGAGCACAGCATTCAGAAATCCTTTTTCCATTTTTTTTCTTTTTTTACAAAACAAAGCACCAATATGTTTTACTGGGTAAAACTACAAACAATTTGATGATCTAGTTTGGCCCCACAAGAAACAATCCTAACTTCATCCCTGGATAGAATCATCCCAATTGAGTTGACCACTGGGAATCTCAGAAGAATATGATGATTTGACTTTGTTGCACACATAAAGAAAATAGTTCCTTGATTTTTATATCAGAGATGACTCGGTAAGAATTTTGCAATTACCACCTCAGAAAAGAAATAAGTACAAAAATAAAAAAATCGGATCCTGACTGAAATAAACAGTTTAGTAGTCCTGTTTCTAAGAATCAAAATGGTAGAGCTAAAGTAAGATGCCCTGCAGACAATCTCCTCATATATGTATTAATGCTCATGTACAGGCCAGTTTTATTTCACCTCGAAAATTCTATAGCTCTGAACTAGGACTGTGTGATTCGTCATGAATCAGATTTATGCTGCAGTGTCAGGGCCTAAGGGAAAAATTCATGGTTAATACCCTTTGTGTTACCTGGAAACTTGAAAGGGTGCCAAATGCTCATATTTCCCAGGTGTCAAATACTGCAATCTCCAAAAATCCGAAGTGGGAGTATATCATATGTACATGTACTAGGATCAACTTGTTAGAAACACTTTCAGCTGTTAATATAGCCATTCATCATCATTGATAGAAGTATTTACAAACACTACTGTTACATGTGAGTGGCACAGAAACAATCATGGGCACTAACCCATTGTGATTGTTTAAGGGAATAAATAAAGACCTAAATCCACAAATATATAATAAGTTGCATTATGATGCTCCTTAGGTATACTTTAGTTAAATTGATACTTATCATCGAATGGACAATGATATCACCAAGTTCATAAGTTATGTTTCATATGGTCTCACCATGTTTATATCATATGTTCATCAAAGGATGACCTAAATTAATCATTTCAAATGTTCAAGGTTTTGCTAATGATGGGTATGTCGCTAGGTAAAGAAATCATCAAATAGCATGTATCTTTTATACTCGAAGTGATTCAACCTTTTGGGGATTAAACTAAGGTTATTGAACTATAAAGGTACTCAAAGTGATTTTTAAACTAGGGGACAGGCATATAATTTAAGCACCTATCAATAAGTAGTTGCAGAGACTAGAGTGGACCAAAGAGTGATTCATGGAATGTGGTATGAGATGGATATTATATATAATCTTGTAAGATGAGTGGAAGCCAAGGTGACCATATTGGTAAAAAATCATCAGGAACAACAGTCTTGAAAAGTATGGAGAGCTAATAAAATTAATACTTCGACAAATTATGTGTAAGGATGGTAGCTTTTCTTCACTATTCCCAAAACCATTCCATATTGTTTTGAAGTAATTTACCTTTCTGGGCTATTAATGGTGTGATAAGCAAGGTGTAGGAATGTCATACCCTTTTCAAGAGGTTTGCTACCTCTCTAACAAGTGGTTCATAATTTGGTGTGACAATTTTGAAGGTTGGTGTAACTTTTAAAAGTATGGGTAGGAAACAAAATTAATACTTGGAATTACAGTATAAAGATGATAGCTTTTCTTTGCTTTTTCCTTAACTGTTCCACCTTGCTTTGAATAATGATGCCTTGGTGGGCTTACTGGTGCAGTAGGCAAGGTGGGTGAATGTCATACTCTTCCAAGAGATTAACCGCCTTTTTCTGTTACTGCCATGGTTCAAGGTAAAAATATGCTGTTCAAGAGGTTTAGTACCCACTTCTTACTAAGCCCAATTTAAGACAATCTAACTGAGAAAAAGTGCCAAAGATGATGCTGATTTACACCTTCATTATTAGTCAAGATCATTATTGTGGCAGTGTGCAGTTGATAATGCAAGTTCTTTGATGGCTTGACTCTTTTGGTGGTGTTGTGAACTCTCAACCACCACAACAGCATCCCAAATCAAAGTTCTGGAGTTGAGCAGATGTGCACCTAAGTAGAGGCTAAGGTATATGACATTGGTGAGCAGTGGACAATGAAAGTTCATATGGTTGCAAGATAGTCAGGAATAATATTGTTCATTCATCAACTGAATCATTTTAATGGTTTCAATACCTATATTTGGGGGAGAAATAATTATCTCATGTATTCTTTTTCCCTTCTCTGACATTTCTGTTCTTCTGATCATCTAGTTAAGCAATATGAATAAGGATCCTTAACATCCTTCCCAACATATCTTATTTTTCCATAGATTATTATGCTTCCATCCGTTCAAAAAGATGTCGCCAACTTTTGGTACTGAACATCGAACCAAAAAAAGATTTCACCAATTCCCTTCACTGCTTCAACTGCTCTAATGAAATCTGATGTCTAACCCTCAACTTTATGTGGCATAGCCGTAGCTACACAAGATGAGAATACAATGTCAATATCCAAAAATTTCTATGAGATCATCGGGAAGAAACTGCTCCATTTTTTCAGATGTTTTTCCTCAATATGATACACTGCGACATGCATGTATGAGAATTTTTTCACAATATGATACACTGAGATGCGTGCACATGCACGCGCGCGCGCGCGCACACACACAGAGAGAGAAGCAGCCTGACCTACTAAACACAAACAATGACTCTTCTAAACACAACCATATTCAGTTAATCAGATAATACTACACTTTCCTAAGCATAAGAAAATATGAGTAATGTCTACAAAGATATAACTGAGTTCAATGCTGCAATTCTTAAAGGCTCATAACAGCCAAGCAATGAACTATCCAGGTTTCCATAATGGATATGCTTTGCAAAATAACGGTTATAGCTCTTGTTTAGCTAAAGAATTGAGTTTGGCTTTGTATTATCTTCGAAGCATTCTATAAGTTATGACCAAAAAGGAAGATAAAAGTCCATACCTTTTCAATATTGTCCATCATTATTCCTTTAACCTCGGTTATCTGAGCTTTCAACTTGGACAGCTTGCTCATTTCTTCTGGATGGTTTATGCAATACTGCATATGCTCCTTCAGCCTTGGTCTGTTCCAATTATAGACAACTTAATACAATTTATACATTGTGAGCATGGTTTTGGAAATTTCAAGTGCAGAGTCTTATACGTACCCAAACTCCCGATCAAGATTGTAAGCAATACTGAACTTATCTTCGAATAGATCATCATCCTCATCATCAGCAAGTGGATGAGAGCCTCCATCATCAATGCTCGATCCATACCGCTGCACGAAATCATCCTTAACTCGCTCTAGAAAGACAAATGGTATACTCCTCCCAATTGATTCATCAGCTACAACAAGGAAAACTACACAGAAAAAAAAAAGCAGCTATTTAGAAATAGAGTATGGCCACAACAAGAAAAGAAAAGAAAAGTCAGAACCCTAAAAGAAAACCATACCAAACCCTTTATCGACAAGGAAGTTGAATGTATGCCCGTCGCATGAAAAAGTGAACTTGTTGCTATTTGGTGGCAGCTTCTGTAAGCACTGAACGGCAATAGTACTAAAATTCCCAGAAAACGAAGTGTGCTCGGCAAGCACAACAGTGCCTTTTGCCACAAAACTATATATCAATGGTTGCTTGCTCATGGCTCCGGAGTAAAATTCTCCAACGTAGAAGTACCAGACAATATATAACACAATCTGTTAACTATTCTGTAGGACTAAAGAGGTAATAGCATTAGGTCTTAACTTCAACTTAGCAAGAAGTTTATAACACCAGAAAACAATGGATAACTGCGAATTTCTAGCCATCTTGGACAAAATTTTCAGAATGAGTTGAATCAAGAATTACTTTTTCTAGAACACTGAATCAAGAAAATAAAAAAAGAAGATTTTTTTTATTTTCTAGTCTGAGTCTAAATCAGCAAGAATCTATGTAACAAGAAGAATTTGAGATCAAGAAGATGGAGAAGTGTAGTATTCGACCTAAACCAAGATAAATTCGAACGAAACAAGAGAAAATCCCGCGTAATTTTTGCTTCGATGCTTAGATCTCGCAAGGACTGTCCAAGTTAGGGAAATCAGACGGAAATTATTCAAGTAAACAAGGAAAAATCAATCGAAAACCATCTGAAGTAAAGTGCGTAAAGGAACATCCTCGAATCAAAAGCTGTTTCAAAAATATAAGAAATCAGAAACCGAGGGAAAAGGAGAATGATCGAACCTCGAAAACCCTAATTTCGGTTGCTTCGAGTTGTAGATCTCCCCACGTCGCTATCGTGTGCTTCGAGATGCCCGTCTCATAGAGGGACGGGTTTAAGCAAGCGAATTATAAATACCGCATGACAACATTTATAATTACGTTTCTGCCTTTATTTTATACACATATTTACTGCACTACCCTCACTCCTTTACCGGAATTCAGAATCCTGTCCGCTGTGAAAACCAACAAAAGACTCGTTGAGAAGGGTAGAATTGGAGCGTGCAAAATGATGGTAACGGTTCTTATTTTTAAGAAATTAAATGAGTCGGGACTGGTCGTTGCGAGGAGGTGGAGAAGTAGTTAAATACACGTGTAGAGGGAAGGCACGTGAGAACAAAAAAAAAAAAAAGTTAGATGAACAAGTAAAATGAAAAAAAGAAAAAAATAGAGTAAATTCCAAAAACATCATTAATATTGAAAATAAATTATATTTATATTCAATAATTTAAAAAAATTATGCTTATCTTTTTTAATGTTTATTTTATCTAATACTCCAACTCGTAACTCAATAGAAGGTTAGTCGAATTGTTAATCTTAAATGAGATTTAAATATCATATCAGAAAAAATTTCAAATAACCAAAATAAAATTAAGTGACATAACAGCCACATAAGGATATAAAAAAAATATATTCTCCTCCCTATTTTAACTTTTCACCTAAAGTAAATGATTTCGTTGATGTCGTTAATTTAACTAGAGTATAATAAATATAAACTTTAGAAGAATTTTTATAATTTACTACGCAAAATATATACGCGCGTGTGTGTATATATATATGTATTGTATGTATATATGTATATATGTATATGTATATGTGTGTGTGTGTATATATATATATATGTGTGTGTGTGTGTGTGTAAATATATATGTGTATAAATATGTATATGTATATATATGTATAACATACATACATAAATACATATATATATATATTTTCTAGCTTCATCATATTTAAGAAACATGCATCTGATAGACTTGTTATCTAACTTATTATAGAACTTATCATAAACATGCACAAAGCAAATAGATACGAATACACGAAGATAAGATATATTAGGACGCTTCCTAAACAATTTTTCATAAAAAGTTGTGTGGACAATAGTTCTCAAAGATGTCCAACTAATAACATATACTATTATCTTCATGCACTCTGCCCAAAATTTATGTTTCACATTTTTTGCATAAATCATGCTTTGCACAGTCTCAAATAGATCCGTGTTCTTTCTCTTCACCACACCATTCTGCTTAAAAGTATTTGGGTAAGTAAACTGTCTACGTATATCACGGCTAATTAGATAGATAATGCTTTCGAATTATAGTCCTATTAACATAATAATTGCTAGTATACATAATATAAAACTTATTCACTTTTCTACCCTGAATAATAAGCTTTCAAGAAGCTTTAATATTAGCATAAATCTCTACAGTTTTAGGCCTAAATAGAACAAAAGATTTTTTGTGTGATTTGTGAAATAGAAATGAAATTTTTCATCATGCCACGCATATAATAAATATTATTTATAGAAATAGAATGTTGCCCAGATAGACAACCCAAGAGGGGGGGTGAATTGGGTTTTAAAATAATTTTGCAATTAAAACGTTGTGGATGACTAATTAATGCTTTACCAAGATGATTAATTAATTGCTATGTGCTGTGAATGAAATGAGAGTAAAAGAAAGAGACAAACAATCACAAACACAAGGCTTTTATAGTGGTTCGGAGCTAACCCTTGCTCCTACGTCCACTCCCCAAGTCTCACTTGGGAATTCACTATAACCCCTTGGATTACAGCCGGTTGTTTTACAAGCTCACAACCAAACTTGTTGTTTTACGAGCTCACAACGAACTCGGTCGGTTTTCCCTGGCTCACCGACTAGAACTACCCCGATTGTTTTCCCGGGATCACAATCGAACCCTTACACGTTGGTTTTACACTCGGCTCACCAACCAACCTCTACACCCTTGATTCAATCCCCCGATTGAACCAAGCAAAGACAAGATGGAAATAATGACAACAAACAGAAACAACAGAGCTTCTCAAAAGCAGATAAATAACAATATGAACTAGAGAGAAGTTAAGAGCCCTCAAACACGTTTGAGTTGGAGTAGAGTAGGGCTTCTTGAACTTCGGGTCTCTTCTTGAATGTCTGGTCGACTTGAATGCAGGAGGAGATCTCTTTCAATGTTTGGGAAGAGGTAGTTGGATGGAGTTATGGCGCTCTTCCCTCTTTTCGTTGAAAAACCACTTGCAGAGAATGAAAGCTTGATTTCTTTGAATGGAATGGTTGTTCTCTGCCTTGCTACAGTCCTCTGTGGCTATTTAAGCCATCCCCCACGGAAACTAGCCGTTAGACACCTTTTTCTGTCCGTTCTGCACACTCTGCACAACCTGACAATATGTCCGTTGGGGGTCGGAGTCGACTCGCGCGATCAGGAGTCGACTCGGCTGTAGCGGAAGTCGACTCATGCTTTTCTGGAGTCGACTCAGCAACTGTTCCGGATTTGAATTAAAGTAGCCTCTTCGACTGGGAGTCGACTCGTCTTGACCCGGAGTCGACTCGCCAACTTCTGGAGCTGACTTGGCATTTTCGGAGTCAGCTCATCTCACGAAATCCATGGAGCTAATTTTCAACTTGGCCCACTCGAGTCGACTCGACAATCCTGGGAGTCAACTCGGCGCTCAGAGCCCGGACTCCCGATCTTTTGTCTTTTGGCTCGTCCAGTCTTGGAGTCGACTCGAACTTCTCCGGAGTCGACTCGGCTCTCAGTTTTCGAAACATAGCCTTCTGCCTTTTTGGTGTAGCGCTGCCTTGGAGTCGACTCGAGCTGTCTGGGAGTCGACTCGGCTCTCAGAGACAGTAAATCGGTCTTCTATCTTTTTGGGGTCACGCTGTCTCGGAGTCGACTCGCGTATTGCGGGAGTCGACTCGAATCTCAGAGTCCGAAAACTCCTCTCTGACTTTTGCCTTGTGTACCACTGAGAGTCGACTCTCGCTTTCTTTGGAGTCGACTTGCCAACCATCGGAGTCGACTCGCGTTCCACAGGAGTCGACTCGAATCTCAGGGTCGAAATTCGCTCTCTGACTTTTCTATCTGTAACTCCTTGGAGTCGACTCATACTACTCCGGAGTCGACTCGGTAAACATCGGAGTCGACTCGCGCACTTCAGGAGTCGACTCGCTGACATGTTTTAAGTTGTGCCCTTCTGTTCGTCTGTCTGTTCTCAGTCGGAGTCGACTCGTAATGGTCCGGAGTCGACTCGAGCCCGTGCCAGTGATTCTGATACGCTTGGAGTCGACTCGTAATACTCTGGAGTCGACTCGAGTCTCAGACTTTGGTTCAAACTGACTTCTTAACTTATCCAAAATATTATGAACCAAGTCTAGAAACACTTTAGACAAGATTTTCACTGAAACACTCAATTGAATTCATTAGTAAACAAGAGATATACTTAGATGCTTTGAGCTCATCAAAATCAAATAGGGTTATGATCAATCACTCTACAATCTCCCCCTTTTTGATGATGACAAAACATTGAGTATATGTAAAGTGAATTGCTCAATAAACAAGAAAATAAAATCCATAAATGAATTCAAGTGTCTGGTTATTTGATTTATCCAATCTTGAAAGGTGTGAAACAATAAATTTTGGAGTTAAAGCTCCCCCTTTCATTTGGAATTATATAAGCCTTCATATCATGCAATCAATTGTTTGGTTTATATATATTTAATGATTTATCTTTCTTAAAAATTCAGATTCTTCCCCTCAACATTCTACTTTATTTTGATTCTCTGAATTTCCTTTTAATGCATTGAAGTTTTTGAACTGAAATTTTTGGTTTTTAGAGGGAAAATCTGACAATTTGTTCTTGAGTTGGATTCAACTAATCTCCGAATATCCCTTGAATAGATTCTGGAGATTACTCCATTAAGAGCCCCAACAGAGAGATAATGAGCCTCGAGGTACCAAATCCACTAAGAACAAATTATGTTTTAATTCTCATTTTGATTCCTTTTATGTTGATTCCATTTACATATCTATTAAGTATTTCTCCCCCTTTTTGTCATCATATCAAAAAGGAGGTAAGCAGAACAAACAATCACTTAGAGATCAAATTGCACACAATTGAAGAGAATATGTCTACTCATTGTATTGATGTGTATGTAAATACATTTGAGAATACAATAAGTAAAGCAAAAAGGAATACATGTCAAAATAAAGCAAAAAATAGCTAAGGTCTCCTCGAGGATGTGGCTCCTCCTCTCGAGGATGTGGCTCCTCCTCTCAATCTGTTCTGCTCCATGAGGAGGGTGACCGCATCTGTAAGATGCCCGAGCTGAGAGATAATGGACGAAGTGGCCCTGCTATGTATAGTGGAGAGCTCGGTCACCGACTTCTGAAGTGCGTCCAGCTTGTCGATGAGCACGTTCGACAAGCGCTCGGCCCCCTGAGTAGTGGTGCTCATGTCCTTCCGGATGTCATCGCGCATCTTCCGAGTGATGCCCGTGACCTCACTCATACTGGAGAATTGAGCCTGGATCAGGCTCCGGACGTTGTAAATCTCTTCCCGCACATGGGCCGTCATCTCAGTCACGGCTGTCAAGGAAGGGACCAACGCTGACGAAGGTGCAGGAGTGGAAGCAGGCACTGAACCCCGGAGCTCCCGAAGTAGATCATCTCGCAGATCTCGGACAATCTTCTGCCGCAACTCCCGGAGCTGCTCAGGAGCGATCCGGACCTCCATGACCTGAGGAGCTGAGGAGGAGGGTCCGGCTGAGGTGGTAGGAGCAGAAGTGGAGGAAAAGTCAGGATAATCTGAGTCTGGCTCAGGACTAGGGAAATGTCTGGTGGTATGTGTGGAGGTGGAAGACTTCCTAATTCAGGTCCCCTCTACCTTCCGAAACCCCATCCTGTGTAGGGTCCCCGGACGCATGCGATCTGTCCATCGCAATGCGCGAGAGGGTTCCCCCTCAGGAATGGGAATCTCGGCCTCCCTAAACAAAAGGGTGAACATCATGCCGTAGGGGAGGGTGAGTCTAGGTCTATCTAGTGGCTCACATAGATATCTATAAATAAGTTTTGGGAAGTTGACTGGGGTGTCCTGGAGAATATAGAACATAAGGGCGAGGTTCCTCTCAGAAACAAAATCGAAGCGCCCAGTCTTCGGGAAGAGGGACCTAGACAGGATGCTCAGGAGGATCCGCACCTCAACTGGAAGTGAGCTAGCAGATACCTCATCCAAGGAGGACTGGGGTGGATGCCCTAGAATGGCCGTAAGGGCCTCAGTCCTATCCTCAGGGTGTACGGGTGCCACCCCAACTTGGGGAAGATGGAGGACCTGAGCAATGATATCCTCCAAAATGAATAATGAGACACCGGCTACCGTGCCCTCTATACCCCCATCGCCCCTATGGACGGTACCGTAGAACTCCCTAACTAGTCCAGGGTATGTGGGGAGATCTAAGGTGAGAAAATACTCTAAGCCCTGGGCCCTAAGTCTTTCTCCTATCGTAAAGCCCTCCCGGGAGAGATAGTCGAAATCGACGTATCTCCCGGTGGAGACCGCCTTCCCGGCGCACGGCCTCGAGGGAACCGCCCTCGGCGGAGAACGAGCTGGAGATTGTGGCCTCGCGGGATCGTTCCGAGCCTTGGAACGTCGCTCGGTGCCGGTTGCGGGTTGGGGCCTCTTCCGGCTTGGGACAACGGTTTTACGAGGCATGGTCGACCTAGAATGGAGTAAAACGCTAATAGACGGTGAAAGGTCGACGGGAAAAAGCTTAGGGACGGCCGGAGACGATCTAGGAGTCGGCTCTAGGGTTTTGAACAGTGGCGGCGGTGAAAATAAGTGTTTTCTAAACGATGGAGTTAAGGTTAAAAAGTCGGATCCCGACTGCGAGTCGACTCCTCTGAGTCGCGAGTCGACTCGACCTCGAGTCGACTCCAAAATAGGCGCGAGTCGACTCTCCTTATGTGCCTGTTAACCTCGAGTCGACTCCCGTCTGTATGCGAGTCGACTCCCCCTCTGCTGCCATCGATCTCGAGTCGACTCCCGCAAATGCGCGAGTCGACTCCCCCTTACGAGCCGACTCTGAAACTTGTTCGAGTCGTCTCGAACTCTGGCACGCACCTAAAAATCATGCTATGTTCGTGCCGAATGAGGGAAAATCACTAAATTATGATCTGATTTGATGATCATTGAAACGAAACTCTATATTAATTACAATCTAATCATCAAAATCAAATGAATCTAGTGGAAAATACCACTAGGATGGATCAATCACTCCTCATCCCCTCCTAAGCACACTAAATCTCTCTTCACTTAGGGGTTTTGTAAAAATGTCAGCTAATTGATCATCAGTACAAACACATTGTAGTATCACATCACCATTCAGTACATGATCTCTTATGAAGTGATGTCTTATTTCAATATGTTTAGTTCTTGAATGCTGAATTGGATTCTTAGTTAGATTAATGGCACTTGTATTATCATAATTAATGGGTATTTTATCTTGTTTAATGCCATAATCTTCTAATTGTTGTTTGATCCATAAGATTTGAGCACAACAACTCCCGGTTGCAACATATTCAGCTTCAGCAGTAGATAATGCAACCGAGTTTTGTTTCTTGCTCATGAGATTAAGTTTTCTCCTAGAAATTGACAAGACCCGCTGGTACTTTTTCTATCAAGTTTACATCCAGCAAAGTTTGAATCTGTGTATCCTATTAATTTTAGGCTAGATTCTTTAGAATACCATAAACCTATATTCTTAGTTTCTATTAGGTATTTAAAGATTCTCTTAACTGCAATTAGATGTGATTCCTTAGGATTAGACTGATATCTAGCACACATGCAAACACTAAACATGATATCAGGTCTACTTGCAGTAAGATACAATAAAGATCCTATCATACCTCTATATAGTTTCTGATCTACAGATTTACCTGATTCATCTTGGTCTAATTTGCATGATGAGCTCATGGGGGTGCTGATTGACTTGTTCCCCTCCATATCAAACTTTTTAAGCATCTCCTTGATATATTTGGCTTGATTGATGAAGATGCCTCCTTCAGACTGTTTTATTTGAAGCCCGAGGAAGTAGTTCAGCTCTCCCATCATGCTCATCTCAAATTCACTCTGCATCAAATCAGCAAATTCTTCGCAGAGGCGATTGTTAGTAGCACCGAAAATAATATCATCAACGTAAATCTGCACTAATAACATATCTTTGTTTTGCTTTTTCAGAAATAGTGTTGTATCTACATTTTCCCTAGAGAATTCATGATCTAATAGAAATTTGCTAAGTCTTTCATACCATGCTCTAGGTGCTTGTTTCAAACCATAAAGTGCTTTGTTCAATTTATAAACGTGATTAGGGTATTGATGATTTTCAAAACCAGGGGGTTGTTCTACATATACCTCCTCATTAATATACCCATTTAGAAATGTACTTTTTACATCCATTTGAAATAACTTGAAATCCTTAGAGCATGCAAACGCTAATAATAATCTAATAGCCTCAAGTCTAGCTACAGGGGCAAAAGTTTCATCAAAATCTATGCCTTCTTCTTGATTATAGCCCTTTGCTACTAGTCTAGCCTTATTCCTTATTACAATTCCATTTTCATCAAGTTTATTTTTATAAATCCATTTGGTACCTATAATTGGATATTCTGAAGGTCTTTCGACTAGATTCCATACCTTGTTTCTAGTAAATTGGTTTAATTCTTCTTGCATTGCATTTATCCAATTTACATCTTTTTCAGCTTCTTCTATGTGTTTGGGCTCAAAATGTGAAACGAAAGCTAGATGAGTGTTTAAGTTCCTAAGGGATGCTCTTGTCCTAACGGGTTGAGATGGATCATCTAGAATTAATTCCTTAGGATGCCCGTGAGCAAACCTCCAAGCCTTAGTTAGCCCATGATCTACTATAGTCTTTTGGCTTGATGATGCATCTTCAATTAATTTTTGATTGTTATCTTGTAATGTCATCTCATCAATCTTTTCTTCAAGAATTTCTGTATCATCATCAAAATTAACTCTCTTACTAGAGGAGATATCACTCGAGTCATCAAAAACAACATGTATAGATTCTTCTATGACTAGGGTTCTCTTATTAAAGACTCTATAGGCTTTACTAGTTGTAGAGTACCCCAAGAATATAGCCTCATCAGATTTTGAGTCGAATTTTCCTAGATTATCTTTCCCATTATTATGAACAAAACACCTACATCCGAAGACATGAAAATAGTTTACCTTTGATTTTCTGTTTTTCCAAAGTTCATAAGGTGTTTTCTTTATAATGGGTCTCAATAAAACTCTATTTAATATATGACATGAAGTATTGATGGCTTCTCCCCAAAAGTACTTAGGGAGGTTGCTTTCACACAACATAGTTCTAGCCATTTTCTCTAGAGTTCTATTTTTCCTCTCTACAACTCCATTCTGTTGTGGTGTCCTAGGAGCAGAAAAATTATGAGTTATTCCCTTTTTACTACAAAACTCATCGAATAACTGATTTTCAAATTCGGTTCCATGGTCACTTCTAATGGCTATGACTGAAGAATCTCTAGCATTAGTTACTTCCTTATGAAACCTTTTAAAGACTGAAAAAGCTTGATCTTTATGTGCTAAGAACATAACCCAAGTGTATCTAGAATAATCATCTACAATGACTAGACCATATTTATTTCCACCTAGACTAGTGGTTCTAGTTGGTCCAAATAGGTCCATGTGTAATAGTTCTAGAGGTCTAGAGGTAGAGACACAATTTATAGATTTAAATGAGTTCCTAGATTGTTTGCCAAATTGACATGCTTCACATATTTTATTCTTTTCAAATTTTAACTTTGGCAAACCTATCACAGAATCTCTTTTAACTAGTTTAGATATTGTGTCCATGCTTGCATGACCTAACTTACGGTGCCATAGCCAACTAGCATCATTATCCTTAGTTTCATTAACAACTAAACATGGATTGTGTTTGGCAAGATCCTCAAGGTCTACAACATACACATTTCCACGTCTTATTCCTTTAAAAACTAAACTATTGTCATTTGGGTTTGTTACGATGCATAGTGATGGTTTAAACATAACATCATAACCTTTATCACATAATTGACTAATGCTTAATAAATTATGCTTAAGACCGTCAACATATCTAACATTATCAATAAAAGTAGAAGGGGTAATTTGTACTTTATCTATACCAATGATGTGACCTTGGTTGTTGTCTCCAAAAGTCACAGCACCTCCCTTCTTAGCTTCAAGGGTGAAGAATTGATCCTTGTCACCCGTCATGTATCTTGAACAGCCACTATCCAAGTACCAGCAATTTTTGTTGACTTTGGCTGCAAGACACTCCTACACAAGCAGATCATATAATTTTAGGTACCCAAGTTTTCTTGGGTCCTTCATGGTTAGTCATGTTGGTTCCTTTTGGAACCCATACCCTTTTGATTTTTCTTTTAGTTTTCTCTTTCCTATAGTCACATACATTTGCTTTATGTCCTACAGTTCCACAACAAAAACAGGTTATTTTCTTAGTTTTACTTTCCCCTGCTTTAACAAAGAAGTTACTAAGAAGTTTTTGCTTATTTTTAGGTTTATATCCTAAACCTGCTCTATTGAATACAGCTCGTTGACTATTAAGTATCATATTCAATTTTTCAGAACTGTATGTAAATTTTTCAACCAAAGGTTTGTATTTTTCAAGTTCTTTAGTTAGTGTTTGTTTTTCCATTTTTAGAATATTCAATTCTTTTGTAAGATTCTCTTTTAAGATTTGTTTATTGTTTTTAAGTTCTGAATTTTCCTTAATTAGTTTTTCATTATCTTTACTCAAGGTATTAGTTTGTTGACTTAAGAGTTGGTTGCTTGTCTTAAGTTCTAAATTTTCTTTGGTGATAAAGTCCTTATCCTTAACCAATTTATCGTATTTATGTAGGTATGATTGATTAGCTAGCTTTAGCTCTTTATTCTTAATATTTATAGCCTTATATTCAATCATAAGTTCATTAAATGCATCATACAGTTCATCAAACGTAAAATCTAGATGTGTTTCGGATGTTACCTCACTGTCATTGGCCATGAAGCAGAAATTGGCCTTTTCTTCTAGTTCCTCATCCGATGATGACGATGATGCGTCGGAGTCCGATAGGGTGGTGACAAGAGCTTTCTTCTTCTTGTACTTGCTCCCCTTCTTCAGTAGGGGACACTCAGCTCTGATGTGCCCCGGCTTCTTGTACTCATAACACCCAATCCCCTCATTTTCCCTTTCCTTACCTTTATCCTTCCGATAGGAATTTGAGGGCCCTCTCCTCTGATGAAAGGTCTTCTTTTGATTGATGAATCTTCTGAATTTGCGCACGAGAAGAGCCTCATCATCTTCTCCCTCATGATTCTCTTCTTCACTGCTGCTACTGCAAGACAAGTCCTTGTTAGATGATGTAGATTTAAGAGCTATTACCTTTTTCTTATGGGAGGACTCTTCTTCGCTGTGCTGCTTCATTGTTAGCTCGTGAGTCATTAGGGATCCAAGGAGCTCTTCAAGTGGAAGCTTGTTCAAGTCCTTAGCTTCTTGGATTGCCGTCACTTTGGCTTCCCATGACCTTGGTAGACAGCGAAGAATTTTCCTGACAAGATCACTGTTAGTATAGTTTTTGCCAAGGCTTTTTAGGTCATTGACAATGTCAGTAAACCTAGTGAACATGCTAGTGATTGTCTCATTAGAATCCATCTTAAATAGTTCAAACTTATAAACTAATATATTTATTTTGGATTCTTTGACTTGATTCGTGCCCTCATGGGTCACTTCAAGTCTATCCCAAATCTCTTTTGCAGAATTGCAAGTAGAGACCCTATTGAATTCATTCCTATCTAATGCACAGTAAAGCACATTCATTGCTTTGGCATTGAGTTGTGCTTTCCTAAAGTCATGGTCATCCCAATCCTTTTCTAGTTTGGGTACATTGACACCCTCTACATAGATGGATGGGATGTATGGTCCATTCACTATGATGGTCCACATCTCATAATCTTGGGCTTGGATAAATATCCTCATCCTAGCCTTCCAATATGAGTAATCGGATCCATTAAAGAATGGGGGTCTTTGGGTGGACTGACCCTCGATGTGGGAAGATCCAAATGGGGTTGTTATTTTGATCTTTGACTCTTAGGGTAGAAGAGTTTAGGCTCTGATACCACTTGTTGCCCAGATAGACAACCCAAGAGGGGGGGTGAATTGGGTTTTAAAATAATTTTGCAATTAAAACGTTGTGGATGACTAATTAATGCTTTACCAAGATGATTAATTAATTGCTATGTGCTGTGAATGAAATGAGAGTAAAAGAAAGAGACAAACAATCACAAACACAAGGCTTTTATAGTGGTTCGGAGCTAACCCTTGCTCCTACGTCCACTCCCCAAGTCTCACTTGGAAATTCACTATAACCCCTTGGATTACAGCCGGTTGTTTTACAAGCTCACAACCAAACTTGTTGTTTTACGAGCTCACAACGAACTCGGTCGGTTTTTCCTGGCTCACCGACTAGAACCACCCCGATTGTTTTCCCGGGATCACAATCGAACCCTTACACGTTAGTTTTACACTCGGCTCACCAACCAACCTCTACACCCTTGATTCAATCCCCCGATTGAACCAAGCAAAGACAAGATGGAAATAATGACAACAAACAGAAACAACAGAGCTTCTCAAAAGCAGATAAATAACAATATGAACTAGAGAGAAGTTAAGAGCCCTCAAACACGTTTGAGTTGGAGTAGAGTAGGGCTTCTTGAACTTCGGGTCTCCTCTTGAATGTCTGGTCGACTTGAATGTAGGAGGAGATCTCTTTCAATGTTTGGGAAGAGGTAGTTGGATGGAGTTATGGCGCTCTTCCCTCTTTTCGTTGAAAAACCACTTGCAGAGAATGAAAGCTTAATTTCTTTGAATGGAATGGTTGTTCTCTGCCTTGCTACAGTCCTCTGTGGCTATTTAAGCCATCCCCCACGGAAACTAGCCGTTAGACACCTTTTTCTGCCCGTTCTGCACACTCTGCACAACCTGACAATATGTCCGTTGGGGGTCGGAGTCGACTCGCGCGATCAGGAGTCGACTCGGCTGTAGCGGGAGTCGACTCATGCTTTTCTGGAGTCGACTCGGCAACTGTTCTGGATTTGAATTAAAGTAGCCTCTTCGACTGGGAGTCGACTCGTCTTGACCCGGAGTCGACTCGCCAACTTCTGGAGCTGACTTGGCATTTTCGGAGTCGGCTCATCTCACGAAATTCATGGAGCTAATTTTCAACTTGGCCCACTCGAGTCGACTCGACAATCCTGGGAGTCGACTCGGCGCTCAGAGCCCGAACTCCCGATCTTCTGTCTTTTGGCTCGTCCAGTCTTGGAGTCGACTCGAACTTCTCCGGAGTCGACTCGGCTCTCAGTTTTCGAAACATAGCCTTCTGCCTTTTTGGTGTAGCGCTGCCTTGGAGTCGACTCGAGCTGTCTGGGAGTCGACTCGGCTCTCAGAGACAGTAAATCGGTCTTCTGTCTTTTTGGGGTCGCGCTGTCTCGGAGTCGACTCGCGTATTGCGGGAGTCGACTCGAATCTCAGAGTCCGAAAACTCCTCTCTGACTTTTGCCTTGTGTACCACTGAGAGTCGACTCTCGCTTTCTTTAGAGTCGACTTGCCAACCATCGGAGTCGACTCGCGTTCCACAGGAGTCGACTCGAATCTCAGGGTCGAAATTCGCTCTCTGACTTTTCTGTCTGTAACTCCTTGGAGTCGACTCATACTACTCCGGAGTCGACTCGGTAAACATCGGAGTCGAGTCGCGCACTTCAGGAGTCGACTCGCTGACAGGTTTTAAGTTGTGCCCTTCTGTTCGTCTGTCTGTTCTCAGTCGGAGTCGACTCGTAATGGTCCGGAGTCGACTCGAGCCCGTGCCAGTGATTCTGATACGCTTGGAGTCGACTCGTAATACTCTGGAGTCGACTCGAGTCTCAGACTTTGGTTCAAACTGACTTCTTAACTTATCCAAAATATTATGAACCAAGTCTAGAAACACTTTAGACAAGATTTTCACTGAAACACTCAATTGAATTCATTAGTAAACAAGAGATATACTCAGATGCTTTGAGCTCATCAAAATCAAATAGGGTTATGATCAATCACTCCACATAGAAGAACTAGTAGATGATGTGAGAAATAGATCACCAATACTTTTGACAGGATAAAGTGAATTATTAGCATAGTAATAGCATTAGAACTAGTATAATTATGTGCAAAATCAAATATCTCCTATAACTAGTAAGATGATTAAAACACCTAGAATCAATAGTCTAATCATAAATAAAATCAATGTTTGACATATGAGAAGAAGCAAAAACACATGCATAATGGTTATCAAGACAACTAGCATCAATAATTAAAAAATAAGGGCCCAACTATCAATTCCCTTCTCTCCTTCATTCTCTAATGTAGAGGATGCAATATTAAACTATCTGACATTCATCTTGCACAATTGAATTTTGTGACCAAATTTTCCATATCTATGATAATTCTTTTTGAATTTATAATTTTTCTTTTGATTAGAATTTTTGTCTTTCCAAATTTTCCAACAAATGGCATTTTTCCTGAATTTTTAGAATTATTATTTCACTTCTTATTTTTATTTTTACTACTAAAAAAATAAGATCTCTTTTTTTAGGGGATATAGTCAAATCATGTATTTGACTATTAAGTGCTTCTTGATTAACAAAAATATTTTTTTGATTATGCTAATAGAGGTTGTTTAGTTTATTATAACGGGAACTTGGATCGAGCAAGCCAAGCTCATCAAACAATTTTTTTGCTTTAAGAAAATATTAAGAGATTGCAAGATTAGTTAGTTTGAGAGTACCAATCTCGTTTTTCAAAAATTGAAGCCGAGTCTTATCAGACTTTGAGTGGAGGGAAGTAAAAATATCCCATAATTTTTTTAGCTCTTCAAAAACTTGAATATCCTAATAATTATCTTCATCCACATTCGTTATGAGAATATGTACAATATCCTAATAATTATCTTCATCCACATTCATTATGAGAATATGTACAATATTCATCCACATTCATTATGAGAATATGTATAGTCTTTTCAACTTTGGTCTTCCCACTCTTTTCTCACTTGCGAGAAGTTTCTGGTGGTATCATTGTATTATTCTATTCACAATTTCTCATAAATCTTGTCTGATTAAATAAGACTTGATGCAAGACTTCTACCATAGAGAGAGACAGTAGTATCGATTATGATGATCCACCTCTTGAATCACTAAAATAAAAGTCCTTATGATTGCAACATGGTATGGTAAATTACTAAAAGTTCTTTAACCATGCCGAGCTACAAATACATGAACCACCAATCTTAAAGCTTGTGGCTCTAATATCATATAGAAGGCATGCTACTCAGTGTAGATACAATGTGCCGGCCTAAGATATAGAATAAAAAATAAAAATAATAATAAGGAAGAGATGTTGGAAGAAAAATTAGGAGAGAGTAAAACAAAAAAATATAGAAAAAAATATTATATATCAATGGCATGCTTAGTTCTTGCTCTAAAAACAAACTCAAGACCTCTCTCCCTCTCGACACATCTCTTACTACCAAGGACGCATAACACTCACGGAAAACCAAATTTTTGGTTCCCATCCAAATTTGAAAACCAGTGGGAAATAAAAAGACCAATGCCCACTAAAAGATAAAATTATATATATTAAGCCTAAGCTTTATTCTGATTATCCTAGACCAGTACCAAAAACAAAGAAAAGTCAATTAAATGTTAGAGTTTGTGAGGACTCCGATATATGGAGTCGACACAAAATTTAGGTTTGATTTCCAAAATGAGACCCTAAAACTTAGTTCGGGTTTGCATTTAGATAGCTCTATAGCTGAAAATCTGAAACTTGACCCAATTATATGCATGAATGTATCTGTATATCTATCAATTTTTCATTCATAAAAGAAAAAAATCAAATAGAGAGAAGTGACAACATCCCATCTTGTTCCATTAGTTCCTATATGTTATCAGTCATTGTAGTCTTTTTGCAATATATGTATTGTGATTTAATATTATATTGATCTTGATTATTGTAAGATCTTTTTCATTCTTCATGTCTTTACATAAATGCTTAGATAACAAAAGTAATAGTAGATAGATGCCACTTTTAGCTGTAACTAGTTATACTGCACATGCAAATATATGTGATTGCTAAAGGTTTTAGATTCGGAATAATCCAACTAAAATTTTAATTTAACAAGACTTGAAAATAGCTAATTTGTATTTTTTTTTCCTAATACATATCTTTTCTTCCTCCTCCATTAGAAATTCTTGCAATCTAGAATTTTATCATGGTTTAAAACTTAAAAAAAAAAACTAATTTGAATTGTTATAAGAATATTTTAAATCTTTTCAATAGACTAGTCTATTTAAGGTTGTGGAATTAAAAAATTTGGAGATTAATACATTTTTGCATGGTTTAAGGATTTTCATATTTTTTATATTTTGTACTTCACAATTAATCATGCAACATCTTGGTTACATTAAATAATTTTTAAAAGTCCAAAAGTATAACAAAATAACTGGTTAAATATCCGATTTTTGCTCGAAACCTTACACAATGCCCAATCCTTTGTGGGTCCACTGTAGCATATGGCTATAGAGTTTTAATTGAGTATGGATTTGGGTTTGATCTAATAAATCTACTTTGGATTTGGGTGTGGATATGGCTGAACTTAATACCAACTAGTTGACACTTTTAACTATGATGATGCCATCATTTGAGATAAAATGCATTGGACATTTCAAAAGCTGCAACTTGAGATTGTGAGGAGTCTTCTTGGTCTGGCCAAGTTTTAGATCGAGTGACCTTGGTTTAGGACAACTAAATTCAAATCGTTTGAGCTTCGAAAGTTTGTGATTCTTTTGGATTTCTGTATTCAAGAGTGAGTTGCTGGAGGGTCTTGTTAATTTGTATGGTTTGTTGTTCTTTAGAGATTGGATACCCTGGGAAAAATATAACTTGATTGCCCTAAGATAGCTTGTCTCCTATGTTTATTGGTATGCCTACCAGGAAAGGGACTTAGAGCTTGTACAGGTGCTCTTGTGGTTTGCTTGGGCTTGTTTTCTAGTATATTTTTGCAATATCTCATTAAAATAAGTGAGGTTTTCCATTCCTTTTTTCGCACATCAAAACAAAGTTTGCAACAGTCTATATTTTATATGCATTACATGTGTGCTAGAGAGTGTCTAGATTCAATATAGATGCTGAGTTTACTACTCTCGATTTCACTGATGATGAAGAAGATTGGTTTAAGAGTCTATTTGCAGGCGTTCCTTAATAGAGCAAGTCAGTCCTTGCATGGCTACACATTGTGATAACCAAGTTACAGTTACTAAATCTGATGCAAAATTTATATTGATAAGTTTAAATTTACTTGCTTAAGGCATAATAGACTACAAGAAATTTGTCAAACATGGTCTCATTATTCTTGCTTAATATCAAATCAAAAAACAATCTGACTTATCCTCTAACTAAAAGTATACTGAGAAGACGGACTTTAGAGATATCGAGCAAAATAATGCTAAAGCCTATATGTAACTTGATTTTAACGGCAACCCTACCTTAGGTAAAGATCTAAAAAAATGGTTCGAAGTGTAAGGACGAGATGTGAGTGATCTAGAAAAGCATAAATATGGTAGAGAATATTAGCTGCTTCTTATGATAACTTATTGCTAACCTTCAACATCAAGAGGAAGATGATTAATTTTAGAATCGGTCCATATCCATGTGGTGCAGGATGTCTTAAAAGATCGACCTACATGGGTGTTGAAGTGGGGCTATTTTCTAAGAGCATTTGGGAACCAAAGTTGAAATTGAGATATCATAAGGCCGTAATATACGCATCCATTATTTAAGATCCTCTTACAATATTAAATTTGTAATTCTAATCCAAAGTTCAAAACACTACTACTTTCGTCTTGTAATCGTTACGTTATATGTAGATAAAAGGTTTAAGTCAAGAAGACACCTACCAATGCACAATGTGTTATGTCTAATTTTGGATTTTGATGCTCAATTTTATATCTGACCGCTCAATTTTATTAATATATTTTATATAATTTAAGGTCTTCATTATGGTACAATTTAGAATTTTGTCAAGGAATGTTAGTCTACAATTTTAATTAAATTCAAACCTTGGGTGCTAATTGGTTGAGTTGGTGAAGTCATTAAATATTCACTAAATTGGGTTTAGTCTCACCTAGAGGTGCAAATGGGTCGGGTCGGGTCGGGTTCTAGGTGACCCCGATCCGACCCGGTTTTTTGTTCGGGTTCCAATTTTGGATCCGGATCCGACCCGGTTGAAGATCGGATCGGGTCGGGTCGGGTCCGAGTCGGGTTCGGGGTCGGGTTCGGATCTGAGTCGGGTCGGGTCCGGATCCGATCGGGTCCAGTTTTTTTGTGCTTTTGGAAAAAATTTGGGCAAATCTAATTTGGTCATATCATAATTATGAGTTGCTGGGTGACCCATGACTTGAAAGACTTGCAATTGAGCTCCAGTCAGAACAGATGACCCATGACTGACTAACTAAGTCGGTCTACAAGCCAATTTCATATCACACTATTTTTTATCTATATGACTGATTGGACGGAACTCGGTGTCTCCCAGCTCCCCTCTCACGAGGACAAAAAAAATCCCAGACCTTCTTCCAAAATCCAATTCCATTACAGAAAACTGGCACATGACCCATATTCAGTTGCAGTGTTCCCTCACTTTCTCCCTTCAAAAGTTAAAAGAAACAAAAACCAAAAAACAGAAGGAAGAAAAAAAAAAAAAAGAGGCAGCTACCGAGACACCAGAGGTATCAACAGTGTAATAGATCGAGAGAGAATCCTGACGGGCCGACGTTCTTTTGGATTCTGTGAACCTATGCTTGTTGCTAACTTGCTATCCTCCCACGCTGATACCACAACCCATGCCAAAACAAAAAAAAGAAAAAGAAAAAGAAAAGACTCTTTTTTGCTTTTTCTTCTCACTCTTCGGGTCCATTCGGGTCGGATCGGGTCCGTTTGGTAAACCCAGACCCGACCCAGAAAATGAATCGGGTCCAATTTTAGGACCCGACTCGGACCCGCGGGT
This sequence comes from Phoenix dactylifera, assembly GCF_009389715.1. Lineage (NCBI taxonomy): Eukaryota > Viridiplantae > Streptophyta > Magnoliopsida > Arecales > Arecaceae > Phoenix > Phoenix dactylifera. The sequence continues at coordinate 433,331 of NW_024067760.1, forward strand.
CCTAAAATTCGGATCGGATTGGGTCGGGTCTACACGGGTCGGATTGGGTCGGGTCACGGGTCGACCTGACCCATTTGCAGCCTTAGTCTCACCCTCACATTCATTTCGAATTCATGTAGAAAAATGCCAGTCCCTCCACTTTAGCTTCCATTTTGCACATGATTTTTGATTGGGTGGAAGCATAAGCTGACTCCCACTACTCTATTATCTTTATCTCATTAATGCCTTGGCAGCAGAGAAAAACTTGGGTTGTTCCACCCCCATCATCCTCAAACCCATCCATTGCACTCAAATTACATCTGCATCGCATCATATATTTTATCCAATTACATGCCCAAATTGTGCAAATGTAATCAAACAAATGCCAAACAGAATAGCTCTTCAGAAGCAACTTGGATTGCAGATCGAGCAACATAAAAGTTTCTAAAGCAAATGGCAATCAGAATGAGTTAGACTCCACCAGATTTACATGAACATACGAAAATAAATAATTGGGAATCCCTAATCTATGCTCAAGTAAATTACAGCATGCGTCCAAAGTGAACCGCAATCCCTGCAACCAAACCTTGATAATAACTAGCACATCTTGAACTCAAATCAATTTATCAGCACCCATCTAGTTGGCCTCATCAAAATTACCAAAGGCTATCAACGTCCAAGAGGCCTCACATCCATGGACTATATATGGTTGCAGACATGGTCAGAAATTTGGTATCCCTCAATATGCAGAAAAAAATGAAGACTTCAACCAAAAGTTAAAAAATATTTATGATTGAAAATTCTAATAGAAGACATGAAACTACCTAGATATATTTGTAAAGTAAGAACAAAGACAAGAAATTTTCTTGGGAAAAAAAGGCTAAGAACGGAGAAGAAAACAACATAATTAATGGCGCCACCATCAATAACAACTAATAGCTTGATAATCTGCAACACAAGTAAATAAGTTGCAAAAATAATTCAAGACCAATTCAATCCATGAATTGCACAAATATTTTGATTATTTGGTTATACTTTAGAAAATAATTGTTCCAATGAAAAATTAGTCAACAATTCGAGAGCTTCCCATGACTTGGATAATAGAGAATATTATTACTCTTATTGGAAAGTGTTCAACAAGCCAGGATTTACTAAACTGATACTAGGAAAAGACCTAGCAAAAAATACAGTAGCTGATACCTCTTTCCTAAGCTTGAATCCTTCTCCTCGGCTGGAGGCATATAAAATGCACCAACCAAACAAGAAATCTTAAGCAGCAATCAGGCTAAACAACATTACACCATTCATTACGAGCCATAAGCAAGTTTAAAATGGCACCCATGCAAAGTATTATCCTGGCTCGAATTTCAGACTGGAAGTAAACCAATAGAGCAAAAGATTGCTACAAACATAATCAGTCAGAATCATGTCGCCTCTTTTCCTTCTCTCTACGGTGCTTCCGCTTGTCATCATGTTCATCAGACCTTTTTTTCTTATGCTTCTCTCGTCTCTTCTCCTTCCCTTCTCTCCTCTCTTCATGCCGCCGCTTCTTCCTCCTCTCCTCCTCAGTCTCTTCTTCATCATTTCGTGCATCTGCAGCTTCGTCCTCCCTGTCAGGTGCTATCTCCTTCAATGTGCCTGGTAGAAAGCTCGATTCGGTTGGATTACTGGGCAACCTGCAGCCACCAGGATAAGAATTTAGCTATGCACCGCATGTAAAGAACAGTCAAAGACTGCTGATTTAAATGCTCATTGACATCATTATAAATATCTAAACCAAAGCAATAAACAATTTGACCTAGATCAATCACACATTAGGGATAATTTTTGATATTTTGTGACAAGTGAAAAGAAAGGAATAGAAATCATCACGCTAAAGTCAATCATGCATCACTTATTTTGTCCAGGTTAGATCTTACTTGTACAAGCCAAGGCCTTGAACTTGTGCTGCCTCTGCATGCCCAGCACCCAAATCCTCAGCAGTTGATCCTCTCTTCACAAGTTCTGCATACTCATTGCTTATCCAGTCGATTGCCTTGGGGTCGGTTAGCACGTTTAGGAGCTAAACCAAGAGCCTCGCGCATAGCCTGTTCTTCCTCTTCCTTGATCCTTCTTATTTCTTCTTTGACTGCCTCTGTTTCTGCAGCCTCAGCTTTCTTGTCCCTCGCATACCAGAATAAATCCTTTCCTGATGGTTGAAATTTAAAGAACAGAATAGCTAAGGCTTTCTTTCTTGCCAAAATAGGTTGAAGCTCTTAGGGAAAGCAGTCTTTTCAAATAGTTGAACTAAAATTATATGAAATGCAATTCTTAAGAGAGTTGCATTCAAAATGAGGCTCAACCAAAGCCAATAGCTAATAATAACTCAGGTGAAGCATGTTCGTTATCTTGAATATATGATAAAGTGACTGTGAAATGAGAACATCATTTTTAAGTAATGGGTACAGATATAGAAGTGTTATCAAGGGTGTTCTGGCATTACTGCATGTCATAAATGAAACTAAAGGATACAACAGCAATGAAGCTGGCTTTAATTTTTATAGTTGAATATGGGAAGTAAACAATGAGTAAGCATATATTGTAACTAACAAGTACACAAGAGAGTCAACCGCTGTAGCGTGTGAGCAGTGAAACTACTGAGAAAGGTGGCAGGTTTGTTGGCAGGAGAATACATCACAACCATCTCCATTGTTATTGCATGAATTATTTTTTTAGAGGTAGTAATTAGGGCATGGCCAGAATGATGAGTATAAGAGAGAGTATATGGTTGGTGGAGTAAGGAATGTTACCAGGCTTGTGCTGAAAGAAATACTTCAGGCAAAGATTTGCTAAAGTTTTCCGAGCTTTCCATGCAGTTTGTTTTGGAATTCAAGGTCAAAATGCTTGTGCTAATTGGCTACAGAGTACTCGGTGAATTCCCGACAGACAGAAGTAACAGCGAGTGAGAAAAAAAATTTCTTCTTGTCCACTGTGGCAGGTCAAGGGTGTACCAGAAAAAAGGTTAGTATCTTTCCACCTTAATTTTCATAAGGATTTTTGCATATCCTAATGAGCAGGGCGAAGTGTTAGAAGCTAAAGAGATAGGCATAGTATTATATGAAGGGATTGCACAAAAGGGGGATACAATTCCCTAAGGGGCATAAAACTGGATAATCTTGCAAGAATTTGGAGTTCAATAACAAAACATGGATTTAAGTGCTGATCAGCATGGAACAATGTATGCCATGCCACTGCCTTACTAGCACATGGCATTGGCAACTGGTACTAGGAATGCTACCATGCCAAGTATGCTATACACTGGCATGGAATGGTACAGCAATGCAGAGTATGGACCATGAAAGTGCCAGGCTGAGAAGCTATCGGCATGTGATCCTCCAATCCTTCCAATTTAGAAAACTGGCCATAATTTTCTAAATGCTGCAACTTTGTTGATATAAAAGCAAATGAATTATATGTTTATTACTTTTGATGATGCAATTGATTTGTCTTACACCTACACAAATCTTGCAAGTATGGACAAAAAATTCCTACATGCCCCATCCACAGAAATGAGAAAAGTACAGCGCTGTGAATTCATTATTTGTGAGAATAACTGTCTATTGTCTTCTAAGTTTGTTGCCCGGACATTCTAATCATGCATCCTGTTAAATCCAAAAGACTGAAAAATAGATTGAGATGAGCAGCATATAGGAGACTAGGTAAATTGTGAAAATTTATAGAAAAAAGAGCAAATACTATTCTTGATATTCTACAATTTAACCATTTTTACAAAATTCTATAAACCATAGCTAGTGCTGCATGAGTTACAAAACCAAGAAACAACAAATTGATAAATAAAATGAAATTAAAATTTCCCAGGCAAGCATATGAACCACAATAATGCAAAATAGAAACAAAGCCCAAAAAAGGGGGACTTATACTGACAATACCTTTTTGCCATCTTCCGACAGGGGCCTTGACACTATGACCAACATAGTTCTCTCGGTGTTTATCAACTTTTACATCGTCCCATTTGAATTCTGTGAGATTAAACAAATAGATATTCAAGTCACTCACTCCACCAATTCAAGAGCCACCTAGTAGAATAATGCAAAAAGGAAATAAAGGTGATAAGCAACATGGATAGTCTACATGAGCAAGTAAATACTGCTTTCTATTGTAGATGCATGTTAATCAAATATCTACAGCAGTTGTTCCTTAGTTTCTATCTAGGGGCATCAGACACTCTTTTGTACCCAAAAAATTAAATAAGAAGTAGAAATGATCAATAAAAGGATCCCATCAACAGTTATCACAAAACCATCTACAATTACCATGCACAAGACAGTACAATCACCAAAGCAAAATAATTTGAACATAAAAGTATCTAATGAAGCATACTGCAGAAATCAAAGGCATAAATCAAAGCAAGTAATTCCTATCATGCAGCATAACATAAAACTTAATAAAAAAGATTCTGAAGAATTCACATGATCAATTTTCTGTCTACATAAATAATAATCAGGTAATTTTTTGTTTGATCAAAAAAAAATGGCTACTGAAATAATAATCAGGCTATCTAATGCCACAGGGAAACTTGTAATTATATATTTTTTTAATAGCATATTGAAGCATGGGAAAAAGCCTTAGAATTTGATTCCCACTAACTTCAATGTGCATTTCATCTATGTTAATAGTAATGGGAACATGATGCAAAAACTCAAGATGGAACTCATGGAGAATGTGCAGCGAGGGTGATGGAAAGAGAGGTGCAATCTAAAGCATTGGAAGAGAAGTAAAACAGAGTTTGATTGCCAACATTCTGGTAGTAGGGGAGCGAATAAGAGGAATACTTACCATTAAATGGATCATCATTCAACAGCTAAAAGGCAGTCATTGTACATATGCAAAGTGCAAATTGAACAAAAAATTTACATCATCCTCATTATCCAAGAGTTCCCCTCAAAACAAGGTTGCCTAAGGAAGTCTATGTTGAGAGGTTTCTATCCCTCTGAGAAGGAGGTAGTTAGGATGCAAGTAATTGCAACCATAGTTAGTTGTTGGACGGCCAATAGTGGGCAAGGAATAAAACTAATTGCAATTTCAAGAAGTTGCGACTAATCCATTTACTCTAAGATATGGAGTAGAATTTGAACCACAGATGGCTAGTTGGCAAGTAGAAAAATTTTCCTCATTGGAAACAAATTATAGCTCACAGAATCAAGGAGTCAGCCTCTTATAGTCCCTAAAATATAGATAAAGAGGGAGAAATGCGAAGGTTTCATAGGACTGCAATTATTGAATACAAATAACAAGGGCAAGTAATTCAAAATAGACAAACAATTTAAAAGGTGAAAAATTTACAAGTCTAAAAACAAGATATTATCACATTTCTTTTCTGGTGGCATACAATATCAAGTTTTAAGCAATTAAAAAAAAAACTGAGAAGTCATCTATGCATCAATTATAGGCAGGACAGCCCTCCAAATACCTCAAGTATAGACTTGTGGCATGTCTAGGTGGACTGAACCCTGGGCAAGTATCTAGGCATGTTGAGCTGTTCATGCACCCGGTAATCCAAGCAAGCTAAGTGGTCAGACATCCAATAACCTGCAACTCAAAGCTTGGTAGCATGGATAGGTCCCTCTCTGGCACCCATCCAATTCAACTCAACTACGCTTTAATCCCAAACTAGTTTGAGCTGGCTACATGAATCCTTTTCCTCCGTTTTGTTTGGTTTAGGGCCATATTAAGATATCAAGTCTTTCCTTTTACATGCATCAAATTACTCCTCTGTATTGGTGCATCCCTCGGCCTACTTTGTTCATATCAAAACCATGTAAGTCATCCTTATGTCAATTTGTCCTCATTTAATGCTACCTTCACCCTTTTATGAATGACTTCATTTCCCATTCTATTTTTCTTGGATCACCACACAACCATTTAGCTCCTCCATCTCAGATAAAGTACCCTCAGCAATGATAGAGAAGGAAGAAAATAAAAGGTTTAGGCACAAGAAGAACCAGGGGAGACCAATGGCAAGGAAACAAGACGATCCAATGAGGTGGTGGCAGGCAGTAGAGAACCAAGGTATTGTAGAGTTTCCTCTCCCCCCCCCCCCCCCTTTACTCTTTTTTATCATCTTTTGAGAGTCATTTTTCCTTTGCATTATCTTTCTCCCTTTTTTCTCTTTGTATGTGCTTGTTGTTAGTGGTTGCAGTGGGTGTGATTGGCATTACCATGGAAATACACAAAGTTGTTTGCTCCATGGTGGGCAATGGCTGAATCGCAGTTAGCATTGGATGCTTTATTGTTGCAGTAAGCACCATAATTTGTAATGGATTTATTCAAATTGGAAACACTTTTTACGCTGCAATTGCCTTGGCCTCTGGCCACCTGCCTAGAACATAAGAGATGAACAGTCCACTGGCTACCAGCTGACTTCACATTGTATTTTGATTCATTGGTTTTAAAATAACAAAATATTTGAAAATTTATTTTTCTTCTGTTCTAGCATTGTTATTATAAGAATATGCATTTAGTTTAATCAAGTTTAGATACCCTTTACACATATTTTTTCTTACTGCATGATTTTCATGCATGACAGACATCTTTTGCCATCCATAGAACATATAATTACTTTCCAGAAGTAACTCCATATTGGCCAAAATGAAGTCTACAAAGAACAATATATTTAAAATTTCAAGATACATAAATGTTCAGGATATGATATTGAAAAATTTCCCAGTGTAGAAACCTACTGTCAACTTTCTTTCTCTCTACACCAGTCATTTTTCACTTGTAACTAACATTTGTAGCAAGGTAGTAAAACTCAAACAAATGAGAAAGAGAAAGTATAAAAGACTTGTCAAACGTTCCCTTTCCTTTAAAAGCAATTCGATTGAAATTGAACCAAACCATCTGGTCATCCCAAAATGAACCAGTTTTTTGTTTTCCTTCTTGACTGACCCCAAAATGATTGAAAGCATCCAGCTTTGAGATGGCTGTCTAGGTTGAGGAAGGGAACATTGGTTTCTCATTTTACATTCATTCGCACAAATGGAGCATGAGGATCACACAGGGATTCCATGCAATAGAGATCAGTTGCAGTAGAAAAGGGGGGCACAGGATGGATTGAGCAGGAAGAGTTAAACGGGCTGGTGCCACATGTAGGTGAAACTAGCACTCGGGGAAGGGCAAGGCTGCTAGAGGGTACTGTACCAAGGAGAGCTGCAGCTGGGTTTGAGATGGAAGGAGAGAATGATAACACTGTTAAATTTTGTGAAGAAAAAAAGGCAAGATCATGTTAAGTCGACAGGTAGGGTTTAGGCATGGGATTGAGGAGAGGAAAGAAGATAGATGGCTGGGAGCAGATCATGTTAACTGAAGAAGGTACAGAATTTAGAAAAAAAGGAAAAAAAGCAAACATGTAAGATGGATTGTGCTGCTCAAACATTTAGAAATTGCAATATCTATGGCCTCCCTTTTCACTCCTTCGATTCCTGTCACTGGGGAACAACACCACGCATTGTAGATGATTCATGGATAGTTCGATACCATACCAGGGCACACAAAGAGCCTTTTTGTATCTATAATTAACTGAAGAAGCTGTTCATATCATGAACGACATTATCGTTACCCACAAATTCTATCTGACAAACAAATTAAGCCTTTCAAAGAGACTCCATCATCCCCAACAATAACCATTGCAATTTAACTAATATCCAAATTGATTGTTTACAGCTCCAACTGGAACCCAAATTTCCAGTTCCATTCTAGCCTATTCGACCGCAAGAGGGACGAGAAGATGTCCATATATTTATTACACTGCACTAGAAATAATTTAAGGCAATCATCTAGTATACGTCAAGAGACCCAAAAAGCCCCTTTTGCCATAACCATACTATTCCAACCTCGCGGGCAAAATTTACACCAAATAATCGAGCAAAGAAACGAGTTGAGCATAAACATCACCAGGCATCAATAACTTAGGGATAATTGACGAAAATTGAGAGATTATAAATGATCTATTTTATAATTCCAAACCCTAGAGACATTAAGAAAAGGAAAAATTCTTAGATGGACAGGGAAGGGGAAGAGAGCTTACGATCTCGACCGCCCCGAACGCCGCCTCTCGAAGGATGATACATCTCTCTCCTCCCGTCTTTTCCGTACCGGCCTCGCTCTTTTCTTCCCCTGCTCGATCCCCCCGACCCTTTGATGAATTGGATAAAAGAGTTTTGGTATTCGCTTCCAGGTGGAGACCCAAAACACGATAAAAGGGCTTGGGTTACCCCAATTGCCGTGACAGAAGGAATTGCCTTTGGGCATATCACCGTGCATGCCGCCAATCATAACCTCTCCACCCTCTAGCGATGCACTGAGATAAGCATAGACGAGAGCTTGATAAGCGGTTGTGATTGTTACAACCCCACAGGTTTGTGTCGTACCTTTCATGAAAAAAAAAAAATAATTATTTTTTTTACAACTCTGTTCGTTAGATCATAATCCACACAAATCTTAAGGTATTCTGAATGTCTAATTCATTAGACGGCACAAATCACAAAGTGCCGTTCCATTAGTGGATTCATGTGAAAGAAAATAATTTTTTTTTTTTTGCGTAAAAGATACATAGGAGAGGGCACATACAATTCGACTTGAGATATTAGTCTAGTTGCCTTTCTTCAGTTTCTTTAAAATTTTAAAATTAATGACGACTATAATGATTAGTATATAAAATCTCTTTTTTAACCCTTAATTAAATGGTGGAGATTGAATTAACCCTTCGTTAAAAGCTGGAGATTGAATATGTTTATAAGTCACTTCAAAATAAAATGTATCGAGGCAAAAACCATATACAATTAAATTTGTTTAGGAGGCCAGTTATGTGCAAATAAAGAGCTCATCTCAATCATGCGGCATCGTAGGGTTGACAACACTAGTAAAAATTTGTCTCATATATGGAGGGTGGTTGATTGTTGAGTTGTGAGCTTTGAATTACTACATGAGTGAGTCCAGGCAGCCTTCCATGTCCACGTAACCAAAACCCCAAAGCATTATCTTTTTTATAGATGTAGAAATGCTGAATATCGAAATTTGTAATTGATACATCCTATAGCGATTTATATACCTTTATAATTACATGTTATATACAAATATATAAACACAGACAAACATATATACATTCACACACACACACACATATATATATATATACATACATACATATATATACATACATACATACATACATACATATATAGACACACATACATGCATGCATACATACATACATATACATACATACATACATATATATATATATATATATATATATATATACACACACACATATAGATATATACATATATACATATATATATATATATATATATATATATATATATATATATATATATATATATATATATATATATATATATATATGTATGTATGTATGTATGTATGTATAAGACTTTACCATGATCCTATTAGTGGACAACTGAAAGTACTAACTCCGCTTGGTGACTCTCTAGTGGGGCCAGTAAATGCTCTTTTATGCTCAAGCGGATATGTTTTTATTCTATCCATGCACATGACATATGTCACGATTTTTAAAGTAACGCTCTGCAAACGGTCTGTAACTTCAAAATACGGACCATATGATTGGGTTGAGAAATTTTTGAATAATGTTTCAATTTTCCTAATATCCAAAGAAAATATGAAAAATAAAAATCCAAACCATCATCTATATTATAGCTCATAGGAAGATGTGGGACAAAGATTTGAAATAGTGGACAGCAACATTTATATCAACCTTACCATTTGTCAAACGTTACTTGCAAACATAATTGAGTTACAAGAGAAGTTTATTTACAATACACATGTAAAAATCCACTGGAATTGCGGGTACAATGAGTCAAGTTTGGATTCGACCAAGTTAAGACAACAATATATAACAGATTGACCCATGACTTACCCAACCTAACATTGAGTAAGATTTTCCATTAACTCATATCCGCCCCTAGGTTTGTTATTATGACCTTACTTAAATTAATTTACAAAGATTAATCCAACATATGCTCAACCTAACCTATTTAATTCATTTTTTGCCACTCTTTATAACCTCCAATATGAATTTAATAATTAGAATTATAAAAAAAATTCAATCACGCTTGGCATTTCTTATCCAAATTCATGATTCGACCCAATCACTTTTTTTTAAGGAATAAAAGCAATCCTGGTTGGGCCCGGTCACTAGGCAGCCTCTCCAAGCAATCCGGGAATCAATTCCTGTCCCTCTGACGCAATCCCTCAAAATTCCCACCGAACCGGCTTTGGATGGAGTTAAAAGCTGGGGGCTGGGTTGGATCTTTCGCGCGAAAGAAGGATTCACCTTCCTTCGCTCGAATCCACCGTTGGATCGCTCAATGACCTCTTCGAGATTTGTGCAGACGTTGCATGAGCGATCCAACGGACGTCCATCATTCTTTCCCATAAAACTGGCGACCTCGACAGGACCCGGTCTTTTTCTTCTGATTCTCCTGAACCGCATCTTCTCTCCTCTCGTAATTTAAACCGGCGATCTCCCGACCTTGTCGCCAAGCAAAACGAATCAGAAATGGCGATGAGATCGGCAATAGGAGGAATTCCTCGCCTGTCCCAATCGGCGGCGATCGCCGGAGGAGCCGCTCGGAGGAGCGCTCGCCCCTTCAGCGACGGGAAAGGTAGAGTTCTTAGCGAGGAGGAGAGAGCCAAGGAGAGCGTCTACATCCAGGTCCAATCTCTCTCCCGATCTCGAAACCATCTCTTGTTTTCATCCCTCGATGTCGGACGTTGGATCTCGATCTCTCAGGGTTTCTTTTTCCTCTTTTGGAGTAGAAAATGGAGAAGGAAAAGATGGAGAAGATGAAGCACAAGGCGGAGAAGGAGAAGGAGAAGACGGAGCTGGAGAAGGCCGAAAAGGTATCGATGTCATTCTTCTTCTAGGGTTTATTGATCGGTTTGCTTTTGATTCCGAATCTTGGTCAATTGCTGTGCTTGAGATCTTTATTTGACTATCTGAAGTTTAATTTCTCGCTACGTACCTTATATTAGTAATTTGGTTTATGCTGTTTTGATGTGTCAATTTAAAAATTTAAATATCTAATAAAACATTCTTTAAAAGGCGAATTAAATCAGAATATGGTGAAATTTAATATAAATGTTTCAGGCTCTGTGCACATTTGTACAATTTTAATAGCAATTTTCATTTCGCAGTTGAGATGCTATATGTGCTGCTTTACTAATGTCAGTAAATATTCTAATTCTTGGCCATTTAATTGTTGGCAAAAGTTTGCTGCTGTTACTGTTTCTAATGTTGGCATTTTTTTTAAAAGAGTGATTTTCATCATTGGCCAAAATTAATCTTGTACAAAAACTTGTACTTATTTGAGTTCAAACTGATTAGGCAATTTACTTAGCTTGGTTGTATTGCCCATGTCTGAAGGACAATGTCATCCATCTGCAAATATGGTCGGTTAACTATTGTATTTGGTCATGCAGCTCATTCCTAGCTATGAGAGTCTGTTGGATATAGGAGCTGTGCTTTGCTCCTCTATAATACCTAATGATAACAAGAAACCTCCACATTTTTAAAGTTATTTTCTTAAAGAGTCATGCATCTCTCTTTTAAGTTTTCCGAGCAAAATGATGTCAAAATTTTGAAAGTTCATTAAGAAACCAACATATTCAAAATAAGCCTAACCGTAAGCATTACCAGACACTGTCGTTGGTAATGGATCAATGAATAGCATAGGCTACAATTCAGGATCATCAATATCGTTAAAGAATTTAATGTCCGTTCTCACATTTCATTATAATTTATCAAAAGTAATATATAAGTAGCAAAGGCAAAAGGTATACTAATCAATTTCACTCTTCGATCGTAAATTTTGACAAGTGATAACCTTGTAGCTTAGTTTTCTATAAAAATATATATATTGCCAATAGAATTATTATGTAGGTATGCAAAAATTGTGGCTTTCTTAGACATCTCTAATTACCACCCAACAATATCTAAGGATGTTATATATATAACCCTTTATATTCCTGAAAGTGAATTGATAAAATATATGAACAGGTATCTTTGTATCAAATTGGCATCTAAAAGTAGTTACTTTTAAGAAATTAGCAAAAGAAGCAATTTTATTTTAGAATGCTTTGTCTCACAAAGTAAAAATTTTCAAGGCCTTTCTATTTCCTTTTTGTTTAAGTAAAATATATAGCCTGTTAATAAATAAAAGATCCAGTGTCACCAAAGGATGTATTCGCTAAAGAAAGAAAGAAAATTTATAGTGCAGTCACTATCACAAAATTTATTTGGTAACATCTAGGATATTTTTTACAATTTTAAATAATCAAAAAGTTTCAAAACCCTCTCACAAATTGTTAGATTTGATCAATCATGCAAGGACTTGCTTTCAAGCAATAATAATATAATGAAGAAAAATGAAATAGATCCTACACTATTCCAAAATGTTGTATAATGTAGCATTCACGACTTTTGTAGAGCTTGTTCCTGTTTTGATTATATCGGCAAAACAAAATAATAAAGACAAGAAATAATAAGTGGCCATGGTAATAGAGGCACATTCTCAGCACTTGCATTTGAATAGATTGACCTTATCATTGTGCACAAGGTGACCTACTCTTCTACTCTTGATCTACAACCAATATTTATCATAAATCAATCATGTGTGAATGAACAAACAAAGGTGATATTTCAAGCTTACATCCTTAAATTGCTTAACAATTATGAAAATAAGGCTAAAGAGTGGGGAAAAAGAAGTCTATGTTTTAACTTTCCATATTCGATGGATTGTACTAAAGAAGGGTAGAAAAATTAATACATTTTTCTCTTGTTAAAAGATACCAAATAAACAGAGAAAGATGGGTCCTGATAAATATCAGAATCATTGGATTTCCCAATGGATCAAAGTGACTTTCCAACTATCCATTTATGAAAACTTAATTAAAGATGATAATAAAAAAAATGAACAACTTCCATATATATGAAATGATGCTTCTGATAACAAAAATACTCGATTGAACACTATTTTACAAGAGCCAGATATCAAGAGCTTTAAAAGTTTGAAAACACTGGAGGAGTCAAACAGCTACTTGTGGTGGGATTAGTAGGACAAATCTTAAGCCACAAAATTGTCATCCTTGGTAGAAAACCAACTTTCTGATTAGAAAAGAACCACACTAAAGGTTTACTATTTAGAAAACCAACTTTCTGATTAGAAAAGAACCACACTAAATGTTTACTATTTAGAATATTCTGATTGAATGACTAGAAACATTTTCCTAGGTTAATTCTCAATTTATGGGAAAGGTCTTCGACCCACAAGATAGTAATTCTTGGTGGAAAAGTAAATTTGTGATCAATAAAACCATACAAAAGATTTACCATTTAGAATAAGCTGATTGAATGACCTGAAGAAGAGCCACCCAAGACTAATTCTTTTTACCAACATATAATACATTTTTGCTTGAACTACAATGGAATTCTAGGAGAGGCATAATTTCTACAAGGTTATTGATTATAGGTACTTTATTAGCAGTCACCTATGTAATTGTTGCAATATGGCCATTGTCTATGGCTTGTAATAGAAATTTGGGTTGAGACCTAAAATACCCATGTATCTAAGACAATGGTGCATAAGCTGCGAATATGCAATCACCAGTAGAACCAGTGGCAAGCCTTATGCCGTGTGTTCCTAGTAGAAGTTTGAACTAAAAGGGCCTAGCTCAAGAATTTTGGTTCACCATACTTCGCTTTCATTTTGAAGTCAGTTAGCAATGAATAAAGGTTCAAACCTAGGGCACCTTCATCATTGCATGGTAAAGTTTAACTTTTGATTGGATTTTTTAATTCGAAAACTTTGGATTATATTGTGCTTGTCCAAATATCTATAGTGCAATATTTAATTCAATTTTTTAGTTGTTTATTGTTGTGCTTACCAATGCTCTTTTGAATAAGCTACTAGTAGCTGTTAGACTGTTCTCTCTTTTTGTTTTTTTGAATCTCTTGGACGCTTGGCTTTCATGAATTAGTTCAGTCCTTTTTTTATGATTGGCAGCACTAATTCAGATATGGAAGATATTTGCTTCTTTATTGGCCTATGTTTTCGAGTTTTTATAAAAGGATACTTTGGTTTTAAAAGGTCATTTGAGTAGATGTCAATAAGAATCCAACAAACATTATATCTACTGCAAGTCATCCTTCCATATTGGGTGGGTATATTTGGATGGGTGATGAGCACATCAATCTTTCTCTGCCTGTTCCTGAGATAGAGACTCAAAGACTACTCTTTCTATTCTTCTTTATGGGCAACCCATGGCTGTGGTTTGAAGTATTGTCAATCTCTATTTGATTGGTTCGTGGATTTTCTTGGCTGTATTTCATGAGTAGGAGATAAAGCCATTCTACAGTATGACGGGCTCAGTCTACCTAAAGGAAAGTGCAAAGAAGTGCCTTTATGACCCATGCAACTTCTAAACCAATCTCTTTGTTTTGTTCATATCCTACAAAACTCAGTAAAACCCAATCTTTCTAGCAAGTTATTTGATCAGCAACAATTTCTTATAACCATGATTTCTTTTCTTTTTTCTTTCCTTGTGAATGAATTACTCATTCTAAAAGAACTAGGTAGTAGCTCCAGAGGTGGTGTCATTATATCTACATAGCAATCACACTCTTTTCATAAAAAAGTTCAGTTTTACAGGTCATTATTTTGCATCACAGTTTTAGCTGTCTTTTGATAATTAATTTTAGATATATTTCTCCAAAGTAGTTTTATTTTTTAATAATTTTGTTCAAATTATTATCTCTTTGTTTGAAAACATATAAGATTATGTAGTGTTAAATATAATGCAATTATTTTTGTACATCACAATTAACTAGGCCCTAAGAAGTTTACTTGCCATCAATGGTGTAAAAATTGAGACATTCAAATCTTTTGCAGATTGTTCTAAGTCTAATAGAAGTTTCCAATGGATCTATTATTCATTGCTTGATTAGCCAAAGAATCCTGTTTAACTCCGTTTTCACTTGTCCTGTGTAGTATAATCATCACTCTATTATATTCTCCAATTCAGCATATTGAAACCTCGCACATATCCAATGAAGCAATGAATAAATAGACTAGTCTTAATTACAACTGAATAATTCCTTATAATTGAGTAGGCTTGATCAGATTTAAGGAATGTCATGAGAATTGGAATCTCCAATACCTTTAGTTTTTCTGATTGGATTACTGAACAAGTTTCTTTTCCATTTGATCAACCCGGAGTAATTAGATAAGGGATGTGTAACCACATGCTAAGAATGTTAACATTAATTAGATATTCAAGGTTTGTGCTGTATTAACACTTGGTGATACAAGGGGCATCTATTTGGGCATATACCACCTGAAATACACTCGAACTACCATGAATCAAGCGATTTGAAACAGATTGATGTAATAAAAATCAACCCTCGTTTTTTAGTAAGTCATGCCTTAAATTCTGTTATTATTAGATTTCTTATTAGCATTTTCTAAAGGTTTGTCGGATAAACTATGAATTCATTTTTCTTGTCTTTATTCATGTGTTCTTGCTCTAGTTCTAACTGCATATGTAGGTCCACTAAATCTAGAATTTGCCATTCAACCATGCAGCTACACTGACCATTTTTGAAGATGGGAGCAAGCTATTTAAGATGATTGAGATTTGCATTTTTCTTAGAAATTACATTTCCAGCTACTGCAAGATCTTTGGCCGTAACAACCATCTTACTAACATTTATAGTTGTCAAGAAGTCAAACACGTGTACAATAATAGGTGTCATGTTTTCTAGGCATTGCTTCCATCATTGATTTAGTTGTTTTATACACTTACAAAACTCTAATTAAATCATCATGTGTGAAGGTTAATAAATACGACATGGCAATTAAATCATCTTATTCAAATTTTTCTAATGCTTCTTTTCAACTTCAATTGGTTTGTCACTCAACTTTGGTTTCTCAGTTTTTAGAACATAGTAGATTATCATCAACAAGAATGTGTTCCATTTTATGTTTCCAGGTGCCAAAATTAGAACCATTTAGCTTTTCAATTTTTGACAATTCATTCATGACTACTCTATTAGACAAGTTCAGAAAGAAAAGTAACTAGCACTGACTGGATCCCTGCTAAAAAAAACAGTGAAAACAGATCAAGCGTAACGGCTCTTTAGAGTGAGAAGCTCTGAGGAGAGAGAAAGCGCTGAGGAGCGAGAAAGCTCAGTCCTCTTCGCCGGTGGTCGGTGAGCTGCTGCTGGCCGGGCCTGTTCGGTGAGGAGGGTTCGTCGTTTGGTTTGCTTCTTGTGTTGCAGGTCTCCCATGGCCAGGAGGAAGGGGAAGGAGCCGATGGAGGGGTTGACGGGTCCGGCAGGGGAGCAGTCATCGGGGCCGTCGTCCGCGGAAGGCAAAGACCTGACGGAGACGGCTGCGGCGGCGACGACAAGGACGTGGGCGGAGGTTGTAGCGCAAGGCAAAGGTACGAATCCGGTAAAGAAAGGGGAGAGACCCGCTGGCCGGGCGCGGCCGGCTCCATGGGTCACTCACCGACTGACTGAGACGGAGGTGGCTCGCCTGAGCTACCACTTCTCGTCGGTGTTTGAGCTCCCGGTGGAGCCCATTGAGGCTGCTCGCCGGGAATGGGGAGGGTTAGCGCTCGTTGGCCGGAGCCTCGGTCGGCGGGTGCCGGTCGAGTGGGTGGCCAAGGATGTGGCCTCCCGACTGAGGAAAC
This sequence comes from Phoenix dactylifera, assembly GCF_009389715.1. Lineage (NCBI taxonomy): Eukaryota > Viridiplantae > Streptophyta > Magnoliopsida > Arecales > Arecaceae > Phoenix > Phoenix dactylifera. The sequence continues at coordinate 450,104 of NW_024067760.1, forward strand.
CAGGGGAGGTGGTGGCGGTGTCTTTAGCCGACGACCACTTTGCCCTACGTTTCCGGTCGTTGGAGGTTCGGGATCGCGCCCTATCGGAAGGGCCCTGGGTGGTGGCGGGGCAGCTCCTAGCCATGGAGCCGTGGACGCCGGACTTTCTACCCAGGGAAAATCCGGTGCAGAGGGTGGCGGTCTGGCTTCGGCTGCCTGGGCTCCCTCCAGAGTATTGGTCGACGTCGACTCTTCTGGAGATTGCGGCCAAGGCTGGGCGACCATTGGCGGTGGACCGCGTTACAGAGGAGCGCCGAGCTATGGGATTTGCGCGGGTCAAGGTGTCGATTGACGCCTCTGAGCCCCTCCTCCCTGGCATCCGGATACTCGGGAAGACGAAGGCCCTCTGGCAGCCGTTCGTCTTCGAGAGTCTACCGGACTTTTGCGTGCGGTGTGGTCGGATCGGACACCTTGAGTCAGGGTGCCGATTTGGGGCTCCGGCACCGGCGGATGGATGCCCTTCGGGGGAGGAGATCCCCGGGCCGATCTACGGCCCGTGGTTGGTGACGACCCGTGCGCGGCAGACGCGGGAGAAAGATCCGCCGCAGCCGCAGCCGGGGAAGACGACTGAGCCTTCAGTCGGAGCGCCCCCATCTCGGCCGCCCTCGCCGGTTGCCTCGCCCAGGCTGCCGGTGTCCCCGCCGGATCTTGAGGGCTGGCAAAAGCCAAGTAAAGTGGCCCGTCGCCATTCCCCGCCGGCGGAGGGGGCCCCGGTTCCCGATAGGCAGGAAGATGACTCCCGAGTCGACATGTCCGGCGACTCACTCGTGGGACGAGTGGACTCGGAAACCGGGTTGGCCATTGGTTCCAAGAAGCGGTCCAGATACTCTGGGTCGCTGCTTGACGCGGGCCGTCCGCAGGGCGTGGGACGCGTGGGCCACGGGGGAGGTCGCGGGGCACGTGAGCCCCGCGGGAGGCACGGCCGTTTTCGCGCGATGGGCTCCCAGGCCCGTCGCGCGATGGGTTTGGCGTGGCCCTGCTTGGCTGGGGCCCGTGCGGAGTATTCTGGGAAGGCCCCTGTGGGCGGGGGCCTTCCACTGTTCCCAGCCCATGTGGGCCCTATTGGGTCCACAGATGGGCCTGCTACTGGGCCCGATCCACGGGCCGAGCTGGCGGGTGAGCCTGGGTTCCAGTTCAGTGCCCGGGCTTTGGGGGTTGCCTCATCGTCCGAGATCCCTACCATTCTAGGTTCCCTAGCGGTGGATGTGGGACTAGGGGATGGTGTCTCGAGCGGGCCTGATTTGGGCACCCCGACCATGACCAGCGATTTTCCAGTTGGTGTAGATTGCCCGATGCGGGATGCACCTGCACCTGTAGAGCCTGGGCTAGGCGACTCGAGTGTCTCCGAGGAGGCCGTGAGCAGGTCTACGGATCACTCGACAGTCGTTCAGCGGGTTCGGGCGGCAGTGTTGCGTGTTGTGTTCGGGCCTAGTGTGGATGAGGGTTTGCGGGATGTTCCTCATCACGAGGCAGCGATGGACCCTATGGCCCAGAGGGTGGATGTGCTTGCGGCCGATCTCTCGGACTTTTCCCCATGAGGATTCTTGCGTGGAATTGTAGAGGGGCGGCTAAGCCAGCTTTTATGTCATCTTTCAGGAGGTTGGTTCAGATCCATAGTCCAGAGATCTGCCTTCTCTATGAGACACGACTGTCCGGTAGAGGGCTGGATCGTGTATTACGGCGTTTTGAGGTTGAGTGGGAGTCATATGTGGTTGAATCCCGGGGGTTGTCCGGGGGCATTGTGGCTTTGTGGAAGCGGGGTGTGGCCACAGTCGATGTTGTCCATAACTGTGCCCAACAGGTCCTGATGATTATTTCGGAACCTAATGGTGCTCCATGGATATTGAGCGGTGTGTATGCTAGTACTGACCATCGGACTAGGAGGGTGCTGTGGGATGAGCTCACCCACTTGATCGCTCAGGGATTTCCGACGGTGATTGTGGGTGATTTCAATTGTATCCTGGAGAGGAGTGAAAAACGTGGAGGGAGGGCGTTTACTGATTCCGTGGACAGGAGGGAGTTTCACGACTTCATCTCGAGAAATGGCCTAGTTGATCTAGGTTTTTCCGGCTCGCAATTCACGTGGTGTAATAACCAGTCTGGTTGTGCCAGAGTGTGGGAGCGGATTGATAGGGCGGTTGTTTCTGCTGACTGGCTCACTAGATTTTCTTCCTACAGGGTTAGCCATTTACCCCGTATTGCTTCGGACCATTGCCCGTTGCTGGTTTCGACGGCAGCGGGCTCTAGTCACCAGTGTCCCTTCCGCTTCGAGAAGGTTTGGCTGTCCATCCCTCAATCCTGGGACATTGTCCGAGGAGCTTGGGGTCTGCCGGTTCGCGGCGACGCCATGCAGAGGGTCTCACGTAAATTGGAACTGACTAAGCGACGGCTGCGGCGGTGGAATCGTGAGGTCGTGGGTGATATCTTTAGGAAATTGGAAGGTGTGGAGGCCGCGATTGCTGACCTTCAAAGAAGAGAAGATCAGGTGGGTGTGCTCCCTGAGGCCGATATGGTTAGCCTCCGGGGACTGCTCGCCGCTCATCACTCGATCCTGCGTCAACATGAGATCTTCTGGAGACAGAAATCCAGAATCCAGTGGGTCAGAGAGGGTGACCGGAACACTAGTTTCTTTCACCGCTCTACGGTCATCAGAAGGCAGCGGAATATGATCCGGTCCTTGCAGGATGACCAGGGCCATCGGGTGGAGGGCGATTCAGATATCAGTCGTATTCTGTTCGACTTCTTTCGATCTCGTTGGACGGAGGACAGTGGGTCTTATGTTGCGGGCCAGCTCCCGAGGGCTGAGTCCCAAATTGGTATGACCGAGAACGCTTTGTTGGTTCGACCTGTTACGGAGGGAGAGGTGCGTGAGGCCATTTGGGCTCTAGGGGAGGATAGGGCTCCGGGCCCAGATGGTTTTCCACCTTTCTTTTTCCGGAGATATTGGGGTATCGTACGGAGTGCAGTGGTGGAAGCGGTCTTGTGTTTCTTTAGGCGGGCTGGGATGCCTGACGATTGGAAGGCCACTTTTGTCACTCTTATACCTAAGCGTCAGAATGCGGTCGAGCCGAGCCACTTTAGGCCGATTAGTCTGTGTACAACTTTATATAAAGTTGTCGCAAGAATTCTCATGGTTCGTATGAAGCCCTTCCTTGCTGACATTATCTGTCCCGAGCAGGGTGCTTTTGTGGGTAGTAGGAATATTTCAGACAATGTCATGGTGGCCCAAGAGATGATGTGGGATCTTCGACGGGCCCCGAAGCGACATTGCCTGATGGCTGTTAAACTGGATATGGAACGTGCTTACGATAGAATCCGGTGGAGCTTTCTTAGGCTAGCCTTGGAGAGTTTGGGGTTCCATGAGACATGGATTAGGTGGGTTATGGGGTGTGTTCGGGGACCGAGGTTTTCTATCTTAGTCAACGGTTCCCCATCTCCTTTCTTCAGATCTACTATGGGGCTTCGGCAGGGATGCCCGCTATCTCCATACTTGTTTATTATTTGCTCTGATGTCTTATCTCGCTCGCTGCGGGATGTATGTGCTGCCGGTGAGCTAGGGGCCTACGTCCCAGCTCCTGGGGCCCAGCCGATATCACATTTACTCTTTGCTGATGACTGCCTCCTCATGACTCGGGCCCGCGTTGTGGATGCTCAGACCATCAGGAGGGTTTTGGCTGCTTATTGCTTTGTATCTGGTCAGAAAGTGAATGTCCAGAAATCCTCCATTTCCTTTAGCCCTGGTACGACACTCGCGGTTCGACGGGGGATCCGGAGGATTCTGGTGATGCCCGAGCAGGATGGTACCTGGACCTATCTGGGTGTTCCGATCTCGGGCAGGAGATTGCGTGTGTCCGAGTGTACTGGACTGGTGCAGCGGGTTCAGGGTAGACTAGAGGGGTGGCGGGCATCATCCCTGTCGATGATGGGCAGAGTCACGCTGATTCGATCAGTTTTGAGCTCTATGCCCGTCTATCTTATGGCAAATACGGTCGTGCCAAAGTCTGTTCTACTGAAGATTGAGCAACTTTTTCGGGGCTTCCTATGGGGCTCACATGGAGGAGGTCGGGGGGTGCACCTGTTGGCGTGGGAAAGCATATGCCTTCCCCTCAGCGAGGGTGGTCTAGGGGTGGTATCTCTCCTCGAGAGACGAGAGCTGCTCCTTGCCCGGCATGCCGCCCGAGTCATTCTGGAGCCGCGGGGGTTCTGGAGTCGGATCATCACTAGCCGCTATGGACGGGCGGGCCCAGAGGGCTGGGCCCGAGGAGGGCGGAGTTGCTCCTTTCTATGGCGCGAGATAGCGCGGTATTTGCCGCTAGTGTCTAGTCACACCCGATGGTTGATCGGCGACGGGTGTAGTATCGATGTTGCCAGGGACCCATGGGTCGACGGTCTTCCTTTGCGGCTTTGGCCGACTACGGTTAGTGTTGAGGCTGGGGAGGGTCTTCGAGTCTGTGATCTCATGACTCCCGGGGTGGCTGGCTGGGATGAGACTCGGTTGGCCAGTTTCTTCGGGCAGTATTTGGCGGAGCGGGTTCGCTCACTCCCTCTACCTCAGAGTGGCGGACCTGATGTTCGTGTGTGGAGCTCCTCGACCAGGTCCCGGGTTAGGATGGGCGACCTTTCCCGTCTCCTTAGGCGAGGTAGTGAGCCTGGCCCGGATTGTGCCTGGATTTGGCGATTGGGGCTCCATCCGAGGGTAGCGTTGTTCCTCTGGAAGGTGGCCTGGGACCGTCTCCCTACGAGTGCTGTTCTTGGCGGTCGGGGTGTGAGGATCCCACTGGTGTGTGGGGCTTGTGGTGCGACCGAGACGGTGGACCACGCCCTATTTCGGTGCACATGGGCTAGGGCTACTTGGCGTCTGGCAGGGGTCCCACATGGGGTATGGCGTTGCAGGGATATGTTCCTACAGGCCATGCGTCAGGGATCGGGGTCCCCAGTGCTTCGTCAGGCGGCTATTCGAGCGAGCTGTCTTGCCTACCAGATTTGGCTGGCCAGGAACGCTCGCCTGTTTGGTGAACGACGCATGTCACTGCGATTCGTGGTCGAGAGTGCTTGCGCTCGGGCGGCTGAGCTGTGTTTTACTAGTCCTGTTGGAGGGACCTTGACAGCTCGGGACATCTGGGGTTCCCACCCTGCCTCGGCAGTATCCCGTACGGTGTTTTTCACCTGGGAACCCCCACCCCCGAGTTTCCTTAAGGTCAACTTTGATGGGTCTGTTCTGGATGGTGGTTTGAGGGGAGGCGCGGGTTTTGTTATTCGGGATCCGTCTGCTAGGGTCGTAGCTGCTGGTGGCAGGCAGTTATTTGATACTTCGGTTCCAGGTGCGGAGCTGAGTGCAGCCTGGGCGGGCGTTCGCTATGCCCGATGCGTCCTACGGGCTAGGTCTATCATCCTGGAGGGCGACTCAGCCACCGTTATTGGTTGGATCCAGGGGGGTCCGAGGGGTGGCGGGTGTGACCATCCCCTGCTCCGGGACATCTGGGCCATGGCGAGGGATGGATGGGCTTTTCAGGCCACGCATATTTTCCGTGAAGGTAACGGTGCTGCGGATTGGGTAGCTGCGTTTGTAGCTTGTCACTCCGGAGACACCTTATGGCTTGGTGATGGGGAGTTGCCCTTGGCACTCCGAGGTATTTTATTTTTCGACTTTATTGGGTCTATCCGCTCTCGCCGGGTATGATCGACCCGCACTAGCAAAAAAAAAAAAAAAAAAAAAAAAAAAAGGGATCAATAGCCCTGCCTTTGCTGATCATTGTACTTTATGCATTGCTGTAGACCTGAATATGTTGCTGCCTCTGAATACTCTCCATTGATCAGAGTGCATCAGGACATACAGGTCGTTAGTCAGAGTTGAAATGGTGAAGATAGTCATTTGAAGCTACTACTTTGCATACGAATGCTACTGGACCAATATTAGGTTGAAGGTAGAACTGCTTTGTGTTTGTGCTGTGGGATTTGATTGAAGGCCTACTGCCAATCTATACTGGAGCAAGATATCCTCAAGCTATTCTTTGAGACAATAGAACAGATCTACAACTTTCCCAAACCAGTTGATAGAGTGAAATGCAGTCTTGGACCAGAACAAAAGGAAGAAGATGAAGGGACGGATTGTGGCCTTCTTTCTCTGTCAATGGCCACTTCAGCGATAGCGATTATGGACTCCATTCTTTGCAAAATTCTTGGCCATGGGAGGAAGAATACCACTTTGCTAAAAGAATTGTAAGGCTTCACCGTTGAATAGAAATAGGACTTGAAGCTCCTTCGACAACAGTGAACACAGAAGCAAACCTTCTTCTCTAGCGATGTTGGCTCTGATACCAACGAAAGAAGAGAACATAGTGGATTGAGTGAACAGGTTGTGAGACTAGGAATCACTCAGGCATGTTTTCCAGAATGTGGATATGGATGGGTTTGGATGGATATGTCCATCTCAACAAATGTAAAAATTCTCCCCGCATTTGGGTTCTGATCAAGCCCACAGGAAATTGCAAGAGACCGAGTTGTGACTTTGGAGACCAAGCCCAGTCAAATTTATAAACTCTTAACCCAAGCCTACCCAATGAGCGGGTTGGGTGGGAGGGTTTGGGTAATGGTACTCTAATATGTCAAGGAAGTAATGTGCAAAAATATGCATTCAGAATAATATGTTTATCAATAAGCAAGGAAACCATGAGTGCTAAGCCAGCTATGCTTTACTTTTTTGCACTTTGGGTCATTGAAACAATCTCCTCCATTTTCATGTTTATTAACCTCCAGCTAATATGACTATAAAAATGATCTGACATATCTTTTCACTTGATTGATGTTGAAAGTTGTTAAAGGAATCAAGTTATCCAGAAATAGCATTATGGGCATATTTGTTTCAGGTTTTGTTATGTAGTCTGATTAGCGAAAAACTAGTAGTCTATTCTTTAGAAATAATGATCTTATGTATAAATATGAACTCACAAAAATGAATAGTGAATGGCAGTCTTTCCACTGTGAGACTACTGGACCATGGGGGACCCAGAACATGTAGATGAATATGGACTTGGTTATAGCCATTTACTTCTTTAAAAGTTGTCTAATCTGCAGTAGACTGAGTTCTGGATTTTTTTTTCCTAATAAGATGTGTTTGAGTTTTATATTATTGTTGAAGATTTATTTATATTCTTTTACTTCATGATGATAGGAGGGGGAACCAAACAAAAAGAAGTAACATTGTATTAGAGTTTTTGCTACCCTCATTAAACAAAGAAATCGACAACCAGAGTATTAGATTGGCAAACAGAAAAAGAGAAGGTATATTTACAGGTCCATTACTTGGATATATGCATTACTGATCCACAAAAACCAGAAAGGTCCATAGAAAGAAGAACCTTCTACTTATCTTGAGATGATTGCCATGCACCGCTGAATAGTTTTTTGGAATGGGATTTTAGTGAAACCTAAAAAGGTTGCAGCTTATATAGCCAGGCTACTGCCATATAATATATGTCTTAAACAATTGCAGCTTATATAGCCAGGCTACTGCCATATAATGTATGTCTTAAACAATCTATGCACCAATAAGTAATCTTAATTTGCTTGTATTGAATTGGCATCTGAAGATTATTTTGGTACTTTGTGCTGTTTTGTCAATAGAACAGTATATTTCAAAATGAATTGTTTAATGATGTAAGAGTATTACTTTTTCGCTAAGCTGGAATAGCTTTAGTTCATTGTCTTTCAACCTTTATGGTTGTGGTTGGTCAAATGTTTTCCACAAAATAATATTGAACTTACATTTGATTGTGAGAGTGTATAATTATTTTATGTTGGCTATCGAGGAGAAAATGTAGTAAATTTTGCTTTTATATTAGAAGATCTTAGCCTTTAGTTTTTTGCAACCAATGCGCATTCCTCTTTCAATATTTTGATCTTCTCTTGGTTAATGTGATGCTGATTCAGAAAAAAAAGGTGCAAATCAAACTCATTATACTTGCGAAAGTGGATAAATTTGTTTAATCAATGGAGTTGCTGCTGCTTTGCTACCTGCTTGACTTGCATAATTCTGTTCATCACTTTCTTTTGATATATTTTCTTGATTGACACTTGCTGCCACTTTGACAGAAACAAGAGGAAACTTATAAAGGCTGATGCAGCTGCCCTCTTCTTGTCATGCATTCTGAAGCAATATGATGCGGGTACATAGGGAACAGACGTTGAATAAATGTATATTATCTTAGGTGAAACCTGCTTTGTTTCCACCAAAGACTAACTTGCTGTTTCCATTGGCAGCAAACCATTTTAATCCTATGTCCCAATGTTCATCTGTTGCTGGACTCTTATGACTAAATCAGGAATTGTTTCATGATTGAATTTGGATGTTCAGAGTTCTATCTTTATATGCTGTCATGAGCTGTGGTGGTGGTCATTCAAACCCTTAACCCAAAGCAGCTCTACCCAGTCATAAACCATTTATCACAAAAATATTACAATACACCTGCACCATCTGGTGGTTGTCACTTATGGAGGATTTTGGTGCTGCGACAATTGGACTTGGATGTTTTGGTGGACAATCTGTTGGAATGGTGGTACCACCTCTAGGGTTGGCTAAGTAACTACTCTTTAAACATAGAAATATTCATAAAGGAGGGTTTTTTTTTTCTTGAGCTCTAGTTACATGTAGAGATGACTGCAACCATAATAAGATGCTAGACAAGTAGTGATCTTAGATCTAAGGTATCGATCGAGTGTAGCATTGGTAAACTTGCAAATACTGCATGTGATTATTTAATATATTGTGGGACAGCTTCTCTCTCTCTTTCTCTCTCTCACTTTCTATTGGTGCCACCATGTAAACCTTGCTTGTGGTCACTCTGTTAGCTCCTTGTTCTCTTTTTAAGTCATCTTGGGCTTTTCTTTTTCATTTAATATGATTATTTAATATGTTGTGGGACAGTTTCTCTCTCTCTCTCTCTTTCTCTCTCTCACTTTCTATTGGTGCCACCATGTAAACCTTGCTTGTGGTCACTCTGTTAGCTCCTTGTTTTCTTTTCAAGTCATCTTGGGCTTTTCTTTTTCATTTATACTCCACCAAGGGTCCTTCATTAGATAGCCAAAAGTGTCGTGAATAGTTAGTCGAGGCTGAATTTTGTTTTGGCAGCGAACATCCTGTGAAAACCTTGTATCACTCACCAAAATACTAAGGAAAAGCTGAGTTATTTCCATTCACCAATATATCTTTGCTTATTCAAAATCTCAAAAATAATTAATTTTATTTTTATATTTTCTAAGTGAGTTATTTTTCATTCCTTTTATGCCTGAACTTATGGACTGTTATTTCCTTGCCCTTATGAAGCGAAGATTACGAAAATAGTTTTGCAGGTGCATAGATTGGAATTAGTATTTCATGGTAGATGTTAGGGTTTACAATGGAAAGCAATCTTGCGAATCTAATTCTTTCCATGATTAGTAAAATTTTTCTTAGCTATAATAATGACAAAGGCAACATTATAAGCAATTCTTTTTCATTTATTTAGCTATGTTCCAATGTCTACTATTGTTAGAGATGGGCATTGGGCCGGGCCGCCCATGGCCCGGCCCGGCCCGGCACGAAGCGGGCCGTGCCAGGCACGGCCCGCTTGCTACAGTAACGGGCCATGCCTAGCACGGCCCATAAAGGGGGCCGGGGTGGGTTACGAATTTCTGGCCCGCGGGCCGAGCCCGGCCCGGCCCATAAGGGCCTGGGCTGGCACGATTCGTGGGCCAAGCACGGCACGGCCTGCGAGCCAGCCCGGCACGGTCCATAAGGGCCTGGGCTGGCACGATTCGTGGGCCAAGCACGGCACGACCCGCGAACCAGCTCGGAACGGTCCATAAGGGCCTGAACCGGGCCTGGGCCGAGCCAGGCACGACTCGTCCCCCTTAAAATAAATGAAAATAATTTTTTTTTAAATAAATTAATAAATATTGGGAACTAAGGATTTATTAATATAAAGCCACCTTAATGGTGGGGGGTTTGGCATAGACCTCTACCAGTTTGTTAATTTAAATCAAAATGGTACATGAAGAGAGGTTTGGACCTTGGTCTGGCCTCCAGAATACAATAAGAAAGGAAAAAAAATAGAGATGACTCACTTTAACAATTAAAAAAATAAAAATGTACAATTATAAAAAATTAAGAAATAAAAATAAATGATCAAAATCTTACTAATCATCAGTATTCACTATTCAGTAGTGTTTGTATCATCATCATCAGAGGATGTTGTATCATCATCATCAGAGGATGTTGTATCATGTCCACCTTTATTTTGAAGTCTCGCCTCATCATCCAACCAATCTTTGAAGCAGAGAAGCATCTCAACTGTTTCGCCAGTCATCCTACTTCTTTTTTTGTCAAGAACACGCCGACCTGCACTAAAAGCGGATTTCGATACTACTGTGGACATCGGCACAGCTAAAATATCGCGTGCAATTGCAGACATAACAGGATATTGATTTTTAACACTCTTCCACCAAGATAATACATCTAGACTCTCTATTTGATTTTCATCATATGCAGACTGAAGATCATTTCGTAAATAAAATTCTAGTTCACTACTTAAAGATGAAGAAGATGAAGATGAACTTGAAGCATGTGTGTGTTTTCTCTGTGCAATGAATGAAAAAATAGATGACGAACGAGAACTACTAGAAGAAGAAATAGAGCTTTGTACGGAAAATCTAGATCCACGAATTTTTTCATCATATATAGCATAAATATCATAAAGAAGTTGTTTTACCTCAATTTTAGCAGGTTCAGGATCTTGAATCATATTTTCACAATATGCATCAAGTAAAATTAGTACGCCATTCAATTTAACTCTTGGATCAAATACAGCAGCTAAGTTATGCATAGGACAGATCTTGTCCCAATACTCATTCCGTTTAGATTACATTTGTTCAATAATAGGCATTAAAACATCATCATATATATGTTCTGCAAATTTTTGACTAATCATATATGCTTGTTATAAAAATGAACATGAAGTTTGATAATAAATACCAGAAAGAACATTAGTAGCATTATAAAAATTAAGCAAAAAATCTTCCAAAATTTTTTCTTTATTCCAATCAATTTCAGTCAATGTAAAGCCTAATCCACGATCATTAATATATGCACTTAATAAGTTTTTATATGGGTATGCATCATGTATCATGCTATATGTTGAGTTCCAACGAGTAATTACATCAAGTTTAAATTTTTTAAAACGTTTACCATGATTTATACATAGTTTCTTAAATTCTTGAAGTCTTGATCTTGAAGCATGAATAAAAGAAACTGCATTTCTAATTTTTGAAATGACATCTTGAATCATGCCCATGCCAGCTTGAACAGAAAGATTTAAGATATGACATGCACATCTAATATGCAATAAATTTCCATTTAACATGGGATGCAATGAGTCCTGTAATTATTATTAGATGCATTATCAAAAGTAATAGACATAATTTTATCATTAATATTATATGAACATGCAGTTTGATAAATGACATTTGAAATTTGTTGCCCAGAATGTGGAAAATCAAAAGCACGAAAAGCAAGAATACGTTTATTTAATTGCCAATCATTATCAATATAATGAGCAGTAATAGCAATAAAACAATTACTACCTACAGATGCTGACCAAATATCAGAAGTTAATGAAACTTTTACATTTAAAGTAGAGAGTGTTTCAATTAAACTTTATCTTATTGCTAAAAAGTTAGTCATAGCTACTCTTCTAAATGTACGCCTACTAGTTCTTTTGCAAGCAGGTTGTAGGTTTAATTGAACATATTCTTCAAAATTAAAAGATTCACATAAACTAAAAGGTAATTCATTCTTAACTATTCATTTTACAAGTGCTTTTCTTTGATTTTCATGATTATATGCAAAATTACCTAAAAGTGATCCCCCTTGTATATTAAGGATACTTTGAAGACGAGAATCATGCATCTTATGACTCTCTTGATGTCTTTTTAAATGGCATGTTCCCCCACTACTACTACAACTATAAAGTTTGGCACATTTTTTACATTTTGCTTTCCAGACTCCATCAATCATAATTCTATCAAATTCATTCCATACAGCACTAGTCTTCTTACGAGAAGAAGTTTGATCTTCACTCGGTTCACTAGTTCTAGAGGAACTAGGAACATGGGGTTGGGGATTAGTTTCTTCTCCCTCAGAAACAGGAGGAATGCCAAAATGACTTTCCTCAAAAGATGACATATCTAAATTGATGAATGCAAAAAATAAAAACTAACCACAAGGAGGAATTGAGTAGAGGACCAGAGGTAGAGCCGAGATTTGTGAGCTTCCTCTTGTGCTCTCAACAAGAACCTCCTTCTCTTCTCAACAAGAACCTCCTCTTGTGTAGCACTTGAACACTTGCTAAATGCAAACTAAAAATTAAATTGCTAGAAGAGCACTTGCTAAATATTGTTAGAAGAGAGAAATAGTAGTAGTAGAGAATGAGAGAAGAGTTGGTTTGGTGTGGTGAGAATGAGGGAGGAAAGGGGTATTTATAGGACTCCAAATATTTTTCCCCAAAATACCCCTCAAATTAGCCGTTTTATAATTGTTGGGAGGGGTATTTTGGGTAAAAACCAAAAAATAGCTGTTATGGAACCCTTTTTTTTTTGCCAGACGGGCCGTGCCTGGCACGGCCCGTAACGGCTATTTTTTGGTAGCCAGACGGGCCGTGCCAGGCACGGCCCATAACGGCTATTTTTTTTTGCCATACGGGCCATGCCAGGCACGGCCCGTCTCGTGCCAGGGGCCGGCATGGCCCGCCAACCCACGGGCCTAGGGCCGGGCCGGGCTTAGCTTTAGGCTAAGCGGGCCGTGCCTGGCACGGCCCGTTTAGTAACAGGCCGGGCCAGGCACGACCCGTTTATTCTGTGGCCCGGTGGGCCTAGGCCGGGCCGGCCCGGCACGGCCCGATGCCCGGCCCGGCCCGATGCCCATGTCTAACTATTGTGATTAGGAATAACACTGTTATTTTTGATCGAATGCTAAGTTGGATATGTGGTAAAGTAGAACAAATACAACACGAGTATATTACAGGAACGGATGGAGTCATGTAAATTAAAGATAGTAAGTGTATTACAGGCATATGTAACGGCGATACGAGGGCATTTTAGTTTGTGTTGAAAGATACGGGAGAAGAAAGGGAAGACTAAAATAATATGGATGAAAGTTGTGAGAAATAATAAAGAACAATTTGAAATAATATCAAAGATGGTTTTAAATAATAATTCTTGGCAAAGGGGGATCGATAAAGCTGATCCCAAATAATGGGGTAAGGTTTGATAGTTATGCTTAGTCTTTTTTGGAGTCATGGTCATGAGGGGAAACAAATCATAGCAATTGGAATATTGTCATTAGATCCAAAGTGGCTTGGTATTCTCAATTCCATGTTGTGTCAGCATTCTCTCTGCGTGTGTGGGTACAATCAGGGGATAACCGAGGAAGAAAAGAGAAGAAAAGCAAACAAGGGGGAAATCCCCTTACAATCTAGAGAAGGAACATCCAGTGGCATCAGCTTGAATTAGAGGAAGGACCCGGGATCAAAATATTTTGATAATATCCATGTTTTCGAACTCTTTGGGATCAAAATTTAAGCAAAAGAAATTGAATCGAAGTATTTTAAGGCAGGTGGATTTGAGATGCTAAGAAGAAATGTTTCCGAGATATAGCAAAAAATATATGCTCTTATGATTAAATTACATTACGATCTAGCTTGGAACATCGGCAAGTAGATTTGTCCCCTAACACATGGAATTTTAACTTCCCTATGAAAGGTACATGAACCAAAATGATGGCTCATGAAATCTAGATTTACTTCAATAATTTTTCTAATCGAGATTGTTTAAAAGATTTTTTTTTTTTTTTTTTTTTTTTTGATATTGGTCTTCTAATTTGAACTAGACAAGATATTTATGCATGGGCATGGTTGACAAATGGGAGGCTGTCTAGTAAATTATTTGGCAACAAGGAAACTCATAAACAACAGAAGCAATTGTCATTAGGGAAAAAGGCAAAAAAATACAGAGCAATCTGAGGATATACAAGCTAGCCCTCTGACGTAGAATATTTAAATTAACCGTTTTCAATGAGATTTTTTCTCTCTCTCCTACTTTTCCCTTAGCTAGGGTTAGTGCAATCTATAAATTGTGGAACAATAGCCTATGGCTGGCGGCCACTTATGATTAAAAATTTCAGAGTTTCTCTTCCGCTTTCATTATGTAGTAGTTCCTTCATTAGGGCTATTCGTGAACTAAGGCCTTCCTTTGCAAACCATTGCATCAGGTGGTATCAGAACTTGGTTTCGCCTGATCTCATGCCCAGTCATGACAAAGCTGGAGGCCGCCATGCCGCTGACGGCGATGCAGGCCATCTGGGATGCTATGCGAGCTCAGGATTGCGTAGGAATGCAGATGTTGCTAAATATTTCTGAAGCATAGGGAACATGGCACTAAAGGTAGAGATGATGCTACAAGAGAGGGCCAGTAGTAGCACGGTTTAGCCTTCATGCAGGAATTCATTAGACTCCATTCGACTTGTAATGGAGAGAGGAAAGGCTCCACAGGTTTCTACTCAGACCCGTCAGGAGAACAAGGCTATGGAAAAGCAACCGCAGATAGCTAAAGACAACACTGCAAATCCCCATGCGAGGCCTATGCAGCAATTGAGCCGTGTCATCGATCCAGTGATTGCCCATGCAGGAAGGCAGTCAACATAGTTGATTGCGATGAGGAGTTTGAAGTGAATGAGGAGGAGCCTCTTGAAGGAGGTGAGCCTTCTCTATGCACCACCTGATGGCGAAAAATAGTGTTATGAAAATGAAGAGCAAGCCTACATTGTGGAAAGTAAATGCTGTCACCAAAGCTGGAAGAAGAGTAGTCACAGTGGCATAGGCTCTTCCGAGCCTGGTGCACAATTAACAATCATCTTTTTGATCTTATAATTGATAGTGGTAGCTATTATAAGAATGCTATTGATAGAGATACTGTTCGAGTTTTGCTGCTACCTGCTGAACAGCATCTTAATCCATGCATACTCTATTGGGTGGATAAAAGCTATGGGTGAAATTAGGGTGTCTGAGAGATGTAAAGTTCCTTTCTCTATAGGTAGGTACAAGGATGCGGCTTATTGTGATATTGTAGACATGGATGCTTGTAGTTTGATTTTTGGCAGGTAAGCTGTGGTTGCTAAGCATTTGGGTAGAGAGTCTTGTGTACAAGTTTGTAAAGAACGGCTTATTCAAAGGAAATTTCCATCCTAAAACTTCTAAAGTGGAGGGGAGGGCTTTCCTTACTTTGACCTATTCCAAGCATGAGTTAGAGGCTTAACTTCAAAGAGTCAATGGAAGCCTCCGCATTGGTTGTGAAAGCACTAAGGATTTGTTTACGGAAAGAATTTTTTTTTACTGAAATATTTTTTCTTGAAAAACTGATTCTGAGAATATGATGCTTGGAAAAATAAATTTGGCATATTTGGTTGACCATAAAAAAGTGGTACATTCTAAAATGGCTTATGTTTGGCTGAACATCTACTTCTTAAGAAAGTTGTTTAAAATATTAATTATACCTTTTAATAAAGAAAAAGATCTTATCTATGGATTTTGATGAATTAAGAGTAGTTTTGAAAAAAAAAGATCCCAATTTCCAACAGGTGAAAAAGTAGCTTTCTCATATCTCTCATGGGTTTTCTTTTTCTTGAAGCATGGACTTATTCTCTCATGCTACTTTTTTATCTCTTTCTTTTGAAAACTCCAACCAAACAAGAGGTCTTTCTTCGTTTTTCTATTGACCATACTTTCTTCCTACTTTTCCTGCGAACCGAACGAGTCCTAATAATAGTTAGCAGTGAGGAGAAGTCAACGGTGGTAGTTCTAGATGCAGTCAAGCCACTATTGAAAGAATTTGTAGACATTACGCAAGAAGAGTTGTCAGACATTTTAGTCCCTATATGAGATATCTAGCATTAGATACATTAGGTGCCAAGAGAAAGTTAGTCTAATTTACCTCGCTATAGGTTAAGTCCAAAGGAGAATGAGATTTCGAGGGAAAAGGTAATTGTAGAATGAGATTTCTACATAATGCTCTATTCTTATTTTTGTTGTTCCCCAAAGCCCTATCTAACTTAGGCATTGGAAGGCCCCGATCAGATTAGCTCTGACAGCCTCCCATTGTTCTTTTCCTTTCCCTATGTGTAGGTTGATTGATAGTATTCAAGCCTTCCAGATCATCAAACTGG
The DNA here is from genome assembly GCF_009389715.1 of Phoenix dactylifera. NCBI lineage: Eukaryota > Viridiplantae > Streptophyta > Magnoliopsida > Arecales > Arecaceae > Phoenix > Phoenix dactylifera. The sequence continues at coordinate 466,392 of NW_024067760.1, forward strand.
GTTTTGGTGGTAACAATACCTATAGAAGCTGATCAAGTATTAGATATATCAGCTAAAATGAGAAAAATGTCTTGTTGGTGATTTTGTATGACAAGGTAGTGGTGGCACAATATTTCTCGAGATCATATAAACCTATTGTACTAAAATATTGGCTATCTATCTTGGAAGATAATAAAGTTGCCTGCAAAGCTTTTATCATCATCATCATCATCATCATTTTATAGGAGTGTAGGCACGACCATTGTGCATTCATTTAGGTGGCATTTAGTGACTCAAATAGGATCATCATGATGATTTTTAGATCATCGCTGATCCTTATCCTATGGTAATCTAATTCTTAGTGATCTAAGATCACTGTGTTTGATATGCTATGTTCCAGTAATTAAAGATTCTTAGCTATCCATGAATAACCTGTTTAGTATTCCATAGAAATCCAAAATACTAACCATATAATACCAAAAATACCTTAATATATTCTATAAAAATATATTTATTAGTCTTATAAATTATCAATCCTATAAAGATATATTAATTATTATTATGGAATTAATAGTTGTTTATGCTTATAATATATTATTTTTAATACTAATATTTATTTTGATTAGGAAAATAAGGCAAATGAAACAAATGTATTAGATAATTTCGTTATATAAATATAAAGTACACTAATATATTTCTGCTATAATTTAAAATTATCATTGAATAATAATATAATAATAATATATTATAATATATATATCCTAAAAATAATATATAATATTAATATAATTATAATATATTAATGGAATATTGATATACTAATTCTTTTCGCTAGCTCAAGTGGTATTTTTTTCTCAAATTTCAACCCAAGATTACTATGTTGGGATGATCTTGGATTTCCAACCTCAAGGATGAGTATCTTGTCACTAAGTTAGATGGTGATTTGAGGAGTGAGGATGATTTGGGATCACTGCTACTAGGATCATTATGGTGCAACTAAATACGGTAATCTCATTATCTCCACCTATATCATTCTTGATCTTGCGATGATTATCCCGTACCAAACATCCCCTTTAAGAGGTCGGGGATCATGGTCTAGCTTGGTATAAAGGGGGACATTTCTAACAGAACACAAAACTAACAAAAGTTAAAAACAAAACTGATTTTTTTCCTTGCAAATTTACCGCGGTGTGAAAAAGCTTAAGTTTCATTTATTTTACACCAATTATTCTCGCGGGTTAATAGAAAAAATTGTAGAACCGTTGACGGAATGGGAAGCCCGATTATTTCGGTTTTCGGTTTTTTGCTAAACCGATGCCGACGGGCTCTCTCCCCTTCCCTTAATAATAGAAGGAGAAGAAGCTTGGAAGGCGCCCTCTTTCTCTGATCCAATTTTCCGGCAAACCCACCAGAAAACAGACACGAGAGAAAGGAGGAAGAGAAGAAGAAGAAGAAGAAGAAGAAGAGAATGGCAAGCACTGAAGAAACGGTAGGAGATGTTGACGCTTTCCCCGCTGTGAACGCCTCCAGAGAACTGAACCTTGGCGTGCCCGAGCAGTTCCCCGTCGACCCTGTCTCCTCCGATGTTGCGACTGCCAAGGAGCTCAAGGTATTGGCTGACACCTTTGAAATTATTTTTTTCTTTTCTTTCAAATCCAAGACTACGTACAAAGAAGATGAAGACAAATAAAGGAGGAGATTTGCTCAACAATAAACTCCAATGATCTTAAATTATGCACTTCTTGCATGTGCTTCTGTTTATGATAATTTTGTTCCTACTACGTACGTCGGTATTGTAAGGTCCTCTCTCTCTCTCTCTCTCAATGTCTACTCTTTTGTAAGCGTATTATAAGGTCCGTTTGATAATAATTCTAGTTTCAGTGGAAAGGAACTGAATGAATAAATAGAAAATATTGTGTTATTATGAGCTTTCTGAACAAGACATTGGTCTGCAAACGGTAGGAGGAGACGGAGGGGAGGGCGAGAGCAAAGGCCCAGGCTGATGCGGCGGGAAAGTGCGATTTGGGCAGCACTCTGATGTCCGTTCTCATGGTCTCTGGCGTGGTCGTCGTTGCAGTTGGGGTGGCGTTCTTTGTCACAAAGAAGTTGAAAGAAGCATAATTCAGACAGCTCTCCTTTTCTTGGTGTCAACTTCAAGTTCTTCCCGTTATTACATTTTTTTTTTCTCGCTCTCCTTTGGCGGCCAGAAGATCAGCGAGACGGCATTATTAATGTCACGATCTTTTTTTTTTCCTTTTCTGAAAATGAAAAATTTCTGAGATCAGCTGTTTTGTAATACATATTCAAGTCTAACAAAGACTGTTCATTATAGTTGTTTAGATGGTGGATGTTATGAAATCTACCATATGTCTATTTGGATTTATCCATTTTCTTTTATTTATAATACTTGAATTACCCTACCTCTTGTATTTTTAAGGGCTTGTTTGGCAAGTATCTGCTAGCCAGTAGGATCATCCTGGAAGAAAGCTCGAGGGTTGGAGAGAAGGAAGAAGCAGCAGTAAGCCAGTAATAGGAGAGGCCCGTGAGTCGAGTCACGACCTCTGAAAAAAAAATAACCTAGTGCATGAGGCTTCTACCGTTGCAAAGTTTGTGGAAGGTCAGATATATACATCTTTATTTCCACATAGAGAGCATATTTCATTATTTTGAATCCATAATACCCATATCACAATAGAGCAATCTTATTGTTGCACTAAAGATCTGGCCTCTCGAGACACTTGATCCCCATGGGATGAATAAAAGCACCATGGGATGAAAAAAAAGCACCTCAAAAGAATTTTTTTTTAATCCCATGGTTTTAAATATTTTTAAAATTTAGTAGTAATTTAGATAAATTCCCTGCATCCAAAAATAAAATTTTGGGGCTTTAGAAGCTACATACATTGTAACTAGTATTTAAAGTATCCTTTACTAATTATCTTTATCTCGAAGTTCATCCAAAATTTGAAATGTACCTGGTTGCTTCATCCAGCATCAGTGCCAATTAAACCATACCACAATTTAGCGGCAAGCTAACATGAATTTCGTTTACCGAATGATTAAAAGAGTTAAGATAGTTCCCTCCCAGATAAAAGCTACATAATTGGAGAAGGCTCTAAAAACATTGTCGATCACATGTACACCATTATTTAATGCATGCATGGCTCCAGAGTACGTAGTTTCCTGAGAATCAATGTATTGCAGAAGGTTATTCCATTGTGTGCCTCTCACATGAGAGAGAAGCCACCAAGCAAGTGGAGCCCGTCATAGCAATTAATCCTCAGTATGTTATGCTCCCGTAAATATAAACAAGCCTCCAACGAAGTCCCTGGGGTGGAAACAGATGCAAATATTACAAGAATGTTACATTATATTATGTGTTTATAGGAATAAATAATAATTTTATACATGAAAAATTATGAACCTACAAAATAATTTTTATCAATTTATTTGTTTGGTTTTGCGCATCTTTTTAAATTCAAGCATCTTGTTTGTGGACTTGTTCATTGGCACTCAAGCTTGATATTGTGATTTAAAAATATTGTGATTTCTATATGTCTGATTTCGATGTAAATATGTGTTTGTGCGAAGTTTAAAGTTAAGAGTTATCTATGACTATTGTCCTGGTCATTAGGAATGCTGTTGTTGGCTTTAGTACGAATGCGATATATACATCAAAATATGGAGAGCTTTTGTGCCTTATTTGGTGGGGTTCATTCAATCTTGTGACACAAATCAGGGTATGCTTTATGCCCATATGAGTCTGCGGACCCCAACTAATAACAAGTCAATTTTGCATTTAGATTGAATATATTCTGATCTAACTCCATGCTTGTTATACGAACTCTTAGATACTTATTCTTCCCAAGCTAAAGTAAACTCCAACACTTTGTTAATTACTATTGATGATCTTCTTAGAAAAAAAATATATGTTTTAGTAACAAATTCCTATCTTCACTCTTGATTCTATATATTGGTGTGTTATGAATGTTTATTTACTGTGTTGCTGAGTTTCATGAGTTGCTTATTGTTATAGAATGATATCAGAGATAGGGTTTCTAGTAGCTCCTTTAGATGGATAGATGATCAGTTTTTTGGAAGCTTAGTTGGAAAGAGGTTAGGTTCCTTATTTAGTTTTTCAAAGATTTCTTTCTAGAAATTGTTTAGTCTCTTCAATGTTCAGGATTGAGATTTCTCATGTAGTAATGATTGATTGCTTATATATCAAGGACTTAGCAACTTTAAATATCTTCTCATTTAACTAGTGCTGGGGAATTTGATAGTTTTATAAATATAATATTTATTTAAGTATTTTTGAACTAATGTTGGTTTATAGTTAAGTACTTGATATCTAACTGTGATATCACATTTTGGAATACTACTTTTTTGATTTAGGGTTGCGATAATAGGGGTTTGAGATATGTCGATATATAAATTCTTAGAAGAGTAGGACCAAGGAGTTTTGTAAGCAATCTTCTAATAGACGTCCCTTGGGGGGCTTGCCATCAGTTGGATGGAGGCGCTAGCTTTCTTCTAATAGTGGAAAAATAAGAAAACCTAATTTAAAAGGATTGATAAAGGTATGGAAGGAAACCAGAGAAAGGATAGGAGCTAAGGATACTGCTTAAGAAGGGGGCTACTCCCATAGTAGCGCTGATAGGTCGGGCCTCTATTCGCTACCTTAAAGATATGGGACAAATAGTAAACTACTACATAGATGTTCAAAGCTTGCCCCTCCAGGGATCTGAGAGAGAAAATGTGAATATTCTGGATTCGAGTGCTTCCACAACTTGGGCTATCTAATTAATATGCCTTTGGGGTCTCTCTAGGTATAAATAGTTGAGATTTATCTTTATTCTAAAAACAACCATATTAAGGGCATATCGGGGCATATTTGAGAAAAAATAAAGTGAAACAAAATGAAAATAAGCTACATTATTAGCAAGAGAAGTACATGCAAATAAAATCTGGCATTTATTAGGAAGGAGCATTAATTCAAATGAGATTACATGAGATTTAAAAAAATTATAAAGATTTGAAAGAAAAGAGATAGCAAATCTTTGATTCAATTGGAGGTTGGCTCTCCCTAAATGGGACCCTTGGGGCCTTCTCTTTGTTGAGATCCCATGGAGGCTCATTGCTTGCTTTCTTCTTCAAGAGGCTAGGGTTTATGGGTATTGATAGGTAGATTTCAGCTAGGAGAAGATTGTGAAGGGGTACATTTAGTCTATGAAAGCTCCATCAGAGGTAGATCTAGGATTAAAGCTTATTGATAGAGATCATAGCAACAAGGATTTGGCCAGGTGACAAGCTAAAGAAAGAGAAAAAGAGAAGAGAAAGGTTTTCTAAGCTAAAGAAGAGAATTATCAAAAAGGATCGAATTTTTCTTTGATGGGGTGTTTATATAGAGGAGAAGGCCACAATTTGACGGTTGAGATAAGGCCTTCTAGAATTTTTTCAAGATTGGATGGCTTAGGAGGCCCAAATATCAAAAGATGATAGACTATATGGATCGCACATGGATTATGGCCGATGGAGGAGTAAAATTGATTTTGAAAAGTACAAACCAACCCAAGGGTCATTATTCTTGGTTGATGATATGGCTTGGTTGGTTTACTGAATCAATTTTAAGTATCACAAAAGTGGGTGTGAATTTGGTTGTCAAAAATCTTATCAAGTAGGCTATTTTGGGTCATTAAAATTTTGTAGGCTTAAAGTAGTATGTCGAAGAACATGTGACCAAAACGTTCACTTATTTAGTGGTCATCTAACCAAAAACTAAATTTGGTCAAACAAGCTAATCAATGACATTATTTTAGGCCCAAATTAGTGATTTTAACACACGAACACATAGAACTCAAGCTCAAATTGAGAGAATTGGCTCTAAAAGGTCCAATGATAGTAGGGGTATATCTTGTAAGTTTTATCATAGCCTTACTAAGGTTCAACTAGGTTTGACATGGATTTTTTATGGTATTCTTGGGTATTTTTGATACTAGCTAGGAGCATATAGGTTAGGTTGTTAGTGTTAGCTTAGTCTTGAATTGATTATTTAAGAAGGAAGAAGCTACCAAAATGGAAACTTGGAAATGTCTGTACTTCTAAGATCTTGAACTTAGAAAAAAAAAGATACAAAAAATTACTAGAGATTACACCTAAGCTATTTATGTAAGAAATTTCATATCTGCACTAGGAAACACTAAATTTATGCAAATTTAAGCGAATTTCATTTAGAAACTAAAGATACACCATAGATTTGTGCACTTACATCAAAATTCCACAAAATTGGAAAGAAAGATAAAGATAAAAAGGGAAAGAAGAAGGTATCAGGGCATCCTGGCTTGAATTAGGTCTCTCTTCTTGAGAGAAGACCCCGTAGGGGCCCTCTTTTACTCTTCTTGGTGCTTATTTGGTCCTTAGCATCATTGATCTCACGTTTGATGCCTTTATAGAAAAGAAACTCGATATGGATATCTATGCTAATAAGAAGAGGATTAAAGAAGAGATGACATCATTGATAGGAGCTCTCCTTCTTTTCTCCTCTCTCCTTAACTTTAGATTTAAACCTAAGAGAGAGAACCCCCATTTTGGCTTTAGGTCGAGGGAGGTGCATATTTATAGATTTTTTAGATTTGAATTAATGGTTTAGATTCCAAAGAATTCCTAGGATCCTAAGGATTTGATTGGTTCATGTGTCATTACGTAATAGACCAAGGGGTGGCGCCATGCATCATGCCCATGAAGGGCTTCGATCAAAGGAGAGAAAATACAAAGTCCTCCTATGGTTGAAGTATTGAGACGCAGAAGCTAGCGCAGTGAGTCAGTGCATTTAAGTAACCAAAAATTAGTATTCTAGCTAAGTAGCCGATTTTATAGGTTAGTTTAAATAGATTATGGACTCCAATTCTAATAAAATTTTAAAGGATGGAAATAGGTATGTCAAACAAGGGGTTGACCAAATTTGACCATATTTAACTAGGACTCAAAATTGGTCAAAACAAGTGCAAAGTATAACAAAAAAATGCATAAAGAAAGCTAAAAACTGATCTCATAAACTAATTGAGAAAAAGTGGTGACACATAATTGGACTCTAATGGACTTAATAGGCCTAGGAATTAAAAGGGGTAAGGAAGATAATTGTAGAAGCTTGGCGATACATAGGTTGCTTCTCCTTTCTATCTAGAGAGAGAGAGAGAGATAAGAGAAGAGTGACAAGTCTTATGGCTAGGCGTAAATATGCAGGTGTGCCACGACATTGGATTAGCTAGACGAGGTAAGATAAGGTATAGTTGGGGCTATGATCAAAATACTACTACCACCCCTATTGCTGGTAAATTAGAGTCCTACTGGTAAACTAAAAGCAGAAAATCTAAAAATATAGAGAAATGCATGGATAAATTAAACATACACTGGTTTCATTGATCGACACTCAGTTTTCTATACTAGAAGAAGTGCTAAATGGTTGGGTAACTCTCCACTTTCAGTATAAACAGCCCATGTCTTACCTTCACTCTTGACATTTCTAGTAATAGACGCCAATTGTCCTCTACCATCTACTTTTGTTATAATGGCCAGTTCTTGTGTTGTCTGTCTGATTGATATCCTCACTCAATCGATGTCAAATCTTGCAACTAGTCTTCATTCGGCCTACCCTCATAATGATTCACCTTTGTCATCTCTTATTGTTCAGCCTGTAGCATGATTCTCATTTAGAGGTATCTTCAAACTGATTCAGTCAACTCTTCCTACACAACATTTGTTTGCTTCTACCTTTTAATTATCTTTCGTTTTCACCAGCACTTTGGGTGATTGCACAAACTATAAGTCCTGGCTCCAAACTTAAAATCCCTTTACAAATTCTATTATAGAGCCGCCATATGTATGGTGAATCCTAGGTGATAGGATGTGGGGTAAACGATGGCACTTTATGCCTATCAATCGTCAATTAAGAAGGTTATGGGACACACTGAACATCACATCCATTACAGTAAGTACGAGGCTTAAGGGTTTGAAAGATTTATGCTCTTTACGGTACTCATGCTTCTAGAGATATTCTTTAATCGCCAACCAATATATCTTCTCGACCTTCAAGGATTGTCTATGTGTTGTAACATGATGATTCCCTCTCTAATTAAATCACTTCCTGAGGTATCATGATTGATTGGAATCCTTTTAGAATATGATTTTGTACGATGCAGGGGTTTTTAAAGGACCTAGAAGGATTGTCTTCCACTATCGATTCTAGTTGCTTTTGCTCTCTCAGACCTCTTCATTTTTTTTCAAGCTCCTATGCCCATGTTCTTGCTTTGCAACAAATTGAGCCAAGATCTTGATTTCCTCCATGCTTTTACCCATGAGAAGCAGGAGCAACTCGAGCACTCTAGGGTTCTGCAGCCTGTAGACCATCAGGTGCTTATTCAAAAATCATCAGCTATAGCCCACCCGATGGGACCTTTGGAACCAGTGGTTTGACCATGTTTTCTAGCAGAAACCATCTATTTAAAAAAAGAACAATCTTTCAGATATTTTGGCTTTTTCATATTTTTCTCCTGCAACCAACAAACCTTTACTTCTTGTAGTCTTATATTGTTGGTCTCCTTTAATTAATACTTTTCATCTAAATCACGGCTTGACCAACCTGAGCCTGTTTGACTTGGATAATCTTTTTAAGCTTAGATCAAACTGGCAAACTTTTCAATACCAGTTTGTCAAATCGCACCCATATTGACATCCCTAAAAATGATTTCGGCCTACCTCTAAATAAATCAGCTAGCTATAATTTCTATTTGAAACCTTTCACCATCATACCGGATCAATCTCATATCAAAAATATATTGCCATCCTTCTGGTTTGGGTCAGTAAATTCTTGCTATATTCTCGATTAGTCTAGGTGGTCAAAGCATACCTCAGGTTGGCTGCAGTCCTAGCTGAAGACTGTCCAATAGCTTTGTCTTTGTTAACCTATCTTGATCAGAACATTAGAGAGATCACCCTTGGCAATTGAGGATGTTGAGGTTCTCTTTGAATACTTTAGATTTGACTATATATCTATTTTTCAGAGATTTGTCATCTATAACTGATGAGCCCGACACCATTTTTATCGATTATTATTATGCTCATCTGAAGGGTCCATCCCTCTCTTTCAGAGAATATTTAAGGTTTTTTTATGAAGGCCCCTTTTGTAGAGGCATAATTCTTCAGTTTTTTTTCTTCATTCTCTAAAACCTGCCTGGCTAGTATTCCCATAGGCTAATATATCCCTAGCAAAAACTGAAGCTGTGGACTTCTCTGGAGGGACTTCCTAGTTCTTGGAGATCTTCACAAAAGCTCAATATAAATTGACTAGTAAATAATAAGTGCATGGTTGAGTATTATGCTCTTAATTTCCTTGCTTGTTAGTTTGGTTTGTTCAAGGTATCCCTTGTTTGCCCTCTATTTTCTAAATACTTCACTTTCTAATTGGTTAGTTATTTTCGAGCCACATTAGATTACTTTAGTGAACTTCTTTTATGAGCAATTATGCTTGGACTACAATTTTGCCCCTCTTGACCTTTGGCTCACCATGACCAGAGAGTTCATAAGTTAGTGGAATGCTCATATTGCTAGCATTCCTTGTGAGAGCACCACCACCATCTTTGATCATATCAATGTTGGCTTATCTCTCGGCTCCACAATTGATGTTTCTTCTGGTTCTCAGTTGGCCGACAATAAATATCTACCATCTTTGAGCAAGACTTTGGTCCTAGTCAAGGGCAAAGGTATCTATATTCTTCAGGCTGAAAGAAGATGACTCATTTAAATTCATAGTTGTAATTATATCGCTTTAAATTTGCAGCTCCACTGATAGCTCCTCCAGTTTGGCTAGTATTGACAAAGGCTAAAGTTTCCATCCTAAAAGGGATAAAGGTAGTGGTTTACAAGCCCAAGCCTGCTCCCATTCCTCCACTTCGACAAAATGGTAGAGTGAGATGTCCTGCAAAAACAAGCAGGGCTACATCTTCCAAGTCCACCATAGTATTGGACATTAGTGAGGACTCGGAAGATGATTCACTTAATGATGTAGTAGATGTTGTATCCGTGCCACAGGCCGAGGGCCTCGAAGATCTGACCAAGTTAGCTTTCTCTTCTCTCTCTCCCTACTTTGATAGTCCTCAAGAGCCTCAAGCACCAAGGAATCCTTCAGTCCCTGCTTCTGATACAATGGCTGAGATTCTCTGTACCTAAGAGTCTGATCCCTTGTTCACTCCAACTATGTCTTTAAAAGCACCACTCTCTAGCTCCTCGACTACTAGCCATGAGGTATTATTTATCTACTTATGATATCTTTCTATTTACTAACTTGAACCCTTTTGCAGGGTCTTCTCAACCTTTCCATCTTCTATTCTTTAGCTAGTACTAGAGCTAGATTGTTAGCCCAATCAACTTATGGTTGTATCAGCTATTCATCCACTCTTGATACTGCTACGGAGGAAAGGGTGACAAAGAACTCATCACAGTACATTCTCACCATCCCATTTGATGAGCTTGTCTCCTTAAAGGATGTGGCTGAGTTTTTGGATGAATATTAGCTCTATAGCACTCGTCATACCTTTCAATGAACCAAATTGCCGATTCCATGTTTACTAACCAACATCTCTCACGTCTATCGTCCGTCGACAGACCTAGCTAAGGAGGTAGACACATTGACATCCCATTCAAATAAGCTGGAGATCAAAATTATTTCCTTAGAACAAGAGATTAAATCCACTCTAGATGCATATACATTGGTTCAGGACAAGCTTCATGCAAGAAAGGACCTAGTTGCATCCCTAGAAGTGCAGCTGATCGAGGTTCGTTAGGAAGTACCACTTTTAGAGGATGAACAAGCGCCTCTGAAGCATGACAACAAGAATATTATTTTGTACTTTATTTTATTCCCGCTTTCTGACCAAACTTTAACTCAATCTTTCAGCGGATCTTTTCATAGCATTGCCGTCCATATTATACTTAGTTGGCATAAGGATCCTTAACCATTTGAATGATTGAGCTCCATAGCATACCAAGTCTCCAAAAATTGTTGCATTGATAATTCCCTACGGCATATGGCTTCAATGTGCACACTATCGAAGTACGACACGATAGCTTCCATTGACATGATTGACCTTCAGCCTCATGGTGAAGAAAATTGGTACCATAGGGTGGCTGGCTTCATTGATCGAAGTATGTATACATTCCTCAGTTTGATATGATTCCTTATACATAGTTTTTCTATCTCGGTTTGAGAGTCTTGAGAACTCCACCAGATAATCTTCAACCTCTTTTTCTTGGTCGGCTAAAACTGGGTAGTCAAGCTTCTTGAGGACCTTGATATTTTGTTATGAAAATTGATAGGTCAATTTACTTTCCTCAATGGCTTGATTGGCCAAGTTTACCACTGTATGCATCGTAGCACGATGTTGCTGGCAACTTTGATCTTCAACAATAGAATCAAGCCTCTTAGCTTGTTCTATTAGCAACTTTAGAGCTATTTTGTTTTGCTTTGCAAGTGGCTTTAGCACTGTAGCTACTTAGCATAAAAATATCTTCAACGGACCACACCAGCTCTCCTCCAGGTAGGATTGGAGTTGTATGGAAATACAACATCAACTAGTGATAATATCCCACTGAGCATCCCAAAAGGAACTTGTTTGCTTCTCCTTTCTATCCGAAGAGAGAGACAAGAGAAAGATGATAAGTCCTGTGGTTAGGAACACATGTGTGGGTGTCCCACTGATATTAGATTAACTGAAAATGAGATAATTAAAGGATGATGATAAAATTAGCATAAGTCCAGTTGCTTGGACCTTTAAGGGCTTACTACCAATCACACTGCCCGTTTGGAAGAAAGATAGGGCAAGATAGAGTGTAGCTAGAGCTATAATCAAAGTATTTCTCTACTACTCCTATTGCTAGTAAATTAGAGTCCAAGTGGTAAACTAAGAGCGAGAATTCTAAAGATAGAGATAAATGTAAGGAAATTAAAGATAAACTTATTTCATCAATCGGCCAAAAAGTCCTTTGTTTAAGTTACATCCACTTATTTATACTAGAACATAAGCTAAATTGTATGGTAACAGCCCACTTTCAGCAACAACAGCCCACATCCGACCTCGACTCCTGCTAGTACTAGTAATTGATGCGAATTGTCCTCCACCACCCATTTCTGTCATGATGGCTATATTCTGTGTTGTCTATCAGATTGATAGCCACACTCAATCGGTCTCTAATCTCACAATTGGTCTTCATTCAGCCTACCTTTATAATGATTCATCTTAGTCGGCTCTCTTTGTTTGGCCTATAGCATGATCCTTATGCAAAGATACCTTCAAACTCATTCCCTACATTACATTTGTTTGCTTCCATCAATCGTCCTTCACTTTTACCAACATTTTGGGCGACCGCCCAAACCTTATGTCTTTACTCAAAATTCGGAATCCTTTTTCAAATCCTATTTAAGAGCTGCCATATGTACGGTGATTTTTGGGTGTCAGAATGTGGTATAAACAAAAGAAAAATACTTGTTTCGTAAAAATAGGAATGATTGAATGAACAAGCGCTAAAAAAGTTGAGCCTGGAACCCACAAGATTTAATTATTATTTCCTATGTTCCTCTATATTTGGACCATTACCACACTGATTTAGGAATTTATAATCCATCCTAATAGTGAAAAGCTGCCATAAAAATTATTCAAATAAATTGCTAGGTATAAAATCCATTATGTATCTTTTATCTAAGAAACTTCATGCATCACTCTTGCCTCTGTAATAATTACATCAAATTCACCCCATGTCTCCATATTACAACTTTCCACAAATCTTACAAGTTCAACTAACAATAATTCATACATAAGATGTATTGGACTCACAACTTTGAAGAGGAGCAAGGTGCCAACAATGGAGCCAAATTTAATAGATACAATTACATTATCTATGTATGAATAAACTTATATTTGCCTCATCAAAAGAATCTCACAATAATCTAACGCTAAATTAATGGAGCTAGTTAAGTCTAAGACGGTTGTCGCATTTTTTTTACCAAACAGCTTCGACCGTTGAAACCCATGGGTTTAACGGTCCAGATCTTTTTTTCCTCATCTTGTTACTCGATCTGGCGGCCGACGTTAGCAAAACCCGAACCCTAACTCTCGAAACAATATCGAGCTCTTGGCCGAGTAATTTTTTTCTCCAGAGTCGCCGGCTTCCCTTCTTCCCGAGGCCTCAAATCCCGAAACCTGAGTTGTAGGACTCACCCTTCCACCGCGAGATGGTAATCTACGGATCTCTACTTCAATGGCGTCTCTTTTAATCTTCTCCTTTTGATTTCCCGTTCGCTGATCTCTTCTCTGTTCTCTCTCTCGCAGGCGCCGAAGAAGGACAAGGGCCCGCCGCCGTCCTCGAAGCCCGCCAAGTCCGGCGGAGGAAAACAGAAGAAGAAGGTAAGCTCAATCTAGTTAGGGTTTCTGGGGATTTTTTTGATGATTCATGGCAGTTTTGGATCTGTTCTTGGGATCTTGTTCGTGAAAAATTGTTTTCCTTTTGGATTGTCGTTTCGATTTGTTTTTTTCGAATGAAAGGTCGAGTTTTGTCTCTGTAGCTGCAGATCTGGGTCTAACAAGTTGTTAGGGTTTTGAATGTAGAAATGGAGCAAGGGAAAGCAGAAGGAGAAGGTGAACAACGCGGTTCTCTTCGATCAGGCGAGCTACGATAAGATGCTCTCTGAGGTGCCCAAGTACAAGCAGATCACTCCCTCGGTGTTGTCTGAGAGATTGAGGGTATCTATCCCCTTCAACCTCCTTCTTTTTATCTTTCATTCCTTTTAGATGTTTTATATTTTCGTTAATTAATTTATTTTTTCGTGAAGCTGAATCGCCTATACTTGATCTAGTGTAGTTAGTTCTCATCTTGTTGACTGTAGGTTTGTTGTGAATTCTTGGAATGGTCACTTAATACTAGCGATTAGCTTATAGGGAAAAAGTATAATCAGTGACTTGATTATTATATTTTGCTAGACTTATTGTGCCTTAACATTTTGGGCCTTTACGCTAATGAGCATGGTAAGTTATGAACTATATGGAGGGGTCATTGTTGTTACTTAGTGTTGTAGTTGAGGGATGACTGCTTAGAACACAAGTTGGATATCCTTTTCACTAATTTTACGGTTTGTGATTTATGGAGTATCTGCATTATCTAGGGATGCCTGTTTGCCAAAATGATGGGCATAACCCGTAGGAGATGCAGCGTGTTCTCTTGAGGCAAGTTCTTAGAAGTATCATTTTTCTTTCCTTCTGTTATCTCTAATATCTTACTATATTCAGTAGGAACTCCTGAGCATCTGTTGTTGGTTCAATGGTCTTATGTGATGGTATGCGAGGAAAGATAAGGATTAAGTAAGAGAAAAACTGCCCAACTGATAATTGCGGAAGAGTTTGCAGAAAAGAAAAGTACTGACAAAAATTTAACTTAAATGAGCTTTTCATGGGCATCGTATGTGCTATGTACTAGTTACGTAGAAGAAGAAGCTCCTCATGCTGGTTTCTATATAAACTTATGCTAGTAATTCCTGCATGTAAAGTGTGCTATTCGGTGTTTAATTCTTCAAATTCTTGTTGATGGGTTTTTGATGCTATTCAGAAGAGTGGTGGTAAAATGGTTATTTGCTGGCTTGAGTGTTGTGATGATGTGCAGATGAATGATTTTTTTTAACAAACTGTTGCAATAATGTTTAAAAAAAGGATAATAATCACAGAGATTCACGGCTAGTATATATCAGGGAGGTTGGTACCAGGGTTATTCTTGCTGGTTCAGTTGATAGGAAGTTTTGAAAAGGGGAAAACTTTCACATGTAATTTTATGCTTGCATGATTTAGATTTGGATTTTTTTAACTAACATGGAACATAAGATAGAAAAAACTTGAAAAAAGCAAGCAACATACTCCTTTTTGCAATCTGGTTGAGGATTGTTTTTGTTCTTGTATCCATGTTAAGAGCACTGATATGATTTTCTTGGTTGGTCAACTTCCATTTTGTTAAGACATTCATAGACTTTTATTTCTTAGTCTCTTAGCAGCAGGAAGCTTCTATCTAGGGCAAGGTACCTACTTCAAAACTCCCTGAAAAACTCAAACCTGCACATGCTCCCTTTGTGCTTCCTTACTCAGAATGCTTTAAGAATATCCATTTCCTTGTAGCTGTACTGGTTCCCGCTCTCACACTTGCTCCCAATTTTGGCTACTAGGCTTAATATTCAACCCCTCTTCTCCTCTCTCCCACTATGTGAACTTTTTTCTCGCCCATTGTTCCATTCTGTAATTATATGGCTCCTCTCTTCTGCGATTTTCTTATGAATAATTGGATCTCCGCCTCCCTCATCATTTCACATGAGCTCTCTCTCTTCCATTATCTAATTGTGTATTTGGTGTTTCTTTTTCTCTCTCTTATGCTCTCAATCATGTGATATGTATTTTGTATCTCCTTCCCATTTTCTGATTATGTGCACGGTCAGATAGTTGTCTCATATAAGCTCGCATGGAATGTGTGCTTGTGTGAATGCTGTGGTGTCTGAATGCCTAATTTCATTAAAATCTTATGACACTGGCAAGCTTCAGGTGATCATGTTATTCGTGCTAAATTCTTAATTTTATATGAATCTATTGTGGGACCATGAAGATTAAATTATGGTTGTCTTTTACATGTCATGCTATATGGTGTTGGTTTCAATTTATGATCTTTATGATATAACATTATCTTTGATCACACTTATTTTCTCCATGCAGCAATAACCTGAATTATTCTATGCTCAGTTATGATAGACCACCTTTTACTGGTATTATTCATTCATTGTATATTCATGGCCACCTTGTTGATTGTATCACCAACACCATATGGCATTCATTGCAGAAATAATAAATTTATCTTCTCATGAATTTCTGTTTTACTTTTGGGATATTTTATACTGATTGTTTAACTAATGCAATTCCCTGAGTAGAATTTTTCTTCAGTACTGGTGTTTATGTATTTATTCTAAGATTCTCATTGTTCTTTTCCAGATCAATGGATCACTGGCCCGAAGGGCTATCAAGGATTTAATGGCCAGGGGTTCCATCAGGATGGTATCAGCACATGCCAGTCAGCAGATCTACACTAGAGCAACCAATACCTAGAGGGGTTTCCCTTATGTTAGTTTTCTAGGATGAGTACTTTCATGTTCCCTTGGGCCGGTTTCTGGTTTCTTTTTCCTGGCGAAGAGTGACTTGATTTTGTGATGCTTCCAAGAGAGTACAAAGTTTATTTGTTATGGGATCAAATTTTGTTATTAGTTACTCACCTTTAATTAAGATGCTGTCGGTAGTTGAACATCACTTTTTAATTTGTTCTGATAATTTGGCTGGTGTTTCTTTTTAAGACGTTAAGTAGATTGAGATACAGAAATGATGTAGCGTTTGTTCAGATATACACGATCTACAGCAGTTATTGGCTCAGATCTAATCGAATCTGATCCATATATCAATCATTGCACGGCATAAAACAATCGGCTTCAAGGCTAATTGCTGATCTGTTGTTTAGAGATTCTACTAGTTCACCTCTAATTTGGAAATCTGACAGCAGTAAATCTGTTGGATTTTAACATACCCAGAGAACAGTTTGTTCCTGTAAACAGTGGAAAATAGAGATGATTTAGACAATAAAAGGTTGATGCGAAGAGAAGATTGCAGAGTAAGTTCGAAATGTTGGCATACAAATTTCGCAGGTCACCACTCTCAGCCCCAGCAGTTGGCATTATCTACCTATATGAAATCCAATCAATTATTAATTCTATCACAATTAGGACACTTGCAGAAGCCTGTTGAAGTTGTACATCTTTGCAATCAAATGTTCTATCAAGAGCCTCTTAGCTCATGGTAATGAAGTTGGACATGAACATGCTGTGTATTACTTAAGCATGATGTTGATAGAGACCAAGCGGCGATATGCACCAATCAAGAAACTTTGTTTAGCCTTGTATTAATATTAATACTCTTCATGTTCCTATCTATGTGATTTGCACCACTGATGTAATCAAATATGTGTTAACTAGGCCAATCATATATGGAAGGATCGGCAAATAAATAATCACTTTATCTGAGTTTGCTTCGTAGTATCTTCCTCAAACAGCCATAAAGTGCCAGGCTCTGCCGATTCTCTAGATGATCATCCATGCATAGCCATTGATGAATAGATCGTATGACACATGGAGATTGGAGGGATCGACCTACTCCCTTGGAAGTTATTATTCGATGGCTCAAAGACTGAAAAAGCTATTGGAGTGGGGATTGTCATTAAATCTCCTACTAGAAAGAGGACAACTTTTTCTTTCTACTTGGGTTCCTCCTACTCAAATAATCAGGCTTACTATTACAAAGCATTAATACTCAGCCTAGAAATACTACTATACATGTGAGTTACAATAGTTGAAGTTGAGGGTGACTCTCAAGTAAATAGCTCTGTGAAGAGTATAAATATGGTAGGATCTCATGCGATACTATATGATAGCTACAAAGCTAATTGAGAGTTTTGCTAAAGTGGCTAAAGTTTATTCCCTGAACTGAGAACCAAGAAGTTAATGAATTGGCATAGATAGCTTTGGGAGTTAAGATGCCTGAAGATTTCTATGCTAAATTTATTACTATGGAGAAAAGACTTCTGCCTTCCAAATTTGAAAAATAAACTTGTTGACCTTAAGAGATTGATTTTAATGATAATAAAATATTTGAGAAGTTACCAATACGCTTGAACTGACTTAGAATAGAAAAGTGAACATGTAGGAAGCTCTATGAGGAACCGTCTCCTACAATGCAGGAGTTTACCCCTTAAAAATTAAAAGAAATAGTGCATTTATTCCCCCTCATACAAGAAAGACCAACAACAGGAAAATCCCAATCTACAATGGTGTAGATAGGTTGGTGAACCTATAGGAAAGCTGAACTATAATATGAACTCACAATTGCCTTCTTAAAAGGAAATGGGCTTGACTAGCAATGATGTCATATGATCTCTTATTTTGGTTGAAGAGTACATGTTACTTTTTGACTTTTTTTGGATGTATTCACACTAGAAGTGTATGAATTATCTATTGTAGCCAAAAAGAAAAGTACGTGTATGAATCAAATTTCTGTACATGGTTTCTATCGTTTGTGCAATGTTGACGATTGGTGTGATCAAAGATTTTGGCATGGCAGTCCTATTAAGACACTCCTCGTTTAGAATTTTCCATTCTTCTTCAATCATTCCTAATAGCTTCTCACATGCCTCCAGCATTGAAGCGCCGTAATCTTTAGCGTAGCATCGAACTGCCAATGAGACATGCTTCCTCTCTTGTTCAAACTACATGATTTAGAAAAGAATATATAACTAAGATAATTATACAAAACAACCTGGAATTTCATGAATAAAAAAAAAATTATAGGTTGAGTCAGTTCATTTAGAAAATGGGCAAACTAACACCATCTCGGGGCTCTGCATATAAACAAGGCATGTTCCAACTGTCTTTAATTAGCTTGCAAAATTCATGCCTAGCGTTCAGCTCAAGAACCATATTGCTCAAGTGGATCACAAGCTGAACTTGAAGCTTAGAACTCATCTTTGCATAAGCTCATGTCAAGCTGAACACTATGTACCAATATAATCAAGGTTAGACTATTCGACTTGTTAGTAGCCTGAGAATGGCTTAGGTAAAATTGAGAGAATAATAACTTGGAAAGACTATAAGCTCATTGGATGCAACATCATTAAGGAGCCGGAAGATTGTGGAAGTAGCCTTCATGATTCTTGGGAAGCTCGTAACCCAATCGAATGCCTCATTTGTTGCTTGTTCTTCCATGCCAACGAAAGAAACACAAGATAGAGCAGCAAAGCAGCAGGAGATCATTGGAACAGTCAGATATTCTTTAAGAGGTGGCACGTAACCTTCATCCTTCCATTTGACTTCTTCCACACAAGACCTTGATGCTTCGTTGAGCTGCATCAGATTCAAACCTCAACAAAACTATGCAAATCTTCATACGTTCTCTCACAGCAACAACCGTGGTCAGAAAGCTTGCCAGATTGGCTCCAAGCGGACTCTCCAATGCTTAAGTTAGAGAAGGTTTTTTAATGGAAGATGATAAAGAAAATAAGGATCTTAGTAATAATAGCGGCAGTAATGATGGTATTAGGAAATGCATATAGTAGAGGATCCGATCTTTCTTGCGGAGAATCGTAGCCTATTTATAGCTAAGATTCCAAATCTTTTGATAATCATATCATAATAGCTTGGTTGTGAGAGATTTCAGGAAAGTGCCATCCAAGAAAGAGCATCCGCAAGCAAGCACCATCTACGAGGAATTTGAATTCCTTTCTTATTTCTTTCCTGTTCCTTTTTTTTTTGGCTGTAGTGATTTGTTGATTTCATAAGGTATTGATTCCTTTTTTTTCTTGATTCATTGATAGTTTGATCTTTTATATTTGATCGGGTTGGTCTTGTTTTCTTACACATCGTATCATGCAAAAGAATATTTATTTTTTATCTGGTAATTCTATCTGTATATCTGAGATGCATAGTATTTTTTTTGTATAGGATCTAAGATGTATAGATTTTATCTATAGACCTGTCCTGTAGATATGTCTATTTCCTAAGATATTGAATCATAATTCTTTGAACATAAATTTTTTAGAGCTATGTCTGCACACTGGATGTTACCATAGAGCATAATACAATAGATAATAGCTACATGGAAAAGGAAGAGTAATGATGCCTTAGTTCAGTCTACAGCAAGCTAATACATCCTTGCTTCCTCATGTACAAAATCACTTGTATATAAGCTTTATCTAATGATAAAAGTTGGGTGGCATCTTACCCTCATCATCAAATATATATATATATATATATATATATATATATATATATATATATATATATATATATATATATATATATATATATATGTATGTATGTATGTATGTATGTATGTATGTATGTATGTATGTATGTATGATCTTATTACTGTACAATTTGTTGAAATGCATGAGTGCATTAAAAATAAAAGGCCACAATTCTAGAATAATTGGTGAAAGGTAGAAAATTGCAGTAGAGATTTCAAAGTTGGTTGTCATGATTGCTCTTAATTTATATGCAGAAAAATAATAAATTAATAAGAACATGTTGTAAATAGCTGATATTGCATGGATTTAACTATGATTCAATTTGTCCAAACTTGACATTAAGGAAAGTATTTTTGATCTGTCCATTCCTACATTGGGTTAAGCTTTGTTTTCCTTTTTGTCTATCAGTGTAGTGCAAAAACACTTGATATCAGGGTCAAGGGAGATATTGCCATTTGCATTTTATTATATCTAAGGCACATCATGTCTAGGACTAGAATATAATCTAACTTTCTAGAGGTAGTGGCTACTAAATTCTCAAGAATATATAAAAAATCCTCCTGATATATATCAAAGGTATTTTTGGTATTATATAGCCAGTGACTTTGGATTCACATGTCCTCCTAAAGGAATGCCCGCTCTTGGATTCTTGGTCCACCAATCCTAAATGAGATCTTTCGGTATAGATTCTAGTTTTATGTGTGTCATAAAACTAGTTGAAGCATTTTACTACTGCCTTGCATGGTGTTTATTTCCTTAGCCCAAGTGTATTCAACAAAATATTCCTTTATCTCTGATTCTTCATTTGATACAACATTCATATCTCCTAGCACAATAACCTTAAATCTAGATCTTGCATGAGATAACCACTCTGGCCTAGTAATTGTACAAAGTCGTCCTTTCTTTATCTCTCCATGAATAAAAGAAAGGATGAACCTTATGTAGATTTGTGCAACCATATTCTCTATGTTTGTCCAAATTTAAGAGCTAGGGGCGTCAACCATATCAGGTACCCCCCCTCCAACTAAGCCATGCATACCAAATCCTTGGGCTGGAGGGCAAGCACAGTGATGGGTCTTGCCTCCACCAGATCCTTTGTGGTCTCCATTTGCTGCTCAAGTTCACCTTTTCTAGAGGTGAATCTATCAACCTTCTTGGTAAGTGAAGTGAGTGATTGATAAGGTCAAATACATCCAATAGATATCATGTCACATACATCCGATCACTCTCTTGACCATTAACTGTTAGTATATAGGGGCATTGTTTACACCATATTTAGACTAAGGACTACAATCTATAGACCAATTAACAACAAGCTTCAAAAAGTTATCCATTATAGACAGAATAGTAGTAGGTCATCGAAAGGGATATCTTGTGCAAGCTGAATAAAAGATTTTGGAAGAATGTCAATTTTCAATCAAGTAACAAGGTACAAACCAAAACTCTATCAGCAGGAAGAAGTATTCAAGTAATAGATAAAAGTTATACTTAGCTAGCAAGCTAAGTTGTACTCGACCAATAGGTCAAAGTTGTATATAGCTAGCAGGCCAAAGTACTTAGCTAGCAAACCAAAGTATAATGCCAACGAGTCCAATGGTATTAGAAGGATGCTAACCTCAGACCAAATACTAGAGAAACAGATTGAAACACCAAGAATGCAGGCCGAAGCACTTAGGCGCAAATTGAGTCTCTTGGGTGCAAACTTGAGGGCAAGAGCTATCAATCTAAGATAAGGATTTAGTAGAGTGAAACCTAAAAGAGGTGGCTAACCAGTAGTTACCACTACCTAGAAAATTGGAGGAGTGGTAGCACTATCCAAAATATAGAAATAATAGAATTGTGGAAGGAAGGTAACTTTCATGCATAACAATAATAGCCCATGTAGCACAAACTAGCAAGGACAAGTATCAAAACTAAGTACTAGCACTTATCATACCACACTATTCAGAACAAGGGAGGACTGCTAGCACTATCCAGAATATGAAAGTAGTAGAAAGGAGGTAACTACCATGCATGGCAATAGTGGCCCATGTAGTACAAACTAGTAAGAATAAATTTAAAATTTGAGTAGTGACACGTATCTTGGCAATCAATAGGAGCCACTTATATGTATTAAATTATAATTCTAAGAACGGACCTTCATTGAAATAAAGATCAACATTTCTATTTTATCTTCTAGTAATCTTTCTTTG
Organism: Phoenix dactylifera; assembly: GCF_009389715.1. Classification (NCBI taxonomy): domain Eukaryota; kingdom Viridiplantae; phylum Streptophyta; class Magnoliopsida; order Arecales; family Arecaceae; genus Phoenix; species Phoenix dactylifera. The sequence continues at coordinate 488,477 of NW_024067760.1, forward strand.
TTTTTATTTATCTTTTAGTTTATAACTCTTAGCATAGCAATGTAGTTACCGCTTCCTTCCCCAAGAAAGGGTAGCTAAGTGGAAAAAGTTCTTAAAGATCAAGAGAGTGAAACCTACTACTATTTATCTTTTCCTGCTTGAATATTGGTGGCATGTCTGTGCATCGATCTAAACAAGTTCTACTTTCCATCCTATCCCGAGGGGAAAAGTGGGATTACATGGTTAGGATGGCTAGGGACCATGGTTAGTGAGAGTGTTGGATGGCCAATAGGAGGGGTTTTTTGCAAATTAAAATAATTTTGCCCAGGTGAATAGACATAATGGAGGTGTTATACATACCAGCAAAATCCTTAATATGATACGCAAAAAAACTGAAAAAAAAAGAGAAAGTAAAACAAACATAATATCATTTGCCCTACAAAAATCGAGAACAATATCAACCATTTAATCTAAAACAATGTCCAAGACATATATTATAATTTAAATTATCACTCACCGGAGGAAAGAAAGATAGGATCGAATAGGGTAGCATTAATCTTCTTGTTAAGAAGCATCATCCAGCCTCCTCTCCAACGACAGTTTCAGTGTGCATCATCACCCAGTCCCTGGACACTGTGCCACTCTTCCTCTCAGCTATAACTTACATCTACTGAGAATGGAAATTTTTCCCGTGTTTGGGGAAGCATGAAATTATTTTGCCCCCATCTCCCATGGCGAGATCAATGATACCGAGCACAAGTTTTGCACCCCTTCCTCCTTCATCCCAACTTGGTTTGGAGGGTCCGGATTTGTAAGTCTGATATGTGCCATTCCAAGCCTCCTCGAGCTGACCTGCTCCTTTGATGTCAACTTGCATATCAAAACAAAAGTAACGTGGAAGAAGATTGCTTTAGGCATCATGCAGAAAAAAGAGAGGTTGGAAGGAGGTAGCTGCATCTCTGATGATGACTGGCCTCGGAAAATGATTAAAAAAAAAAAGAAGCTTATGCTAGCTATGCTTTTATAGGCAATGTCACTCTTTCAGAACTAGGAGTACCCACTGTTTCCACACTAGGGGCGCTCAAGGGCTCAAACATTGGTACAATTTTCAAGTAGGTATCATCAGAATTACCGTATTAATATAAGTTTGAAGCGAAGACAATATCAGATGCATGTACACTATTTTTGAGTTCAGTAAAATTTCGTATTCAGCAATAGGGATAGATTAATTTGGTGGTACATTGCTATGTCGTTTGTGGGAGTTGACAAATGAAAACAGATTATATAATTGTTTTTGATAAACAGTGATGTTTGTCAGACATAGAAAGGGTAAAATTTTTTGGCAACTATTATATAAAACAGCTCCTCCTCAAGATACTGTCCAATGTAAAACAGATATTTTTCCAGTTTGATCTACTTGTCTAGAATTGATGAAGAATAGTTTGTATAATACCAATATAGCAGCATGAAACAACTGTCTTTAAAAAAGGAACAATTATAGTGCTGATTCATTACCTACTGGGTTTTACCCTTCTAATGTGGCTAGAGGAGGTTGGTGTGATTTAAGAGAGCTCTGCATGGTAACAAGGGTTGCACCATCGCATGGTGGCACTTAGCATCATGGAAGTTTGAGTAACCGAGCATGGTGGTGGTGCTCCATAGCACTAAGCAAATCAGCCGGACTTGCACTCAACGCAGTTTGCCATATGAATCCATTTAATATTACTCCAGCTTATGCCCCAATCAACGTTAAACTGAAAGTGCGAGCTAGGCTTTTAGCAAGATTTCTTGGTGGTTGTACAAAAGATCTAATGTCAAGAGAGGTTTAGGCTTTGTTCACATAGTATAGTCTATCAAATAAAAAGAAAAACATTTATGAGCCAATAAACAGTTGCCGTTAATAGTTGCAATTATTCGAGCCAAGATATTTCAAACACAATCTAGCCCACACAAGTCTACATTAAGTAACTTTCATGGGTGGTGATGATAATCTATACCTAAATTAGTGCAACTAATTACAAACGTAACAAATTGTGACCTAAAACATATTTAAATGGCTCTTGATTTTCATTGGAAGAGTGGAGTTTAGTGGCACTGAATTTTCAATCTACATATTACTATATATATATACTTGAAGGTTGATAGTATGTATAATGGGAACTCTTTGGCTCGTTTGGTTCGCAAGAAAAGAAGGGAGAAAAGTGTGGTCAACGGAAAAGTAACGAGATGCCTCTTGTTTAGTTGGAGTTTTCGAAGGAGAGAGACGAGAAAGAATGGAAATATGATTCCCACATTTCATGAGAAAGTCTTTCCCATGAGAAACATTGGAAAGTTACTTTCCCATGAGGCAGGAATCACTCCATTTTTATTTTTTCCCAAAAAAGCCCTTCAGCATTAAAGAAGCATTAAAGAGGTATTAAAGATCTAATTTTTATTAAGGGTATAATAGGAATTATACATAACTTTTCCAGAAAAGTGGATGTTCAACCAAACATAAGCACTTTGGAAATTTGTTACTTTTCCATGGTCAACCAAACATGCCAAAAGTACCTTCCTAGGCATCCTCTTCCTAGGAATCTGCTTCCCGGGAATCATATTCCTAAGAAGAAAAATATTTTCCGCGAACCAAACGAGTCCTTTGAGTATACCTTCCCCCGAAAATTCCACTTTGCCCTATTTAGGCATGCCCCTTGGAACGCATGCATCACATGCTCGATTCTAATTGAGAGAAGATCCAAGCAAGGGGTGCGATCTAGGCAAAAGAAGTTGATTAAGGGCTTTGCTCATCATATTTCTAAACTGTATGACTCTATCCTATCCGTGCGATTTACGACTGAACCAAACTAACCTGGCCGAGCTCCAAAATTTCTAACATGAATTTTGTTTGTGTTGAGTTAGGTTAGGTTACACTCAATTAGGTTAAGTCAGGCTTAATTGGATTATACCGACATTAACTTGCTTTGACTTACTGTTAGGTTGATTGAAGAAGTGCGGGTAAAATTCAGGCTGTTAGATTTGTAGGACCGTAGGCTGGAATAAGTTGGGTTTAGGGTAGGCTGAACTGCCCCAGCCTTCAAGTTGAAAATATACCAGCCCCACGAGACCCAAAGTTTGGGTCAGGTGCTTTAGTTTCAGGTTAAACTCGCCAAGTTAAACTCAGAACCTAAGACCTCCCCTGAGGTGCCACCTGCTTGGTCAAAATTTTATGCTTTCAAATTTTGATACCAGCAGTTCTATATTAGCTGGGTCCCAAAGCCACATCAACAACTGAAGCCACAATTTGGAGAAGTTGGGTTGAGGCGTAAACCCAAACCAACCCAATCTCCACACGTCCAAGTCCTAATCCAACCAACCAAACCTCCAATGGGATTTCTCCAAACCAAGCCATCAGAACAGAGTCTTAAGCTACAGAGAAGCACGATTTGTTTGGATCACATTCATATGTAACCCTCCAATTGCCAAAAGATTCTGGACATTTTCGTTAGTTTAGTATTAGGTTAGTTGCAGTCTTATTTGCATATAATAGTGCAAGATTATAGTTCATTATGCTGAGTCATCAAGCGAACGCTGGCCTCGGATTGTATTGAGTTCGTTCAGACTGAACTGGGGTATGGACGTATGGTCTGGTTCAGATCTAGTTAAAAGAGCCCACAACTAATTAGAACTTATGAACTCAAACTCAACCCATGGGTCACAACACGTCCTAATCGCACCCTTGACAACAACCAAGTTGGGTCTTGGTTTCTCTATCTCCCCTGTAATCAATTGGCACCGATCCATTTCTCTGAAGACAGTAATCATCAATTGGACTGGCTAAAATTGGTGAAGATCCCATGCACACTAGATTTGCTTGGACAACAAAAATTGGTGAAGATCCCATGCAAATAGTATATAACTCTTCAGAGTTTTTGATAGGCGCACATAAGCGTTATGCCAGCTGAAAGAAGCTCCGTGCAACTGCTAAAAAGTCATTTGACTCGATTTCAAAAATTATGTTGAGATTTGCACCACGGGGAGAGTCCGATGGAAGTATAAGCACCCAGAACTGCTACGCGAGCTCATGCAATCCAGGCTTTTGGATGAAGAGTGAATAGCTTCCTCCCGCTCCATCAGTGAATAAATAGTTCTTGATCATTCAAGCATCAATGTGCATTCAAATCTTACCTTTCATCAAGCAGCTTTTACAGGTTTTGGAGAGAGGAGCTCTTTGTTTCAGCATATACACCAATCGAACTGGGATATAGCCTAAATCATTCTCATAAATAGCAACTTGAATACAAAATGTCGACAATAAACGTTCTTTCTGCTACTTCAGCAATGGGAAAAACCAACGGCACAAAAAACATCCTTGGCTATTTCAGTCCTGCACGTATGTGTAGTTTTCATACGCAGACCTCAGTAACTCTTCATCGATACCTGCATTTATCTATGTAGATGCCAAGATCGGAAACTTTCAGTTACCTTTATATTTTTATTTGAGATATTCTGCTACATCCCGGGCGATCTCCTCAAGGAAGGAAACAAAACCTGTGACGCTGCTAATACCAGTGCCATCAACGTCCTGCTCCTCAATGAGATAGTTCTCAAATAATGTGGCATCATCCTGCCCTCCACGAATAAATGTAAGCTTTGGTGTGATACTCCTCTCTTGCTTTAATTTATTGATTGTTGTTCGCAGAAGACCTGAAAAATGGCATGTTTAAGAGACAGCAAAATGATTGATTGTAATATAAAAGCATGTCTTGCTTTCTAAACTGAAAGACCTGCATATATAAAATAATGCAGCTTGTTTCTTTCAATGTGGAACATAGAATATTCTGATAAAAACTACTTACAATCATGTGGAGGAGGAAAGGGAAGTGAAGGATCAGCTGTTGAAGAATAATATACAATGAGATTTGTGAAGGCATCGAGAAAGAATATCGGACTTCCACTGGTAATGAGAGCAGCACGACTTAATGAATGGCGTGGATATGCTTGTTTGTCTGGTGTAGCATATGAAGTCAGCACAGGATATATAGCCCGGTGGAGGGAAGAAGGATCCAGTGCGCTGCACCAAACAATCAATTTAGTTTTGAATGAAATATTTCTGTTAAGGCTATAAAAGAAGATTTCTTCTAAGAACAAAAGGGAGATTTTAGTCTTAAAATACTTTTTTTCAAAAGACAATAGTTGAAGCACCACTATCTGGAACCAAACCTGGAACCTCTCCCCAACTGAAGTGCGGAGAAGAGATGTACCAACAGGGTGACTCAAGTCCCATTGGTTCCAGAACACTCTAAGCTTGCCTATTTCTTTATTGAGCATGCCTCTCACATGGAAGTACATGGAGAAGCAATTAACGGTGGCCCTATAGCATGCTGATAGTGAATGAAACTCTTACCGAGAACTCCAACATTTTGACAGATGATGAGCTATAATTTTTACATCATACTTCCCACATCACCCAAAGTTTTTGTTCTCTCTTTTTCCTAATATTGCTAAATTAATCACATCAAAGTTCATAAACATCTACACACAAGATACAAGAATGATAGATACCTGCAAAGGCACTGAAGGTATATCCGGTAATCTGGGTGAACACCTTCTTCATGAAACCGGAGAAGAGGGTTCCTTAATAAAGCAAAGACAAGTCGGGGTAAGGGCTGCAATTGTGGGCACTGAGAGAAGGCTACATCAACACGAGAAATTGAACTTCCATTATCATTATGAGCAATTTTATATGCATTGTTATACTGGGCTGTAAGAATGACTAGCCAATCATGGAGCAACATTCTGCCTTCCCTGACTCCTTCCTCCAAGGAAGCTAGAATAACCTAAAAAATAGCCAGCACAAATTATCAGCAGATGCAATCAAGTAAAATCGCTAAAAATGCAAGTTTATGTTAATACAGATCAACATAACTGAAAATGCAAGTTTGTTTTAATACAAATTCCACCAGTGCAAGTAAAGCGGATAATTTTTTGGAAAGAATACATTAAATATGATATTTCAATTGTTGAAAAAATATAATAACTATTGGCAAGCAACAAAAACAATCAGAGAAGCAAAAACAATTTGAAAAACACTCCACAACAAATTACCAAACTTACTTAGCATACTTAGCAGCTGAAGCTTTGACTAGAAATCATACACTTTAGAGAAAAACACCATGAATATAAGACCGATGAGTTCCACAAAACTTGATATAGAAAATTAGACTTCCAAGGTTAAAGCATCTGTTTATATTTAATAGTTCTTGATTTTTTCCTTGTACGATAGTTCAGGACTTCAGGTCATCTTATAATAGATGTTCAATCATTTTAGCCATATCTACCATATTGTATAAATAACAAAAGTTAGTAAATAAATCAAATGGACTCATTTTATTAGTTACCTTGTGAACAAGGATAGACAAAACAGCTTCAGAATCGACATTGTCATAAAGTTCGTTGATATTTCCAGTCGTTCCATACTGCAGTGTCCTTATTCTTAATCGTCTTTTAAGACAAAACCTGAAAAGAGGTAAATTGAAGTTAAACCAACCAGAAAAGACAAGACAAGATAGAATTTTTTGAATATGTAAAGGAATAAAGACCGACTTAGGCAACATGAAATAGATTAAGACCTCATAGCCTAACATATGATAATACAAGATAGCCCTTCTAAAAACAACCAGCTGAAAGTCCCCACGTAAAGCAGAATACTAAAATAGCAGAAATGGAAATTGCACTAGGCACTGTCAACTGAATAAACTGTTCTGAAGCAGCTTGTTCTTGGCTCAAAATTTAGCTCAGTATTTGCTCATTCTATTAGTAAATGAGCTGAACACAAGCCAGTATTTTGAGCTCAAAAAGTAAACAAGTTGAACCACAAGCTCATTTTTTTCTGTCATTCTCTTCATTTTATTTCTCCAGAACATTTGTCTATGGATGCCATCCCCATATCTCCATACTACTTGTGGAATATCTTTATCGGACCATTTATGAGCTGTAAAAAGATATCCGAGCAACTCTTTTGATGTAGGGGGCTGCCAACCCCATATCTCCATACTACTGTGTTATGCACGACATGTGCTTCAGGCGACTTCAGTCATGCTGGAGAGTGACTCGGCTACGGTGATCAGCTGGGTCCGACAGGGCCCGAGCAGTGACGGAGGAGTTCATCCCCTGCTCCGCGATATTTGGACAATGGTGAGAGAGGGTGTTACATTTCAGGCTATGCATGTATATCGTGAAGCTAATGGAGCAGCAAACTGGGTGGCCGTATATGTAGCGAGCTACTCAGGAGGCACTCTATGAACTGGGGAGGCTAAGATGCACGGAGCACTTCGGGACCTTTTGTTTTCTGATTCCATTGGGTGTATTCGTACCCATGATGTATGAAATGCCCGTTTCAGCAAAAAAAAAAGAAAAGGGTTAGGTGAGTGTCAAATCAAGCATCTCCACAAGCCACAGACCCTAGTCTGGTGCCGTCCATGGTGAGAGTCATGGATAATGCTTGTCTTGGGAGGTAGGGATCATGGATGCATATGAGAGACTACCTGAACTCTCACTTTCATCACCACCCATAACGCAACCTATACTTATCTTCCTTACATCCCAGGGAGATAACCTACTCGGTAGGGGGGAGGAGACAAATTCATCAATGCACTGTCCACTGGGTTTAAGTTGGCAGAGCAGGGAGAACACAATTTAGTTTAAGTCATCATATCCAGTTACAGCTGTGATGAGGAATTAAAGAGGATCTAATCTTTGCTGCTTGATATCAAAATTATTTAAATATATCATCTTGTTCAGCCTACCATGCTAGAGTATTTCACTTCTGCAAAAATTTCTGCAAGCAGATATTCTCTAAACAATGTTGCCACTTTTTTCAAGTAAATTTTTAATTACTCCACTTGACTATAGGTCATACTGAATATATAGGAAATATTTAGACCAAACACCTATTATTGAAATTAGTTAATGTTATGCTTACTTCCATATGGATTGGTTGTTTTGTGTAGATATTGGACTCTCTGTCCCTAAGCTTCATCAACATATTTTTGTATCACATTTTCTCCTAAACAGTATCTCTATTCCACACTCTGGATGCCATATAATCAAAGTTCCCAGATTTTGTTTCCAAATCTCCCAACACTTAATCCACTTTCTTGATAGATTCTACTATGTCGATCAATTAGCTTTTCCTTCCTCAAGGAATCCTATGAATCTTCTAATATTTCTTAACCACTCACTATAACAATTTGAACTATGGTCTAAGACAGTCAGGCAAATAGGAAAGCCAAATAATTTCAACTGAGCAATATCATACTATAATATTATTACTCTGCTGACCTAGTGTTAGATTTTCTGAAAAGAAAAACCCAGCTTTGAAATTTTGCAGAACTTTATGAAAAAGGCTGAAGGAAAGGAGGTGATTCCCAGCATAAATTCTGTTTTAATATTTGAACCATTTTGAACTTTAAATGCATACTAATCCCTATATCTTCCAATATAGACATGTTGGTGTTAATGGCTTTGACTCACCATAATACACCAATAACATTATGTTAACTGAGACAAGTTGTGCATGATGAAAATTTTTGTTTCATATGAGATGCTCATAACTATGTCATCTCCTCGGAAAAAGTTAAATATTATACAAAATTCTAAGTTTTTAAATCTCTGTCATGGAAGGACCTGCAACTACGTTAGGTAAAAAAGCAAAACAGACTTTTTTAAAAAATATTATGAATTTGAAGACTCTTAATGAGGATTTGAGTAGGTATCGTTGATTTTAGACTGAAGTTGTCAATACCAACAAATTTAATTATAATGAGAACAATGAACAGCTACTTATATCACTGTTTGTCTTTAGTTAATATTACTTTATCATTAACAGCCATGGCTATCTGGGGTTTGCTTTAGCGATTTAATCAGGCTTTCAAAAGTATTTTGTATCTGCTTCTCAATCTATTAGTCAGAGAAATTGTCAGGCAGTAATTAGAAACAATAGTTTTATATGAGGACTGCAATTGAGATGCTCAATATGAGATGAAAAATTTTTGTGCCTGAAAATTTTTGTTTATTCCTAAATTAAGCACCTTTAGATAGGACTGCAATTGAAATCTTACAGTAGTCGCTTAACTCACCTCAATAAAGCAGCATGTCATTGATTTTAGACTGAAGTCGTCAATACCAATGAATTTGATGATAATGACAACAATGAACAGCTATTTATGTCACTTTTTGTGTTTAGTTAATATTACATTAGCATTAACAGCCATGTCTATCTGGCGTTTGCTTTATGGATTTAATCAGGCTTTCCAAACTATTTTGCATCTGCTTCTCAATCTATTAGTCAGAAAAATTATTAGGCAGTAATTAGAAACAATAGTATTTTATGTCTGCTTTAGCAATTAATCAAGGTTTCAAAACTATTTTATGTCTGGTTCTCAATCCATTAGTCATAGAAATTATAAGCAGTTGAATACATGGTCATATGAAAATAAATGAAACAGTAATTGATTACACAAAAAAGAAATATTATACTTAACCAAAAAAAATAAAAATAATAGTATCTCAACTAACAAAAATTGTAAGTAAAAGTTTAAATAGGTGACCGGATGCAATTTCTTCAGTTGAAACTATGTTTCTTGATCATTTGATGACATGTATATCAAGCAAAAATAAAACCAGACTGCAACAAAAATATACATATTGGTGCAAATAGTAGTCAAAATTGTTAAGCATTTTAGTCAGTGATACCTTGTAGAAGAATTTGAGCCAGTATCTGATGTCACCTCATAAGGAACAATAACAGTATATTGAAATGCAATCTGTAGAACAGGACGTTCTGTGTGCCTGTAAGGAAAACAAGTTGTCTTATGATATTTTCTGTAGCATCATAATCAGCAATTAACTCAAAAAAAAGTTCAGAATTTCATGTTTGTAAGTAACAATAGAAAAAAATTAATGTAGCAAATCTAGAACACATTATTAATCTATGTCAGGCTTACATAAAGAGTTTGAGATGCAGGCATTCAATCATGAAAGACAAAAGACTACTAGGCTAGCCTAACGGGAATCAACAAAAGGATAGACATATGTTACAACAAAATAAAGTAAAGACAAGCCATGGGCTACGCTATCTCTACATGAAGCGGCTGACCAGCTTCGGAGGATGGGTGAGCTCGTTGAAAGGGAATCTGACAACCGTAATCAGTGGACATGAACAAGGGGACAAAAACAGAGGGATTAGCTTGGGGTCACCTGCTGGTGGGGAGGATGCAACTCTTCATGAAGGCACAACTCCATATGCAGATGTCAACTGTGAAAATGGTGGATTTGGCAGTTTTTGAAGAAAAAGTGATAACCTTTGATATTGTATTATTGTTTAGACCTAGCTTTGGTGAATCTAACACTAAAATATATCATGCAATAAGCTGACTTTGACCAAGCAAATGAGGCATAGAGAACATTGTCATCTATGTTGGATTTATGATATATATATGACACATTGATTGAGCGATAAACATCAATGCTTAGGGAATAATTAGCAATCAAGGGGGTTCACAGTGCACAGCAGATGGTGGGTGACCAGAGCCTAAGGTCAGGCCTTTAAAATATAATAATTTTCACATTACTGTAGCTTGTTCAACGATTGTGCCAATAATCATGTGATCAATTATCATTTATAATAAAATTTAATACAAATCAATTGTTTTTTCTTCCAAAGTTGAAAAATTGTGAAACCAAGATTTGCGGTATTGTACCAAACCGGGGGTACAGAGCATACCGTACTAGTTCGGAACCGGTGCATGGGAGAAAACCATAAAAGGAAAAAACCAACCCTCTCCTCTACGTGTCACAGACTTGGCCCAAAAGCTTAAGCTATTGGGAGGAGGACAGGCTCAGGCTAATAGACCTATGTGGCACCCCTTCGATTAGTTAATGTGGGACCATGATAATCTCCTACCCCCCCACCTAAAATCTCATGATGCCTTTGTCACGATTGACTCCTACTCGAGAGAGGAGAGCGCACCATGGCCCAATTCCTACTCGACTCTACCGGGTCCTCCTTGACCCTGGTTACCCTCAATCAAGGGCCCATAGGACTAATAAAGGTGGTGACATACAATGGACTTGGTTCCGATACCACTTGTCATAGACTTATAGCCCAAAAGCTTAAGTTGTTAGAAGGAGAACTGGCCCAGGCTAACAAACCCATGTGGCACCCCTTTGATTAGTCAATGTGGGACTATGACACACGTCTCTTCTCCTTCAACACCAAAAGAGAAGAGAAAGAGGCAATAAGAAGTATTATGAAAATATTAAACTTATTGTCAAATGATCAAACTTTCTTGCAAAGCATTAGCACTCTCAAGCCAAACAAAACCACACACCCCTTCTAAATAGACAGGCTAGCCCACTAAGGATTTATGCAAGCTGCCATGGCCCTACCATAGTGAGTTCAGGCACACCATGTTAGCCACCATGGAAATGAATGCTGTTCTAGAATGCCAAGGGCCATCCCATGACAGTAAAGGCACAAAACCTGGCGGCCATCACAGCCTGTTATTAGAACAATGATGAAGACAAGTTAGGGGCCTCTCACATGCTTTATATGAGAACTTTGGCAGATTGGATTAGGCAGTTGTTCATGCATATAGCAGCTTTAGGTTTGGCAAAGGAGATGACCACGAGAAGAAGGAACAAGCTTATGGTCCATTTGATGTTGATGTTCTAATTGTCCTTTACTGGTCTTATGTTTGGTGTGCATGGTCCTCATCTACTTGTCATTGTCATTGTTCATCCCTAACTAATATGGACATAGTAATGGTGGATGTGTACGCACTATTGTCGCTAAGGACAACTACCAGGTGTCAATATGATGGACTACAATGTGATGACTTATTTGCATCCGACCTCTTATAGTGGGATATTTTACCTATAATACTTGCATCCCTTGTACGCAAGTATTATTTTGCTTATCACTAATTTGCAACTCATTTCTTATAGTTTATTCCCTATGATTTTTCCCAACTTTGAGCTTCCATGCTAGTAACATTTTCTCTCTCTCTCTCTAGCTGGTAATATTCCATATTGTGATTATAGGTTAAATACTTTACTAAGATGATGTATGACTGCACCCTTTTTCTAGGAACACATCTCCATAATATGGTGACATGTTCAGTGGGAAATGCCTTTTCTCTAGTTCCATTGAGATCAGTGTATGGCTTTATTAGCGTGCTTGTTATGCGACATCACTCGTCTCTCAAACCTCTTGGAAGACTGAATTTGCAGATGTTGAAAATTTCTGTGAGTTTGTAACAAAGTTCATGAACAACTTAATATATGGTGTAAGCCTATAAGGTGATTGAATACTCGTGTAGATTCCGAATTCCTGTCATCATGTTTCCCATAAAAATGCAGTTTCTTCATTGAATGGATCCATAAGCATGTGTACAACTTCATAGTGAAGGAAATGATTATTCATTGATTACAGGAAACCATGCAATGCAAGTTAATGAAGGAGTTAAGGATGCTTTTTTTTGTTGTTGTTGTTGGTTTGAATCAGATCTGTTTGGGCCAGACCTGACATCATCAGGCTTAGAAATAATTTTCAGAGGGAATGAAGAGAGCCCCCACATACCTTCTCCCATATTCAAGACATTTTCAGTGATGTGGTCAATAGCAATTTTGTCCAATTGCTAAAAAGTAAGCAGCTATCCATTTATTACATTCTGTTCAACTAAACAGTGAAAGCAACTGTTCCAGTACACTTAGGATTTCTGCCAACCTGACTTTCAGACCTAGTATAGCAAGGAGAAACAGAATAAAACTGAATACAAAAGAATACAGAGCAATAAAACAACTTATTCAGTTTTTCCTTATTCACAAACCAAATGCCATTTTTGTATGATGCGCATAAGAGAACCCTAACTTCAGCAAATGACTAACATATAACCTGTTACGGGGGAACTTAGCCACCATGCCCCACGTGACCGGCACGCGCGCCCAGGAAGACTACGGCTGCCCCTTGATCCAGCAATCCGACCTCGGGTCGGATATCTTCGGCTCCGCAGCCCGACCCCGAGTCGGCTGCCCCTTGATCCAGCAATCCGACCTCGGGTCGGACATCTTCGGCTCCGCAGCCCGACCCCGAGTCGGCTGCCCCTTGATCCAGCAATCCGACCTCGGGTCGGATATCTTCGGCTCCGCAGCCCGACCCCGAGTCGGCTGCCCCTTGATCCAGCAATCCGACCTCGGGTCGGCAATCTCTTGACAACAATAGACTGTTCCCCTGAGGCACGCCGCGGCCTCCTGCTCCACTACTTCCTGCAACGGCCGAATCCGGCGCTGCCCCACGATCCCCTGTAACAGCCGTACAAAGCGGAGCTCCACTACGCCCTGCCATGGCCGTACCCAGCGCTGCCCCACGACGCCCTGTAACGGCCACCGGGCCATGTCAGTGGCAACCCCATCGTGCCACACGATGACCAATCCCCAGAAAAACCCCCCAGCCTGATATATATGGGGCTGGGGGGGGAAGGGGGAGGGTAAGAAAGATTTTCCAGAGTATCATCTTACCTGCTACCTCTCCTTCTCCTTCTCCTTCGATCTCCCCTGACTTGATCGTCGGAGGGCCCCCACTACCCTGGTGGTGGTGCGAGGCTTGCTTGCAGGTTTCACGGCGGAGGGCGGAGCGCAACCAAAGCAACTCAAAGGGAACCCCGTTCACACCGCTGTGCCAATCGTTCTTGGTTTGGACCCCCAGCAACAGATTGGCGCTAGAGGAAGGGCCGCGCCCCTTGCCGCAGACTACCCCCTAGGACTGGGAGGCGCCACAGGAACCTTCCCGCTAGGGGAGCTATGTTGTGGGGGGGTGCACCCGAATTTAGTCCCACATCGGCTAGTAGCGGAAAGGTTCTGTGCCTTAAATGGGGGGTGGAAATCCTTTCCTCTCGAGGGCCCTTTTGTGGGACAAAACCGTGAGGGCACCAGTCTCCCCCCGTCTGCGCTGGACGCACGGGCCGGAGCGCCCAAAGCGGACAATACCTCGAGAGGAACGCAGTCCTCTTTCTCTGCTAGCTTAATGTGGGCTAACTGTTGCGTGAGGCTCCGGCCAAAGCGTCCGTCCCCGCAACAGATTATGTTGTTGGGGGGGTGCACCCGAATTTAGTCCCACATCGGCTAGTAGCGGAAAGGTTCTGTGCCTTAAATGGGGGGTGGAAATCCTTTCCTCTCGAGGGCCCTTTTGTGGGACAAAACCGTGAGGGCACCAGTCTCCCCCCGTCTGCGCTGGACGCACGGGCCGGAGCGCCCAAAGCGGATAATACCTCGGGAGGAACGCAGTCCTCTTTCTCTGCTAGCTTAATGTGGGCTAACTGTTGCGTGAGGCTCCGGCCAAAGCGTCCGTCCCCGCAACAGATTGGCGCTAGAGGAAGGGCCCGGATCTCAGAGCGATCGTAATGGCACGGCGAGGTGGTCGTGGAGCTTCCAATGCTTTCGGTCGCGGGGCCTCTCGCGCCTCTGGCCGGGAGGCCGCTGCATCTCCAACGCACTCTCAGCAACACTCCACCGCCCCACCGCCCATTCAGACGGTCGAAGCCGCCCAGTTCGACCAGCTAGCCCAGCAGGTTCGCACCCTCGCGGAGGCGGTGCAGAATCTGCAGGGTGCGATGTCCCGGGCGCCGCAGCGGGCTCAGGAGCCGCTGCTGCCTGAGCGTTCGCCTGTCCTCCTCAACCCGCGCTCCTTCCTCTCTCATGGGGAGGAGCGCCGGCGCGAGGAGGATTCTCGAGCACGCTCCATTCTGCCGGGACCTTCCCACCGGAGCTGCGCGGGGTACGAGAGGCGGGCCCGGGCGCGTTCCCAGACCTCCCAGTCCTCGAGGAACCCGCGCTCCAGTCGGTCCCCCTCTCGCCGCTCCTTGTCTCCCACCCACCGGTCGCGCTCCCTGGACCGGCGGGTGGACGATCTCCACCGACAACTCCAGGTCCTGAAGGGCCATTCCAAAGATCCCTTCGCTGACTTAGAGATCTCCTCCCAGCCGGCGCTCGCCTCGAGGATCCTGCGGACCCCGAATCCGCTGGGGTTCAAAATGCCGGCGATCGAGCCCTATGACGGGCGGCGGACCCGCGGGATCACGTCGAGAGTTTCAGGACCCTTATGCTCCTCCACGGAGCATCAGATCCCCTTCTCTGCAAGGCTTTCCCGGCAACCCTCCGTGGCCCGGCGAGGGCATGGTTCGCCGGGCTGGAGGCTGACTCAATCCGGTCCTTCGACCAGTTCACTCGCCTCTTCATCACTCATTTCGCCGTCAGTAGCCGGCGGCGACTGGTCTCCGACTCCCTCTTTGATGTCCGGCAAAACGAGGGAGAAAGCCTGCGGGATTATCTTACCCGCTTCAACAGGGCTACGCTGGAGGTCCGGAACCTGAGTCAGGAGGTAGCTCTTTCAGCCCTGAAGCGTGGCTTCCGGAAGGGCAGACTCACCTTCTCCCTGGACAAACGCCTGCCGCGGAGCTTCCCAGAGCTGTTGTCCCGGGCGAACCAGTATGCGGACGCCGAGGAGGCGGCCGCCCACCGGAGCAAGGAGGCCGCCGAGATCCCTCAAAAGCTTGGGAAGAAAAGGCGGAAAGAGGCACGCCAGAGGAGGAGCCCGACGCCTCAGCGTCGGCGCAGAAGCCCGTCGCCGGCGAAGAACCACGGCGCCCCACGCCCTCGTTCTCCGCCCCGACGTTTTCACCGGTACACCCCTCTCCTGACTCCCCGGGCCCAGATCCTTATGGAGATCAAGGGGCGGGAGGACCTCCCGGCCCCGAGACAGATGCGGAGGATCCCTGGGAAGAGGCCCTCCCGGGCGTACTGTGAGTACCATCGAGACCACGGCCACGACACGGAGGACTGCTTCCAGCTTCGGGACGAGATCGAGGCTCTCATCCGCCGGGGGCGTCTCGGTCGATATGTGAGCGACCGACGTCCCCCCGCAGACCCGCGTCCGGCCGACCCGGCCCCTCCGGAGCCTCGGGAGCAGAATCGACCCGTTGCGGGCGTGATCCACACTATCACTGGGGGCTGCCCCTGGCCCGTGAGGAGCGCAGGGGGCTCGGCGGAGGCGTCGGGGGCGGCCGTCGCAAAGAGGCAGAGGGTCGGCAATGTAATCACCTTTTGTGATGAGGATGTAAAGGGGGTTCAGACCCCCCACGATGACGCCATGGTGATCTCCCTCACTATGGCAAACTATGATGTAAGGCGTGTTCTTGTGGATAGTGGAAGCTCAGCTGATATCTTGTTTTACGAGGCCTTCCAAAAGATGGGCTTGTCCAGACAATTGTTGCACAAAATATCCACCCCCCTTATAGGATTCACCGGTGACGCTGTCCCGGCGGAAGGTGTCGTTGAGCTGCCTGTGACCGCGGGCGTCGCACCCGCAGAAGCCACGGTGCGACTCGGGTTCTTGGTCGTCCGTGTTCCCTCGGCCTACAACGCTATCCTCGGACGACCCGGACTGAACGCCCTTCGCGCGGTGGTCTCTACGTACCACTTGCTCATGCGGTTCCCCACAGCGGTCGGGATTGGGGAGGTCCGAGGCGACCAACCGACCGTACGGCAATGTTTCCTAGCGACCCTCAAAGGGAAGAAGCCCGCAGAAGCCCTAAGCGTCGAGTCCCTTGATGCCAGAGACGAGGTGGCCTTGCGGCAGGGGGAGCCGGCTGAGGGTGTGGTCGAAGTTCCCCTCGAGGAAGGCCGCCGGGACCGGGTGGTCCGGGTCGGCGCCAATCTCGACCCGGGAGCTCGGGCCCGGTTGGTGGAATTCCTCCGAGCCAATGCCGATGTATTTGCCTGGTCGGCGGCCGATGTACCTGGGATCGACCCGGAGGTCATTTCTCACGCCCTCAACGTCGACCCGACCCACCGGCCAGTGAAGCAGAAGAAGAGACACTGTGCCCCGGATCGGATCCGGATGGTCGACCAGGAGGTAGACAAACTCTTGGAGGCAGGATTCATAAGGGAGGTGAGTTACCCCGAGTGGCTGGCAAATGTTGTACTTGTCCGGAAGGCGAGCGGGAAGTGGAGGATGTGCGTCGACTATACCGACCTGAACAAGGCGTGCCCTAAGGATAGCTTCCCGCTTCCGCGGATAGACCAACTGGTCGACGCGACTTCCGGATATCAGCTGCTGTCTTTCATGGACGCCTTCTCCGGTTACAACCAGATAATGATGGCCCCACAGGACGAGGAGAAAACTGCCTTTATAACAGACCGGGGGCTGTACTGCTACAAGGTAATGCCCTTCGGTCTGAAGAACGCTGGCGCCACTTACCAGCGCCTCGTCAACAAAATCTTCAAAGAGCAAATCGGCCGGAACATGGAGGTGTACGTGGACGATATGCTGGTGAAGAGCCGCCAGGCAGACCAGCACATCGTGGATCTGGAGGAGACTTTCACCACCTTACGGAAGTTTCGCATGAAGCTGAACCCAGCGAAGTGCGCCTTTGGCGCTTCGGCCGGGAGGTTCCTTGGTTTCATTGTCAACCAGCGGGGTATCGAAGCCAACCCGGACAAAATCAAGGCCATCCAAGGTATGTCCCCTCCGACCAAAGTAAAGAAAGTTCAGGAGCTCGCTGGAAGGGTCGCCGCGCTCGGACGATTTGTGGCAAAATCGGCCGAACGCTGCCAACCATTCTTCAAGGTGTTAAAACGCCCAAAAGACTTCCTCTGGACGGCCGAATGTCAAGCAGCATTCGACCAGCTCAAGGAATACCTGACGTCTCCTCCCCTACTGTCCAAGCCGCAAGAAGGGGAGATGCTCTACCTCTATCTGGCGGTCTCCCCAACCGCGGTCAGTGCGGTGCTGGTTCGGGAAGAGGCAAAGCTCCAGAAGCCTGTGTACTACATCAGCCGGGTCCTACGGGACGCCGAGACGCGGTATACGAAGGCTGAAAAGATCGCCTTCGCGCTGCTGACCGCGATCAGGAGGCTCCGCCCCTATTTCCAGGCCCATTCTGTCACCCTCTTAACTGATCAACCGTTACGACAGATCCTTGGCAACCCCGAGAATGCGGGACGGCTGGTGAAGTGGGCAGTAGAACTCGGTGAGTTCGACATCCGCTACCAGCCTCGACCCGCCATCAAGACCCAGGTGCTCGCGGACTTCCTCGCTGAGTGCACGGTGCAGGAGGCGGAACCTAGACCGCCGGAAACGCCCAGCCTCGACCTCCCGACCTGGACGCTTCACATCGATGGGTCGTCGAACCCCAAGGGTGGAGGGGCCGGGCTGGTCCTTACCAGTCCTGATGGAGTGATAGCCGAGTATGCCTTGAGGTTTGGATTTCCAGTTACCAACAACGAGGCGGAATACGAGGCCCTAGTCGCAGGACTCAAACTCACCGGGGAGCTCGGCATCCGGCGTTTGAAGGTCTTCACCGACTCCCAGCTGGTGGTCGGGCAGGTCCGTGGGGAGTTCGAGGCCCGGAGCCCGACCATGCAGAACTACGTCCGGAAGGTGCAAGCACTCATTCCCGACCTCGGCAGTGTCGACATCCAGCAGATTCCCAGAAGCGAAAATGCCAGGGCCGACAGGTTGTCCCGCTTGGTGGGCGCAGAGGCGCGCAACTTGTCGAGGGCAATCTACCTGGAGACCCTGGATGCCCCGAGCATCGGCGAGGCTGGAGCGGTGATGGCGATTGATCCAGAGCCGTCTTGGATGGACCCGCTCGTCGCCTACCTCGCCGAAGGGATCCTCCCTGAAGACGAAGATCAAGCTCGGCGACTTGTCAGGAAGTCCGCCCACTACGTACTCTATGAAGGAAGGCTGTATCGGACCTCGTTTACCGCCCCCCTCTTAAGGTGCCTCCGCCCCTCGGAGGCGGCCTACGTCCTCGGCGAAGTCCATGAGGGCGTCTGCGGATCGCACTCGGGGGCTAGGTCCTTGGCGCACAAGATCATGAGGCAAGGCTATTATTGGCCTACCTTGTTGGAGGACTCAAAGGATCACGTACGGAAATGCGACGCCTGCCAGCGCCACGCCAACGTCCAGAGAGTCCCTTCTGTCCCCTTGGCACCAATCACCGCACCCTGGCCCTTCGCACAGTGGGGAATGGATATTCTCGGACCATTCCCCGTCGCTTCCGCCCAGCGGAAATTCTTGATTGTTGCAATCGACTACTTCACCAAGTGGGTGGAGGCAGAGCCGCTGGCCACTATCACGGAGGTGCAAGTTCGGAAGTTCGTGAAGAAAAACATCATTGTCCGATTTGGGGTACCCCGGGTCCTCATCTCGGATAATGGTCGACAGTTCGACAACAAGCATTTCCGTGACTTCTGCGAGGAATTCGGGATCGAGCATCGGTCCACATCTGTGTCGCATCCCCAAACCAACGGTGAGGCCGAGGTGACAAACCGGACAATCCTCCAAGAAATTAAGGCGCGAATCGGTCGGACGGGGCAAGCTTGGGTCGAAGAACTCGAGAACGTCCTTTGGGCGTATCGGACCACGCATCGGACCCCTACCGGGGAGACGCCTTTCAGCCTAACCTATGGCACGGAAGCGGTTGTCCCCGTGGAGCTCGGACTCCCCTCGCCCCGGGTGGCTACGCACCGACCCGAGGCCAATTCGGAGCAACTCCGAGGAAACCTGGACCTCTTGGAAGAAGCGAGGGAAATGGCGCAGGTTCGGATGGCGATGTATCAGCGGAGGGTGGCCCGATATTATAACTCCAAGGTCCGACCAAAACTTTTCAGAATCGGAGATCTGGTGCTAAGGCGAGCCAAAGCATCTCAACCCGCGGAAGGTGGGAAGCTGGCGCCAAATTGGGAAGGCCCGTATAGGGTTCGCTGGGTAAACCGACCTGGCTCCTACCAGTTGGAGGCCCTAGATGGTCGAGAAATTCCAAGGAGCTGGAATTCCGCTAACCTACGGGTGTATTACCAGTAGAAAGACAAAGCCAGAAAGACAGTTCAAAAATGTATAGTCCTTTTCATCTCAATAATTCCTGGTTACAATGGCGTGTTCGTGTGATTACAAAGAATTCCCAGAGGAGAATTGGGGAGTAAAGAAAGTAAGGAAGAGGTGGAGACTCCGTTAAGCTGAAGATCTGGGATCCCGAACCCTCCATCCGAAGCAGCTGCAATCCCACCGGGCGTGGATGCTTCCCCCCGGAGGCGCCATCGACGCCTCACGCAAAAGACGAAGAGCCGGCGCGGACGAAGAAGAAGTTCGCACTGCTTCTAGAGGAACGCCACCTCCAAGGGATATTCCGGTCATCCCCAGGAGAAGGGGAGGAAAGGAATACAAGGGAGAAGAGCGCGAGGGGGCGCGATCCCGGATGAAGCGTCTAGCGCAGAGCTCAATCGGGAGGTGGGACTGAAAAGAGGGGGGATGTGATCCCGGATGAAACGCCTAGAGCGGAGTTCCGCCGGGGAGAATCTCCTTGTTGATCCCAGATGAAACGGCTAGTTGGCGGAAGTCGCGAGGGGCGCGCCTCCCGTTCCTCCGGCAGGGGTTTCCCAGCCACGCACCCGAGAGGAGGTCCACGATCCATGGCAACCTGAACAGCTCCGGCTTGGCAGGCTCCACCGCACCTGCACTTATATTTATAGCCAAACTGTGGCCCCCCGGTCGTTCCGATGCGGGTGGCTCCAATAAATGCGGGCGCATCGAATCCGGAGCCGTTCCGGCTCTCGAGGCGTATCCTCCCACGACCTCCTAAGCGTCGTTCTCCTTAATTGCATTCTTCATGCAGGACACTCCGGGCGGCGTGTATCCCACGGCCCACGTATCTCCGCACGCGCCCAGGCCGCATCCGCCTCGAAGAACGCGCGTATCGCGGCCGCTTAACTGGCACTCCTCGCAAGCAGCAACTGGCCGATCCGATTTCCCAGGTAACGCCTCAATTAGCATTTAATAGCCTTCTGGTGTTCCCCAGGCGACACTTCGAGAGGAGGAGAAATACGATCGCAGCTGGCCACGGAGAAACCCCGTCGAGCGGCAAGTGATAGGCGCGCGACCAACGAGTGGAATTCCCCGAGGCTCGGCCCTCGGATGCCAGGCTAACCCGATGATCATCCCGGGAGCAGACTAGCCTGAAGCCCCGACCGGTCGCCTCGGCTTGCGCCAGCCTTGGCCGACCAACGAGCGGAATTCCCCGAGGCTCGGCCCTCGGATGCCAGGCTAACCGATGATCATCCCGGGAGCAGACTAGCCTGAAGCCCCGACCGGTCGCCTCGGCTTGCGCCAGCCTTGGCCGACCAACGAGCGGAATTCCCCGAGGCTCGGCCCTCGGATGCCAGGCTAACCCGATGATCATCCCGGGAGCAGACTAGCCTGAAGCCCCGACCGGTCGCCTCGGCTTGCGCCAGCCTTGGCCGACCAATGAGCGGAATTTCCTGAGGCCTAACCCTCGGATGCCTGGCCTAGCGCCGGAAGAATTTCCTGAGGCCTAACCCTCGGATGCCTGGCCTAGCGCCGGAAGAATTTTCTGAGGCCTAACCCTCGGATGCCTGGCCTAGCGCCGGAAGAATTTCCTGAGGCCTAACCCTCGGATGCCTGGCCTAGCGCCGGAAGAATTTCCCGAGGCCTAACCCTCGGATGCCTGGCCTAGCGCCGGAAGAATTTCCTGAGGCCTAACCCTCGGATGCCTGGCCTAGCGCCGGAAGAATTTCCTGAGGCCTAACCCTCGGATGCCTGGCCTAGCGCCGGAAGAATTTCCTGAGGCCTAACCCTCGGATGCCTGGCCTAGCGCCGGAAGAATTTCCTGAGGCCTAACCCTCGGATGCCTGGCCTAGTGCCGGAGGAACTTCAAGAGTCAGGAGTCGGCGAGACGCTACCAAGAGTTAAAAAGAGGAAGGACGAAAGTGAAATGGGGAAACATTTTGTTTGCATTAACTTTCGTTGCATCAGGGCCGAGACCCATACAACATGGCAAAACGCCAACATACAAAGAAAAGAACAAAGAAAAAGTACAGAGGGTCAGCTTGGAGGAACCCCTGGATCGGGAACGGCGAGCACGTCCGCGAAGGGTAGGGAGACGGTTGGAGAACCGGCAGGTAATGGCATCGGAGGGGAGTCGAGGAGGGAGACCCCACTCAGGTCAATTCCGGGGTATTTAGTGGACACCCTTGCCAGGCCTTCATCGAAGCCTAAGGCAAAGGAGTCGGACCCCGCATCCGACATGTCACGGATGAACTCGGCGGACTGACGATAGGCCTGTACCGCCTGACGCCCGATTTCTGCGCTCTTCTCGGCCAGCGCCGCCTCCGCTCGCTCCGTAATCTGAGCTTTCGCTTCCATGACCTTCGCCACAATCCGGTCGTCCGCCTCGGAGGAGACCCTCAGCAGATCGGCCCGAGCCTCTGTGTGCTTCGCCTCGGCAGCGACGCGAGCAGCCTCAGCCTCCTCCAGGCGCGAGTGAAGCTCCTGGTTGCTCGCACGAGTCCCCTCCAAGGCCGACTCCAATTCGGCCATCTTGGCTTCAAGAGATCGGGTTCGGTTGCGGGCGTTGTCGGCCGACTGCTGGGCCTTCTCCCACCTTTTCCGGAAGTCGGCAGCCTTCCGGGACTGCTTTTCGGCTCGCTCCTCCGCCTTCCTGATCTCGCTTTCGAGACCCGAGGCAACCTTGAGTTGCTCCTGAGCCTCCAACAGTTGCCTCTCGAGGGCGGCGAAGCCGAGTGCCCGCTCTTCGGCCACCTGGAGCCTCGTCTCGAGGTCCCTGGTCGTTCTCCCCGCCGCAGCCTGGCCTCCCTCCTCTACAGCTTTCAGTCGGCTCTCGGCCTTCGCCAGGAGCCTCGCCTGTTCCTCGTGGCTCTCCTCCAGACGGATCATGTACTGGGCGAGCTAAGAGACAGGAAAAATGAGAGCGTCAGACGGGGATCAATAGAGCCTATAAATGACGAAAGCGACCAAAAGAACACTCACCGACATGAGACAGACGCAGCTGGCAGCTCCGACTTCAGGGATCCTCATCTGCCGGACCTGCCTACGGTCACCCTCCAGCAGCACCGTCTCGATGAGGTTTCGGGCGCCGGCGAAAGTGAAGGCCGACCCCGACTTCGCCCCGGAGCCGGACGGTGGTTCTGCGGCCTTACCCTTACCCATTGCTTGAGGGAGAGTCATGCCGACCGTGCTCGGGGCGGGGGCCGCGCCAGAAATTGACAGGGTCCCGCTCGGCCGGGGCCTCGGCGCGCCCCTCTTTCTCGTATCATCCGAGGCTGACCGAGTCGAAGGCCGGGCTGGGGACCGACCACGAGCGCGCCCGGATGACACCTCCGGAAAAGCGGTAGTCTCATCACCGGAGGGCTGATACGGCGTCAACTGTCGGTCCGAGCCCGCGGCGTCCCCCTGATCGGTGGGCCCGGACCCGTCTGTCGGCGTCGGAGTCGCCTGCTGGCGGGGCTTCTTCGCCGGTGGGACCCCGCTCGGAGGAGTCCGTTTCTTCCTCCGGACCGCTTCCAGTAGGGACGCCCTACTAACAGCCATTGCCCTGTCCGACTGCATGACGTCGTCGATTTCTGCAAAAAGAACGAGATGGTTAGAAACTGAGAAACTGATGGAAAGAAAAAACGAAAGAGGAGAAAAGAGCTAAAAAAGAAGGAGTGATGGCGGGCTCACGGTCGGCGGGGACCGAGCTCAGACCGACGTTCACCAAGGCATCCTCGGAAATAAGGCGAGCCACCGGGGGGAGCCGGCCCTCGGCAACCAACCCCTTCAAAACGGCGACGCCATCGGACTCCTCCCTTGACAACCTCGATAGGCCGATCGGGGACTTCATCGGCGTCTCCCAGGTTGTCCCAATTCCCCAAGAGGGATCTACGTCGATGAAAAAGAAACGCTCCTTCCAGCCATGAAGGGAGGAAGGAGCCTCCTTGACGAGGCCGCACCCTCGCCGCGCCGCAAAGCACCACCACCCTCTGTCCCGGGGGTGGCCGTTCAGGCCGTAGCATTCCCAAAAGACATTCAGGGTGGCGGGAACCTCGTGCATGCGGCAGAGAACCTGGAAGGCCGTCAGGGTACGCCATGAGTTCGGCACCAGTTGCGTCGGCGCCACTCTTAAACCTCGAAGCACCTGCACGACTAAGTCCGAGGGGGGAAAGCGGAACCCAGCCCGAAGGATGTCCTCATTGATGGCGACCTTCCCTGGAGGAGGATGGGACATCCTCTCCTCAGGCCCCGGGAGCGTAATGTTGCAGGCTTCGGGAAGGTGGTACCGGGCCACGAACCTATCTAGGTCTTCGGGGACCAGCTCCGACTGAATGCGGTCCGCTCTTACTTCGTCCATCCCTAACGGCCAGAGAATCTACGGTCAGGACGGGGTCAAGAGGGGAGAAGGGACCGGAACGACTGGGGTACACTAATACGAAAGGAGAAAGTACGGAGAGCCCTAAATTGAAGAATGGGGCAACTCACCGGAAGGGAAGGAAGAACGGCTCCAAGAGCATCAAAAGAGGAGCGAACGAACAGTCCGACAACAACGGCAGCAGCACAAGGGAGAAACTCGAGGATGCCTGTGGAAAGAAAGGCGGACGGGGAGGGCCCCCGGTTAAATAGGCGGAAAGGCGGGTGACGCCTCGGTGACGCCAGAGGACGCCTGGCTGCCGAAGGATCGTTCGCGCCCCAAAGGCGAATCGACACCATTAAGGAAGGATGTCCGCCGAAATCCGCAGACTGCCAGATCAGCGACAACCGCCATACGCCATAAAGAAGGCGGGGAGCTCGGAGTGCGCGCGCCTTTCCGAGGGATGGCGGCAATCTCGAAGCGTCACTCCCTTCACCCGTTCCCCTCCTGGTTCCAGGCTCGGAAGTGGGGGGCTACTGTTACGGGGGAACTTAGCCACCATGCCCCACGTGACCGGCACGCGCGCCCAGGAAGACTACGGCTGCCCCTTGATCCAGCAATCCGACCTCGGGTCGGATATCTTCGACTCCGCAGCCCGACCCCGAGTCGGCTGCCCCTTGATCCAGCAATCCGACCTTGGGTCGGACATCTTCGGCTCCGCAGCCCGACCCCGAGTCGGCTGCCCCTTGATCCAGCAATCCGACCTCGGGTCGGATATCTTCGGCTCCGCAGCCCGACCCCGAGTCGGCTGCCCCTTGATCCAGCAATCCGACCTCGGGTCGGCAATCTCTTGACAACAACAGACTGTTCCCCTGAGGCACGCCGCGGCCCCCTGCTCCACTACTTCCTGCAACGGCCGAATCCGGCGCTGCCCCACGATCCCCTGTAACAGCCGTACAAAGTGGAGCTCCACTACGCCCTGCCATGGCCGTACCCAGCGCTGCCCCACGACGCCCTATAACGGCCACCGGGCCACGTCAGTGGCAACCCCATCGTGCCACACGATGACCAATCCCCAGAAAAACCCCCCAGCCTGATATATATGGGGCTGGGGGGGGAAGAGGGAGGGTAAGAAAGATTTTCCAGAGTATCATCTTACCTGCTACCTCTCCTTCTCCTTCTCCTTCGATCTCCCCTGACTTGATCGTCGGAGGGCCCCCACTACCCTGGTGGTGGTGCGAGGCTTGCTTGCAGGTTTCACGGCGGAGGGCGGAGCGCAACCAAAGCAACTCAAAGGGAACCCCGTTCACACCGCTGTGCCAATCGTTCTTGGTTTGGACCCCTAGCAACTTCAGCAAATGACTAACATATAACCTAATATGACAAAGCACCTTACACGAAGGTCCGCCGAACCGGTATCGGGGACCCGTACCAGTTGGCGCACGATATGGTTCGGTACCTGTATGGGCCGAACCGAACCGACTGAACTTGTAGTGCATGTCGGTTCACGGACCAGCACGCCCTAATTTATTTATTTTTTAGTTCTCATTCTTTTCGAACTTTTTCTATGTATTAAAGTCTAATTTGATTTTTTTTATGTTTTCTTGATGTTATTTTTATATTTTTTGATCTTTTTATAATCCCAGTTTAACCTACATGATGCATCTTATTGCTTTAAAATAATACAAATCATAAAATAAACAATATAAAATATTCTCAAATCAAGATACAATCAGTTATATATATTTAAAGTACAACATACATGTCGATATCTAAAATCAGATCGAGTGACAATGGCTCTAGTAGATATCCAGATCATAAGCATGGTCAGAAAGAGGCACATCAACCCACCCCTCTAACCAAGCGACGTAATCTTGTACGTTCATCCCATAAGGAACATGTGCTGGGTTATAAACACTCTCAATCTCTCGCTAAAACTCTGGCTCCGAGAGGTGTCCTCTGGCTGATTATACGACCGTAGAGGGGCCCATCCGAATATGCCGGCAACCAAATTCGACCCGTGAGATGCTCTGGGCTGCGTAGGATAGTAACCACCGGAAGATGCCTCAGATACACCACATCCATATCCGTATCCATATGGGTCATAGGCTGTTTGTGGCTGTGGATAATAGGATCCAGTATACGACTCGGAACTTGATAAGTCTATGTATCCTACTCCGCATGCAAGGTCATATGCAGCTGCATCGGGTCCTCCTGAATGACCTCGAGGAGCCCGTCTCCTATATGCAATCGTATCCTTGTAGGCTCTACCAGATAGTGCGTCGTGGTTTCTATCCAGTATAGTATGCGTAAACTAGGACTCACCGGTGTATGGGAGACCACCCTGCGGTTGTCTCATAAAAAATAGTCTCCTCTCCTCCACTTTATTGCCAGCAGATCCATGACCACCAGAATTGTCATCGCTGCTGCTTCAGAACTCCTCGATACTCTCCATTGGGACTTTTTGTTTTTCTTTTTGATCTGTTGGGCTGCATTAGACCCCTTAGAATACTTTGTTATGGTAGTCATTGACAGTGGTTCATGTCAAAACACCTTTGTGAACATGCAAAACTCATGGTAAAACAACTGAGAAAACCCATCATGCCATGGCATCTTTCACCTTTTGTTTTCAGCACCAACATTCTCCCTTTGTCATCATCAAAGTCCTAGCACTTATCTTCTCTGCAATATCTGTTCTCACTAAACAGTCCCAAAATTCATGGTTAGGCTAGCACTACAATACCTCATTAAAAATGAGTGCAATAACAATCCACTATTTTAAAACTTGAAACCCCGAAATGCATTTTAAAGAGGTATTCATGTTCCTCTAAGCTCCTTCCACCAACCTGAATCCCCAAAATGCATTGGCCCTCCTTCAATTACTCATTTTACAAAAGAACTTGCTGTTCTCACACCCTCCTAAGCCAAACGACTTTAGAGCTCTTTTCTCGAATCAAATGCTTTTCTTTCAAGCCATTGTACACTTTAAGCATGCCCTTACTTTTAAGCTATTGCACTCCATTGTGTGCATGTCTCCTAGTGACAATGGCCCGTACTCTTAACAAATCTACCATTTTAACCATGTTGTCCCTGTGCTCAACCTCAATCACTGTCCGATTCTCAAGGAGCGCTTTAGATACTTTCCTACCTCACCATAGAACTCCTCAATATTAAGCTTTTGTGTTAACATATTTTAACTCCTTTCGCCATAACATTTCAAGCATACTGCCCACATCTGCTAGAAGCCCCAACCGTCCTCATGATCAACAATAAATATGTTTTTTTTTACATAGAGAAGTAAAAATTTGCATTCTCTTATGATTTTGTAATTTTGTATAGCATTGTAGAATCTTACAGTAAGATGGTCGAATGGTGACATTACTAATTACACAGGATAATCAAGTATGTGTTTCTTCCAACACGAAAAAAATAACTTTGACCATGTTTGCCCAATAAAAACTCTCCTAAAGTCAGCTTATTTAGTCCATAAATGGTAAGTGAAAGATGAGGTGAAACAATAGCCATTAATATAATAAAGTCACCTCAGATCTTTCATCCAATTTGCAAAGCTTCCTTTGTAAAACTTGGCCTGCCGCCTTGGACTTCTAATCTTTGTTTTCTAGTATTAGTTCATTTTCCAATTATAACAACTTGAATACACAACACTCACTTGCACTGTTTTAAAAGACAGCTAGCTTGGCCGCCTAATAACTGCCTTAACATTTTGTTTGCATCATCTAAGAGTATGGAGGATTACATCAGTTAAAATTTGGCACTGGATGTTGCCAAGCAGATATTTACCATTTATTTGCTACATCTTATTTGACATATTATGCTCCATTTGTTGGATTATAACTTTTCTTAGTTTCCCCTTATATTTATAAGTCTTTTACAATTTTCAGAATCACCTCGACTTCCAGGTGCCTGCCTAGGCACTTCTCTAGCAACTAGGCATAAGGTGGGCCCTCTTGCTGCATGTTCAATGCATACTATCTTTTAAAACAATGCTAACTTAATAAATTAATTGTGCAACCACCATCCTTCTATAAAATCCTAGAATCTAAAAGCTCATTGAGATGCCCATCACATCTCTCCTCAAATAATAATAATAATAATAATAATAATAATAACAATAATAACAATAATTCAGTTCCAGTTACCTACGCATTCTTTAAATTGTCATCCACTCAACAACTTCTTCTAAAAGTCGGTTCTCTCACGCATCTTATGGTCGTCTCTTCTCCCCATATCCGAATGGAAACTCTCCTCATGCACAAATCTACTCGATTGAGCTACTCCATCTCCTATCTAAAGAATTTCAATCCAACAATTCAAGATCAGCATAAAAAGAATGTCACTAGCATCTAATAATTGAAACCTTCTTGACCACAATACACTAGTAATTGTATCATGCAGGCGAAAAAAGCATGAAACACTTGCCAATACACACCTTTGACAGCAAATATTGGCCCATATACATTGTTTAAACAGTCAACAATGTAACAGGCAACACGATGAAAGATTATACCTTTAAAAACAAAAGCACCAGCATACATTTATTCTTGGCTGGAGAGGAAATAGTTATACCTGGAAAAACCATCAGAATCTGAAAACTCGAAGTCATAAGCATATGTTGCAAAAGAATCACAGCAAATGATATGTTGAACATTTTCATACTGAGGATCTGGGAAGAAATGACCATACTGCAAACAGGGTAAAACAATCAGTAACAACATAACAAATATTAATTAAGTAGACAAAATTGAGAAGATGAAAACCAAGAAAAGTTGGTAACATACAGAATGACAAGGTTTGAACTCAGAAGATGTTCTCAATCGCAATATACAGCCAAATGCATATGGGCGACTCAACATTCGGTACCTATTTAAGCAATCAGCCTAGAATCAAAAAGCCATTCACTCTGAGTTGCTAAAGGACTACAGAAATAAAAAAATTTAAGACTAAGTTGCACATCTGGATATGGATTCCCTCTGTAGACTTACATGTCCTGTGGAAGTGTGGAATCATCCGTATTCGCATAAAGAAACAGAGAACCACCACTCTCAATACTCAGAAATTTAAGAGAAGCCAAGTCTGTGTATTCATTTGTAATAGCAAAAATGTCCACACAGACACCTGCTTGAACAGCACCAGCAGCCTGTGATATGTGGTCAGCATTTGCATTTCCAAATATGCAATATCAACAACGATGGATACTTATCCAGATCACATTACCAAATCTTTATAGAATGGTGTCTGCTCAGGTAGCAATGCACGGTCTGCATCCTCCCCTCTGCTAGCATACTGTTCCCCGTACCGCCTCGTGTCTAACTGTCCAGCTCCATAATCAGGAGGACCAGACAAAAAGGCAAACACCCTAGCTGTCCTCAATTAAACAAGACAGGTATTTCTGATTATATAAAAATACAAGAAAAAAGACATCCAAGCAATAAATTGAATGATCTTTTGTACATAAAAACCAGTTCTATAAGAATCTGGAAAAGATGGTAAGATGTGATTCAGACTTTACCATACCCAGTGCAAAGGTATGCCCATATTCTGAACTGAGGTAGTCAATAAGAGCAACCATGGCTGATCCAAAGCCACGGCCACCTAACAATATACCATCGAGCCCTTGCTCTGCACCTGTGGTTCTCTCCCAAGAAGTTGTAGGCCTTAGTGTCTCAAGAGCTGCAGCGATGCGATCCTTGCAAGTGTCCACCTGTTTACAAACAACTAAGCCATTAAATCAAAACATCCAGATGCACATGACAGTGTCATGTTTCAGAAATAGCCTGTTTTGCAGGTTATCAGTTTGATGAGCATCTTGAAATTCATGCGGAATAGCTCATTGAAAGTTCAAAGGAAAACGAAAACTGTTTTATCTGGCATTGTCTGCTAACATACAGGAGCCAAAAATGAAAGCAATGGCATCACATCTTCAAGGCCAACAGGCAATCCACTGTCCAAATCAGGTGGAACAAAAACATTTTTCACAAGAGGTACAGGACCTTGAACATCATATAACCCAATCTTATGGCTGAATGTAACAAGCCCAAACAATGACCCTGGCCCAAGAGCTGTAAAAAAAATGAAAGGAAAACAGAATAAGTAAAATCAGTTGCCACGAATTGCTATGAAATCTTCTAAGTTCCTCTGCCATCAATCACCTACCTTCAAGAGCTGCTAGAAGAGCACTTTTGACAAGCTCTAAAAACTCTTCAGAACCTGCAGCAAAATTAAATCACATCAAGATAATTGATAGTAATTGCACATATGTCATTGGCATACAATGATAAAAGTAAAGAAATAAACTTAATATTGTTAGTATACATGAATGACTTAACATTGTAACATCAATAGTGATATCTCAACCCACTTATAGTAAGAGCCAATAAACACCAATGATGGAGAATTGGTAGCATGCAGTATAATGGCTAAGACCCTCTTTAAGAATCAAGACACACTTGAATACTGTTTTCATCTAGCAGAACTGCACTACTAACTAACAATGCTTAGTGAAATCAAAATAGTCAAAAGTAATATAACAGACAAAAAGGAGGCACTATCAGGCCAGACTACTTCCAAAGATGTTTGATGAAATAGAAACATGCAAAAATGAATAACAATGGAAAAGAGATTATATCAATGCTTTTACTTTCCACCTACCAAAGAAAATAAAGAATCATATGATTCATTCCAACAACAACTTTTAGGACTACATGCAGTCGTATAAAAAAGATCTGAGTCTTACAAAATTCTTAACACCCACCAAAAATAAGGATTCATATCCAACAATACGAAGTTAGGATAACAACTCATAATCATAAAAATGATAATCAAAAATAGAAAACTCCGTAACTTCATACAAATCTCATTTTTAGATTTTTTGCAAAAAAAAAAAAAAGAAAACTATGAATGGAAAGATCGTTGAGGATCAGATCTTACAAGCCAGATCCACTGCTGCGACATAAACAGGCCGAGACTCTTCCCGATATCCTTCCACTACAATCCAAAAAAATTTCATCACATAAAACCAAATTCAAAATAGATCAAATTCACACGAAACCGATCAGACTCATAAAAGCTTAAAAATTCAAGAAATGGAGATGACCTGGTAGCTCGAGATCGATGAAGGAGGAGCACATCTCGGCACAGGCTTCGGACTGGGAGTAGCGCTCGATGACCTGCATGGTAAGGTAGTTGAGGGAGCCGCAGAGGGCGCAGGTCCAGGCCCACTGCTCGAGCTCGCAATAGGTGTTGAAGTAGGCCCAGCAGTTCTCGCAGCGGGGGAGGAGATGCCCGTCGGAGCCGTACGCCGGCGCGACGCCTTGCTCGTCCACCGACGAGAATGGCGTCAGGGTGACGCCCCACGGGAGGCCGCACGATTCCTGGGTATCCGCGTCGATGGGGAAGCGGGAGAGCGTCGGCCTCGCCGCCATTGATGGGATCTCGGAGATCGCGATGGGAGGGAGAAGAAGATGGGGAGGTTTTAGGGATTTCGTAGGCCTTCCGAACCGGATCGAATCCGCGGCCGCCTACAGGACGCTCGCGAAAGAGTGCTCGGATCCGAAATCACGTTTAACCCGACCCGTCAGATGCCCACGGATACGATCCCAACAAGTCGTAACAGAATCCGACTTAGGCCCTGTTTGGGGGAGCTGTTGGCAGTAGAGCTGTTGGAAGTAGAGCTGTCTGAAGTAGAGCTGTTATAAAAAGCTGTTTGCTGTTTGGTAACTACATTCGTAAAGTGCTGTGGTACTTTGTTTTGTGTTTGGTAAACAAACTGAGAAAGTACTTTTGTATGACAAAATTACCATAAAGGACATTGCATAGTATTATACAACAGAACATAATAAAACATAACATAAATTAATACATAAATATACGATATAGTATAATATTATTGTAATATAAAATAATGTTATGTTAATATAGCATAATAGTAATATAATTATTAGAGTAAATTAATATTTGGTAATATAACATAATATTAAATTATTTAACATAACATATTAATGTATTATGATATAATGTAATATATATTATATTTATAGTATAATACAATAATAAAAGTATAAAATATTATAATTATTAGTATAAATTAATTTCTCATAATATAACATAATATTAAATTATTTAAAATAACATATTAATGTATTATAATGTAATGTAAGATAATATAATATAATATTTATAGTATAATACAATAATAAAGGTATAAAATATTATAATTATTAGTATTAATTAATTTTTCATAATATAACATAATATTAAATTATTTAAAATAATATATTAATGTATTATAATGTAATGTAATATAATATAATATTTATAGTATAATACAATAATAAAGGTATAAAATATTATAATTATTAGTATAAATTAATTTCTCATAATATAACATAATATTAAATTATTTAAAATAACATATTAATGTATTATAATGTAATGTAATATAATATAATATTTATAGTATAATACAATAATAAAGGTATAAAATATTATAATTATTAGTATAAATTAATTTTTCATAATATAACATAATATTAAATTATTTAAAATAACATATTAATGTATTATAATGTAATGTAATATAATATAATATTTATAGTATAATACAATAATAAAGGTATAAAATATTTTAATTATTAGTATAAATTAATTTTTCATAATATAACATAATATTAAATTATTTAAAATAACATATTAATGTATTATAATGTAATATAATATAATATAATATTTATAGTATAATACAATAATAAAGGTATAAAATATTATAATTATTAGTATAAATTAATTTTTCATAATATAACATAATATTAAATTATTTAACATAACATATTAATGTATTATGATATAACGTATTATAATATTATATTTATAGTAGGTGATAACGTATTATGGTATCTCTCTAACAATTTTTCTAGTTAGGTGATAAAATTGATTAAATGATTACTAGATGTTTAGACGAGAATCACATAGATGAAAAATTATTTAGCATATTCTACGTGCATACTTTAATAAGGCTTGGAATATACTTCATATAGCCTGGCACACAGTTTAGCCTTTCTAACACACAATTAAGGATTGGACACAATTAATCTAGCATGGTATACATATATCTTAGCACATAGTTAATCAAGGATTGCACATAGTTAATATCCATCCTCTCTAACTTTACCTTGTTCATACTTTTTTACATTGTTGACGTAGTAGCAACAAAAATACAACGAACATTCATGTTTGGTCAAATACAAAATAAAACAACATGTGGAATTGCACTGCACTCAGAAGTCAACGAGCTATAAGTTGAGAAGCAATATGATCACGCAGAATATCCATCTCACGGTTACCCAATATTTGGCTTTGCTCTGCACTCAGTTCTTCCTGTGGTTCATTAATCTCTAAACAATCAGAAGGGAGTAGATCCTCATTATCATCATAAGGCTGAAACTCCAAATCTTTGATTGCATGATTTCTAATAAAATTATGAATAGCCATGGAAGCCACCACAATTTGGACTTGTTTATGATAAGAAAAGTTGGGCATGGTACTCAACATTCTCCATCTACTTTTCCAGCATCCGAATGTCCTCTCAATAGTGCATCTCAGGGAGGAATGTGCATGATTAAAGATTTCATGCATACCCTTTGGTTGACTTCCACGTCGAAAATCTGGTAAATGATACCTCTCCCCTTTGTAAGGCCCCATATATCCCAACATGTGAGGATATCCTGCATCCACCAAATAATATTTACCTGCATATATATATATATATGAGTTAGTATTTTAATATATTTAATGAAAGTTAAAAAAGTATACTTGCGATCATAATATATTTAATTAATATGCATACGTCTATATTATAATATATTTAATTAAAATGCATACCTCTAGGTGGGTGTGGAAATTGGAGCTCTTTTCTGTGTATAGCATCTAAAAAAATACGAGTATCATGAGCAGTACCTTCCCATCCAGCACAAACAAAAGTGAAACGCATATCAAAATCACAACAAGCCATAACATTTTGTGTAGGAATCCCTTTTCGGCCAATATATGGTACTTGTTTGGATGGAGAAATTTTCACTGGTATATGGGTGCCATCAATTGCTCCAATGCAGTCCTTAAAATAAGGCCACCAACGATGATCATCGCGGATTTTACTTGGAATATTTTTGAACTCTTTATCCAGCGGGCTAATAATATCCTTGGACATCCTTAAAACAGCATTTAAAACATGGGTGAAATATCTACTAACTGTTTCTCCGGAATGTTGAAATCTTTCTTGAACCATCCTATTCCCAAACCCATGTCCTAGAATCATCAAAAACATAGACACCAGCTCCTCAACAGGAATATATCTAGAAGCCTTTAAACCATATTTGATTTTCAATTCCATGCACAGATTAATAAATACATGTTTTTCCATTCGAAATTGTTGTTGGCATCTATATGGATTGCCATGTAAAATTTCTGATACAAACTTGTATCCGGTTTGATAAGAGGTCCTACAAGGCTCCTTTTCAATATATTTTGTGTAATATTCAGTAACCATACCAACAGTTGCAGTTAGTAGAATATTATAATTATCATTATCAACTATCTCATCTTCACTGGAATAATTCTCCTCAGAACTATTGTCAATGCTGCCCATACCTGTAGAAAACATATTATGCAAAAAATAAAACATCTGTAGCAAATAAAACAAATGATATATAAACATATAATGCAAATACATATAATATCACAAAATCATAACATCTATAATATCCATAAAATCAATAGCATCCACGATACATTATCCAAGAGATACCACAAATACATATAGTCCATCATCATTCTATAATAGAAGTTCATAATTAAAACTACAAAACATATTGCCATAATAGTACGTCAACAACTACTTATGTAAGTTTGACATTCGCTTGAGCCATTCAATTCGAAGATTGGTATCTCGGAGTGCCATAAACATCTCTCGATGTTCTCTTTTAAGGAGCACCTCAGCAGCAATCAAAAGCAGTTCAGGTTGTGCTACCATCTCAGGCATCATATGCACTACGTCCATCACCTCATCGATACTACGTCCAGGTTTATCAATCATCTTGGATGGCACTGTACTTTTCTTCTCCACTGCATCAATAAGACGACTCAATTGCTGAGATAGTTGTGCAGCACCCCCAACCTTCTTGCATTTCTTATCATGCAAAGTAGAGCTAACTCTTTTCTTTCCTCTCTCTTGGATAGCATCAGATGCAAGAGTAAGGTTAACATTAAAATTATCAGTGGGAACATCATCAATTTTATACTCAATCATATGATGGTCCTCATCTGAGTCACCTAAGCCCTCAAATGTATCATTATTAACCCCATCCAACCTCTCATATACTTCAATTGTGTCCTCAACATCCTCCTGCACCAGTAAAGCTGGTGCACAGGCCCCCTCCCCAGTGGCACTAGTACCTCTAAATAACCTATCCAATTTTATGGCATGTTGTAGACCACGTTCTCGAAACTTAGCTGCATCAGGAATCTCCTGCAAGTTAACAATATATAGTTGTCAATAGTAGTTTATAGGTTAGTATAAAAAATCTTACAAATATTAAACTAGTGGCACGTGTACCTGCAATTTTTTTTCCCACCATGCATCTGGTGCATCTATTGTATTTCTAACAGGATCCCATCCAAGTCCTGTTTCCTTTCCCACCAATTTCATCCAAATGCTCCAATTTGCTTTCAGGTTATCCCACTTATTTTTAAATTTTTTGTAGTCATATTGATTTCTAGTCTTCTCATTGAATTTCTTAATTATATTGGCCCACCGTAACCTATTGAAATGTGTTCCTGGGCGATTACCAGCTTCAACTTCACCAATACATATATCGATAAACTCCTCTATCAATTTTTCATTCCAAATGGCCTTCCTCTTCTTCTCATCTTGGGTTGATGGACCAGCAAGGGTATGTTGGCTCTTCTTAGACATTTGTTTTTCTTACA
This sequence comes from Phoenix dactylifera, assembly GCF_009389715.1. Taxonomy (NCBI): domain Eukaryota; kingdom Viridiplantae; phylum Streptophyta; class Magnoliopsida; order Arecales; family Arecaceae; genus Phoenix; species Phoenix dactylifera. The sequence continues at coordinate 524,698 of NW_024067760.1, forward strand.
ATGCAACAACAAAGACATGAAACATTTTGTCAATCATAAGTCATGATTTCATCCATATGAATAAAACACCTTGTAAAGCATATTAGAAAAACAATGAGATATTAGACAAGGCATGCAATAAGAGGCAATTATTTGATAGAACTATAAGCATTTTCACCAGCTTGCACAGTTCTTAAATGGATCTCAGGCTTTACTGGTTTCGTCTATGTTCTTGACCATTTTTGGTCAAGCTAGTCTTCTTAATAGAACTCTATGTCTAATGAATGTCAATTATTTGATAGAATCAAGGATTTGATGGATGGCTATTATGATACTAAATAAAGAAATTGCCATTACCATGTATAAACTTACTCTTCCCATTCCTAACTAGGTAGCAGCATTTTTTCCATGATCTCAGGAAAATTTTGCCTACGTACCATGATCTCCTTTCTTTTTAAATTTCAACTTCCAGATCTTGTAGGACTCTCTTTCTATTGGAAATAAGATCAGATTAATAGGAACATTTATTACCTTATTTATCTCCAGTATCTCGATTTTATATTGTAAATCCATTAACACCTACAGGTTCTTTCCTTTTAGCTCTCAGAACATGCTCATATGATTCTGTAATAAATATGAAAATTGATTATTTCTGAAGGAATAAAAGTAATAGCGCACCGAGATTTCTCTTAAAAAAATTGTGAGATTGTTTGGAAATTCCCAATGCTCGGATCATGAAGACTAAAGTTTGAATCATGTAATGGTTACGTTGTATGCACATTATTTGTCAGATTAATAAGGTCCAGGGGGCATGTCTCATAATTACGATCGAGATGAATGAGAGGGATGGCATCAGTAAACTATTTCACTAAATTAGAAAACCTGTGCCTAACTGCACTATAAACCTGTGCCTAACTGCACTTTGTTGCTTGCACTAACTACGCTCAGGCCAAAACATATTACATTGTCAAGTTCCCAATATTAGCCAAATACGATGTTGAGTACCCAATATCTTCTTGGCAATATTGGAAGTATTAGTAACAATAGTATGCACCACTAAAATGACAATAAGGTGTAAGATCTTTTAATTAAAACATGCTTCAATATTCATCAAATGTCCATTCTTGGAATCACTAGCAGTGAATTTTGTTGAAGAATGACAATGTAAGTAGTAATTTGGACTTTAAGTCAAAAGTATAAGCATAAAATATTTTGGCTAATTAAGAATAAAAGGAGTATTCTTACTTCTTAAAGCTTCAAAGTGCAATGGAGATTGCAAATTTCTGAGCCACTAGGTGATAGTACCTGACAGAAAATGATCCAATCATAAGTTAGAAGGCAACAATAATATTACCAAACTCCATTAAAATTCTAAATACAAATCTATCTTTCTCTCTGTAACAGAGAGAGGAAAAACTTGGTCCACCCGAAGAGAGAGGAAAAATTTGGTCCACCCGAACCATAGAGGGAAATCTCTCTCTGTAACAGAGATTTCTCTCTCTGTTCTCTCTCTCTCCCTCTGTAATAGAGAGGGAAAAGAGCTCGCCGTCCACCAGAACTCCCTCCCTGCAACAGAGGGAGGATCTCGCGGTCCACCGTGGACCGCGAGATCATTAAGCGTACAGAGAGAGGATCTCTCTGTGTTATAGAGAGAGATCCTCTCTCTCTGTTACAGAGAGATCCTCTCTCTTTGTAACAAAGAGAGATCCTCTCTCTCTGTAAGGGGAGGCACCGTGGACCGTGGTGGTGCGGTCCACGGTATCGCGGCTTGAGCATGGACCGAGAATCTCTCTGTAACAGAGAGAGATCCTCCCTCTGTCTCACCCGTGGACCGCGAGAGAGGAGGCATCGTGGACCGCAATGCTGCGGTCCACGGTGTCGCGGCTACAGCCTGGACCGCGATGCCGTGGTCCAGGGGTGGTTCTTCGTGGTCCATGATCGAGGAGGACGGGCCGCGAGGTGATGATTAAAAAAAAAAAAAAACAACACATTGATTTTGAAAGGTGCAGAGAAGGATTAAATTTTTTTTATTCTAAAATGTTGTTCAAGGAATGCATACAAAAATTAAAAAAAAAATACCTTCTCTTACGGAAAGAACTCTGACGGCTAGGGTTCTTGGCTCAACCAGATTTTTTAGGTTTATAAAGGGGCAAGCTATGTAATTATTAGATTTTAATGGGGGCATTTTTGTCAAAAATAGAGCTTTCCGAAAAAGCTGAAACAGCTTCCTCCCAAAAGCTCCAAATTGGAGCTTCTGCCAAAAAGCTGTTTTCAGCTTCCCGCAAAAGCTGAAACAGCTTCTTGGAAATTTTACCAAACACACTTTTTTCCCCAAAAGTACTTTTGGAGGGCCAGAAAGTGCTTTTTGGCTCTCCAAAAGCTCCCCCAAACAGGGCCTTAACTGGTACTAATTTTCTATGTCGATGCACGTGCATTCAGGTGTGCCTGGGAGCGTTTGTGCTGCATTCAGGTGTGCCTGGCATGGAAGAGAGATCTTGCTGGATGGCGACTCTGCGATAGATATTCGAACTATAATTTCTGACGGATTGGTGCTTCAGACGAAGTATGTATTTAGAGATGTCAACGGAGCCATAAATTGGGTGGCCTCTTTTGTTGCCAACCATTTGGAGGAACATCTCTGGGTGGAGGAGGCGGAGTTGCCCCATGCACTCCATAATGTACTGTTTTTTAATTTTCTTGACTGTATCTGTACCCATTATGTATAATACTTCCATTTTCAGCAAAAAAAAAAATACAGAGGCGTTCGCACCTGACCGGTACTCTCTGGAACAACGTAGTTTCCAGAATTAGCATTGGTTTCTTATTCCGGCCTGCATGTTTGATAACTAGGGCCGTATTCAATTGTAAAAAGATGACCATGGTTGTTGGTTGATGCGAATAGGTTAAGCTTGGACTAGGCTCAAACTGAATGTAAATGAGCTAAACTTGAATCCGGTTCATAAATCTCGAAATTAACAAATCAAATCAAAAGTAAGTCATAAAAAAAGAAAAAATCTTGAAATAGATTGGATATTGTGAGGATCCGTGCAGGTATGTATTTAGTCCCACATCGGTTATTCGCTAGACAGATCTTGGGTACTTATACAGGATCAAGAAACCCAAATAATACCTTCTGACTAGCTTTTTTGGGTGAGGTCCTGAATTGTTACTAATGGAATTAGAGTGGATTTGTCCCATAACCTATATAGACTAGATAATACTGCAACACGAATTCATTGAGGCTGACCACGGCCCAATCGTAGTGCTTATGATTAGATTTGAATAGATTGGAACACTTAGCAGCGAATCTGGCTCATAACATATGTGGATTACAGAATACTGCAACATGGATTCATTGGGGCTGACCATGAGCCGATCGTGGTGCTTGTGATTAGATTTGAATGAATTTGAACCTTTAGCCTAATGAGGACGTCAAGGCTTAAATGAATAGAATATGTGAGGACTTGTGCATGCTTGTGTTACATATATGTACAAGTTCAAGTGCAAATGAACTTGGAGATAAAAATCTATTTAATATAACAAATTAATATTTGTAAGTTAAAGGAACTTTAGAATAATTGTGGAGCAATCTTGATATTTTTAATGAGCATGTTTTCCATTTTGACTAGATATCATACGCATATCAAAAAAAAAAAAAAGGTCTTTCTTAGGGCTCGAAGTTTAGACAAATGATTGAGTCATTCAAGTAGGGTTGATAAAGGGATTTGATCAGTTTGGCATTCCAAATGGGTGTTAGTTCCATTAAAACAATATTAGCTTTCACATTATTTAGTTTTGAAAATTCTTTTGCATATTATGATCATAATTAAGCATTTTAAAGTCTATTTTGAAGTAAAAAATAAAAGTTTTCCACTGGGTCAAAGTGTAATTCGTGGACTTTCGCTAAATTTGGGTCACAAAACTAATAATGCCCTCGTTTTGTTATTGTTAAAACTAAATATTCATCTAATATTATTTTCTTTGGTGAGAATCAATATTTAATTTTTACACAACATTAACAAATAATGACATCTAAAGAAAAAAAAATCAAATTTTAACATAAGTGTAATGTAGTCTTACCCTTAGCCTGCCATATAATGGACTTTGTCCAACAATTTTTTTCCCGATCTAGAAATTTGGTAAAGCTAGTAAACTAGAACGTGCAATGCGGAAGATATAACAAACATAACAAGCATATAACTATAAATTATAATAAAAGAAAGAGAGAAAAATCAAATACATGAAAGAAATACAACACACAAAAAAAAACAAAATTGATAAAGGAAAATTAAAATATATAAATATTTACAATGAGAAAAATTAAAACAAAACCAATTTGAAAGCAAGATAGTATAAAATATTTTTAGATAAATTTATTTTTCTCTTCCAATTTTTTTTCTTCCGCTATTATTGTTTGATCTAATTAGTGATTATTCTCAATCTTGAGCCGTCACGTTTGATCTACATCAAGTAGTGTGTCTTTCTATATAGTATTAGAGCGAGGTTAGAGTGTGGTCAACCGGTGTGCGACTTTACTTAGATTTATCAAGAGCACAGCTTTCGAAGCAATGAGTTGATTATGGGTAGTTCTTGTATTTGTAGTTCGGCATGGTTCTATATCTTTCAATAATTCACTGTGAGGATGGGCAAATATATGGACTCTATTTTGATTTGATATTCGAATTGTGATGACCGATTTTACCAACATCAATAGGGCTGCTTTTATTATCACTACTTATCTTCTTAAGTTGAACAATACTAATTATCTAAGTTAGAAGTGTATGGTCAAAGCATATATGATAAGACTAGATTTGTGGGTATCTTGAAAGAGTCAAAAATGATACCAACAAATACTCTTAATTATGAGGATGCCAAAAAGAAGTGAAATCTAAAATCTACAAAAATGATGTGGATTATCCAAGCTATAGTTGATAGAGAGAATTATATCCATATTCAGGATACAAAGGAGCCAAAAAAAACATGCGATATTCTTAAAGGTGTCTATTCAAGATTTAGTAAGGTGAGAAATTAAAATATTCTCAAACAAAAGTTGCCAAAAAAATGGGTTCTAGTTTCAGGTTTTCCTAAAAAAAATCCAAAACAAAGAGTAGATTTGGTTCAAAGATGAAGATTTAAAGCAATGGAAGCTTGATCAGTTAGAACAAATTTGAAAGACTCGGCATAACAAAGTTGATCAGCTCAAGGATCAACCAAGTCTGGAAGAAAATTTGAAGTAAGAGGAGCTTAATTAGATGGATACTATATCAAATTAAAAAAAAAAGTGATTGAAGAACAAGTTGATTTTGAAAGTGCTCAGGAAGAGTTAAAGAATGTTATAGTTGATCCTAGCATAAAGATCCACATTGAGTAGTCAAATCATATAGAAGAGTCTCACGCCGAGGCTATCCAAAACATGGATGTTTCGTATGGAGATTTAGTCAGCCATGAGGATAAACAATTGACTAATTGAAGAAGTTTCAAAAATCAAGCAATAAGAAGATATGCTTGATATGAATGGCTCATATTGTATCTTAGTATTTGATAAGGCATTTGGTGTGCCAGTTAATTTTAAAGTTATGTTAGAATTTGAACAGTTAGAAGATTTTATGCATAAGTATTTGATATCATATTCAGAAAGATGCAATTATATATAGATATATGAGCAACCCAAGTGGAGGCATCTGAGTCTAGTCAAATTTTTGTTGTTGATTTTACTTATTTGCTGGTAATGTCAAATGTTATAATTAGCAATAATTGCACTTGGGAATTTGATGTTTATTGGCATAAACTAGATATTTTATGGAATCTCAACACTGTGACCATGAAGTCAATGCTAAGGAAAAATGTTGGAGGACATCGTTGATTTTAGTATATGCATTGAAGAGGATGGGCTAGTGAAGGAATTATTATTTGAGTTGATAAAGAAGACATGTTGTTCAATTATTGAGTCAACAAGTAATTGCCATTGCCACGGTAAAAATAGCAATGGCTACTGTAGCATTTCATGTCATCCATAAATCCAACATTGTTGGCTTGGACTTTGCAATAAAGGAGAATGTTGAGATTCATTGCCCAGTTCTAATCTTATTAAGATTTTTATTTTTTAGTGCTGGCCTATGTTAATTAGGTTGAGCTTTAGGCTCAATATATTAGAGTTTGTTTTTAGTGGAAGATACTGAAGTTTTTATTTTTTAGTGGGAGATGGGAACATTTTTACCTTCTTGTAGGAGAGAAGAAACTTTCAATTTGACCAGCCTATTTTGAGGCTCAAACAATAGTATTTCAACTAGTTTTAATCTTCTAAGGGGTTGTCACTAAGTCGTAGATCTCGAAAACTGATCTAATTTCAAATAAAAGAAAGATCATTTTAATCAAACATCGTATGATCAAGTTATAGCTTCCAAAAGTTTGGCATGCGATTCAGTTCTGATGTGGCAGATCCTTGTAGAATTTATTCAGCCCTATCTATAGTGGCCAAAGCATGCCATATTGAGTATGGTGATCTTTCTGGATCAGTCTATCACATTTCTAATGCGTAATGGAGAACATCAAATATTCACCTTCCACCTATCATCACTAATCTTTATGTCCGTGCCTTAAATATCACACAACTAAAAAGTCCAAGTCAAAGCAAAGAAGACCGGAAGATTATAATGCATTTGATGCTACTAGCCCTCATCTTAATTTCATATATGTAATAATCCAAATAAACAACAGATGATAAATCATCCCTTATTTGTTATGACTAATCAAAAAAGAAACATTTAATATCCAAAACTAGACTATTGTTGCATGCAAGTCTTAGGCCAAAGAAGTGTGAGATTTTACTCATAAGGTGATGTTTAAGCATTTAAGAAGTCAGCTGCGGGATAACATAACAAGAAAAATACTATATGGCAAAATGCACAAAAAGAAGTGCTGAAAATTTGGCCTTATAGTAAATTCAAATAAAATTCAATATTAGTTTATTTGTACCTATATCACTGCAGAGCTGAATTCCACTCTAAAAATAAAGTCAAAAAAAGATAGCCATAAATATAAAACTAGTAGGAGATTTATATGAAGTACATGTTATTGTCTTAAGCAGACCTAGCTATACTTGATCAGCAGGCTCAAGTTATACTCAATCAACAGGCCAAAGTTATACTCGATCAATAGGCCAAAGTTGTACTCAGTTAGCATATGCCGAAATACTCAAATAATAAGCTGCAATACATGGCTGGTAGGTCTAGTGCTACAAGGATGCCAGCCTCAGACTAAGTGTCAAGAGAAGCAAGCTAATACACTAATGAATAGGCAGAAACACCAGTAGTGCAGACCGATACACCATAGATGTAGACTGGCACACCAGTTAAGGTGCAGGCCGAAATACTAAGGTACACCAATGGTGCAGGCCGAAACATCAATAAGGATGTAGCCTGAAACACCAAGGATGCAGGCTGATACATCATAGGTGCAGGTGCATATACCAATAGGGGTGCATGCTGAAACACCAATAGTATAGGCTGATGCGCCAATGAGGATGTGAGTCAAAATACCAAGAGTGCATGCTGAGAAGGGGCAAGAGTTATCAGCCTAGGACGGGACCTTTTATATAGCAAAACTTAAGGGTTGGCCAACCAACAATTATCACTTCTTGGGATGTGGAGGAATAATAGTGCTATCTAGAATATAGGAGTAGTGAAAGGAAGATAATTGTCATGCTTAACAATAGTGGTCCCTATGGTGCAAACCAAAAAGAACAAATATTAAAACTAAGTAGTAACATTTATCTTAATATTACCCAGAATGTGGAAAAAATAATAACACTAATCAGAATATAAGAGTAGTGAAGGAAAGTTAACTACCATACATTATGATAATAGCCCACATAGCTAAAATTACGAAAGACAAGTATCAAAAGTTAAGTAGTGACACCTATCCCAACAATCAATGGAAGCTACTTATAAATATCAAATTATAATCCCAAGCAAAAGATCTTTAGTTAGTCAAACACCTTTCTCTTATTTATCATTAATTTTACTTTATCTTTGCATTTACCTTTAGTTATCTTACTTTATCCTAGTTTGTCCCTAACCAATAGCTATTGGTGTAGATATGTAGCCTCGGCTACAACCAACCTTCTTCTCTTCCGAATAAGCGGTGTCTCCGTAGTGAAAATTCTTGAAGCTCAAGACATCAAGACCTATGCTACTAGTTCTTCACCCGCTTGCTGATTTTTGACACCGATGGCACTCCCGTGCGCTTGTAAAATTTGGCCAAAGATGCTATCTCCATTCCGCTCCTACGGAGAATCCAACATCAACAATGTCCAAGTAATCCATACCTCAACATTCTCAAAACCTTGCCCATGCCAATTTGACCTTGGGTACCTCCTCCAATGACAAGCTTAGCTCGTTGGTGATTGCTCCATCCTCATTGGATATGGATGATGATGTTTGGTGGTGCAGGCCACCAGTGATGAGGCAAAGATCGTTTTGTCCGAGTAGACTTGTTGCCTTTGAATTTGATAAGAAGTTGGAATGGTAGATTAGATTAGCTGCAGTGCTCATTGCGGGAGTGTAGCCATGTCGATGCATCGAAGAAGGAAAAGCAAGGTTGGGAGGGAGAATAAGGGGTCCAGCCCTAGTTTTCTTATAACTCAAATGAACATTTGTTTCTTTCCTTACCTTAGATGAGGTCCAGCCTTGAAGAACTTCCCATATGATTAAGTAAGAGAAGCTTCCCATATGATTTTTGTCCCTTCTTGTAGGTTAGAGAAAATTTAAAAATAGAAATGGAAGAGTATCCATTGACAAAATGGAAAATATGTTCTATCTGAATCAGAAACAAAAAAAAAAGAAGCATAATCCAAACAAATGTATGGAGAGAAGGAAAAGTTGATTTTTTTCAGTGAAACTGTTCTATGCGACCAGGCAATCCCAGCATCATATGCCATCTAATTGATAATTCAAAAACTAGAACAAATTTCGCAACCTAAAGGCCTGTATGTAGCCGTGGATAAGTTCTGACCGCTCTTAATGTACGTTCATATAGGTTTGTAAGGTTCTGTAAGCACCACAGATGCCAGAAAGCAACTTTATTGCATAAAGTTAGGAGTTAGGACTCCAATGACAAGACAGTCATTCTACCATCAGTCATCACCATACTATACAAGGAGCACAGCCAAGCAAAATAGGAAGACTATGAGCTCAAATGCAAAAGAACTTCATCCATCATTCTCAGGAGAATTGCCTTCATCCTCTGCGTCTTCTTCTGCTGCACCTTCAATATCATCGTGTCCATTCTCATCTTCTTCTGGTGCACCTTCTGTACCATCATATCCATTCTGTGTCGGCATCTCTTGCTCTAATTTCCGTTTTCTATCTGTTTCTTTTGCCTTCGCCCCGGACTTCTTTGCCACATTTTTTCTTCTAAAATCTGCAGAAATGGAAGATGATGAACTCAGAGCACAAATCTTTAGATTGACAATGGAGCAGAAGCACAATTTTCATGAACTCCGATAAGTAATTTTAGTTAGGTATTTGTAGATGGAATAACCTTTTGCAATGAAAAGGAAAAGGTGCTCGTGAGATAACAGACACCAAGCTGGAAATCTCAAAATTGAATTGGGAAGTATGATTCTTATTAAGAGATTGCAAAGAAATAGTTAGTAGAAATAAAATCATTGTTGCAAGCAAGAGAACGCATTGTGAACGAGGCATATGAAAAAAAAACAATAGTGGTCCCTGCAAAGAAATATATTCCAGCAAGGTCTGCAGTTTCAATACCAAGTACAATATCAATACCTGATCGGTACGATACCATACTGAAGCATACTATATTAACACTCAGTATGCATATGCATACCAATACAATATTTTTTAAACTACCATCCACGCAGGGAAGAAGAAGAAAGGAAAGAAGAAGAAAATGAAGAAAGAAAGGAAGGAATGAAGAAGAAAAGGAAAGAAAGAAAAGAAAGGAGAAGAAAAATAAATGAAGGAAAGAAAGAAAGAAGAAAAAGGAAAGAAAGATAAAAAGGAGAAGAGAGAAATGACGAACATAATGAAAAGAGAAAGAAAGAGACTAAAAAAGGAAATAAAAATGGCTAAAGGGCCCAAACTACCCCTAACTGGGTGGTTCTACTTAGTTCCATATGGTTCACCCTAGTTCAAACTGTTCACTGAGCCGAACCCCTGAATCGACCCGATAACATGCCGAGCCGATTCGAGCCAGTATGCTCGGAACCGAGCGATTCAAGTCGGTTCAGCATACTCATTCCCAGATTCCTTCAGCACCAAAAGTAGGTTTCAGAATAGAAATTGCAGCAAGCATAATATAATGAAGCAAAACGCACACATCTAGTTGCAACCCTTGAGGTAATAAGGATCTGAACAACATAAAAAACAGATGCTCACAAAAATGAGTAACACCGCCAAGGTTTTATTATTGACCAAATAGGTTTTACAAACATTACCCCGGTCCAGGGCCTTTCACATAAAAGCAGGTTGTGATCTGAGAGTCACTTGGATTGTTAAAATTCGAAAACCAATAGTTAATTGAAAGCACTAGCATAACTGCAAGACTTAACTAATGAATCTGGGGCTACTTCTATGGATTGTACTGGGCCATTAGTTTGTAAACTCCTACTCAGCCAAGTTCTATTGTCTCTCACTCATTTTTGTTATTCTCATGCTGAATCTCAGACTCCTTCAAGATGAGATCATCTTGAACCAATACTGCACATGTCCAAACTATATGAAATGGGATCCCTTAGCATAATCTCCATTCATACGACTCACTGGATTTACTGAAAGTACTCATTACTAATAAACTTCCCTGGTTTGGACTTTCCCTCCTTTCAAACTCTATTTCTGTAAAACAGTCTAGTAATGTAATATAGCGTGAAATTTCAAACTTTTTTGCACCCACTGTAATTCTTAGTGGTGCCAGTGCTAACTATTTAGTAGTGACTACTTCATAGCATTAGCTCACTTCTCCTCCCTCCTAGCACAATTCAATTAATAAAAAATAAATAATTTTTCCTTCTCCTGGCATCATGCATGAATGATAGCGTAAGAGCCTATATGTTTCATTTGAAGGCTTCACATAACTGGTCCAGACGTGAATCAACTGTCTAAATAGGTGTAATCCCCAAATTGTTAGTTTTGGGTGAGCGAGGGGCCTGCTGAAAACCTTGAAAACCAAATAGCAGGAAGAGGAAAACCTTGAAAAACCAAATAGCAGGAAGAGAAACTGAACTCGTTCTTATGTATGTACAAGCAATTCCTTTTAATGGATGAATAATGAACAAGTCAACCATGTTCGCGAACTTGTATAATCAGAAAGAATGATGATAAAAAAAAATAGCAATTAATCTTGAAGATTAATGCTACTGGCAAAAGAAAATTTCACTATTGACAGGTAAAAGGCGAATCCCATTATATTTAGTATAAATGTTGTTTCAGTGCTATTATGTTGAAGCTTAATGCAATACAAGCAAACAAAGAGACCATGGAGCTGACCAATGTGCGTGAAGACTATAACAATGTTATGAGGCTCAAAGCAACCTCCCAAGCCACCATAATATGTATCTGTAATCATTACAATGAGCGGAACTATATGAGTTAATTCCACTCAATGTTCTGCTATCAGTGCAGACCTGGAATTCAAGGTTGTACAATGATAAACAATGTGGGTTTGCCGATCAAATAAGCAGGTCAAGAAAACTTATAGTGGTAAGCCAATCTAGGAACATGAGCATGGAGATAGCACCAAATTTAACATTTACAATTTCATCAATCTTTATATAGTGATTTCATATTTTTGAATATAAAAATTATTTATATCTAAAACACCAGAAGTAAGATCATTTGGAATAATGTTTCATGTTTCATTGGCACAACAAGATCAAATCACAGTTATTTACCCAAAAATACAAAATTTTTAACCATTCGATTTCAAAATTTTGCCACAGCTTCAATACATAAAACTTTTTGATCTAGTATCTTGAATGAGTTATTCATGAAACCAATCTCATCCAATAAAAAGGACATGAAAACACTTCTCAAACAATGTTCTTGTGAATCCCAAGGTTCCCATCCTCAACTAATTGAACCACTCATCTAGGTAAACCTTTGAATATCTCATGTCTCATCAATTAACTAAAATGTATAATTAGTGCTATTCTTATGAAAATATATCCAGAACCCTCTGCTTCATAAAATAACCTATATATCTTTCCAAATCACTCCTCGAGTATTTTCAAAACGTAACATTTTTTCTCCTTGATAAAGATATTGGCATAAACACCATTTTTCCACAAAAGGACTAATTAATAAAAAACACTGGAGAATGAAATGTAAAAACTAAGTATTCCTAGGTAGTGGCTGAATCAGAATTCCTTATGGAGGTGGAGAATAGGGCCTGCTTCTTTTTTATTTTGCCACTATTAGGAAATTAAGAAAAAAACTCCATTACATAGCACCAAAGCATGGCTTTTACCGATTGTCTTTAGTTTCTTATCCTGAATGCTACCGTTCGGCCCCATAAGAACAAAACGCAACTGCAGAGCCTTTTATTTTGATGTTATGATGACCATCTTATTAATCATAGAGAAAATATAATGGAACAAAAGTTCAATAGGTTTCACAAAGCATATTTAAACAGAAAGGCATCAAACTCCTGGAAAACTAAGCTCAAAATAGTAACTAGAAATACTTAGTTTTCACATTTTATCCCCATTTGTTTTATTAATATTTGACTTTTCATGGGAAATAATATTTGGCAAGGCATGGTAGGCATCAACCTCCTATATAACAAAGTTCAAACAGCAACTCCAAAACCTGCCACTCAATTCGCTCTAACTTTACATACATATTCAGGAATTACACCTCAATTTATAGGGGATTTAGGCATTGTTTGATACAATACTTAGCTAATCCAAGAAGAATTCCCCAACAGTAGTACCATTTAGGAAGGCAATATGTATGAAACAAAAATGTGAGGAAGACTATCAAACAAATGAATGAACAGGCATTTGAAAGAGTGCTGTAAGTAAGAATGTCAAACGAACCGAGAGTCGAGAAAAGCTCGAATCCAGCTCACTTTGAAGCTAAACAAACTGACCTTGACCAGCAAAATAGGCTTAGTTCTATGCCGAGCCAAAAATTGACCCATCTCGATCAAGCTCAGCCCAATAAGGCTCGAGTACATTTAAATTATCCATATTATATAATTTTTATATAATGGGCCATCTAATTAAAGTTTTAATTGGTATTTTCTTTTATCCTTTGTGTCAATTAAATGCTAATTTAGACCTTAACCAGATTTTGAATGAAAACTTGAAATCAAGAATCAAGCTTTCATTAAGTTTCACACAAGGCTAATTTATTCTCAAGCTGAATTCAGTTTGATTTAGGATTGTCAAGCTGATCAAGTAGGCTCATGTCGAGCTTGATTTGAAATTAATCTCGAATCAAGCCTGAAATAATGGTAAACAATCAAGCTTGATCTTGGAATTCAAGCTCAAAATTAATTCCATACCAAGCTTGATCAGATCAAGCTTGGCTTGATTACACCCCTAGCTGTAAGCTCTCTCCACCTAATTTGGAAAAGAAGAAAGCATGGAATCTCCTGGCTTTCTTTCTCACAGCACTTCAACAATTAATTTTTCTCTTCCTTTTGAAATTTCTACATTTAAAATAAGAGATATTATAGCTGATCTTTCATTAGCTATCGGCCAGATTGTTTGAAAAGGATGAATAATTTACAATTCTTCTTTCGAGACAAAAATTTGCAAGTTCTCCACTATAATAAAATTGCAGAAAGGGGCATTCACAGCAGATTGTTTGAGTTCACAAAGCTTGTTTCAAAACAAGCAAACTGTAGGGCAGTTCATATACACAGTTTGCAGTTTCAACAGAAGGTGTATACAACATAATTAAAGTAATTAATTTATCAGTACACTCTAAGCATGAACTTTACTCCATTTGATTCATCAAAGAGCACCAAAACGATAGATGTAAAAGGAGGAATAGTCAAAAATGAAAAAGGAAAATATGCTGTGAATTCCAATCATGCTATCTCAGCAATAACACAAGTAGATAACAGATCAAGCATAATCAGCTCAAATATAAAGAGCCCAGAAGAGCTTTACATCTTGATAACCATATATGATTGCATGACTTAGTTAAAATCATCCATATCATGGTAGCATTGAATAACTAAGAAAAAGAAGAAGCTTTATAATGAATTTCAAAAAAAAAAACACGATAATTATAGGATTAAAATAGCAATGGGAAAATATTGGACAAGAAACATGAAAAATGTATGTCAATTAAAAGAATGCAAGACCAGGAATGCTATGATGAAAAGTTTCAAATTACTGTGCATAAGTGCATTGGGATAGAAGTAATACAGAGCAACTATATGTTTAACAAAAGAGAAAATAGGACTTTCAGGGAACAAAAGAGAAAATAGGACGTTCAGGGAACAAAAGAGAAAATAGGACATTCAGGGAAAAAGCAAATCATACTGACCCTCTAAAGAAATTCTAAGAGGCTCAATAAACTCAGGGTATTCAATTTCTTCAAGTGCCTTGATAACATCCTCTGCATTGATTGTTTGCCTATTCGATTCCTTGCAAATGTCGTTTGCACTGCACAAAATTACGATTCTGAAGTCAGCTCACAACACCTCATAACCTATCCAGTAACAACAATTTTTCACAGAAACAAAATTGAAATAATTGAATCAACGAAATCCAACTACATCTGATGAATACTTTGCATCCATAAATTGGTATATTTTCAAAAAAGTATTGGAAAAAAAAAAACAGGCTCAAAGAAACAATAACAACTCAATTAACAATCAAGTTATCATCAAAAACTTTTCTTTCCCTCTCATTCTACTTGGATTTACAGTGTGGATACGACAAAATCGGACCCTTTTCACTTTTATCAGATATTTCGATTAAAGAAAATCGCTTTATCAAAAGATCTAACTGGAGTCTCAGAAACCCTAGAAGATCTCACACGGCAAGAGGGACAGAAAGAAAACCCTAATCGAGGGCATCGAGAGGGGCGAAGATCAGTGGGCTCACGTGGCGGAAAGGTAGTGGATAAAGATGCGGGCGCTCTCCGCGAAGGCCAGGAGCGCGTCTTTGTGAACTTTAACCTCCTCTTCCCCTCCTCCTGCGCCTCCGGTGGACAACTCAGCCAGCTTGTCCTTCACCACCCGCCGCACGATGGCCCTCGGCAGCTCCTCTACCGCCAGCGCCGGCGCCGCCCCGCCCTCACCCCCTCCTCCCTCCTTCTTCGTCATCTCTCTCTTTTACTCCCTCTTCCACGCCCTCCAAACCTCCCTAAAGAAAACCCACTTTGCGTTTCAAAAGAAAGGGCCCGATCTCGCCTTGTCGAAGACTTCCCGCCCCTCCTCCTATTTTATCAAAATGCCCTTGTGACCAAATTGTCCTTCATTTTCAAGTCATGACTATCCAAATGAACCGACATCATGGGCTCGTTTGGTTCGCAGGAGAAGAAGAAAAAAAAGTACGGTCAATGAAAAAGTAATGAGATGCCACTTGTTTTGATTAGAGTTTTCAAACAAAAAACACGAAAAAATTGTATTCCAACAGAAATATGATTCTACATTTCATGGAAAAATCTTTCCCATGACAAACATGGAAAAGTTACTATGATCGACTAGCTTCGAAATCGACATAGCAATGCAGACAAACAATCGCTGTTTTACGATCTTCAAAGACTAGCGAGAGATATAGCTCTTTCTGAGCCACCCATATTTACCGAAAGACAAATAGTATGGCCGACTGGATGGCCTCCTTTACGGCTCATCATTTTCGAGGATTTCTATGAGAGAACTAAGTGACAGTTTTTTCTTCTCTCTGCTATCTTCTCTTTCTGATTTTGTTGGCTGCACTCGTACACGTTTTGTATATGGGCCGTTGTACCTAAAAAATTAAAAAAAAAAAGATTAAGAGTAGAACTGGCATTATAGTTTTCTTATTGACCCAAAAACGCTTGAGGGGGAAGGAAAGCCTTGAGAATTAACAGCCGATGAAAAGAAAGATTGGAGGACCAATGGCTGAGGATCAAGGAGCACGCAGATACGTAACCTTACATGTGAGATTTGTACATCAGGGTGTACGGTGG
The DNA here is from genome assembly GCF_009389715.1 of Phoenix dactylifera. Taxonomy (NCBI): domain Eukaryota; kingdom Viridiplantae; phylum Streptophyta; class Magnoliopsida; order Arecales; family Arecaceae; genus Phoenix; species Phoenix dactylifera. Next base: position 540,831 of record NW_024067760.1, read on the forward strand.
TCTCGGGGCGTACATCACCCGGTGGTGGGGCAACTCGGATGGACGAAGGTTTCCGTCTCCAACATAAACTTGATCAAAATATAAATATGGTTGGGATTGGTATATATTGGGATTGAGAGTTATGTGAGAGGAGAAACATGAGTCAAAAAACTATGGACTATCAACGGAATATCGCACAGATGGAACCATTGTGTAGCGGGCATGAGATGTAATCCATCAAATGCTTGTCGCAGCTTGTATTGTAGCACCAATAACATTTATCTTCTATATCACCTGAGCTAAAAATGGGCTTGGCTAGCCCGAGGTCTGATAGGCTTGGTTTCAAAGAGTAGAACACAGAGATATTTGAAGTAGGCTCGAGTAGATACTTGGCCCAAGCCAAGGCTCGACCCGAGCTCGAGCCTGAACCAGGCTTGAAAATGGATTACAAATTCAAGCTTGAAAGCATCCCAAAATCATATATGAATTAGACTTAAGACCTGACCCTTTAATAATTTACAAGTGGTCTAAATGGGTTTAGTCCAAGTTGAGGGCCTGATCGCTTGATTGAGAGGCAATTCGAAAGAAGTTTTCGAAAGTTCTCTCAGCATAGGGTTTCTCTCTACCTCCACCTTCGCCACCTCTCTATCACCTTCCAACCTGAGTGCTCATCAAGTCATTGAGTTATTGCCATCATCCATCGCTAGTCTCTAGTTGTTGCCTAAACCTAGATCCCACCCAACTCTAATAGATTTATCTATGAAGGTGACCCAGTTTTCACCGATTCTAAGCTCCATGTCCCACTGCAGTCCTCCCAACACACCCACCCAGCCATGTGGTTCGTTGCAGCCTGTTGTGCCCTCATATTGACCATTGTCATCCTCGACGGCCTAATCATCTTCATATTTTACCTCATCTTGTGCCCCAAAGGCCCTGCCTCTACATCCAAAGTGCTGCCCGTATCGTCGCCTATCTTGACATTGGGACCCTCCTCAATGCTGACATCACAACCATCGCCAACTATTCAAATACGAACCACAAGGTAGACATGGCCTTCAGTTATGTGCAGGTGGAGCTCTAGTTCATGGGGATGATAATCCCGATGGAGGCGGTGGAGCTATTTGCCAAGCAACTAGAGGAGTTGGCAGAAGAGCTTGCACGTGCTAGCAAGCAAGGTGGTGCTACCATGGAAGACAACAGAGGAGTGGCAGCAAGGGATGGCAAGGTCGGCAAAATCGAGTTTTAGGTCAAGACGAGGCTTGTGCATAAGTTAGGTTTAGGCTTGGATTTTCCAAAATTTTTGAATCTAAGCCTAACTTGGAACCTGACAAAAAAAATTTGGGCCAAGCTCAGGTAGGGACATGGCTCGTCCCCCCGCCTAGCTGTTTCTAACTCTATGTGTGACGGAATTTATGATAGGTTTTGGGATTGACACTGTGAGTCAGATAAGGTAGGCCTAGAGCCTTGTGTGTAGAAAGTATGGGTGCCAACAGTGGCAGCAAGTATGCATGGCATATGAACAAATAAGGCATGCCCATATAAGATAGATCAGCAAGAGCATGCAAAAGTCCATTACCTCTTCAAAGATTTTGCCATGGTTTTCCAAGGATCCGCTATTAAGTTGCATCTATAATCTGATAACTGTATGGTATTTTGGATTCAATGAAATATACAGCCAAACAAGTGAGGGGAGTCATTTAAGTTAAGATAGGTCCTTTATGGTTAAATAGGATGGGTCAGATCACTTGCTTCTATTCTGATTGTAGTGACAATGAAGCTTTGATTAAGAAGCTAGTGTGTTGTAATGGCTAGCTAGACATTGAGCTCAATGAATCTTCCATCATATGAACCAATTTTTTGGGTTCAATTAGTTTTTGTCAAGGATACTTTGTTTACTAACATATATGCATGTATTCTAATACTACATTAATAAGTGGTCAAATGAATGGTTTCCTCATACTTGAGAAGCAAAACAGATTTAGACGAACTAGGACGTACACTTGGACTCTAGAAAACCTACTATTAGGTACCTATTAGTTCAACTGATGGAGACTCCTATGAAGTTTGAAGAGAATAGGGTTAATTGTATTGCTCTTCAAAATGGTTGTTAATAAGCCAACCTTGAAGTAGGGAATTAAAAGAAGGCTACTCAATGGCCAATTCTCACCTCTAAAGATATTCAAGTGGCAAACTAACCAATGAAAGCTTCAGAACTATAGTTTTACTGTGGAGTGATCGATTAAAACCCCGTTTGATTTTGATGAGCTCAAAGCATTTGAGTATATCTTGTGATTACTAATGAATTCAATTGAGTGTTTCAGTGAAAATCCTGTCCAAGTGTCTCTAGACTTGGTTCATAGCATTTTGGATAAGTTAAGAAGTCTGCATGAACCAATGTCTGAGATACGAGTCGACTCCCGAGTTTCACGAGTCGACTCCAAGCGTATCAAGGTCACTGGCACGAGCTCGAGTCGACTCCTGATCAGTACGAGTCGACTCCGACTGAAAACAGACAGAAGGACAGAAGAGCAGTTTTTCAGGTCTGAGATTCGAGTCGACTCCAGTGGAATGCGAGTCGACTCCCAGCGGTACACACAGAAAAAGTCAGAGAGCGTTTTATGGACTCTGAGATTCGAGTCGACTCCAGTGGAACGCGAGTCGACTCCCAGCGGTACACAAAGAAAAGTCAGAGAGCGTTTTATGGACTCTGAGATTCGAGTCGACTCCCGCAGTACGCGAGTCGACTCCGAGACTGTGCGACCATCGACAGACAGAAGACCATGTTACTGCCTCTGAGATTCGAGTCGACTCCCAGACAGCTCGAGTCGACTCCCAGACAAGCTTCACGTCAAAAGGCAGAAGACCAACTTTCGGAAACTGAGAGCCGAGTCGACTCCAAGGAAGTTCGAGTCGACTCCAAGACTGGATGAGCCAAAAGACAGAGAATCGGGAGTTCGGGCTCTGAGATTCGAGTCGACTCCCAGGACAGTCGAGTCGACTCGAGTGGACAAAATTCAAATTTGGATCCACGGACTACAGAGGATGAGCCGACTCCAAAATTGCCAGGTCAGCGCCAGAAGTTGGCGAGTCGACTCCGGGTCAAGACGAGTCGACTCCCAGTCAAGACGGCAACTTTAATTCAAACTGGGAACAGTTGCCGAGTCGACTCCGGAAAAGCTCGAGTCGACTCCTGCTACAGCCGAGTCGACTCCTGATCGCGCGAGTCGACTCCAACCCACCAACGGTCACATTGTCAGGCTGCGCAGAGTGTGCAGAACGGCCAGAAAAAGCAGAGTAACGGCTAGTTTCCGTGGGGGTTGGCTTAAATAGCCACAGAAGACTGTAGCAAGGTAGAGAACACACATTCCACTCCTAGCATTCAAGTCTTCAAGCTCTCTAAGTGCTCTTCAACGAGAAAAAGGGAAGATCTGCATTTACTGCTCCACCAACATCTTCCCAGCATTCAAAGCTTCCTCCTCCTGCTTTCAAGTCGATCACTCTTTCAAGAGGAGACCGGAGTTCCAGAAGCCACACCTCTTCACCATCTTAAAAGCGTTTGAGGGCTTCTAACTCCTTTATGATTATATTGTTTTAAATCTGCTTTTTGAGAAGCTATTTTCTGTTTTCTTCTATCTCGTGTATTTACTTGATTCAATCGGGAGATTGAATCAAGGGAATTAAGGTTGGTTGGTGAGCCGGTTTAAAACCAACGAGTGTAAGGGTTTGATTGTGAGCCCGGGAAAACAATCGGGGTTGGTTCTAGTCGGTGAGCCTGGAAAAACCGACCGAGTTCGTTGTGAGCTCGTAAAACAACAAGTTCGGTTGTGAGCTTGCAAAACAACCGGCTGTAATCCAAGGGGGTTATAGTGAAATTCCCAAGTGAGACTTGGGGAGTGGACGTAGGAGCAAGGGTTAGCTCCGAACCACTATAAAACTTTGTGTTTGTAGTGCATTGTCTCTCATCTTCTTCCCCACACATTACTCACAGCACTTAGCTTTAATTAAATAACTGGCTATAGTATTTAGTTAATCATCCACAAAGTTTTAATTAGCTAAGTTAATTTAAAAACCCAATTCACCCCCCCCCCCTCTTGGGTTGTCTATCTGGGCAACAAGTGGTATCAGAGCCAAAAACTCTTCCACTCAAGAGTTAAAAGATCAAAATGACAACCCCATTTGGATCTTCTCACATTGAGGGTCAGTCCACCCAAAGACCTCCTTTCTTCAATGGATCCGACTACTCATACTGGAAGGCTAGGATGAGAATATTCATCCAAGCCCAAGACTATGAGATGTGGACCATTGTAGTGAATGGCCCATACATCCCATCCACATATGTAGAGGGTGTTAAGGTACCCAAACTAGAAACGGATTGGGATGAACATGACATGAGGAAGGCACAACTAAACTCTAAAGCAATGAATGTGTTTTATTGTGCCTTAGACCGTAATGAATTCAATAGAGTTTCAACTTGTAATTCTGCAAAAGAAATTTGGGACAGACTTGAAGTGACCCATGAGGGCACGAATCAAGTCAAGGAATCCAAAATAAACATCTTGGTTCATAAATATGAACTATTTAAAATGGATTCAAATGAAACAATCACAAGCATGTTCACTAGGTTTACTGATATTGTCAATGGTTTAAAAAAGCCTTGGCAAGAACTATACTAACAGTGAACTTGTCAGGAAAATCCTTCGGTGTCTACCAAGGTCGTGGGAAGCCAAGGTGACGGCGATCCAAGAAGCTAAAGACTTGAACAAGCTTCAACTTGAAGAGCTCCTTGGATCCCTGATGACGCATGAGCTTACCATGAAACAACACAACGAGGAAGAGTCCTCCCATAAGAAAAAGGTAATAGCTTTAAAATCTACTTCTTCTAACAAGGACCTGTCTTGCAGCAGCAGCAGTGAAGAGGAAGAAGATGAGGAAGATGGTGGTGAGGCACTTCTTGTGCGCAAGTTCAAGAAGTTTATCAACCACAAGAAGACGTATCATCAAAGGAGAGGTCCCTCAAATTCCTACCGCAGAGACAAAGGTAAGGAAAGGGAAAATGAGGGGATTGGGTGTTACGAGTGCAAGAAGCCGGGACACATAAGAGCAGAGTGCCCCTTACTGAAGAAGGGGAGTAAGTACAAGAAGAAGAAGACACTTGTCACCACCCTATCGGACTCCGACGCATCATCTTCATCATCGGATGAAGAACAAGAAGAGAAGGCCAATTTCTGTTTCATGGCCAACGAAAATGAGGTAATTTCCGATACGCATTTTGATTTTACATTTGATGAACTTTATGATGCGTTCAATGAATTAATGATTGAGTATAAGAATATAAATGTTAAAAACAGAGAACTAAAAGTAACTAACCAAAGTTATATTCATAAGCATGATTCATTAATTAAGGATAAAGATAATCTCACCAAAGAAAATCTAGAACTTAAGACAAGCAACCAACTCCTAATTAAGAAGACTAACACCTTAACGAAAGATATTGAGAAACTAACAAAGGAATTTTCAGATCTCAAAAACCATAAACAAGTCTTAAACAAAGATCTAACTAAAGAGCTAAATGATCTAAAAACCGAAAATCAGACATTAACTAAAGAACTAAACAAATACAAACCCTTAGTTGAAAAATTCACATATAGTTCTGAAAAGTTAAACATGATACTTAATAATCAACGAGCCGTATTTAATAAAGCGGGTTTAGGGTATAAACCAAGGAATAAGCAAAAACTTCTTAGTAACTTCTTTGTTAAAGCTGGGAAAACTAAAATTAAGAAAATAACTTGCTTTTGTTGTGGAATAGTAGGACATAAAGCAAATGCATGTAATTTTAGGAAAAGTAAAACTAAAAGAAAAAATAAAAGGGTATGGGTTCCAAAAGGAACCAACTTGACTAACCATGAAGGACCCAAGAAAACTTGGGTACCTAAGATGACATGATTTGCTTGTGTAGGAGTGTCTTGCAGCCAAGGTCAACAAAAACTGCTGGTATTTGGATAGTGGCTGTTCAAGGCACATGACGGGTGATAAAGATCAATTTTTCACCCTTGAAGCTAAGAAGGGAGGTGCTGTGACTTTTGGAGACAACAACCAAGGTCACATCATTGGTATTGGTAAAGTTCAAATCACCCCTTCTACCTTTATAGATAATGTTAGATATATTGATGGTCTTAAGCATAACTTGTTAAGCATTAGTCAATTATGTGATAAAGGATATGATGTTATGTTTAAACCATCACTATGTATTATAACAAATCCTAATGATAATAGTTTAGTTTTTAAAGGGATGAGACGTGGAAATGTATATGTGGTAGATCTAGAAGACCTTACAAAACATAACCAATGTTTAGTTGTTAATGAAATTAAAGAAAATGATGCTAGTTGGTTATGGCACCGTAAGTTAGGTCATGCAAGCATGGACACAATAACTAAACTAGTTAAAAGAGACTCCGTGATAGGTTTGCCAAAATTAAAATTTGAAAAGAACAAAATATGTGAAGTATGTCAATTTGGCAAACAATCTAGAAACTCTTTTAAATCCATAAAATGTGTCTCTACTTCTAGGCCTCTAGAATTACTACACATGGACCTATTTGGTCCAACTAGAACAACAAGCCTAGGTGGAAATAAATATGGTCTAGTTATAGTAGATGATTACTCTAGGTACACATGGGTCATGTTTCTAGCGCATAAGGATCAAGCATTTTCTATGTTTAAGAAGTTCCATAAGGAAGTAACAAATGCTAGAGAGTCCTCAGTTATAGCTATTAGAAGTGACCATGGTACCGAATTCGAAAATCAATTATTTGATGAATTTTGTAGTAAAAAGGGGATAACCCATAATTTCTCAGCACCTAGGACACCACAACAAAATGGAGTTGTGGAAAGGAAAAATAGAACCCTAGAGAAAATGGCTAGAACGATGTTATGTGAAAGTAACCTCCCTAAGTACTTTTGGGGAGAAGCCATTAATACTTCTTGCCATGTATTAAATAGAGTTCTATTAAGACCCATCATAAAGAAAACACCATATGAACTGTGGAAAAACAGAAAACCAAAGGTTAACTATTTTCATGTTTTCGGATGTAGGTGTTTTGTACATAATAATGGGAAAGATAATCTAGGAAAATTTGATCCAAAATCTGATGAAGGAATATTCCTAGGTTATTCTACAACTAGTAAAGCCTATAGAATTTTTAATAAAAGAACCCTAGTTATAGAAGAATCTATACATGTTGTTTTTGATGACTCTAGTGACATCTCATCTAGTAAGAAGGTTAATTTTGATGATGATATTGAAATACTTGAAGAAAAGATAGATGAGATGGGATTACAAGATGATAATCAAAAGTTGATTGAAGGAGAATTATCAAACCAAGAGCCTATAGTGGATCATGGGCTAACTAAAGCTTGGAGGTATGCTCATGGGCATCCTAAGGAACTAATTCTAGATGATCCATCCCAACCCGTTAGGACTAGAGCATCCCTTAGAAATTTGAATAACCATCTAGCTTTTGTTTCACACTTTGAGCCCAAACATATAGAAGAAGCCGAAAATGATGTAAATTGGATAAATGCAATGCAAGAAGAACTAAACCAATTTACTAGAAACAAAGTGTGGGATCTAGTAGAGAGACCTTCTGAATATCCAATTATAGGTACAAAATGGATATATAAAAATAAGCTAGATGAAAATGGAATTGTTATAAGGAATAAGGCTAGACTAGTAGCAAAGGGTTATAATCAAGAAGAAGGTATAGACTTTGATGAAACCTTTGCTCCCGTAGCTAGACTTGAGGCTATTAGACTATTATTAGCATATGCATGCTCTAAGGACTTCAAGCTATATCAAATGGATGTAAAAAGTGCTTTTCTAAATGGGTTTATTAATGAGGAGGTATATGTGGAACAACCTCCTGGTTTTGAAAATCATCAATACCCCAATCATGTGTATAAACTGAACAAAGCACTTTATGGTCTAAAACAAGCACCTAGAGCATGGTATGAGAGACTTAGTAAATTTCTATTAGAACATGAATTCTCTAGGGAAAATGTAGATACAACATTATTTCTGAAAAAGAAAAATAAGGATATGTTATTAGTACATATTTATGTTGATGATATCATTTTCGGTGCTACTAACAATCGCCTCTGCGAGGAATTTGCTGATTTGATGCAGAGTGAGTTTGAGATGAGCATGATGGGAGAGCTGAACTACTTCCTCGGGCTTCAAATCAAACAATCTGAAGGAGGCATCTTCATCAATCAAGCCAAATATATCAAGGAGATGCTCAAGAAGTTCGATATGGAGGGAAACAAGTCAATCAGCACCCCCATGAGCTCATCATGTAAGTTAGACCAAGATGAATCAGGTAAATCTGTAGATCAAAAACTTTATAGAGGTATGATAGGTTCTTTACTGTATCTTACTGCAAGTAGGCCTGATATTATGTTTAGTGTGTGCATGTGTGCTAGATATCAGGCTAATCCTAAAGAATCACACCTAGCTGCAGTTAAGAGAATCTTTAAATACTTAATAGAAACTAAGAACATAGGGCTGTGGTACTCTAAAGAATCTAGCCTAAACTTAATAGGGTACACAGATTCAGACTTCGCTGGATGTAAGCTTGATAGAAAAAGTACCAGCGGGTCTTGTCAATTTCTAGGAGAAAACCTAATCTCATGGTTTAGCAAGAAACAAAACTCGGTTGCATTATCCACTGCAGAAGCTGAATATGTTGCAGCCGGGAGTTGTTGTGCTCAAATCTTGTGGATTAAACAACAATTAGAAGATTATGGCATTAAACAAGATAAAATCTCCATTAATTGTGATAATACAAGTGCCATAAACCTAACTAAAAATCCAATTCAACACTCAAGAACTAAACACATTGAGATAAGACATCACTTCATAAGAGATCATGTATTGAATGGTGATGTGACTCTCCAATTTGTTTGTACTGATAATCAATTAGCAGATATTTTCACAAAACCCCTAAGTGAAGAGAGGTTCAGTGTACTTAGGAGGGGATTAGGAGTGATTGACCCATCCTAGTGGGAGTTTCCACTAGATTAATTGATTTTGATGGTTAAAATGAGGTTAAAATAGAGTTTCTATTCAATGATCATCAAATCAGATCCCAACTAGGTGATTTTCCCTCATTTGGCACGGTTATAGCATGATTTTTAAGTGCGTGCCAAGGTTAGAGACGACTCGAGTAAGTTTCAGAGCCGGCTCCTAAGGGGGAGTCGACTCGCGCATTTGGGGGAGTCGACTCGCAAAGTTGGCAGCTGAGGGGGAGTCGACTCGCACATTGTCGGGAGTCGACTCGAAGTCTACAGGCGCATAAGGAGAGTCGACTCGCGCATTTTCTGGAGTCGACTCGAGGTCGAGTGGACTCGCGACTCAGGGGAGTCGACTCGCAGTCGGGATCCGACTTTTTAACCCTAGGTTTGTCGTTTCGCAAACACTTTTTCTCAAGCCGCCACTGTTCACAAAGCCCTAGAGCCGACTCCTAGGTCATCCTCGATCGTCTCCAAGCCCTTTTCCCGTCGATTCTTCACCGGACATTGAGTTTCCGTCCGTTCCTAGGTCTTTTCAGGTCAGTCCCGAGCTTCCTCTATCGATCCTTCTTCGTTCTCTAGGTTTTCATCTCGTTTAGGTCAAGATGCCTCGCAAGGGAGTTGTTAGAAAGAGGTCCCGTCCCGTGGCCGGTCCCGAGCGGCGCTCCAAGGCGCGGCACGATCCCGCGAGGCAACCTCCTCCGGATCGTTCCCCGCCTAGGGTGGTTCATGTTAGGCCGTTGGCCGGGAAGGCCGTCACCTCCGGGAGGTATGTCACTTTCGACTATCTCTCCCGGGAAGGATTCACCATAGGCGATAGGCTTAGAGCCCAGGGTCTAGAGTACTTCCTCACCTTGGACCTTCCCACCTATCCTGGCCTAGTTCAAGAGTTCTACAGTACCGTCCATCGGGGAGATGGAGGTATTGAGGGCACGGTATTAGGTGTCCCATTGCGTGTCACAGAGGACCTCATTGCCCATATCCTCCACCTTCCATTAGTAGGGGTGGCTCCTGCACATCCTGAGGATAGATTTGAGGCCCTTACGATCGTCTTAGGGCATCCACCTCAGTCTCCCCTAGATGAGGTATCTGCTAGCTCACTTCCTATTGAAGTGAGAATCCTTTTGAGCATTTTGTCCAGGTCCATCTTCCCTAAGACAGGGAGATTTGATTTTGTGAATGAGAGGGACCTAGCTATTATGTCTTACATTCTTCAGGACACCCCGGTCAACTTCCCCAAGCTCATTTATAGGTATATGTGTGAGCCCCTGGATAGACCTAGGCTCTCCCTCCCATACGGAATGATATTCACTCTTCTCTTTAGGCAGTACGAAATTTCCATTCCTGAGAAGGAACCCTCTCGTGCCTTGCGATGGACTGATCGCTTGGGTACGGGGACCATGCACAGGATGGGATTTCGGAAGAGAGAAGGGATCTGGGTTAGGAAGTCCACTCTCACCGCTCAGACCACCAGACCATCACCCAGTCCTGAGCCAGATTCTGACTACCCAGAGTTCCCAGACCATCCAGACCTTCCATCCACTCCTCCTGCTCCTACCACCTCTGCCGGACCTTCCTCCTCAGCTCCACCATCTATGGAGGTCCGTATTGATCCAGAGCAGCTCCGGGAGCTGCGGCAGGAGATCGTCCGAGATTTGAGGGACGAGCTGCTCCGGGAGCTCCGAGGTTCCGTGCCAGCTCCCACTCCTGCACCCACTCCATCCTCAGCATTGGTCCCATCCTTGACAGCCGTGACAGACATGACGGCTGAGGTGCGGCAGGAGATCTACAACATTAGGACCCTGGTGCAGGCCCAGTTCCACAGCATGAGCGAGGTCACGAGCACCACGAGGAGGATGCGGGATGACATCCGCCGTGACATGCACACCACCACCGAGGGGGCCGAGCGCTTGTCGAATGTGCTCATCGACAAGCTGGACGCACTTCAGACCTCGGTGACTGGGCTTCAGACGTCGGTGACTGAGCTCTCCACTACACATAGCAGAGCCACCACGTCTATTATCACGCAGCTGGGCCATGTTACAGAGGCAGTCGCCCTCCTCATGGAGCAGAGCCGATTGAGAGGAGGAGTCACATCCTCGAGAGGAGGAGCTACATCCTCCAGAGGAGGAGATGTATCCTCGAGAGGGGGAGCTACATCCTCCAGAGGAGGAGATGTATCCTCGAGAGGGGGAGCCACATCCTCCAGAGGAGGAGATGTATCCTCGAGAGGGGGAGGCACATCCTCGAGGAGGTCATAGATGATTTTGAGTTGTGTTTTGTCTTCTTTTGTATTGTTCTTGCTTTACCTATTGTATGCTCAAATGTATTCACCTTCATATCAATACAATGAGTAGAAATCTTATCTTCATTTCTGTGCCATTTGATGATTGACTGTGCCATTTGTGCCATTGATTGTGTGTGATTACCTCCTTTTTGGTATGATGACAAAAAGGGGGAGAAATGTGTAAGTATAAAATATGTAAAAGGGGAGAAATATTAAAAAATATGTAAAAGAAATCAATGGAAATAAATAAAACGATAAACTCTTAAAAACACACATAAATTTGTTCTAAGTGGATTCCGTACCTCGAGGCTCATTATCTCTCTTTTGGGGCTCCTAATGGAGTAATCTCCAGAATCTATTCAAGGGATATTCGGAGATTAGCTGAATCCTACTCAAGAACAAATTGACAGATTTTTCCTCTAAAAAGAAATGTGTAAGTATAAAATATGTAAAAGGGGAGAAATATTAAAAAATATGTAAAAGAAATCAATGGAAATAAATAAAACGATAAACTCTTAAAAACACACATAAATTTGTTCTAAGTGGATTCCGTACCTCGAGGCTCATTATTTCTCTTTTGGGGCTCCTAATGGAGTAATCTCCAGAATCTATTCAAGGGATATTCGGAGATTAGCTGAATCCTACTCAAGAACAAATTGACAGATTTTTCCTCTAAAAACAAAAATTTTAGTTCAAAAATTTCAAAGCATTAAAAGAAAATTCAGAAAATCAAAACATAGTTGAATGCATATGTTGAGGGGGAGAATCTGAATTTTAATCAAGCTAAATCATTAATGTCATATAAGCCAAACAATTGATTGCAGAATATGAAGGCTTATATAATTCCAAATGAAAGGGGAAACTTTAACTCCGAAATTTAATGTTTCACTCCTTTCAAACTTGGATAAATTAAATTATCAAGACATTTGAATTCATTTATGGAGTTTATTTCATTATTTACTGAGCAACTCATTTTACATATACTCAAAGTTTTGTCATCATCAAAAAGGGGGAGATTGTGGAGTGATCGATTAAAACCCCGTTTGATTTTGATGAGCTCAAAGCATTTGAGTATATCTTGTGATTACTAATAAATTCAATTGAGTGTTTCAGTGAAAATCCTGTCCAAGTGTCTCTAGACTTGGTTCATAGCATTTTGGATAAGTTAAGAAGTCTGCATGAACCAATGTCTGAGATACGAGTCGACTCCCGAGTTTCACGAGTCGACTCCAAGCGTATCAAGGTCACTGGCACGAGCTCGAGTCGACTCCTGATCAGTACGAGTCGACTCCGACTGAAAACAGACAGAAGGACAGAAGAGCAGTTTTTCAGGTCTGAGATTCGAGTCGACTCCAGTGGAATGCGAGTCGACTCCCAGCGGTACACACAGAAAAAGTTAGAGAGCGTTTTATGGACTCTGAGATTCGAGTCGACTCCAGTGGAACGCGAGTCGACTCCCAGCGGTACACAAAGAAAAAGTCAGAGAGCGTTTTATGGACTCTGAGATTCGAGTCGACTCCCGCAGTACGCGAGTCGACTCCGAGACTGTGCGACCATCGACAGACAGAAGACCATGTTACTGCCTCTGAGATTCGAGTCGACTCCCAGACAGCTCGAGTCGACTCCAAGACAAGCTTCACGTCAAAAGGCAGAAGACCAACTTTCGGAAACTGAGAGCAGAGTCGACTCCAAGGAAGTTCGAGTCGACTCCAAGACTGGATGAGCCAAAAGACAGAGAATCGGGAGTTCGGGCTCTGAGATTCGAGTCGACTCCCAGGACAGTCGAGTCGACTCGAGTGGACAAAATTCAAATTTGGATCCACGGACTACAGAGGATGAGCCGACTCCAAAATTGCCAGGTCAGCGCCAGAAGTTGGCGAGTCGACTCCGGGTCAAGACGAGTCGACTCCCAGTCAAGACGGCAACTTTAATTCAAACTGGGAACAGTTGCCGAGTCGACTCCGGAAAAGCTCGAGTCGACTCCTGCTACAGCCGAGTCGACTCCTGATCGCGCGAGTCGACTCCAACCCACCAACGGTCACATTGTCAGGCTGCGCAGAGTGTGCAGAACGGCCAGAAAAAGCAGAGTAACGGCTAGTTTCCGTGGGGGTTGGCTTAAATAGCCACAGAAGACTGTAGCAAGGTAGAGAACACACATTCCACTCCTAGCATTCAAGTCTTCAAGCTCTCTAAGTGCTCTTCAACGAGAAAAAGGGAAGATCTGCATTTACTGCTCCACCAACATCTTCCCAGCATTCAAAGCTTCCTCCTCCTGCTTTCAAGTCGATCACTCTTTCAAGAGGAGACCGGAGTTCCAGAAGCCACACCTCTTCACCATCTTAAAAGCGTTTGAGGGCTTCTAACTCCTTTACGATTATATTGTTTTAAATCTGCTTTTTGAGAAGCTATTTTCTGTTTTCTTCTATCTCGTGTATTTACTTGATTCAATCGGAGGATTGAATCAAGGGGATTAAGGTTGGTTGGTGAGCCGGTTTAAAACCAACGAGTGTAAGGGTTTGATTGTGAGCCCGGAAAAACAATCGGGGTTGGTTCTAGTCGGTGAGCCTGGAAAAACCGACCGAGTTCGTTGTGAGCTCGTAAAACAACAAGTTCGGTTGTGAGCTTGCAAAACAACCGGCTGTAATCCAAGGGGGTTATAGTGAAATTCCCAAGTGAGACTTGGGGAGTGGACGTAGGAGCAAGGGTTAGCTCCGAACCACTATAAAACTTTGTGTTTGTAGTGCATTGTCTCTCATCTTCTTCCCCATACATTACTCACAGCACTTAGCTTTAATTAAATAACTGGCTATAGTATTTAGTTAATCATCCACAAAGTTTTAATTAGCTAAGTTAATTTAAAAACCCAATTCACCCCCCCCCCTCTTGGGTTGTCTATCTGGGCAACATTTACAATATTAAAAGCTCATCTTGCAAGAGAGATTCGAAAGGTGTAGGTATGCTAACTTACAACTGCGGAGTGTTTATCTTCTCTTATAATGCTTACCTCATAGGTTCTATTCATTTTTGTCTACAACATCGAGATATGCTTTAGTTTCATGGGTTTGGTTCTATTTATAGTACATTTGATATTTTGTTATGCATTATCAAAATGAAGACACTAGAAAAGGATATATGCTTAAAATATGTAGGTAATACAAGTAGAATATCTATAGTAGTATATTTTGATTGGCAAATCTTAGTTGTGGGTTTCTTGTAGATATATTACAAATTAGAAATTATGGTTTACATCATTTGAAAATAGAGGTGAGTTGAGCAATAACCTAGTGGTCACACCCTTGCATATTTGGAGGACGTTCAAAGTTTAAAACATGGGTTGTTTTTCCAAGTCTTTGGACTAGTTAATTCCACTATAAAGATGTTTTTTAAAGGTTTTCATTTTGAATGCATAATGTTTTTTCTTCACATGTTCATAATGGATTTGTAGAGTGCATGATATCACTCACAAAAAATTTCATTAAAAAATATCTATACTAGGTGGTTACTTCTATTGCCATTAAGATGGATGACTAGATAGCCTGCTACTAAAAGATCAATAGTTTCTAGTGAAGTTACTTTTAAAAAAAAGATACAATATGTGATTTATAAATTATTGATTAATCAAACCTTTTCTTCATTTTTGTACAAATTAATATGGATCGGGGATTCTTATACTGAGAGAGCATGGAGCATTTTGTTGGATTATGGACTAATTATTATTTGGATGTTAGAATCTTAGTGAGTAGAATTCAGCTCGTTCCTTTTACTTTCTTGTTTGCTCTTGATCTTGTGACGGAATTCAATGATTGGCAATTGAAGCTCTCTCTCTCTATGGATGTTTCGAAGCTCACTCTAAAGGGGGGCTTTAAATGATCACTTCTGAGATCAATTCTCAAGTTGAAACTCAAGAAATGGTGTTTACTTATATTTCTTTTCTTTTACCTCATCCACTCAATCTCTTTAATCCATCATCTTCTCCAATTCAATTTAGAAGCATTTATAGCTTGAAAGAAAAACTAGCTGTTGGAAGCAGTTTTGAATATTTTGTCCTCACAGAAAAACTAGCCATTAAAGCTGTCACCGCAAAGGAGTCAACTTCTAAAATTTTGGGATCAACTCCTGAAATCTTAGAATCAGCTCCTGAGATCCTAGGGTTAGCTTCTGAAATCTTGGGATCGGCTCTTGAGATCCTAGGGCTAGCTTCTGAAATCTTGGGTCGACTCTTGAAGTCTTGGGGTTGACTCCTGAGATATCTGAAAGTGGTTATCTTTTGTTTTTGCCCTATGGCTTTTTGGGGTCAACTCTTGAGGTTCTGGGTGACTCCTCCACTAAAAAATCTTCTGAAATATTTCAAATACTTCTCCAACTTTGTGATTTATTCTTCTAGTCTTATTCATGCTTCTCTAACCTTTCAAACTTACTGAGCTCCCTATGAAACAAATTGACTACTCTACAAAATTATTAGTATCATACTCAAATATTTTGTACTCATCAAAATCAATTCATTGGATCAACAAACTGAAAATAATAAGTGTTTGTACTAGATACAGAAAAAAACCTAATGGTTAAAAAATAGGATTGTAAATACTAAATTATAATCCTAATAAGAGGCCCTTTGCCCATCAATGATCGGTAATTTTAATTTTATCTTTCAGTTATCTTCAGATCTCTTAATTTATCCCCTAGTTTGTGGTTCTTAGTATAGCACCATAGTTACCGCTCTATTTCCTCATAAATCAGCATCTCATAGTGAAAGTCTTTGAATATCAAGATAGCGGAATCCACTACCATCTATATTTTCTAGGTCGAACACTAGTGACACTCTCATACAACGATCCAAACCTGCTCTCCTTTCTAATCACATGAATAACTAATTAGCAATATATTCTTACCACATGAAGTTAAAATCATCAAGAAAATTTCTTTTACAACCCACTTACAGAGGATCATTTGGTATAGCACTTTTCATACATTGGTCAGCTCAAAGTTTGAAATGCTTATCATGTAGCATATATGATGAAGATTTACTCTACAAGTGCAGGTTCTAACTCTTGCGGGCATGACAACCCTTCATTGACTTGCTAAGGTTCATTGGGAAGTTTAAAGTATGTAACAAATAATATCTAGGATTTTAGGGGCATACATAATGATTCTACCAACGAGATACAAATTGAAGAAGAAAAGTTGACTATGGAATAAAGTAACTTTTTTATAAGTAGTTTTATTTTTAAAGCAATATCTAGGATTTGAATCTCGGACCTCTTGAAACGAAATTCATTAGAGTGAAATTCCAATCAATTGTACTAATAGTTGTTGGATTTATAAAGTAAATATTGATGGAGCTATTTTTTTGCATGATGAAATAGCTAGTGTCAGGATAATGATTAGAAATGAAAAAGGAGGGTATACAACAATTCAGCAAAACATGTTGAAGCACTAGATGCTAGAGAAAGGTTTATTTTGCACTAGATTTTGAAATTTTCGATATATATTAAAATGAGGCTCAAACAAATTACTTCTACAAAAACAAAAGATGGAATTGATTGTCTAAATGTGGGTGTGATAATCAAAGATAGTAAGGTTCCTCCCATAAGTTTCAGATAAAAAGCATCACAATCCTACTTATACTTGGATCAAAAATATTCCATAGAACATCAACAAGGTGATATGGTTAGAAAATTTTCCTTTTTAATACTGAATAAGTTTATAACAATATTATTAATTCATAAAGTAACAAAATATCATATATTAAAAAATACTTTTACAATATTTTCATCTAATTGCTCATCTTTTAATTATACATAAAAATAAAAAGTAAAAACATCTTTCCCATGTGCAGCCACTCGGTTGCATCTGCCCACCTAAATCCAGTGTCCGGATTTACTGCCCGGACGGTGCCGGTCTGCTGACGTCCTCACCCAGGGAAACTTCCCGGGTTTTGTCGGAGAGAAGTCCACACTATGACGTCACGTCTCGAACTGGTCCTCCTAGCTGGCAAGAAGGAATCTCCTAAGTCGAAACTACTAAGTAGACGTCGCCGATTCGCTAAACGGAAAGGTTCTTATCTGACGTGGCACTTCATAATTCGATCAATGTGCTCCTTGGCGGGATAATTGGGCTTGCTGAAAAAGCTTGTGTAAGTGATTGGTGCGTCAAACCATTTCTATGTTGTTTTTTTTGCTAATAAAAAGGGAAGGAGGGAGAAAGGAACAAACCCATCTCCCCGTAGCAGCCCTCACTGGGCCCCCGCCCCGTCAGGAGAATGTTCGATGCGGGCAGAAATGACTGTGTGTTGGGCATCCCGATCGGTTTTACTCATATCCTTCCCATTCGTGGGCCCAGCTCAGCTATCTCTCTGGGCTCTGGCTCGAGTCCCACGTGTAAGTACGTCACACCTGCCACCACCCTAGCTATTAGAGATATAAAAAACGTTCATGTGCCTCATGTCCAAGCAGTGGCCAAAGCCATATTTTAACCAACACTGCAGCTATTCAAATTTGAAACCATGACGATAGAAATTCCGCTCTGTACCACTAGGCTACCACCAGCTTTCTATGTTTACTTTTCGAAGCGACAGAGGCAGCCACTCCCTCTAAAGCCATACCCACACGAACTACGTAGAAAATTTCACCGGCTTCCCATTTTAACCACCTCTCGCCGTCTCAGCCCCTTCTCTTCTCATACACTCTCTTTCTCTTAACTCAGATGCCTCAGGTGGACATCGAGAACCTGGTCTGCGGCGGAGACCGGAAGGTCGCCTGCGAGACTCTGGCGGAAGCCGGCGGCGACCCGGACTTCCCAGCGGAGTCCTTCGAGGTCAGGATCGGGGACGAGATCGAGTGGGCGGACCTGAACGCCGTCTACGATCGAGAGGACTCCACCAAGGGAGGCACCAATCCCAAGTCCAACCACACCAATCCGCGGCCGCTGGCAGCTTCGAATTCCCAGCGCTTCTCCGCCAATCTCAAGGCGAAGCCCCCAATTATCGGCCTTCCGGGAAAGATCCACAACTCCGGCTACGACGGCCGGAGAGCCCACCGACCGCCGCACGTCCAGATCTTCCCCAAGAAGGCTGCAGGCGGCGGCGGCGGCGGGGAAGGAAGGAAGTCTCCGGTGCCGGAGTTGGAGCCGGGATCGCCGAAGGTGTCGTGCTTCGGTAAGGTGTCGTCGGATAGGGAGCGAAAGCGGTGTCAGAGGGAGTGCCCGGGGGCGGTGGCGGCGGAGGAGGAGAGGGAGGAAAGGGAGTGCTGGAGAGTCTTTGCGGCGATTTTCTGGCGCGGTGGGGGAGATCGGGCGGCTCCGGAGGAAGTTAAAGGGGAGGAGGAGAAGAAAGAGATCACTGTGCCGTCGAAGAATATTCCAGCGCCGGCGGGGAGAGCACCAGAATCGGCCGCGCGGGGAATAGGAGGGATGATGCGGTTCGCGTCGGGAAGGAGGGCGGCGTCGTGGGGAGCGGAGGCGGAGGTGGAAGAACACGCGGCAAGATCTGTGGCGATGGATCGAGTAGGGTCGTGGGGTCAGCAATCGGGTTCGGTGGAGGGTGGGAAGTGAAAGGGAGGACGCGAGGCTCGTGCCGTGCTATGTGGAATTTTTTGTGAAGTTAGGGTGGCACCAAAGTTTTGATATAATTAATAGATTTCTTGTACGATAATTGCATCGCTTTGGTGCGTTGGATTTAACATTTTTCTCCTTTTTTTTTTAATGAGACTTGTAATTCATACAATTCTCGTGTAAATAAAATCCATTACACAATTCTCGATCGGTGACTGGTAACCTAGTTGCCATGAACATCAGATAACACATGATCTTTCTTTTTGACTGAAAAAATAAAAAAACAAATGACTTGCTGTCAAATGTAAATCCAGTACGTTGCACAAGTTTTGAAAGTCCAAAAACCACTATTGAAGGTCAAGGATGATGATAAATAACAACATAAAGTGAGAGAAGGAAAAGCAATATGTTTAAACATCAACCATCCAAGGTGTGAGGCCCAGCCTCGTTTGGCCACCCTTTTTCTGCCTTTGATCTTCTCTTTTTCTTCTTTTTTCCGCCAATGCTTATCGTTGACATTAATTGCCGAAGCCATCAGTTGCTTCCCTACATCAGTTCTTGGTGGAAGTCGGATCTCCAGCCACCAACGAGCAAGTTGGGATCCGAGTATACCAAGCCAAGAAATTCTGTTTCTCGACCCTATTTTTAGTTTAATTTTTGAACCACCGACCGCCATCGTCGGCCGCCCCCTGCCTCATATCTCCACCTTTGGCTACCACCTCGCCAGACCACCATGACCACCGCCACCAACAACCTCCTTCTTCCTCCATTTTGCCAAAAAAAGAAAAAAGAGAAAAGGAGGAGGAGGAGGGAGAGAGATAAAGAGACATCTCTCTCTTGTTTGTCTCTTATTTTCGCTCTTCCTTTTCTCTCATCTCTCTATTTTTCTCTCTAAGAAGACCCATAGATCCTTGAACCGAGTTCCATCGACTTAATCTATGAGCCTGAGTTGATCCCTAAAAAGAGATCCTAAACTGCTCTTATGCCTGGGCCGCTTACTGGATCGATCACCCTGGTCCTGTTGAATATCCCTGAAACCCCCATTGATGAACCTTGTTGATTGATCTTGGTCTTATTGAGTCCAATTCATTGAGCGAACCATCCAGACCTAACATACTCGAAACTATCGTACACCTGTTCAAGTCTTCTAGTATTATTTTATTCAAGTCATCAATTAGAAATTAATTTTGCTGTTAATATTTTAAATAGGTTTAGCAGAGATAGATGCCTAGTGAAGTTTGACAATCTAAGACAAAAGAGGTAAATAAATCTTATACTTCTTATTTTTCAAATAATTATGTTTTTCATACATAAAATTTGCTTATAGAAATATCATACTTTTCTTAAAATTATGGATCAGTATATGTATTATGAAAATCATGTTTTATTATGAAAAATAGTTTCATAAATATTTTCATAAAAGTAGCTTTGTTTGTGAGATATGAATCCGATCATGCTATTTAGTATTTTCATCTATTTATATGTATTTTTAAGAAAAAGATATAAATTTTCTAGAGGCTTTCAGATTGCTGTGATCGCTCCTAGAAATGGGGGGCAATCGATACCTTGGAACTAGCATCTAACAAAAACGACCCTCTGCCAATGGGTTAAAGTTGATAACGAATACAAACTATGACATCTTATCGATTCTGAAGATGGCCCTGTCATGGGTTATAGTGATTATGGCACGAATATCTGTGAACAATATTTTGATCCATTACAGGATTAAATGACGTGAAAAAGGATTTACGAATTTATTTGCAATATAAAGTTGGAACTATGTTTATGAAAGATGGATGATTTGTTCATGCATAATTTGCTTTATCACTTATTTTAATATATTGCACTATAAAATGCTTATTTTGGAATATCTATTGTTGTCTTTAAATGATGCATTGACATAAAAAAACTTAGTTTTGATCTGGTAAGGTAATGAAAGGTTTACTTTCTGAGCTGTGTCACTCATATACCTATATTTTTATTTTTCTCTCTCCAAACAAATAAAGTCGATAGGAACGAAGGATGTTTCAGGCTTGGAGTTCACGCTAACAAGCTTGGCAATTTTATAGAAAAATATTAGTATTTTAAATTGACTATAAATTTGTAGTTAATGATTTTCTGAATATTGAGGATTATGAATTTAGTATTTATATTTGGATTTACATGCTCTGAACTAGTCTTGGTAGCATTTAATGGATAATGAAATTGGATTGCTATTTATTCTATTATATTTGAAATGAATTTGAAAACTAAATGTAATATTGGCTTTGTGTTAACGTGGACTGTATCCCTCGGTATAGTACTTGTTGTAAGCTTCTGAAAATTTCTTCTAGATCGCACAAAAAAATACCACAATTAATGCATCCATAAGATTTGTATAAAATAGATGTAGTTTCATCTACACTTTGATAAAATTTCACCTTTCAAATAATGAATACAGTCATTGTTGCAAACTTGCAATAAGAACATCACCCAAAATAACTTATATGTGCCTCCGATAAGAAATTTAAGGTAATTCTCATCCTTCAGATACTTTAATCATAGCAGTTAAAAGGTCTTATTGCAGTCGTCCATTATTATTCTTTTTTATATTACTTCCTCTTGACGCTCTCCCAACTACTCTTTTGGATCATCTAATCACGAGTCGAGCTTCACTTTGCATGCGGTAGGTGGGCGAGATTCTCGTGGAAAACTTTGACTTGCTTTGTTTGCCATCTTTAGCGCTAGGGTTCTCGTCCACATATTTGTCAAATTGAGTAATACCAGTAAACCAGCTGAATTAAATCATAAAGTTTCACAAACCCAATTCTAAAGACCCAATCACACACTCCATCACTAACACACCGGCCCCATTCTTATATGGCATCCACATGTGAGTGATAGGGGGACCCATTGGTGTGTGAGGTGTGGGTGCATCTTGCAGGGAATGATTCGAGCCTGAAAAGTTTGGTGAAGTGGTTCATGTTTGGTTGATGTGTCTATTTATAATCATACAACATGATCATAATCCTAAAATTGATAGAATTGAATAAAAACAAAGAGGCAAGTAATATGTAGCTATACATGGTTGTTATACAAAGAAAGATACAGGGACATTTGGGGAAGCAAACAAGGACAAGTAAGTGTAGATTCTTCTCATTACATTCCATATTGTAATATAAATATAGATATTCCATATCATAAGAATATATTTCCTAGTAATAATCCCATACCATAATAGTATTTTTCATGGTAGCCATCCCGTACTATAATGGTATCTTTCTAGCGGGGTCTAGCATTCCATAATATGAGGAAAAGTCTAATAAACTAATATTCAAAATTTAAATTCAAACACAAAATCAAATACCGTAAACAAATAATGAAAAATGGAGAGGCTAGACACTAAGCTTATAGCATCCAATTATTCCAATACCATGAAGGTACTTGGTAGGCATTCGGAAGCATCTATATATAATAGAAGGTTAATATGAACTGCGGTATCCATTTATCTTGACGGACGTGATAAAGAGATTAAAGAGCTTGTTAGGGTTGTTGAGATGCGGAATGAGTGCATATACGAGATATTTCCATACAAGCAAGAACCAAGGTTGCAAATGGATCGGATTGACCTGTGACCCAACCCAACCAACCTGCTTAGACTTGACTCGTGGGACTGGGTCAGGTTCTAAAATTGAATCCGTTTCATTTTTCGAGTCGGATCTGGATTTACTGAATTCAAATCCGACCGAATCTGACCTAACTCATTTGAATTTTGGATAATTTTAGATTTTCAATTCTACGACTTGTTTCGATCTAATCTGAATCTGTAAAATTATTTGAGCCGCAGGCCACAAGTTGTGAATCAAATAACTGTAGTTAGTCGAGAACTGCCTGGCAAAGGAACGAAGGAAAAAGTGGGAGAAATGGACGGATGTTATAGCACACCCATCAGGACCTTCTGGACTACCATACTTTGTTTTAAATGCAATTTTGTGTCCATAAAAATTATGAAATTAATACTGGGATCTTTGAGCCGCCATGATCCTTCATCTCTCTGACCCTGTGCATGTACAGATGATTCTACATCAATAGGTTGGTTGGTCATCCAACCATGCCCTAAAGATTTCTCAGCTGATATTTACGAAATTATCGTAGCAATAACCAACAGAATAAAAACAAGATTAAACATCTTTTTCTATTGCATTTTCCTAATAATTAGACATCAGAAAGCCATAATGAGAATCAATTGACAACAAGATGAAGCTTGAAAGAATCTCACCCAATATATTGTGTTTTAATAGTTGAGTAGTTTATATTAGCCAAGGGACCAAGAGTCGATACTCTATGCTCAGTTCTACCAATGGAGATCAAAATCATCCTCAAGATAAGATTATTATTATTATTTATTTATTTTGCATATTCTTCCAATAAATGCTCCATTATGTTATACGTGTGAATGCCATGTTGTACTAACAATGACTGCTTTCAATGTTGCACCAAACAAGACCGTTCTCTGACCCTTACTTAGTTACTTGTTGAGCTTACCTTTTGGGCCTCTTTGATCACCGAATGTGCTCAACGGAAAAACAAAAACAAAAAAAAAGCCTCTTTTTTTGATTGAAATTTAAAAAAAAATATAAAAAGTAACATTTTCATAAAAATAAAATTCCGATGCCTTATGAGAAAAACAAATCTATAGAGCAATAAAAAAAGCTATATTCCCACTGATTGAAAATTAAGTTTTTTTTTTCTAAAAATATCCTTAAGTAATCAACGTCCATGTATAAATTTTTTTTATTAATAAGAGTATAATAGATATTTCATACCACCCTAGAATGTGTCACTTTTTTATGATCGACCAATTATGCTAAAACTATTTTTTCAGACATTATATTCTCAAAAATCATCTTTTTTTTAAAAAAAATATTTTAGCAAGAAAAATTTATTTCTTCAAACCGTTTTAGTAGCGGGAGACTCCAGGTGGTCCTGCGCCTTGGCTTGGGGAATGATGCTGATGGCGCACGGAATCCACATTTAGGAGCGGCAGAGAACCGGCTTGGAGTGTTCTGTTGATAAGATAGACAAATTTCCATTATATAGATGTCACACAGTCATAGACAATACTTGGACCTGATTTACTAAGGTGTTATCATATACTTGAAATACTCCACAATAACCACATTCATATCAGTTTGAGAAAAAGGTTTGATATTGGCAATGAAATTCTAAACAGCTAACAGCACTGCAACTGAGATAAAGAAATTCCAAGAACCTTTTTCAGTGACAACAGAAGCATCCGGTTGGTCCTGATACATTTCAAACATTACCCCAAGCATATTTGTAGCAATCAATAAAGCTCACTTTCCTTATGAGTGTGAATAACACAGTCTTCCTTTGGGTAGGAGATGCATGTCAGGACATACCCCTTTTCCATTTGTGCTTCATCAAGGAAGGATCCATCGGACTGGTCGACTTTACCGGACGCCAGGCGTCCGGCACAAGTGGAGCATGCCCCAGCCCTGCATGAGTAAGGCAGCTCCACTCCTGCGGTCTCAGCGGCATCCAGAATGTAAGTGTCATCTGGAGCTTCAATTTCGTGCTCCTGACCCTCTGGCCCAATGAGCTTCACCTTGTAGACAGCCATGGCAGATGCCCTGAAGCAGTTAGATACTTTCAGACTGGAAGCTTTTGAGATGCTACTTATGGAGCTCAGGGACAAAGGGCTCTTCATCAGCATGGCAGGGCCCTGGCTTCTGATGCTGCTTGTGGCCATGCAGGCAGTAGGGATGGTAACAGCTGACATTATGCCACCTGAAGATTCTGAAAAACAAAAGGGACAATAATTATCTAACCATTTCATACATGAAGTCTATCTGATAACACAGTTAATAATCTGATCTGGGATTAGTGGGATGCAACTTGTGCACAAGGACTCGATTTAGCACTAATTTTAAGGACATGCTGAATGCAACAGATGATCTTAAAAGTTCTTAGAAACAGTGTTAGATTTGAATTTCTATGTAATTCCACCAAATTCAGCATATCTCATGCATGAGTATAGAAGATATTTGAAAATGAAAGACTTTGAATAACATAATAAAGGATATAGATTGATGGACTTAACACAACATGCAATCTTAAAACATAAAAAAATATTGTATGTCCAATTATAGCTAAGAATCTAGCAGAAAAGACTCAAGCATAAAATGAACTAGCAACTATGTTATGTTGAACACAACAATCATGGGGCTGCCAAGGGCTAAGAAATTAAAGCATTCTTGACAGGAGATTTTGAGGATAGATTATTATCTGTACATTTTTAGGAACAATAAGCTAAGACTCCACCATGTCAGGATGATTTTGACTCTGAAACCCCCAGAGTAAACAATATTCATTCCGAAATTAGCTGGAAAGATTTTCTAACTTTCCATTACATTGGAAGTAATGCTACTTGAATTGGCAAATGAGAGACAAGATCATATCATGGTAATTGCATCAACCTTGAGTCCTGATAAAAGCCAATATATGCCAAGAGACTAATATATGCCACATGAATGTCATAGAGAATCAAAATAGAGGTCAACATTTTGCTCTCATGAGATGGCATATTCACTCTCTGGAGCTTTATGAGAAAGGCAAGCATGTATCTCCTTACCCTTCACTCGAAGCTCCATTATCGGAGGGGAAAAACAGAGTATGACCCTTGATTCTAGGCCTCTGGCCAAAGGGTGGGATAAGATGCTGTTTTTAGGGCCTCACAAATAAATATCATGAATAATTGTGACAAAATTCCACAGGAAAGCTATCGATATAAAATACGTAAAGCTTATTTTAAAAAAATAGAAGGCTTACAAAACTAAAGGGACAAAAAAATTTTGTCACATGAATTGTCATACTCCAAGCTCAATCCTTAACCATTTCTACTATATAAAACATCATAAGTGTCAAACTAGAACGAACTTTGAGATATGGACAATTCAAGGGTAAAGTATTTTAGAGACTAATCTGGTCTCAACATCATCAGTGTCCTCACCATTGTACTCAAGTCCATCTAGGAATTGCAAAAAAAATTAGCATACCCTTCTCATGTCGTATCCAAGTAAGATGAAACTAATCCCTGAGTACCATAATCAAAAGTTTCATCTTCCTTTTACTACTATTACAAATAGCCTTAGCCAATGTCCAATTCAAAAAATTGTCTCAAGTCAGATACTACCACCAAACCAAAAAAAAAAAAAAAAATGGTTCCACAATCATCTTTTTTCCCTATATTATAATCTAATTAAACTCATCAGGGCAACTAGGTTGAAAAGGAAGACCAATATAACAATCTATGACGCGACAACTCCAAATCATCAACATCATAAATTTTCGCATATGAAAATCGCAAGACTCTATGCATACATAGATATATATATATACACATACATATACACATACATAGACATATATACATACATATACACATACATATATACATACATACATATACAAATACATACATATACGCATACATACATATACGCATACATACATATCCATACATACATACATACACACACACACATACATACATACATACATATACATACATACATATACATATATATATACATAGATATATATATATACACACGCGCGCGCGTAGAAACACACATATGTATATATATGTATGTATGAATATGTGAATATAGGTATATGTACATATATGTACATGTACACACATACACACATACATACATCCATCCTTAGCGATGTTAGTATAATCGAACACCAAAAAAAAAATCATGAGATGGTTAGTTTAAAACTGAATTTTGAATTTCAACAGCCAATACTGCACAGCTTAAAAACACCGCCAAGATGTTAATATATTCATCAAACCAGAGTGTCCAAGCGACAAGCAAAATCACTTTTTTATATAAAAAATTGATCACAAGGAAAAAGAATAGAAATCCAAGATATTCTAGAATACCAAAACCTAAACAGTAAGGAAAAGCGGATCGAGAAAAGGAACATGAAGAATTCGACCCACGAAAAGAGGGGGAATCGATCATCTTTATCCAATAAAAAAGAAATCTAGAAGAGAAAGGATCTGGAAAGGAAGAAATCTTCACCTCGATCGGAAGATGGCGGGTGTGGGGAGAAATCTTGGGGGAGAGAGGAGGGCGGAGATTGAAGGGGGGAACAAGAGGCGACAGTGGAGCGTGCCCTAATCCCAAAGCGGCGCGGTTGGGGACGGTCGGATGGGGGCCCACGTCCTCCCCACCTCCGGCGGCTATTTATTGGACAAGATACCGGCGTGGGAATTGAGACGTTGGAGAAAGAGGAATTTGGAACCATCGAGATGGTAGCACGAGTAATCCAAGTTCGTAATATACGGGCATCAATTTAATATAAAAATCGAATGCCCTCCGTCCGTTTTATCGGTTGAAAATACTACCAATCCTCTGATACCGAGATGATACTAGAGTGACCTATTTCCATGAAGGTTAACCCATGCTGATGAAATGGTTTTTTAACTGCGTCGAGCATTCTCTGATGGAAGAAGGATCCAATGGAACTGCTTTGCAGATGGGGTTAATTCCCACTCCCTCCTCTTTTTGCTTAAGCACAAAAAAAAAAAAAAGGGATTTGGAAAGATACCGCCGAGGGCCAAGTCCCCAGACCAATACAAAACGGTTGGCAGCTTAATTTAAACTTTTAAAAAATCCTATGTATTTATATTTAAAAAAAATCACCAAAGCTTATAAAACTATAGATTTAGGTAAAAAGATTTTTTTTTGTGTGTGTGTGTTTTAGATTGGATAGAAGACCTTTAATTGCATGCTACAAAAGACAGTTATAAGGCTACTTTACTAAAATTTTAAATAAAAGGATGGAGATGAATTCATTTTTAATTAATTTTTAAAAAAATATGCAAGAAGAGTATAGTCATTTTTATTTATAGATTTGATTTTTTTTAAAAAAAATTACACATCTAGTACAAATTTTTGAAACTCCTACAAAATTATCCCTTCTCCTTTCCAGCTAGCTCCTCCACTCACAATGTGGGTACAAGTTGCACAAATTATGAATAGAATTTGAAAAAATTGTAAATAGCTGACTTTAGAATATAGTTAGTATAATTGAAGCCTAATAAATCATATGAAAGTTTGTTATTTTATACTTTCTAGTTTATTTTTTAAAATAATTTATAGTATTATTTATTTATTATGGATGCTTATTGTTACTAAAAATTTATAATGTATTTTAAACTCAATTTTTTTTATATACAAATCCTATTTAAAACTTGTTTAAATTGTATTAAAAACTTGTGCACCAACATGACACGATAAAAAAAGAAATCAACCTTGGAAGGTCCAGAGGCACCCTTCCATAATACTTCACTGAACTATAACAGTGGTCTATGTTGTATAACATTTTACTAGAATTTGCACCGAGTTGTCGATAGCTTATTGAGAATATAGTTAGTACAATAGAAAACTTACATAGAACTTGTGCAAGTTTGCCAATATATTAGCTTTATATTCTAGTTGTTTATTGTGCTCTAACAAGTTCTGATATAGATTAATTTACCTATATATTTGTTATTGATTAATTTTATAGACAAGTTAGCATGTAACGTTTGTCTTTATAATCCATCCTTTTAAATTCTATGTAAACCTTGTTCAAAACTTGTGTAAAAGGTATTGACAACTTGATGTAAAATCTCAATATGCCAACATCGAAGGCAAAGAAATCTAACTCGAGAAGAATGTCTAGAGTTTGTCCAAATTTAAAAAAATGGTATGGAAACTATAAAAAATAAAACAATACTAAATATTACAAGTGTATTTTTCTTGTAAAATACTTAAGTTTTAAAGTGATAGCATGATTTAAAAGAAGAATGTCGCAAACTTATAATGTGACACCTTGGTAAAGCCTAAGCGCAACTTACTTCTTGACAAAAATAATAGATATTTAAATCATAATTTTACTTTTTAGAAAAATAAATATAAATTAGTTATAATAAAATTTTTACAAATGTGATATTAAAAAATGGTTTCTATATGACATTTTTATTATTCATTCTTAAAATAGAATTATTTCTTTAACATTTCTTATATGCTAGTTTCAAGGTATTTTCATTCCATAGATAGTCAATAACCTAACAATTTAATGAATAACCTTTTTTTTTTTTTTACTTTCTTATCATTCTGATTAATAATTACAATAATTCTATGTTAGCCTTAAAAAAATATCATCAAAATTTTTTAGTTAGCAAATAGTAGCTCAGATATATTGTGGTGGAAAATATCAACTTTGAAGGGGTCTATTATCAGGAGATCTCGATACCATTGAAACCTTAATCCAAGTTTTAGAGTATTAATTTGCATTATATAAAAATAAAATGATAAATGATGTTATCAAAATAGACTCTAACAACTATTATATTATTTCTATAACTGCAATAAATCACTATTATTTAAATATGTATTATGTATTGTTACCGCTAGATCCTGAAATACTGATTTGGATTGCCTTCATGGACCTACGAGACAACAAACAATGGATGAAGGCTTATTGAATTGGCTCCGATTTGACCCTCCAATATATAAGTTAGTATTAGGAATCTAGGTTTGGTCTGTCAGTGGCATGGTTATCACTGCATCCAGTCCACGGCTAAAGCAGAGGAAATAACAACTAGAGAAGAAAAACAAGATTTTTTATTATAATAATTAATAAATAAGGAAAATGGGAAGAAAATGAAGAAATTAAAGGAGGAGGGAGAAGAAAAAAATTGGGAGAAGAGAGGGAAGAGGAAAAAGAAGAGAGACCAGGGGGATGGCAACCAGTTGTGATGGTGGCGGAGGGATTGGTAGTGAAGGCGATGCTCAATGGTAGCCGCCGGCGACTAGCGAAGATGGAATGACCAAGAAGAGCATCTCGGTTTGGCCCAATATAGAGGAGTAGGATTGGGTTTAGAACTACCTAAAGATGATGAGAAGAGGGAGAGGGAGGCCAGGGTGGCATGGGTCACAGACATAGTGGCTACGGCTCGTCCTGTGCAATGGTGCTTCGAGCGCGTGCATAGAAAATAGGGCATGGGAGAAGAAAAAAGGATAGCGTCCCTAGCCACGATGGTTGCAACTTCTCTAACTAAAAGGGCCATAGATAGATAGAGAGAGAGAGAGAGCTTATAGACGAGTGTCATGGTGGTGGATCTCGGCCAACAGTGATGCATTCCGATAAGACAATATATCTCAGAACAAGGGAGGCCGAGCAACCAGAATCTAAAGAGAGGAAGGAGGGGGGTTGGTCAGTGGCGGTCGACTATGGTGGCACGACAGCTGTCAGAGATGAGAAAAGAAAATGAAGATCAGTGGTGGTTCATCCGGATGGAAAGAAGGGATTAAATAGAGCGATCGAGAAAAGGGAGGGTGGAAGATAAAGTCGGCGGTTCCAAGGATTGTGTCGGCCTTTCGACGATTAGGGGTGGCTCAAACGACTGTCAGCCATTCATATCGGCCATGCCTTGCACCAGAGGTGGATGCTCGAACAGGGGTCGTGATTTTTCTATTCCGATCATCTTTTTTTTCTTTAAAGTTTAGATTGAAATCGGTTGGGCCTGCCAACTTCAGTCCAATATGGGCCTAATTTGGGCCGGTTATCACATGCCCTTCACTATGCCTACCGGAATCACAACTAAAATACTTACCGGAGAAAAGGTATGAAGCCCCAAGTCCTTTTCAATATTCTTTTCCTAATTTTTTCCTTATTTGTTGAGTGATTTCCGGCCAGACTCCATCAAGATATCGTCCAAAAAAACAACATGGAACCACTCCCCTATTTTCTACTTGTCTTCCTTCATTTCTCTCCTTCCGTCCATCATTGTCGTCGCTACTTGCAACTGGAGCCCTATGATGATGCTCCGTGATCGGACACCAAGGTTCAATCGCCGGCAAGCATGTTAGAAGCATTGTTTCACGAGCTATGAACCCAAGTTTCATCAACCTCTTTTCTTTTTGGTTTCTCTGCTACCAACCACCTGTTGTTGATGGTTGTCACCATTCATAGTGGCCCTCTATCGTCGACCCTCTAGATATTGCCCATCACCACCATGGCCACCCGTTCATAGTCCTTCTTCCTCCTCTTCTTAATCTTTCTCTCTTTTGTTTTATCCCTCTTTCTCTATGATTTTCATTTAAAAAATATGATTTGGCCCTCTTTGTTCAATCTTCTGCTATCAGTCGCTGGCATGATTTCGTTATCTATGGTGGTCGTCGATCCTTGCCTCCGGCCACTATTGCTCCGACACCTAAAATGCTCTCTCTATAGCCTATTTCTCTTTTTTGTTTTATCTTTCTCTCTCGTCTCTCTTCCTTTCTCTCTTAGATGGCAGGTGACCCTAGAGGGTCCCTCTCTTGCAACTCGCATTGTTCTCAATAAAGGGGCCCTGACTTATGGTTATCGGATAGTGTACCAGCCCCCACATTGGCCTATATTAGATCCTATTAGAATTGGTCATCCTCGATTGCACTAATCAACCTGTATCCCACCTTGACCCCACATTACCCGGATTGAACGGTTCGGGTCATCGGGCTCTGCCACTTGACTAGCCTATCCTTGTTCTATCTTGATTCAAGTATGAAGTCACACCTTAGTCGTACCCCTAGTTGGGTTATTCTACTCACCTAACCTATTTTAATTCTTCAAGAGTTCTTATTTGTTGGGTTTTGAAGACATTGACTATAAAATTAATTAAATTTCGATGACCTTGAATGGGTGTATTTGACATGCTTGATTGAAGTGGAAATTCGAAGCGATAAAAGGTAAGTAACTTAACACTTCAAAGTGTGTTTTCTAAATAATTTTGAAAAATTATAGTTATATTGCTTAATAACATAGTTTTTATAGTTTCCTTCATTTATTTGATTAAATGGTCAAGCATGTTACGTTTTACCTTTGATATGAGAATAAAATATATATTTTGATATTTTTATAAATAAGTTAATTCGGATATATGATCTGTTTTGAGCAATGATTTTGGCAAATTGGACCGGTAACTTGTAATAATGCTTTTATATATATTTAGCATACCTATGATCTATTCTAATCCTGCTAATAGGAATTATATCCTTTATCGATTTGTAATTTGAGAAACTAATTTCGACACTGTGTAATCGGTTATTGGACTAGTGGTATTTGGGTCCATTATCTGCTATTTGTTATCAATTATATGGCCCATGCCACTAGGTTATATGGTCATAACCAATATTTTAGATTTAAAAAGAAAAAATATATTATTTCTAAAATTTGATGAGGAAGAAATTTTGCCAAGTTAATAATATGTTATATTTGCATTTGATTTGCTATCTGCTAGCATGCTTTAGCTCCACCCTGAAGTATTTTGTTACTTACTGGACTAGTGTAGCTTATTATTTTTTTCTATATTCCAAATCCTGAATCATAAATTACTCGAGAGATGAGGGGATGCACTAGATCTTCCGAAAATATTGGTGATTATTTGAGCTTCTTAATTTTGTTTTATTTATTTTTTTAATTTTTTATTTAGTTTAAATGATAGTAAGTGCTCGGAATAATATGATTCTTATTACTTTGAGATATTTGTTTATAACAATGATTTAATTCGATCTTTAGTACATTAATTTTGAAGAGTGAGATTATTTTGATATTGATTTAAAAGTTTTACAAAATAATTAAGTAGGCTATGGTTTGTCTTGCGGGCATGCAGCGTCTGTTATGCTCTGAGTTCCAGATGTGACACTGCAATTAGATAGGAATTTAGAAAACACTTTAGGGCGCTCAATTAAGTGCACACAAAAGGTTCCTAGGTTCAGTCATGATAGCTTGGCAACTTGATTTCATATAAATTCCTGCAGGTTACACCAATCCCCTCGAGGCATGCAGTACAACTTTTCATGCCCACAAACTGGGCACCGGCAAGCATCACTCGATAAGCTGATGCATCCATACTAGTAACAAAACAAACATCTGAAACATTCGGCTTTATCCATATTGTGCAAAAATAGTTTCGTGCAGAAAGCAATTCTACCACATGCACAAGAGACAATTACTGTTTACACTCAAAATTTTAATAAAAGAAGAGTAGCCATCCTCTCACATTTCAAAAAATAGAAGATCATACACTTGCACTGTAAGATGGTATAGGTTTTACAAGTACATCAACAGGACAAAATTCCCCCTAAATCACATAAAATGTCAGGTTATGAAAGGAACTTTGTATCAGCGTCGCGACATAATGTCATGATGCAAGGAACTTTGTATCCACAATCTAGAGAAAAAATTACAAAAGGAATCACCAAAACACAGGCTTCCTGGTACTGGATTGAACCTCCAATTGTGTAGCTCCCTTAAAGGGACAAAAAATTCGGTCCCAAAAGCACATCTGCAGGATCACAAAAGCCATTTAACTCAGTTAAAGACTTCACATCATTCATTTTCAATTTTATGATAGATTAAAGTAAAATTATAAAGTATATAATACAACATACAGCAAAACATTCAATTCTAATGGCTTCAAGAAAGGTTCATGAAAGTATTCAAAGAGGTAAAACCGTCTAGTTACATATGATCCAATACAATTTAACAAGCCAGTGAGCAAGAATGAAAAAGTGATTGCACCAGAGTCATTTAAGCTTGCATGTCCTCTCCAACTAACCAAAAGATATTTTGATACATAAGGGTGCCTCCTAATGTGGTGCCGTGCTCAGCAGAATTTATCCATGACTGTGACTCTATGTCAAGTAAGGAGGAGATCTTGGATGACCATATAAGATTACAACTGGTTTTAGGGTGACAATTGGATCCTATGTTGTATAGAGACATTTTCAGTAGCTTTTTCAACAAAAATGAATGATTGTGACTAGCAAACTAAGTTGGAAGCCATTCACATTGCATGGTCTCCAAGGTAATCGGGTGTCATTACCAGGAAGGACAGCCTGTCGGCGGTAGTCATATTAGTTGAGACAAGAATTCGTATGTAGCCAAGCATTTCAAGAATAAATAACAGTTGACATATGACCATGTTATAAAGCACAAGCTACAATGTGTTATATTCAATTAGGACTCATGAACAGGGAACCACAGACTATACCTGATCTAAACCATCAAAAATATATACTCCTGCAATTGAATTGTGAAATACTTGCAGTTGTCTAAACAGTAAGAAGTAGAAATCTTTGACCTAAAACCCGGACTAATCATGCTCTTTATCACTCTTACTCACTGCTATTAGATTGTGACATCCTTGCAGTTTTGTCAACAGTAAGGAGTAGAAATATTTGACCCAAAACCTGAACTAGCCTTGCTGGGTATAGGGCAAGCACCAGAGGACCTGTTGGGTATTGGTCTACAGTCGCCGGACAAGGATGGTTCAGCCAGTTTTATTGTGGTTAGAGTGATTTTGTTTCATTTTGCTGGCCTTTGGGCTTACTTAAGTGTATTTATCTTCGTGGACCCTTTGTGGAATTGTTTTCTTTGTAGAGGGATCCTTGCATTTTGGGTTTTGTATACATGTTGGACCATACGTTTGCATGGGGTA
The DNA here is from genome assembly GCF_009389715.1 of Phoenix dactylifera. NCBI lineage: Eukaryota > Viridiplantae > Streptophyta > Magnoliopsida > Arecales > Arecaceae > Phoenix > Phoenix dactylifera. The sequence continues at coordinate 575,258 of NW_024067760.1, forward strand.
TGCTATGAATGAAGAATTGGTTCTCTTTCTTTAGCCCTGGTGTGAAGCCAAGAGCAAAAGCTAGGCATGAAGCCTAGTTCCCTTCCTCCCCCTCCTTTTCTTTTTTCCTTCTTCTCCCCCTCCCTCTTCCTTGCTGTCCAGCATCAATTTTACTGTCAACATGCTACTTTTGCTGCTCAAATGGTAAATACGTTTCAGGAGGAAAGTGGAGGAAATTGATAGGTGTTTAAGGGTGTAGATTTTGTAATCATTGAAATGATGTTTTAAAATAAGATCAGCATGGTGAGGCATAACGAGAATGCATGTTATGTGATGATTATTTTTCCCCAGCCAATTTATTGGATGATTTAACCATCAACTATAGATACCACTAGTTGAGAACACATGTGACATGTATGCGACAATCACTAGTGGGGCCCAACATTTGTATATATTTCCTGAAGAGCTAATATAATCATCTTAAGATGCCTCTGCAGACTCGATTCTTTCCAGAAATGTCCCTAAAAATTCAATTCATAATCCTTCTCATTAAATTCCCATCATGGTTGGAAGTACCAGACAATGCCGAGTCATATTGGTCATGAACCAATATTCGGTACAGCCTCATATTGAGTGTGGATAGCAAAAACTGAACCACACCCAGACTGTACAAGTTGGGTACCGGTACAGGCACCGAAATCCGTAGTGCAAACCTTGCTCCCCATTCTTCTAACTTTTGAAAAGTATCTCAGCCCTTAGTTCTCTCCAAAATGAGCATCAACCATCCTCTACCCCATGCTTGAAACAATTGTGCTCTGGTTGTTCTCGATGAGTATCCCTCCTAATTATTTTTATAAATCTGATATTGCCACCACATTGTTTAAAGCTTTGCAGCAATCCTTCTCTGTGCCTCCACCCTTATTATTGGGGCATCAATTCAGGTCACTTCAAAGCCTACTCCAACCTGCATGCCTGTACTGTCCAGATTCCACACCAGAATGGTTCGATACACCCCAAACGGGCCAGTTTTGGGCAGTATGGTGAGTAATGGATAGGATAAAGTAAAGGCTTCATGATTCCAATTCAGGATCCCAGTTCAGAATTTAGAACTATGGTTTACTGTAATAAGGTTAAGACTTAAGATTGGAAAGGGAGTTAGTGGGTTGTGCATAATTTTAGCATGAACTCAGAAATTAATCATGAAAGATCTGATCAGTCTTTTCGACAGAAGGGATAGTAGAAAGAAGAAGATAGATGGGGAAAAAGGGATATAGATGCCGAAAGCCAGCAAGAATTGGTGCACATTTTAATACTAGTACTCAAACCTCTAAACATAACCCCTTGGCATGTGATTGATTACCCAGTAACAAGGGTCAGTTGCTTGCCCCCAACTGTTGTCATTATGCTCACTGAAAAATCTCAGCTTCCAATATGTAAGCAAAATAGAAAGAAAAGGAAAAAAGAAAACATTATGGATGCACGGTATGGCCTTAAATTCCCTCATTCATGATATTTTAAAATGTTAGTAATACTCGCTAGCACATACAGAAACAACAAATAGCAGATCTGCCCTTAAATGACCTTACAAGCTTCAAATTAGCCCCTATTATCTTCAAATGCAGTGGGACTATTACCTAGGTCTTCCTTGGATCCTGTTGGGAGCATGAACAAGAGCTAAAGGGGAGATGAATTAAATGATTAGACATCATGCTGTGATGCTGTCCATTGTAACCCAACAAATAAAACATAATTTATCAAATAAGATGTAGCAAGTCAATGGAAAGTATCAACTTGGGATGTTTCTTGTGCACCCTCAGTCTCTTGTAATGTATATTTCGATCAATATTGCACTAGTCACATCTAAAAGTTTGCTTGATAGTAAATATTTCTGTTAATCAAACAAAAAAGAGAACTAGTAAAGGAATATAGCCCTTGTTTCCTGCTATCTATGAATTCTAGCTGTTCATATACACCATACAGTCTTCAATAAACTACTTGGATATTACCCAAAGCATACAAAATCATAACCAGGACAGGGAAAATCAATTATGACGTAATATCTGCTGTTGGTCACTAATCTGACTTCATGAAATTACCTACCTTCTATGGGGAATAAATAGTTTTCCAACTTTAAACATTATTTTCCTAGCTTGAGCATTTAACATAAAGCTATCATATACAGACCACAATACAAAACCTCTAATATAACTCCACATGTAATAATTTGCAGAACACATTCACCCTATAAAATGTAGGGGAATAAAAGAAAATCTGTATTTACCTGTTTGTTTGGTTCATAGGAATAAGTTCCAACAACTGAAAGGCGACCTAAGACTGTACGACAACCTCTAGTTCATTGGCCTGGCCTATCATCCAAACTCTATCACCACAGCCACCACTACCAACTAGAAGAAAAGGAATAAAGAACTGAAACTTCCACCATTCCCTTCATTTGCATATTTTGCGTCATCTTAACTTACCTGTCCAGGAGGTTTTTTACCTTTTGTGTAATAAAATCTGATGAAATATTAAAATTCATATAATAAAATTTAGCTAAGAAAGAATCCTAAGAAAATCAAAGATAATATAGCTTTGGTCTTTATCAAGTTATGCAATTATTCCGAGTAATTTAACAATTTAGTTCTGTAAACTAAATAAATTCTTCTTAGCCATATTTTGCACTCTTATGCTTCTTATATGTTACAACATATCGAATGACTCTTAACTTAAACATGTAGAACCACCACAGCATTTAGAACAAGAAATTGATAAAATTTTGTCATTTGCCAATTCCAATACTCATTTGTTTCTCCCATGAAATGTTTTCCCACATATGCACCAAACTATTACTGGATTCCAAATTCTAATGCTACAAAAATGATACACTAATTTGCATTTCTCCAGAATTCCAGAGTCCATATGATCCAACAATAAAAAGACCATGTTCCATGTCAAAAGGTTTTTCTTGTGAGTGTGCATGTTATAACATTTAGAAGTCAAAAGAGAAGAACAAACCAATTAATAGAAGGACATAGAAATGCATATTGAATCAAAAATTTGAAGTCCCCAATGTGTCATTGAGAAGATAACCTAAACCCCTCTTCAGACAATCTAGTGCAATAGTTTACAGATGAATGAATTAAATTGCGTTCCTAGCAAATTCCGTTTCGCAAAGGCAGTTAATTTTCATTACCCAGAACTAGGATGGAACAGCAAAAATCACTAAAAGGCAAGCCTTCCCAAATCCAAAGCCACAAAATCCAAATCCAAAAAAAAAAAACAAAATCAAGACATTTCTTCAAATTTAAACCCCAGAGAAAGGGCAAAAGTACATAACAACTGCGACCTATGAGAATTTTAACTTTACGTCCGAATAAATCAATATTGAGCGAAAAAAAAACAAATCTTTTTTCCGATTCTAGGCGTCCAGAATCAAAATAAGAGGCCAGAATCGAACACATACGGTCGCAGCGGCAAGGGATCCCTCCGATCAATGCCCCCCTCCATGGGAGCAGCAGCCACTGGGGCCGGCCCCGTCCTTCCCGGCGGGACCACCGCCGCTGCCGCCGTCGTCATCGTCGCTACCGTCCTCGTCGAAAGGCTTCTGTTTGTCGAAGATGCAGCACTTCTTGGATCTCTTCCGGTTGAGGAACTCATTGTCCACGGTCCCCTCCTTCCACGTTACCTTCTTCTTAGGCCGCCGGAGTTGGAGAACCACGGTCTCGGGCTGTTGCTGCCGCTGCTGAGAAGAAGACGAGGAGGAGGAAGTCTCTTCTAGGGTTAGGGTTTGGGTTCGGGTGGTCGGAGCGGAAGTCCGAGCGGCGGACCTCGCCATCGTTCTCTCTGGAAATTGGAACGGGAATCACCGAGGAACGAAGATATGGTCAACAAATCTAAATGGCGAGGATGGCGAGAAGGGAAATGGCTTTTGGCACCCACCGAAAAGATTTAGAAGAAAAGGCCAGGGATAGATAAATCTTAAATTCTTAATCCCCGGTCGGCCCGATTTAAGCCGAAATCTTAATCCCCCTTTTTCTCTAAGCCCAGGCTAGGGATAGGCAAAACAAGGAACCCAAACAGAAAATTCGTGCCGGAGCTTAGAAGAGTAACCGAGCCAAATTTATGAATAGAAAAGATATGAGTAAAATCGGCCGAAATGCCCAACACACGGTCATTTCTATCCGTATCAAACATTCTCCTAGCGGGGTGGGAGTCCAGTAGAGTCTACTACACAGAGGTGGGCTTGTCCCTTCCTTCTCCCTTTTTCTTTATTTTACAAAAAAAAAAAAGACTAGGCCAGGGATAGACAAGTCTTAAATTCTTAATCCCCGGTTGGACCGATTTAAGCCCAAATCTTAATCCCCCTTTTCCTTCGAGAAGCCGGAAGCTCGGAACCAAGGCCAGTGATAGGCAAAACAAGGTAAAAGTTATCGTGGTGGTTTAGCTTATACCGGGTTTAGTGAATGTTTAAAAATTAAGTTTATTATATTAACTAAATTATAATAGTATATTATATTATACTATTAATTTTTGAGTAATATTTATATGTTATAATATACTATAAAAAATATGAGATGGAATATAAAATAGGCCATGGATGATACAATAATATTATAATTTGTTGTAACAAAGATGAAATTTTTATATTGTTAACTATAATTAAAATAATAATACAAAATTATAATATGAACTTTTGATCATGCTTCTAAAAGGTTTTTTTTTGGAGCAGATGCCAAGCATGAAACCGTTCCCTTGCATTTATGTTTTATTAACATTATAAAAAAGGTAGGAATGGCATTTTTTGTTTAACTTTTTTGGAAAAAAATTTGATTAAATTTGGTATTTTTGAAATGAGACTCGGACAATGCCTTGATATATCTCAAGTGCATAAACCTTCGAAATTAATTGGGCTTATCTAATGTCAAATTTGGACTATTTGTTTATCAAGATGTTAAGCAATTAGACATTTCTACGTCTATATCACCTGATTTTTCAAATAATCTTGACCTGGGAAATTATGATCTAGTTTGATTAATTGTAACTTAATTGGTACTAATTTCAAACCTAACCAAACTGAAGCCTGTTTCAAGCAGCTTGTAATACTTATCAAGATAAAATCAACTCAATCCTTGTGAAGATCCAATAAAGCTTGAGCTAAGCCTAGTTTAGTTTTAGTTCTAACTTCAGTCAAGCTCACTTCATGCTTGATTCAAGCTTGGTTCAATACTTAATCATATACAAAGTGAATTAAAAGTTAGCTATTGAATTAGATCCAATGGTTGATTATATGCTAACATATATTACACATATTTTGCCAATTTTTAAATCTTGTCAAGCCAAGCTTGATTGAGTTAGATTCTGTTCAAACTTGGTCCAAAGTTGACTTCTAATCTATAAACCATGTTCAAACTTGATTGAATTGCATTTGAATTGGGCTAGCTTTGAGCTTATTGGGAGCCAACCTCGAGCTTTTTAGATTAACTAGCTTCCCCACCGGCATCTTTTAACATTTTATGCATGGGTAGTCCCTCCAATCATGGCACGAATGCATCTTCAAGGCTAGCCTACTCCTATAATTTGCATATGTTGCAGCGATTAAGCAAGAACAAACATGTTTTGATGATAATTTACCATGCATGAAGTGTTGAATTAAATTAAATATTTTAAATTTTTTTGAAAACCAAGCACATTGGATCATGACCAACCAAGCGCAATCCAAGAGGCCACGCATCAGCCAGAACAAGCGCATGCCAAACAAAGCAAGCTGCGGCCAGCCAAACCATGGACTTGGTCAATGGCTAAGTGTCAAGCATCCGCGCGCAAGCAAGAGAGCAAACATATAAACATGCCGCATGATTAAAGAAGCACAAAAAGACATGTCGTCAATCCGCGAGAGGAGATTATACTTTTTTTGGCCTACGTCTGCTTTGACTTGGTCAATGGCCAAGTGTCAAGCATCCGCGTGCAAGCAAGGGAGTAAATATGAAAATAGGCCGCAAGAATCAAAGAAGCACAAGAAGACATGTCATCAATCTGCCGGAGGAGATTCTGCTTCTTTTGGCCCGCGTCTACTTTGACTTGGTCAACGCCTGTTATTTTTTTTGGGTGGCTCACGAGCTTATTTAAAGGGCCTAGGGATCATTTCAAACACAAGAAAAATTTCTCTTCTCACTCTTGTTCTTACTCACTTCTCCTCATAATTTCAATTATTTTTATGAGTTTATTTTGAGCTATTTACGAGCGTGAACGTGCTTTTCTTTCTTATCTGAATGCGCACTGATGGAGAAGACGTGGTTCTGTACTGGATCGTCGTATCTCTAGGAGATCTGTGCCAGCGGATCCGTGCATGGGGAGAATAAACTTTTATAAGACATCGCGCCAGCATGCTTCGATCCACAGATAATTTTTTTCATTTCTTTATTTTATTATTCTATTATTAAGTAAATAATCTGGTAGTTTATTGTTCTTATTTACTGTTTATGAATATTAGAAATATTGAATTATTGATTTATCAATTATATTTATGCATCTAGGCTAACATGAAGAACATGAGATAACGTGCAAATATCATTCGCATCTTTTAAATTTTACCATAAACTAACACATATTGTTACATCCTATGGTGGAAATTGTTCACGTCACTTGCATTCATATCCAATAACTTTACTAGCTAAATAAATTGGTAATTAGTACTATAAAGATTTGGAAACTTCAGATCTCATAGATAGAAACCCTGAATCACGCTTCTAAAGTGTCTACTGAACACCTAAGCCTTTTTTTTTTTGGCACACTTTGACTCCTTTGTATCACACGCTAACATACCTCACATATCGCATTACATTTTTGTCCTGAGAGACATATTCCAGTGGCATTTCCGTAATTTTCTCCTCCCCGGGCTCTAAAAGCCGCGTTGAAGTTTTTATTTATTTATTTTTCGTCGAAAGGGAGACAGCGCGTGAGCTTTGTCTTCCTCGAAATTGACACCGGTCGCCGTCGCCTCTAGGGCCCGCCGCCTCCTCACCATCGGATCAGCTCCTCTGTCCCAACAGCGAATTTCCCCAATACACGTCCCCACTGAGCCACGTCGCATTCGCATATGGTGCATGCCCAGTAAACGACGTAACGTCGCCGCGGAGAGGGAATTATGTCCGCACAAAAATGTACTTACGGACGCCTGGTTTGCTCCGCATCGCTATGAGGCCGTCCTGACAGAGAAAACTGACGTTACAAATGGGCGGTAGCAGATGCGCCAGGTGGCACAATGAACGTACGAAATGTTCCCGCATAAAACCTATTCTGAATTTAGTACCATCATCGATATCAAATCAGAAGTCAACGTACGTACTCTAGTCAACGTCGAAGAGCACCTCAAAAAAGTACTCCCATATAAAGGAACTATAAAAGGAAAGAATACAACGAGCCGAGAGAGGGAGGGAGGGAGCCGGGCCGCGGAAATCCGCCCGCCTCTCGCCCTCGTTGTCTGTTCGATCGGGGAGCAGAAGAAAGAGTTTTGGTTTGGGCTCCGTAGGTTTTAGAGCGTGGAGAGAACGGAGGAATTTTGAACGGAACCTAGGGTTTTAGGAGTGCTGGTGAGATCGAAGTGTTTCTTTTACTTTTGGTTTGGTATTTCGTACCGTGTGCGCGGAGCTGCTGTTCTCTGACTCTTGGGAGTCGTAATCGAGTAGCTAAGGTTATTCTCCCTTTCGTGTTTGGTTATCGAGGGCTTCACAAGAGAAAAAAAATATTATTTGGCTCTAGAGCTATTGAGCTTGGCGATTTGATCGAAGGATTTCAGTTCATGTTAGGGGAATCTACGGTTCATGTAAGTTAAATCAGTAAATTTGGTAATCTAGAATTTGATAGTCTTCTTTCCTTTTCAATGGATTGGAACTGAGTATTTGTAGTTCTGGTGAGTCAGATGCATAGAAAGTGAGCCCTTTGCTTCGGCATTTTGTGGGATTTGAACACAGGTTTCTTTCGGAGAAGTGCATGTAATGCTGGTTACTTGGTAATATGTCTGGCTGCTAGAAACGGCGGGATCTTGAGCTCCCAGGACTAAATTCTCCTACAAAATAGGGTTCTGATTGACTTTATAGCAACTTCAGAGCTTCTCTTATGTTAAAATTGGGTCTTGCCAGTAACAGGTGTTGCTCGATTTGCTGATTTCTGCTACCGGAAACACAAGTATATCAAAGTTTTGGGTTTTCGCTAAAAGTTCAAGAAATGGCTCTCAAGGCTTCACCGCTAGAAGCTGCTGAGATTGCAATTCGCTCGATTGGGCTAGGGTATGACATAACTGATGATATCCGGCTCAAGTACTGCAAAAGGGACTCACCAGATCCTTTCCTGATCGATCTCGGTAACGATCAAGTTCAAGAAATTGTTCTTCCGGATGGTATTTCTATTCTCAAGGTTCCGAAGTCCATTAAATGTGATAAAGGAGAGAGGATGAGGTTCGGGTCTGATGTTCTCTCTTTTCAACAGGTACGCCTTTTTTTTCCCTCTCTAATTTATTGAACTGTAAAGTTTGATCTTTTTCCCTGTAACTTCATTTGGCAATTTATTACATTATTTACATTCGCTTTGTGTTCAGCAATATTGTTTGGCATAGATTTATGCGGTAGAGATGAAGACTTTGTTAGGCTCTTATGTTACCATAGAGGGCCATATATTGAATTTGTTGACTTTGCATTTGTTTCCACTGTATGCATTTGTGATGACAGGATATGTGGCCAAGACTTTAACGAAGCAAACTTAGGCCAAAATATTTGTGAATTCGTTTACTTTTGTGCTTTAAGCTGAGGTACCACTTTTGGTGTTTGAATTTTCATTATAAGGGATTGCCCTGATATACATGTTTACTAGAAGTATCGATCCCACAAAGTTAATGAGTGAAAGTTGAGTACATATATGTGTGTGCACATCTAGATATTTTGCAATCATACGTACAGTCAATCCAATTCACAGCAAATCATGGATCGAGTGTATATATCCGTTAAATTCTGTAAGCGTACACAGTGCAGTGCTTTACGGATTCATGTGAAAAACATTGAGTTGCTTAAAATGGTATAGAGAAGTGACTGGGTGTTAAGATAGAAATGTCATACAATTTGATGATCAAACCTGATATGCTTGGGCCACCATACAGAACTTGATGCTTTGCTATTTGGATAGCTTCAGCTACTACGATATAGTCAGTGGAAATCAAAGCAATATTTACATCAAAATTAAAATGTAAATTTGGATATAGCCCAGTGGTTGCTCTTCCAAAGTAGTGCTAATGTAGACTTCTGTTGAATAAGTTTCTTAAGGTGTCCCCTTTAGTAGGTGAAATTAGATGAATCTCAGTCCAAGGACTTGCTAATTCTCGTACCAGAAAAGCACTTTGTGTAAATTTAGAGGTGTACTTCTTGTGAGTCAGCTAGTATTCATGCAACTTGGGACATGTTGGTTGCATTGTCAAAAACAGGTAATCACATACCAATTTGCTGTTGTACTGGTTTTGTCCAGTTGGTCTTCAAGTAACAGAGAAAAACGTGTGACATTAATGATGCAAAAGAGTTCCTATAGAACTTTGTTAAACAGAGTTCTTCTCAGATCAGCTGCAGATTCGAGGATTTTATTTCTGTTTACTCTGTTACAGCAGAAAAGTTCGCAGCAAAAGTGGGGGAATAAAGAGAGACAGAGTAGAAGAGGACGCAAGAGAGGGAAGGGGCATGGCCGATTGAAGAGGAATAAGAAGGATAAGGGAAGAAGCCTGCAGCCTTTTTTTTTCGATACTACTTCTAATTTACAAAGCCAATCAAACTCCCAAAACAGTGGGGCATAAGCCCCCTGTCCCTTTCATAGGTTTAATTGGTCAAGTATAAACAATAAAGCAAGATCTAAACCAGCTAGCAATTACTTATAGATATGGACCAGCCAGCTATCCTCTTGATCCTTACATAGAGTCCCTTAGTACTTAATAAAGCAGAAATTAGTGCTGAAAGTCTGGGCACTCATAACTAACTTCTTTGGCAGTCCAATACATCTCCACTGGTTGGCTTGAAATAATATATGTCTCCCACGGTTGTGTTCCCAGAAAGCTTTAAAAAGCAATCTTTGAAAAAATCAGCAAAATAAATCTTATCGCAATCTGGAAAGCATCCAGGTAAAATTGAGTTAAAGTGGTAAGTCAAGGCTCAATAAAGGGCCAGACAAATCTATTCTGGCTAGCTTTTCTATGACCAGCAAAGGCTGGCTATGGCCCCATTTGTCCGACCTTCTGCTGTCCTTCACCTCACCAACTTAGAGAAAACAGTGAAAGAGATAAAATAGAGGAAATGAGTCCAAAGAAGAAAAAAACTGCCTCAATGTGGTTTCTTGCTTTTGTTAATTTAGGAGAAATATGGCCTCTTTTTTTTCTTCAAGAACTCCTAAAATGCAAAACTACTTCCAGACGCATATGCTCAAGTAGCTCAACTTTTACATTTTAAATGAGAAAATGTGAGTGCAGCTAACACATAACACTTTTGATTTTCACTTGCTAAATCATTACTGAGGAGATTTATACGCTTTTTCTAAAGAGAAGGGGGGGGGGTATCTCTGTCATATATAGAAAGTTGTAAAATGTTTTTCTATATTATGAAGTCAATTTCTATATATTTATGTCCTATCCCTTCCTCTTAAACGGTTAAAACTAGACTACTGTGACTCTTGGTTTTACAATTAATTGTGCATTTATTGCATAGGAAACCAGTGATATTTAATATTTGTTATGCATGAGTTTATTTATTTGTTGCCTATATTCCATGAAATCTATATTTATCCATTCAATCAAGATTTCTTCACATCTTCTTGTTTTTTTTTTTTTTTTTTTTGGTTAAAACGGCAATTCATATAGCTCTAACTTGAGTACATCCTGCCAAATCAGAAAAAAGCAAAAGATACAGATCAGGCGGGAGTTCTGCCGTGGATGACCAACATAACTCCCCAGAATGCCGTGCAGCATAGGAGGCGACCCAGTCTGCTGCCCTGTTCGCCTCCCGGAAAACATGTACTGCCTGAAACTCCTCCATCGCCATAGCCAGCCTGCGGGTCTCCCGAATAAGTGGGTGGCCATCTCCATATCTATCCGCCCCCCGGATCCAATCTATAACAATAGAAGTGTCCCCCTCAAGAAACACCCGCCCGGCCCCGAGCACCCGCCTCACGTAGGAAACACCGGCCCATGCTGCCCATAGCTCTGCTCCCACAACCGAGAACCCTGTCGAGCCCCGGCCACCCGCCGCAATCAACCTCCCATGGTGGTCTCTGATAACAAAACCGACTCCTCCTGACCTCCCATTCCTCGCCACACTGCCATCGAAATTCACTTTGAGATAACCAGGGGGTGGGGGTACCCAAGAAACCACCGCAAAACTCGGCGCTGAAACAGCACTACGGATACCCCAGATGTCCCTAGTTGGCCCAAGTGAAGACGAGGCCATGCAGGAGAGGACCTCCTCCGCCTGAAGCACCGCTCTCTCCACCACCATCATCGCCGAGAGCCTCCTACCCTCAAACAGACGAGCGTTCCGGTCCAACCAAATATGGTAGGCCAGATACGCTCTAAGTATCCCTGCCTCTGCGAACATAGGGCTCCGTACCGAGGCTCGCAGCAAGTGCAACAAATCTTGTGCCGTCTCTACCGAGTGATGAATAGGAACAGGAGAGCGCCTCCAAATCTCCCTAGCCCTATGGCAGTGTAGTAGAACATGTCGAATAGTCTCCTCTGTATCCGAACACACCTCGCACTCCTGAGGAACCCGAACACCCCGCCTGACTAGTATACTCCTGGTAGGGAGGCAGCCCCAAGCCACCTTCCATAAAAACAGCGCAACCCTCGGGTGAATCCTCATCCGCCAGATCCAACCTCCCTCAATCACTCTCGCTGGCTCCCCCCTGAACAAAGCCTGAAGGTCCCTGGCTCGCACCTGTGATCGGCCCGACGGCGCCCAGACCAACCTGTCGGTCTCCCCCTGAACTGGCACCGGGAGGCCCAAAATCGTCTCAGCCAACTGAGCCCCAAATGCCTCTCGGATCAATCCCTCCCTCCACCTGCCCTCCTCTGAGTCCAACAGGTCGCTAACCCTCCGGCCTGCTAATCGCACCGTGTCCACCATGGTCGGCATGCGGCCGATCGGCACTGCAGTCACCCAACAGTCCTCCAATATATCAATGGAGCATCCATCACCAATCGCCCATCTGATCTCCGAAAGGACCACCCCAGCTCTGGCACACATCTCCCTCCACACCGGGGAGTGAGAACGGGCCGCTCGCACTCCGGGCACCAGAACGCCATACTTGGCCCTCATCAGTGAGGACCACAAACTATCGGGCTCCATAACAAATCTAGCTACATGGCGTGCCGCTAGAGCCTCCCTCCGCACCAACAGGGACTGCACCCCTAGACCACCACATCTGGTAGGCTGGCACACCACCTCCCATGCCAGCAAATGAATACCACCTCTACCACCTTGCCTACCCCAAATAAAGTTCCTAACCAGCTGCTCAATATTCCTCAAGGTCGACACTGGAATAATAGAATGGGAAAGTAAATAAACAGGGATCGAGGAGAGAACTGACCTAACCAGGGTAATCCTCCCCATCATAGATAGAGAGCGCATCTGCCAACCCTCCATCCTCTGCCTAATGCTGGTCTCCAGATAGGAACAGTCACTCCCACGCAAGCGCCGGCCAGAGAGCGGGACCCCCAAGTATCTCATCGTGCCATCCTGCTCACCTATCCCCAAGATCTCCCTAATAGAATGTCTCATCTCCTGTCTGGTCGACGGGCTAAAGCACACAGCAGATTTCGAAAAGTTGACCCTCTGACCAGATATAGCACAATAGTCCTGAAGGACTCTAGTAAGAATCAGAGCATCTCGGCAAGTCGCACGGGCTAGCAGCAAACAATCATCCGCAAAGAGCAAATGTGAGATCGATGGGGCATCCAGCGCGGGCCTGTAAATCTCCAGCTCCTGGGCGAGCACAACCTGATGCAGAGCTCTGGATAGTGCATCCGCACATAGAATAAACAGATAAGGGGATAAGGGACACCCCTGTCGTAGCCCTCCCGTAGACACAAAATAGCTAGAAGGCGTGCCATTCACCAAGATGGCAAAAGAAGGAGTCCTGACACAACCCATGATCCACTGAATCCACACCCCAGGAAAACCAAACCCCAGCAGAGACTGATATAGAAACTCCCATCGCATCCTATCATAGGCCCGCTCCATATCTAGCTTGACTCCCATCAAGCTCCTCCTCATCGGAGCCCTCTCCAAATCAAACATGAACTCCTGGGCTATCATCACATTGTCGGATATACTCCGACCACCTATGAAAGCACCCTGCTCCGGACTGATCAAACTCGGCAGAACATCCCGCAACCTGACGGCAAGAATCTTCGCCGTAGCCTTGTACAAAGTGGTACAGAGGCTAATCGGTCGAAAGTGACCCGGCTCAGAGGCATCCTGCCGTTTCGGTATCAGGGTAATGAAAGTCCGCTGCCAATCCGAGGACATCACTGCTGAAGTAAAAAACTGCTGTATGGCCGCCGTCACATCCTGTCCCACTATCCTCCAGTACCTCCGAAAGAAGAGCGGTGGAAAGCCATCCGGCCCTGGCGCCTTGTCCCCCTCAAGAGACCAAACCGCCCCCGAATCTCCTCCACCGAGACCGGCCTAGTCAGCTCAACAGCCTCCTCCCCCGACACCCTCACTCCCGGTACCGGCGGCTCCACTCGGCCCCCCTCTCCCCTCTGCTCCGTCCACCTCGCTCTGAAGAAGCACTCAACAATCCTCCGGATAACCACCGGGTCATCTGATACCTGGCCGTCCTCACCCCTGATAGATCTGATCCTGTTCTGGTTCCTCCTAATCACCGTAGACTGGTGAAAGAACTTTGTATTTCGGTCCCCCTCCAAAATCCACTGTACCCTGGACTTCTGTCTCCATAGTGTATCCTGCTGTCTGAGAAGGGAGTCATGCAATGCCAAGTGAGATCTAAGCTCCCCCATCAGAACCTCCGATAATCCTCCCATCTGTGCCTCCTGAACCTGAAGTCTGGAAATGGCCTCCTCTTCTTCCTCTGCCCTCCTAAAGATGTTCCCCACTTCCTCCCGATTCCACCTTCTCAACCTCCGCCTAGTCAACTCCAACCTTCGGGATACCCGATACATAGCATCGCCCCTAACCGGGGAACACCACGCCTCCCTCACCATCTCCCAAGAACGTGGATAGCTAAGCCAGAACTTCTCAAATCTGAAAGGGGGGCGAACTGGGGTGTATATCTCAGTACTCACCAGCAATGGATGATGATCCGAGGCAATCCTCGGCAGATGTCTGACATGATGGTCCGGAAAGCACTGAACCCACCCGGCTGTAGCACAGGCTCTGTCCAATCTCTCCCATACTCGGGCCCGCCCCTGCTGATTGTTACACCATGTATACCTAGGCCCTGAGAAGCCCAAGTCAATCAAACCATTGGCAGTAAGAAAATCCTGGAACTCCTTGATCTTCCTGTTGAGAGTAAAAGGGTTCCCCCCCAACTTTTCCGAAGCATCCACAATACAATTGAAATCTCCTGCTACCAACATAGGGTGACCATGACTTATCAGTCGCGTAGCCTCCTCCCATAGTGTCCTCCTGACCCTATAATCAGTACTGGCATAAACTGCTGAGAGAACCCAAGGACGCCTGTTACCCTCTGAGATCACCAAGATCACCTCTTGAGAGCAAACATTAAAACACCCCAATGTACATCGACCCAAATCCCATGTGACGATGATACCTCCCGACAATCCTTGAGAATCCACAGCATAGAAGCCCCACGCTCGCGGGATCACCCTTCTCACCTTCTGCAAACTACTGCCACAAAGCCGAGACTCTAATAGCACACAAATATCCGGGTTGTGCTGTTGCACCAACCGACGAAAAGCCGGAGCAAAGGAGGGTTTCCCCGCCCCCCGGCAGTTCCATAGTAGGATTTTCATAAAGCACCCAATGGTCCCGCACAACTCCCAACACCGGAGCTGTGGCTACCCCCTGCATCCTCATCCATGCACTCTACACCTCCTAGTGAGTCACTTCGCATTCCCTTAGCCGAAGCCATAAGCTGAGCTAGAATTTGAGGATGCTAACTGTTGCCCTGTGCCATATGGCACAAACCGTCCACCGACCCCGTGCCAATTGTGCCAGTCTCCCCCCCTTCCCTACACATTCAGAGAGGTCCTTCCCTCCGCCGCTTTTTAGAGCCAGCTCCCCAGCATCAGAGGCCACTATTTTCCCCTTCACCTTTGAAGCTTCTGGTTCACTGTACACCCGTGCCATTTGGCACGGACTATTCCCCTTCAAAGCCGATGTCACCTGCCCATCCGAGCCACTCCCAGTACCACTAACAACATCGGTCGACACCGTCAGCAACTCCCCCGAAGCCATCGTCTGCGACGCCGTCCGGCCAAGCTCCGTCAGGTCCGCCGCCAGCGACAACGAACGCGCCAGACGGCCACCTGTGCTCGCGGCCGGCTCCAGCCGCACGTCACCGCCCGCCGATTGCTGGTCCACCCGGGGAGGTCGTTCACCAACAGGCGCGAGGGGCGGAGGTGAGCTCCGACTCCTCCGCCGGAAGAACACCGCCGGCCTCCGGCCCTTCACCTGGACAGGAGTCTTCCCCTCACCCGAGGTCGTCGAGTCGCCCGTAGACAGGCCAGCGCCCACAGCTCTCCTGGGCGGGCTTCTAAAGCGCTTCATCGGACTCTGAGTCGGGCCCCCCAGTCGAAGGCCCCCACTGGCGTTGGGCCGCTCTTCAAGCCGGCCCACACACGGAGCCACCCGGCCCGAGTCCTGAGTCAACTCAGCATCCGACCCGGAACCCGCACCAGGTTGACTCGGTCCACCCATCGGCCGGCTCGCACCCGCCTCCGACACGTCTTTCTCCGGCGTCCTCCGACGAGCCACCTTGGATGGCTTCTGCCACCCTTCAAGGTCGATCGGAGAGGCCGGCCCGTCCCCCGGCCGGCTCGGACTGGCCCCGGACGCCGCTGGCCCCGCCGTCTTCCCAGCATCAGGACGCGGGGACTCCTTCTTCCGGAACGCCGGCGGGGTTGGCCCAATCCGATTCGTCACCAACCATGGACCAAAGGCCCCTGCCTCCCGAGGTCGTTCCCTCCCTGTCTCCGCTTCCTTAGGCGTCTCCGAGGCGTCAATCCCATCACGGACCTCCTCAGACCCACCACTTACCTCCTCCGGATTCAACCTCCCCTCCGCCGGAGGCACAAACACACATCCCACCGCCGAATGGCCTACTCGTCCACATTTAGCGCACGGCACTGGCAGGTTTTCATAAACAAAACCCTGCCAGAAAGGGGCCCCTCCATCCGCCGAGCTCCCCCGCACCCATGTTCCGGGCACAAGCGGAGCAGAGGCGTCGAGTTCCACCTTCACCCTGGCGAAGCCATACCTCCGCCTCTGCTCTATGAAGCCATCCAGCGCCAAGGGGGTACCGGCCCTCGCCGCCACCCTGAAGATCGCTTCCTTCTTCCAGAAATCCATCGGCAGACTGGGGAGCCGTAACCAGACAACCACCCGCCCGAAACACCCGGGCTTCGGAACAAAGCTGGACCGCCACCGGATATTTAACGTTTCAGTTCAATAATTATTCTCTGAAAAGAATTAATAGACTGATCGATACACTTTATCATAACTGCATTGGTTGGTCTGTAATATTTGTAAAGCATCAGTAACTTTAGGAAACTGTTCCTTGAAGTTTGTATGTGCCAGTATCATTACAGGTGAATCAATTAGTCATAGATACCACTAAAAGTTGGTGCAAGTTGTAGATGGACTTTAAAAACTGTTGAAAACTTGACTTCCCCCTCTCAGTAATCGTGCATAAAATCTGGTGTCGTGTAAATGGTTGCCTCCTTCCAAAAATGATGTTAGACAGCATGAATCATTATAACCACTTCAACATACAAGTAGCCTGAAAGGTATACTGTGTTAATATTGTAATAGCATAAGCAGAGGGAACCGTCTTCTTGTTGTTCGTGTCGATCATTTTCTCAAGAGACATTTGAATCTGATGGCTGCTCCGCCATAAGTTGCACTATTTGAACTGCTATATGCAAACAATATCTGATCTAGGTTATTGCACTAAGTTTGGTTTAAAAATAATGGATAATACGATTTTCACTTCTGTAACTGTGAATTTGATATATCATGTTTGTAACTTATTGAAAGCTAATAATTTTAGTGTCCTGATATGGCTTTCTAAGGACTTCATTTCGCAGACTTTTTTGCTTGTGGATAACTAGACTGGTTGATCAGATTGGGGGGCAGGGATAGGAATCAGCTTTGGTTGACTTTTACATCAATTACCATATCAAAAACCAATCAAATTATCTCTTTTACAATGGAGAAAAGAACTTATTAATTCTATTTCTGATGTTTATGAACTTCTTTACAGATGTCTGAGCAGTTCAACCAGCAGCTATCTTTGTCAGGAAAAATTCCTTCTGGCTTGTTCAACCATATGTTTGAATTTTCAGGCTGTTGGCAGAAAGATGCAGCAAACACCAAATTCCTTGCGGTCAATGGGTGGTTTATTACCCTATACACTGTTGCCTTAACAAAATCTCAGATTGTCCTTCATGATCATGTTAAGCAAGCTGTTCCATCATCATGGGATCCTGCTGCCTTGGCAAGGTTAATGAACCAAACAAACGACTGAGTTCATAGTTTATGTGTGGTTGCTCAAGGCCCAAAATTTTCATTAAATATGACATTTTTTTTTTTAATTCTGCTCTTAATGTATTGTGATTTGATTCATTTGCTACGTGGGTAAGTTATTAAGTTTTACATTATATATCCATTTGATTATATTTTTTGTTTCTCATGAAACATTGCTGCATATGCAAATGTTCTTGATGCTGACTTGACATAATTATGCAAGTCTCCATCAGTTTTTTTTCCTTTTGCAGCATATCAGTTGCATTAAGAACAAAATATTTTGTTTAGTGTAAAATATGTCATTTTCTATAGTTACATATTTGTATCTTTTATATTCAGATTAAAGATCCATAGCTACTAGCTTCATGGTACTCACATTTCTTTTTTGTTGATCTCATTCACCGTAGAATGCTGATGACCCTTCATGCTCTTATACTAATTTGCAGGTTTATTGAAAAATTTGGCACCCATGTTATTGTTGGTGTGAAGATGGGAGGGAAGGATGTAATTTATGTGCGACAGCAGCACTCATCAAATCTCCAACCAATTGAAGTTCAGAAGAGGTTAAAGGACATGGCAGATAAGAGGTTTCCAGATGCGAATGGGCAGTATGGAACGAATGCTGATGAAGCATATGAGAAAGATAAGGTATTTCTTTTTCTCATTGGTGTCATTTTCTTCTATGTGTGCATGGTGAAATTTCTTATTGAAACCAAAAAAAGAATATCACTAATGACAACTTGTAGAAAGGGTACTATTGTTAATTTGTTATGATATAACAAAATGATCTTTAAGTTGATGCTGAAGCATCGATGAGCTCATGAAGTATGCCCAGATATCTTTGTCTTGTACTATCTAGTAACTTTTGGATTAGCACAATATATTATGAGAATATAAGAAAGTATGTCAGCCTACATACAGTGTGTAGTAAGTTTTAGGATTTAAGATTGTTCAGTTTGTTGCTTCTTTGACTTTTACTGTCTGGAGCATTCTATCTCAAGAAGAACGCAACTTCAGATTACCTTAACTGATAATCTGTTTTTTGACATCATATTTTGATTCTATAGTAGACAATTTTCGATATCTGAGTCGCTATCTAAACTTGCAAGTAACAATCTTGTTTCTGGTACATATTTTCAGTTCTCTATCCTATAGATGCATAGGTAGTTACCTAGCAAACACATGCAATTTCACTTAAAAGGGATATTGTGGATTTATTATTTTAGTTCCAAAAGTTTTCTAGGCATCCCCTAAAAATTTTCATGATTTCTTACCTAGAGGATTTTAAATTTCTAAAGATGCTTCCTATAATCTTTCCAGTACTAGAACTGTCAAAGGTTGCACGACTATGTCATAGTTGCATGTGCTTAAATTGTGTAATCAATCAAGTAGATCTCCCTACTTCCCAAGATGACTGGGATCCCCATAATATTGAACAGCTGACAATAATACATGGAGGGTGAATGCATCAATGATGTCAGGCCAAATAGAATGTGCTAATTGAGCATTACAACTCTACCCATGTACACATGTTCTTTTGTATGATTTCCATTTAAAAATATATATACACTTTGTGTTTCAACTATTTTTCAATGACAATCTAGGATCTTACCCAAAAAGGCTAGCCGAAAGATAATATTTGGGCTCTTTAGTTTTATATAAGTACACAAGGTTTCTCAGGTAAATAACTGATGTGGGCAAGGATCGCTGAACTGGGCGGTTTGGTATGGTAAATAATTGATGTGGGCAAGGATCGCCGAACCGGGCGATTCAGTACGGGCCGAACCGCCTCGGTGCGGGACTGGATCGGTTCGGATGTGGGATTCCATTTCGAACCCGAACTGGTTGGAATCGGTGCAAATTGGGCTGGAACCGTTTGGAACTGGTGTGAACCAACCGGTTCGTACCGGTTCGGGTTCGGGCCAACTTAGTCTCCTTTTTTTTAATATGGGTTAAGTTGGGAAGGTATGAGAACCTTCCCAACTCTTCCATTGAAGTGTTCTTCAAACCCCTTCAGCCAAAAATGCGACCATTCAAAGAGGATCTAACCCAAATAAGGTATGCTTCCCCTCCCCTACCTCTTTTTTAAGCCGAAAATGCCTCAAAATTTCCAAAATAAGGAGAGATTATGCCAAAATTTTTGATTTTGGCATAATTTTATAATATGTTGTAGATTCATGGATGATCTATACAATCCTACTAATTTTTTTTATTTTTTGATTAAATATAATTTTTTTTAAAAAAAATATATTTTCGGATTAAAAATTAAAAAATAAAATAAAATTCAAAAAATAACTGTAACATCAAAAGCTTATTTAAGGGCATGCAAGCTACTCCCTAGATAAAGTTGGTGTCCATTTATTCAAGTTTTTGCGTGACCATGCGTGTAGTGGCCTAGGCCTAAAAGTTGAAAAAAATTGAGAACCAATAAATCAAACCTAAAAAAAATCAAAAAAAAAATTTTGGCACGCCGGTTCCGAACCGGCACGTCTTATTATACTGTGTGCTGGTACGGTGTCGAACCGGTTGCCGACTGATACGATGCCAAACCGGTCGTCGACTGATATGGGTCTCGGTACCGGTTCGGCGATCCTTGGATGTGGGACTAAAAATACACCCGTACAAATCCTCACATACTCTTCCCATTTAATCCTTAGCTCCTCGCTAGGCTAAGGATTTAAATCCAGTCACACGTACCACAACTCCAATCTAGATCCGTGCTGTAGTATCTCCTAATCTATATAGGTCATGCTGGGCTCGCTCTGATACCATATGTCATAACTCAAGACCTCACCTAAAAAATTTGGTCGGAAGGTATTATATGAGTTCATTAGTCCTGTATAAGTACCCAAAATCTTGGATAACCCAGGATGAAGGAACTCAAATAATATCTTCTAGCCAGCCTTTTTGGGTGAGGTCCTCGGTTGTGACAAACTATATCAAAGCAGATCCGGCCTATAGCCTATGTGGACTAGGGGACATTGCACCACGGGTCTAGATTGGATTTGAATAGATTTGGATCCTTAGCCTGGCGAGGATGCCAAGGCTTAAATGGAGGAAATATGTGAGGATCCATGCGGGCGTGTGTTTTTTAGTCTCACATCGACTATACATAGGATAGATCTTAGGTACTTATACAAGGCCAAGAAACCAAATAATACCTTCCGGTTAGCCTCTTTGGGTGAGGTGCCAGGTTACGCTTTCCTAATTAGATTTGCTCAAACACATTTTTATCATTTATTAGATTTTTTACAATAGTTTCTTTTGTTCTATCACTGGCAACATGATCTTCAAGCTTTAATCTTGCTACTAGTCATCCTTTATCACTAGAAGATTTCCTCTCTACATTGCTAAATTGTTCACTTTTTTTTTTGGCAGGTTGATTTTAGAGAGCGACGCATGAGGTTTGTAGAGTCCACTCCATCAAGTTCTTACTCAGCAAAGGAGGTATAATTTGTTAGTAATTGTTTTCTTGGTTACCCATTTCCTTTCTGTTATTTCAGAAAATTATGACATAGACCAGACTTATATACTGCATCCTTTCATGATTTCTTATTTTCAAATCTCAGGATATTATGCAAATATTCAAAAGGAGGGGGGGAAATGAGAATAAGGATTTATCACATTACGAGTGGTTGAACAGTGTCCCATCAGAACCTGATGTTATCTCAATGTCCTTTGTACCGATCAGTTCTCTCTTGAATGGAGTTCCCGGCAGTGGATTCTTGACCCATGCCATCAATCTATATCTGCGCTGTAAGTACCGTCATTTTCCTTTGAACAAATGTATCTGCTGTCATTCAGTCTGACTTCAGTTGCATCACTTCTATGTGCTAAGGCCAGCTATGCATTTTTGATCCATCCCCTAACAGTTTATTTTAAGCTTCTGGGGCTAGTGGTACATTAACAACGTATCGGAGACCAAATTCATAGGTTTAAATCCCCATTTAGACCAATTCTACCTATTTATTTGCTCGACTCTTTTCCTCTCTTGATTGTTCTTGGTTGAGTCATTCTTGACTCATTCTTATCTTGAGTCATTGTTAGCTCATTAATGTCTTCACATGCATGGTACCCGGGCTGCATGTGGAGGAGGTGGGGTGTTTAAGGCTGGACATACATTGTTGATCCCTTCCCTAATAGCTTTAGCTTTTGGGGTCTGGTGGTAAGTTTTAACACCATGCAAAACTTAATGGTGGACCAAAACATCATTTACTTCCATGTGACATGGTCACCCACTCTCCAATTACACAGCTTTTTTTTTTTTTTGATACAGCTTCATTTACGCAGTTAACAGCATTAAACATTTATAAATTAGTAACATGGACAATTGTTTATTTTCAGCCAACATAATGCTTTCTGAGTAATCGTAATTACATGACATAGTCAATGTTAACAGACTGCAGGCCAGTTAAACTTGTGAACAGAGTCTCCTGGGCAATTTATTCTTTATCATTCAGAAATTGATTTAATTGTTGAGCAGGATTATAGACCAAGATATCACCTTTGCTAACAATATCATTTTTTCATTTTGGCTTGTGTATTAGCTCTGTTCAAGATGAATTAGAGATTATTTTCCATCGATTTTGAGAGTTTAGAGAAAACTATCTTAAGTGAGGTAGAAAAGCTATCATTTTATTTAACATTGAATAGAGATGTAAGCTATTAAGCTTATTTGTTTGTTTAGTGTGCAGACAGAAAAGTACCCACAAACTGGTTTAAAGATATTTCAACGATTTCATGTTCCTTCCCAGCTTGAAATATTCGGAAACTTATGGTCATTAGAGTTTGAAGTGAATAAGTTACTGGAATTTATGTGTTAACTTTCAATGGAATTATTCACATGAATATTCTATGATTATTCTATTATCAAGACGCAAAGATTAATTTAAGCTACAGAATTTCATTCATCTACAGTATTTAAGCTACAGTATTTCATTCATCATTCTCAGTTTCTACTATATATAGTGAAACTTGGGCAATTGTCTAAACAGTCCATTTCTAGTTTCATTTTGTGCCTTTCAGTTATCAATTCTGAAACGATAAAAGAAAAGGAATTTTGCTTTGGTGCCCTCAAAAATTCCTTTTGGCATATTTACCCTTAAAAAAGCAGAAACTGCGTATATGCCCCTCTAGAAATCTAAAATTTGCATGTTTACACTTCTATCATGATGCATTCGTTTCTGTTTTACCATAGATAGGTGGGTTAAAACTCAACGACTATGTTGGCCTTACTAAATCTTGAGGGGTGCATCTGAAATTTCATGCCAACAATAGGTACACACTTTTCAGTTTTCACTTTATGAGGGGATGGGGAAAGTAGTCAAGCAATCTTTAAAGTATTTAGGCTGTCTTCTTTTGCCTCTTTTTTCAGGAAGTGCGATAGGGGTGTATTGGGGTCAGGATTTGTGGAGAGGCAGCTATATTCTTGTATTCCGTCCTTTTTGATTATAGTGTAATCTTTGCTCCATCATTGTCTGTGGATGTAGGCCTATGTTCAAGCGACACAAATCTA
Organism: Phoenix dactylifera; assembly: GCF_009389715.1. Lineage (NCBI taxonomy): Eukaryota > Viridiplantae > Streptophyta > Magnoliopsida > Arecales > Arecaceae > Phoenix > Phoenix dactylifera. The sequence continues at coordinate 598,502 of NW_024067760.1, forward strand.
TCTGTTCCAACAAATTGCTATAAGAGGACTTTTGTGGTTGTCACCTGATGCTTATGTTGGCTGCCGAGATGTGTGATTGCTCCATTATAGATTGAATTGCGGTGGGCCCAGCCTCTCTAGGACAAGATATACCCATCCTAGAGGTTTCAAAGTGACTAGGAAAAGAAAAAAAATTAAATTAGGTTAGTTAGGTGTAGAAGACTAAATCTAAACTAAAAATTGAAGAACTAATTGCATTGATGCTAACTGGGAATTTTGCAAGCTAATATGTGAAAGTAAACTGTGCTAGTAGAAAATGAAAATTATGCTAAATTAAAGAAGAAAGGAAAAGAGATTAAAGATCTTCCCTGGCGTGCTAAGCCCTAGGCCAAATCTCTCCATGAGCCCTATTAAGTCTTCTGCACCCTCTAGGATCGCAAAAGATTAGAAATCACAGTCTCCATCAGTACAAGACAATCTTAGTCTCTCAAAGTATGCTCTTGCAAAGGCTTGAAGCTCCTTTTACTGAGATTCAATGATTTCTTGATAGATTCTGGCTCTAGGGGCTAAGGGGTTTTTATAGGGCCTTTAGGAGTTGCCTGGAGCTTGTGTAACTAATGTGGAACTAAAAGGATTAGGGAAAAATCGCTTAAAAACTTGTGAAAGTTGAGTAAAACTTAACTTGTGGGGCCCTTCTGATGGTCAAGGTTGTGTTGTTGGGAGGCAACCAATGCCAATTAGTATGTTGTTGATGGTAAACTGATGATAGGGATCCTCCGTCAGTTGACTCCGTCCTTCTGCAGTCTCGGACCATATGATGCCAAAAGTATGGCATTGAATGTGTACCAATGTTGGGTATCTTATTGTTGGTTGATCCCAAGTGCGCTTGAAGCCCTGTAAAATCGAAGGATGTGGTGCATGTAATGCAGCAATTCCAGGCCCTTTATCTTGGAATGTGAAACCCTAGGGAATTGCTATTAAAACCACTTTGGTCTTTCCCATGGGGTGTCAAATGCCGGGTGTCTACAAGCTGTTCATGTTCCGTTTGAGTTTGACCATATCGATATCTTAAGCTAACAAATATCTAGTCATGTATTTTGTGACACGTTTGGACCATTTCTTCGAATTATTTGATACACCAAAAATTCTACATCATGAACTATGAAAAAAAAATAATGATATAGAAAAATAAAAAATATATATGAGAGAGGATATCTATTCAACTATTACCTTCGTTACCTAAGTATCTCTGCAATCAAAAGATATTAAGAATGAAAATAAATCCTATAAGAATCAAGCTCGGTATAAACATTAAATTACAACAATATATTGTAAAATGATGACCAAAAATTACATAGATAGGAATTTGGTGGAACAAGATGGATTACAGTATATATGTTTGAACATACACGTTTAATCGGGGGGGGGGGGGGGGGGGGGGGTTTGAATTTTTGGGTATGTATCTACCCAAAACCAACCTGATCCAATAAGACTTTGGGTCTAATTTCAAAATCCAAACCAAATTAAATTGCTTGTTGGGTTCATTTTTCATACCCAAATCCAATGTTTTGGATCGGTTTCGGATCGGGCTAGCAGTTTATCAGCCTCCATTGACACCTCAATCGTCAAATCTCCATTGAATCTTGAGTTTATTGGATGCTATAAATCAGGTTTCATCAGATTCATGGAGCACAATCTAACATCAAATGACTCTTCTGTGATAACCATAAAAGCCTGAATTTATCATGAAGTTCAAAAGCTGCCCCCTGATAATGTGTAAAGATAAGTGTTGGTTGGCCATGATTTCTGGGAGTGGGAAGTGAACCAGCCACATTCACCTCAAGCTCCATTCACCATACAAGGGCTCTATTGGAAGCTTCACCCACCTAAGGAATCATTTAGGGAACTTAATGCTCCATAAACGGCCATGGTAATAGCATGACCGTTGATGATGTATGAAGTTCCAGAAAGAGCCCATGAGAAGCAAAGCACGGCCAACAAATTCCATGGGTAGCAAGAGTTGGTTTGTAAAGCTGAAAAGCCGACAGACTTATGATCAATGAAATGTGGCTCATATAGACATGATCCTATGGGCTTTTGAAGGAATAATAGCCAACTGAGTCATGAAGGACAAGAGCCAACCGGATACATTTATAAAAGGAAAATAAACAGGAGATCTATCTTTGTGATGGGTCGATGATTCGACAAGGAAAACCCTTTTTCTCAAGGCTTGTATAAAGAAGATTAAAAAAACTAATGAGAACATTTAAGCTAGCCCTTGCCGAACTGGTTAATTCAGGAACTTTGGTTTCACATATTTGGATTAAGGCGCATTTGCATGAAGGTCTTCTTTCGGTCAGTATCTAAACCTGGTTAGCATGCCTAGGCTCGCTTTTGTATCCATAATTATGAGGGATCTTAAGCCTATTTCATGTTCAACAAAACTAAATTTTCACTTTGTTTATATCTTTATGGCTCGAAGCCTCAAACCCATCTTAATCTTCATGGTTTTAGGCTAGTTCAATGGAATTCAATTATGGACCAATGGACTTCAATGCTGGCTTGGTTCACATCCGGCAGGTATTAGGGGTCTTCTTGGTGCATGTTTATTAATTTTCACATTGCATTTTGATGAACTTTCATCTGCATGCATTGACATAGAGGTATGGCCTCTTTTGGGATATGAATATAGATATGCACTTATACACATGCATCTTTATTTCCGTGTGCATATATAATTGATAATTCATTTGTATCTCTCTGACATATCAATGTCCCTATGAATCCTATAATGAATGGTGAGGGACGAGATTTGGCCACTGATTGTTGGAATGCTATATGACTATAATATGCCCCATTAGAAAAACCATTAAGGGAGAAAGAGAGAAAATGAACTGGGGAAACATAGGGGCACAGAATAACTGCACCACACAGTGATGTTTATTATGAGTCAATGAAACTGATGCTTCAACTATCAATCCATCCTTGTAATGTTTTGATTATTTAGTGAAGGAAAAAGGATGGGCATGTTAAAAGAACAAAACTATCATGCAAAATGCAGCTGGTTCTGGCCCTACTGCAGCTATGACATTTTGAGGCAATGCAAATGGGACTGCCATCAAAGGATAAGGGCCAACAAGTTCAATGACCATGTGAGCTCTGGCTCATGGGGAAGAAATTCAAGGGGATTTGTTGAGAGACGACCTTGGTTCACGAAGAACAAGAGCCATGGTTCTAAAACCTTCAAGCTGCAACTTGAGATAGAAACAAGGCCTTATATCGGGATAAAAAGAACCATGGTTCTATTAGCCATTGCTTGAATGGAAAATAGCTGTACCTTTTAGATCTATGAATCATATCTCAAAATAACGAGCCATAGCTTGGTAAATATATGAGCCATAGCTCAATATGTAAAGGAGACACAGCCCTGGCTCTGTAGATATATGAGCCGCAGCTGGGGATAAAGAGCCATAGCTCTGTAGATATATGACCTGTAGCTCAATATAAAATGTCATAGCTCTAAAGAATGTAAGGCACACCTTGAGTAGCTAAGGAAGAGGTCGAAAGATGAGATGAGAGAGTGTTTGGTGGGAGAAGAAGAGGAGAAAGGTAGAAGTCAATGGTGTACTGGAGTCCTCGCTAGCTCTGTTCAGAGTATTATATAGATGGGAGGAAGAGAGTTGTGGGATGAGACATGGGTTAGTTTGAGAGATTGGAGGGTGAGTGGGGAGCACACTGACTTGGTCATGGGGGCACAAGGACTTAAGGATGATAAGAGAGAGAAAGTTAAGATGTCTCTTTTTGGTAGTTTGAGGGGTTATGCAGATAGGGCGAAGGAGTTAGGGAAAATATGGGATTAGGAGAGAGAAAAGAAAGAACCTTAAATTGTTTTCAGCTTGGCTTGTGACTCTTTCGATCAATGCTTGGCCTAAACAATTAGGCATTGGCAGCCACAGGGATGATTTATCATGATGTGGTTAAGTGAGGTTCTCTTTATTTGGGTATGGACCAATATGATTAATATTGAAGATAGCCTACCAATATGATGAGAGGCTTACATAGTGTGCTGCTGTAGCTTATGAAGCTAGAACTGGCTTGACAAATTGGTGCAGGCTGCACATATATTGTTCCTCTCCCTTGGTCATATCACATTCATTAATGATTGGATGGTAGCACATTTGATAGATCCCCATAATAGCACCTTTGGGATGTGCCTCAAATGACATGGCATAAATTGTTTGATAATATGGTGTGGCATGTAACGGATGGACTCTTGTAGTGATATAGGGTGATGGATCCTAGCATCTGATCAGCATATTGATGGTTCAATTAAATCAAATCCAAAATGACCTCAAACACTTACTCATCTCAAACTCCCTCGACAACTCAATGCAGATGTTGGCATCATTCCTTCCATGCTTGCTCCTGTTGATCTCCCTCAATAACTCTGCAACAACCTCCCTCAATGCATCGATGCCAGTGTTGTTGTTTGTCCTTTCATGCCTGCGCCCTTGCTTACCTTGATCTCCCTTGATGACTTGATACCAACATTTGTCTTTTTCTTCCAATGCTTTAGACATAGGCAACAATCTCAAACTTACTGTAGGAATCACATTGGGCTAGGAAACTCTCTAGCGAGGAAAGATAAGATTGTGATGAAGAAGACAAAGTAGCTGCAGGATCCCAGTGGATAGAGTTTTCATGTGCAGGTGATCTACTCATGGAAGGTCTGCATTTCCTTATATAACATTTCACCGACCCCATCATACTCACCGTCTCCACTACTGCTGCCGCCGCCACCACTGCTGATGATGTTTCCGCAGGTGTTTGTCTCGATGAGAAAACAGTTAGAGAGGTCATAGGCAGAATTGACCTCATTGAGGCCATTAGTATCAAGGAATTAGAGAGCATCAATGCTGTCATTGTAGAAGGTGAGGAAGTGGTGCATGGTGGCTAGGCAATAGTTGATGAAACTGAAAATGTTGGGTTGAGCAACAAAGGCGACCGCAAAGGGCACTGTCGATGACAGAAGTGGTGGAGGGGAAGATGAGGCTACTGCCAGATGGCAAGGGGGAGTTGGTGGGTGTTAGGGAGGGGATGAAGAGGCAGAGCCAGTGGTTAGGGTGCACACTGAACAAAGGAGTAGTCATGGAAGGAGAAAGGGGAATATAGGAAGTAACCTTTCATACCTAACCTTAGAGAGTTTTTCATTTTAACCTACCACATGGCAGACGTACACACGTGTACGCTTCTCTCACACCTCTTTGAATTGCAATTTGTTTATTGATTAGGATTGTTGTCATCATCTTACTATATTATATTTCTTTGGTCTTTTTGTTTTGCTTCTTGAATTAAAAGAAAATCCATGTGCATTTTTTTTATGAGATGCAAGCAAACTAGGTAGATTTTTTGGCTTTAAGAAGACTCGAAATATAATTCTCACACACTCAAAGAAAAATTTTTGGCTGATTTAGTTTAATTATTGCGAAATGAGTAGACTTGATCAGACATTTATTTAGTTCAGCTCCTGCTAAATGGAACTGTAGTAGGTTTTGAATGTGGTTTTATTATCGCTCTTGCTTTTGAAGCCATGGACTACTTATCCCTTGTCCCCAGCGCACTTTTTGGATCCAGCATAATATCTACTAGGTGTTTGCATGTGTTATTAATATTTATAATACCATATATCTGCAGTATACTTCACTACATGATCTATAAATTCTGTGCGATTTAAGTTGCCATCTTGGTGACTACATTGCCTTATACCATGTACATATATTTTGTTATTGATCTCATCAATGGATAGGCGGCACATATTATATATTGTTTTTGTTCATGACCATTCCTCAATGTGCACAGTAGCTTTCATTGGCATTAAATCATAAGGTGGAGCTGAGAGACTAACTTGCAAGATTTTGTGTCACACCATACAATGAATATGTGCTTAATCTCACTTCTGAGGTTGTACACTATTAGGAAGGTGTAGTCAAAATTAGTGTAGATAGCAAGTTATCACAATGTCTTGCAGATGAAACAACCCTAATGATGGATGGCACGTATCAAGGGCAAATTCCAAGAATTTTGACCATTTTGTCATCCCAGATGTTAGCAAATAGAGAATGCATAGGGTTATCTGGAACCCCATTCACAAGTGTTCTTTAACTGCCTATTGACTAGGATTATGCATAAAATTAACCTGCATTGATGATGGATATTTAATATTACCTAAATGCCCACACCACTTTTATATCATCGCCGTGTATCTGGCTACTTCCGTTGTTCATTTATTGTGTGCATTTTTTGCATTCTTACCAACAATTTTTCTCCTTGTAATAGGAGGAGCTATTCTCCTTGGTAGTGTGAAAGGCTGTGTTTTGTGGACCTCATATTTGCATATTGACATATGCTGCTGCATTGGAGGATTGTGAGGAATATAGAGGGTATCAAAAAAGTTTGTTTTACACTAATAGGATGTCAAACAACTGATTTAAAATCTGCGTCCAAATCAAGTTTTTCACTAAAAGCTTTTTTAGCTCCGCTATATCATGGCCAAACAAAGGAAATTAAAATTCGTCTCCCACCACATACAATACCATATCATAGTTCCTCTCTTTTACTGCTGACTTGTGCTTAATCTGAATTTATAATATTTTTCTCTGTTTACAGATAAACCACCAGTTACAGAACTTCATCAGTTTTTGGCGTTTCAGTTACCAAGGCAATGGGCCCCTGTTTTTGGTGACCTTCCCCTTGGACCTCAGGGAAAGCAACAGAGCAGTGCACATCTACAGTTCACCATCATGGGTCCTAAGCTTTATGTCAATACTAATGTGGTAATGGTTTAATTTTATTGACTCTGGGGATCATTCTCTTCTTGTGTTCGTGTTCTATTTTATGATTTTAGTGGTGAATATTGGTTGTTTTGCACATATAGGCCATTTTAGGTTTTCACCTTTGAAAAACATCGCTAGAAAATGTCTCATGCAAATAGAGTAACAAACATCCCTTTGTCCATGATGTGCTCATTAATGCAGTGTGAGTTACATATTACTCAAGATGTCAGGGGAAATAGTACTATCTTTAAGACCAGATAAAAATGTTCTCAGACTTGGCACCCTCTTCCTAGGAGGAGAACCAGGAGATTAATCAACTCAAGAACTTGGTAAATAGCTCACTCACATTCACTCGTGGCCTGTGTATTTTACTCACTCCTGGCTTTATAGTTAAATTCAATCATGTGATTCCATCTAGCAGCAAACTAAGGGCTGCAAACCTATCTTAAGATGAAGCAGCTGCCTCCGCTGAGTAGGCTATATTTAACCATTAACCATGAATGATTATGGTGAAACTTAAATGGAGAGACTGTCATCTTTTTCTATTCATGACATTCAAATTTGTTTGATTGGATTTTGAGCTAAAATTTGTGTTCTGACCATGATATGTTGTACCGTACCATACCGGACGGTACCAAGCATACCGTACCATATCTATGCTAGTTCTGACCATGGTGGCGTATTGACCCTCCGTACATCAAAAATCTCCGTACCGTACCGTACCAATCTATGCTAGTGCGACCGGTACGGGATCTGGTATTAGTACGGTGAACCTTGGTTCTGACAAAGTTAATGTTCATTGAACTAGTCAAATGGAAAGTGGAATCTTTGTTTAAGGTAAAATCCATTAATCCTATGCCTTATGGATGCGATATTAGGCAAACTGTAGCTTTTCTGAAATTTTCAATGCAGTTCCAAGTTGTTTCAGTTCTGCAGTAAGATTTAACCTGTTGTTCTGGAATATTTTTCTCAAATGAGAATTAGAAAACAGTGAAAAACCCTCAAACTAGAAGTCACAGTAGAACCTGGTATAGCTGTTGTCTATAATTGGTAATTCACATTCACAATCTCTACTGTTTCCTGCTAATGTATACTATAATAGGGTTCTATTCATATAGGTTTCTGAGTCGGCTGTGATGCAGGTTGATGTAGGCAAGAGGCCAGTGACTGGCCTTCGCTTGTACTTGGAAGGGAGGAGAAGCAACAGATTAGCAATTCATCTGCAACATCTGTCTTCTCTTCCTCGAATCTTTGAGCTCCAGGATGACCCCACCAACAGCTTCTCTCATGAATCACATGATCGCAAATACTATGAACCTCTTCAATGGAGACACTTTTCCCACATCTGCACTGCCCCTGTTGAATCTAGTGATTTCTCAATCGTCACTGGGGCTCAGTTGCATGTAGCGCACCATGGCCTCAAGAAAGTCCTTTTCCTTCGCCTACACTTCTCAACTGTTACTAATGCTACGCTGGTCAAGAATCCAGAGTGGGGGGGATCTCCTGGCTTGGCTCAAAAATCTGGCCTCATCTCAACACTGATCAGCACCCACTTTACTGCTGCCTTCCAAAAGCAGCCACCTCGGCCTGCAGATGTGAACATCAACTCAGCAGTATATCCTGGTGGACCTCCAGTTCCAATACAGACTCCGAAGCTTCTTAAATTAATTGATACAACTGAGATGGTGCGGGGTCCGCAGGATATGCCTGGTTACTGGGTGGTCTCTGGAGCAAAACTGCACGTGGAGAGGGGTAAGATCTCTCTGCATGTTAGGTACTCACTTTTGACAGTTTGTTTGCCTGATGATGAAGTGTTTATGGAATAGAAGGTTAAAAAGAGAAGTTGGAAGTGGAGTGAATGGAAAATTTGGTGTCAGATGTAAGTATTCTCTGTATGCGCGGTAAAACAGAAAGTCTTAAGAAAAGATTACTGGAAATGGTTGAGGGGGAATGATGGAGTCTCTAGGGTTGTTATGATGTATAGGGTCGGTATGATTTACCAATTACCACAGTTTCCGGAAGTTTTTTTTTTTCTCATGATATACATCCATGTTCATTGGGTGGTTGCCTGTACTTGGGTTATATCTTTCGATGCAGTATTGCATCTGTTGTTATTTCTCTTAACATCTTGTAAATTGTTTAGCATTTCTTGGGGAAAAAAAACAAACATATAATCTTTGGTAAGCAAATGAGATTTTTTTTCTTAAGAAAGTCTGCAGAGCTCGTATCTAAATCTTAATTTTCAGCATGCATGGAAGTTGTCTCAGTCGAAATAAAATTGCCATATTGAAAAACTTGGAGCTGTCCCATGTGGTCTGGGTTGGAGTACAACCCTTGTTGTTTGAACTGAAAATCAATGAAGTACAACCCTTGTTGTTTGAACTGAAAATCAATTTTCCAGCAAGAGTGAGATTGTATTTGGGAGAACTGAGGCCTTTTTTTTTGGTACTGATGGACTTTTGGGTGGAAGAAGCCTGTTAAGCGATGAGCTCCCAGATACTCTAAATACTATAGATCTTAGTGAACTGAGACTTTGAACACAAGTGACCTGATATATCAAACAAAGAAACAAAAGGCCTATATGACGTAAATCAATTGTCACTAATGCAATCTTAATCCTTTTGACTTTTTATATATCATTGCTGCGCGAGTGTTGAGCGCGATGCATGCGGAAGTGAAGAAGTTTGGATGACTAAGGTATGCCAATTATATAATCACATTTTTATTTTTGTAATCCTGTTAGAAATCTTGAATTTCTCAGGAGAACAAGATGGTGGTAAGATGTTGATTTGTTGAGATTTGTCATGGAGAGAATTTGGTCTTAGTTGGAAGTTTGATTCTATTTCTGATTGGCTTCAATGTTGTTAAAGGCTTGATTCTGGGAGCATGCAATTTAGGTAAGTGGGAGCTTGAAGTAAATGAGAAAGAGATGTGAAGTATAAAAAAACAAAAGGTATGATTTTTTTTTTTGGGACTCTGTATTAAATTTCATAACCTTACATTCCAGCAATCTTCCTTAAAAGTCATACATATTTTTGTCTTAACATGTGATGATATGAGATAGGTGAACAAGAAACCCCGACCCGGCCCGATCTTTTATTGAGTTGAGTTTGGGTCCAAAATTAGACCCCGAACAAGAAATCGAGTGGGGTCGGGGTTACTCGTGTCCTGCTCCGATCATACCTATTTGCGCCCCTAAGAAGTATTAATCTAGGTCCAGACCTGAGAAGTCCTAAATTGAAACACAACAATACTTAATCCCTGCCGATCCTGTAAAAGGAACGGTGCATGATGGATGTTTCGTACTTGCTACATGAAGAAGAGAGTCCTAGCGGTCTCCTATAATGAAACTTGGCCCTACATGAAGAAGAGAGTCCTTGCGAAGCCGTCAAAATTTACCTTCAACACTGCGAGGGGAGAGGAGAGGGGGTAACCAAGCACATCCTGACCGTCCAAAAATATTTTCATCCATCATTGATCACATGGCTCCCCTCCCTTCCCCAAGCTGGTCATCACGTAAACAGAAAGCATAAGAGGTGGGGGGAAGGGGCGAGAGAAAGCGGCGCCTTCTCCCGTTCAACCCTCCCCCCCAAAAAAAACCCTAGAATAGAAGACACCCTTGAGGGAGGCCCAAAGTCCTCCGCCGCAAGTTCGCCTCACCGCGCGGTAAGAATCCGTCGTCCTCTTCCTTCTATTCGGAGAGATTTCGACCTCCATTTTGATGCGAACTGTGGCGGGCTTTGCTCTCTTTTCTCTCTAGGGTTTAGGGGTTTTGAGGAGGAGAGAAGGGGAAAAAGAGAGAGACCGAGACAGAGGTGGCGATGAATTTTAAGAATGTTAAGGTGCCGAGTCCCGGCCCGGGGGCGGGGACGCTGCTCAAGGTGGCGCTCTTCGGCGGCGCCGCCGTCTACGGCGCTCTCAATAGCCTCTACAACGTCGAGGGTGGCCACCGAGCTATCGTGTTCAATCGCATCCAAGGCATCAAGGAAAAGGTCTAAAAATTAGATTGGAAAAGAGATAATGAGATTTCTTTTTTTCAGTCCAAACTTACTAATATTTGGTGGTTATTGGTTACCAGTGTTTTCCACAGGTATTTGGTTTCTTTTGTAGTTTATGACTATTTAATGCTTGAAGAAGTTCGTTCAGGCTGTATCTGTTATTTCCTCCTCTATCTTTTTCGTCTTTCAAATGTTCTTGTTTCCATTTCCTTTTGTATAATTGTTTCAGTAAATATAAATTGTATGATGGCATAGGCGGATCTGTTGTTATTGGATTATTTTGTGTGTTACATCACATGCTTGGTTTTTGACCCCGAATTATTTTTTTCAGATTCGTGTTGTGAGTTTTGGGGGTCCAGTTAAAGTATGGGGCTGAATGTGCTTTTGCTGCATTAACCACGAAATTTTGTAGTTTAGTTTACTTGAAGAACCCTTTGTTTGGGGGCCTAGAGAACCATCACTGAAGTTCTACCATGCAGCGTGCAAGCAATAGATTGGATTGTTTTTTTTCAATTGTTATGCACAATTCCCTTGGACTGTGGAGGGTTGAAGTGGGTTTTGGAACCTACACTAATTCTAGGGAGTTATAAGGTGTATGTGTGTGGCCATATCAAGCTTCTTGGAAGTTGGAACTGCTAAATCAAGAGTCAATTTTGTTTTCTTGAACATTGTGGGAATCCATAATAATATGTGAAATTTGATGATATTTAGTATGGTCATCTCTCCTAAATTTTTATCTGAAGTTAATAATGTGAACTTTATTATGTGTCGAAAAGAATAAATGCATCAGGCATTAAACTGATCCATGATGAATATTAAATGATGAATTGACAAAATCTTGATCTTCTAGATGCCAAGGACACAGCGTATTATAGGAAGCTAAAATTAATATTAAGTGATGAATTGACAAAATCTTGATCTTCTATATACCAAGGACACAGCATATTATAGGAAGCTAAAATTATATTTATATGTGGTTGAAGTTTTACGATTTTGATGTCATTCCTAAAATACAAAAGCAATGTACTTATATCTAAGATTTGAAGATGATACTTATGGTAATGATTAAAAGTGATAAATATATCTTTTGAAGCAAATATTGTTAAAGGAAAAAGATTTACCATGTTGAGATGTTGGATGCGCATAGTTTTTATAGGAGGTGAAGTTTATGTTCCCCTATTCTTTCCCTGATTAGTGCATATTTCACCAATGTGGATTATGAATCACCTTTGATGCAAAACGAGGTCCATGGATTCAGAGGTACTGACTCTCGGTATATGCAGAAGGAATTGTCGGTTGTTGGTCTCAAATGGCAGCAAACAATTTTCATTATCTTCATATCTTGCATCTCAAAGAAATTTATGAAGAGGGGAATAAAACAAGGGTGAATGAATTATTGGTTTATTGGAGCAGTTGGTATTAATTATCTGATCTTCCATTCTTGAAAGCTATACTATAGCATGGATCTGCAGGACATGCTGATATTTCTCATGATGTTTGGTCCTATTCCTTTGCTTAGTGGAATGGCTTCAATGCATCTTTTCTAATGTTGAAACTGTTGCTAGAAGTAAATTGAAAGTGTTACTTGCTATTTATTTGTGAATAAACTTTTTGGTTCTCAAAATTCCAAGTCAATTGAGGTTCTGTGGGAGTGTCCTTTTAGGAAGCAATTATGCCTAAATTTTTCAGGTAAAAGCGTCTTTTTTCCTTTCTAACTTTTATCGGAATCTTTTGAATGTGGATATGGATGGTGCCTCCTTGACAAAGGCTGGGTGAAACTGTTTTTGGTTGGATAGAATTTTGTTGTAAACTAATCTATAATCTCACCCTTGTTTCACTTGATCTTGAAGGGCACATTAAAATTATCTATTCTCATACAAGGTCCCGTTGTACCAGTACCGGTTGGCGTATCGGTGGTGGCCTGGATCGGTCTCGTACCGGTTCCGGATCAATGTTGATCCACGCTGATCCCAACTGGTATGTACCGGTCCCGTACTGGTTCTCCAACGATAAGCTACCAGTACCGGATTCCACGCTGATCCGGTACCGGCCGAATATGCATTGGTACGGTTAGACCATTTGGAATTCTCCACATAGTGTGAAGGCGAGCAATCCTAGTCACTTGCATAGATGCCAACTACTATAGGAATTCCAAGTGGTACATCAAAAAACAAAAACTCTAGGACATCTATGTAAGCTGACTAGCTGATAGTGCTAAACATACATTGTAGTATGTATACTATATTGTGAGAGTGTGGGTATTTATCAAATGCGTGAATTACGAGGGATTTTGTATTTGTATGTATGGTACTATGAATTATTGACAGTAATATGGTATTTAAGAAGGCACTTCATATCTTATTTTATGTATCCGCACTTGAAGATGATTGCAAGTTTAGCTAACTTTGTTTGAAGTATGGTATGGCCGTACTGGTGCATGCTAGATTTACTATACCATACCAATACCAAATTGGTATGCAATATGGGAGGCATTCCAAGTATCGGTATGTCGAACCAACGCCCGTATCAGGTATACTGATACTATACCAAGATGGTATCAGTACGGGTCCGGGCACGGAGATTGTGAACCATGGTTTGAAGAGCTTACTGTCATTCCATGTCATGTTTTGGCCGAGTGATAGAGTATTAGCACACTCCAAAAAGCATGAAAAAAAAGAGTTTGAGGTAGCACTAGGAATGAGGACCCATAGGTAATCATAGGTAATATAGCTGCATTGATCTTTGCAATTCTACCGCTGATTCTGGGTTACCGGTCCGAGGCTGGACCGGTACGTACCGGCCGATATGCACCGGTACGGCAGACCATGATTCTCACATGGTGTGAAGACAAGCAATCCTAGGTCACTTGGCATAGATTGCCAACTACATAGGAATTCCAAGTGGTACATCAAAAAAACAAAAGACTCTAGGACATCTATGTAAACTGACTAGCTGATAGTGCTAAACATATATTATACTATATTGTGAGAGGTGTAGGTATTTTATCAAATGCGTGAATTACGAGGGATCTTTGTATTTGTATGTATGGTACTATGAATTATTGACAGTAATATGGTATTTTAAGAAGGCACTTCATATCTTATTTTATGTATCTGCACTTGAAGATGATGCAAGTTTAGCTAACTTTGTTTGAAGCATGGTATGCCGTACTGGTGCATGCTAGACTTACTATACCATACCAATACCAAATTGGTATGCAATATGGGAGGCATTCCAAGTATCGGTATGTCGAACAACGCCCGTATCAGGTATACTGATACTATACCAAGATGGTACCAGTACGGGTCCTGCACGGAGATTGTGAACCATGGTTTGAAGAGCTTACTGTCATTCTATGTCATGTTTTGGCCGAGTGATAGAGTATTAGCACTCCAAAAAGCATTAAAAAAAGAGTTCGAGGTAGCACTGGGAATGAGGACCCATAGGTAATCATAGGTAGTATAGGTGCATTGATCTTGCAATTACACGCTGATCCGGTACCGGTCCGAGGCCAGACCGGTACGTACCGGCCGATATGCATCGGTACGGCAGATCATGAATTTTCACATGGTGTGAAGGCAAGCAATCCTAGGTCACTTGGCATAGATGCCAACTACATAGGAATTCCAAGTGGTACATCAAAAAAACAAAAGACTCTAGGACATCTATGTAAGCTGACTAGCTGATAGTGTTAAACATACCACTATACCTATATTGTGAAGAGGTGTGGGTATTTTATCAAATGCGTGAATTACGAGGGATCTTTGTATTTGTATGTATGGTACTATGAATTATTGACAGTAATATGGTATTTTAAGAAGGCACTTCATATCTTATTTTATGTATCCGCACTTGAAGATGATGCAAGTTTAGCTAACTTTGTTTGAAGCATGGTATGTCGTACTGGTGCATGCTAGACTTACTATACCATACCAATACCAAATTGGTATGCAATATGGGAGGCATTCCAAGTGTCGGACCAACGCCCGTATCAGGTATACTGATACCATACCAAGATGGTACCAGTACGGGTCCAGCACGGAGATTGTGAACCATGGTTTGAAGAGCTTACTGTCATTCCATGTCATATTTTGGCCGAGTGAGTATTAGCGCTCCAAAAAGCATGTAAAAAGAGTTCGAGGTAGCACTGGGAATGAGGACCCATAGGTAATCCATAGGTAATATAGCTGCATTGATCTTGCAATTCCACGCTAATCCGGTACCGATCCGAGGCCGGACCGGTACGTACCGGCCGATATGCACCGGTACGACAGACCATGAATTCTCATATGGTGTGAAGGCAAACAATCCTAGGTCACTTGACATAGATGCCAACTACATAGGAATGCCAAGTGGTACATCAAAAAAACAAAAGACTCTAGAACACTTATCCATGTAAGCTGACTAGTTGATAGTGCTAAACATACATTATACTATATTGTGAGAGGTGTGGGTATTTTATCAAATGCGTGAATTACGAGGGATCTTTGTATTTGTATGTATGGTACTATGAATTATTGACAGTAATATGGTATTTTAAGAAGGCACTTCATATCTTATTTTATGTATCCGCACTTGAAGATGATGCAAGTTTAGCTACTTTGTTTGAAGCATGGTATGCCGTGCTGGTACATGCTGGACTTACTATACGGCTATACCATACCAATACCAAATTGGTATGCAATATTTGAGGCATTCCCAGTATCGGTATGTCGAACCAACGCCCTTATCAGGTATACTGATATTATACCAAGATGGTACCAGTACAGGTCCGGCACGGAGATTGTGAGCCATGGTTTGAAGAGCTGACTGTCATTCCATGTCATGTTTTTGGCCGAGTGATAGAGTATAAGCACTCCAAAAAGCATTAAAAAAAGAGTTCGAGATAGCACTAGGAATGAGGACCCATAGGTAATCATAGGTAATATAGCTGCATTGATCTTGCAAATAGATACTATTATGTTGCTAGTGTTTTTCTTAGGCCTCGTCTAATGTGATACTCATATCTCTTTGTTGATGACTATTTTGGGGCCTATTGATATCAAGCTTTGACAGAAAATAGACTCAAATCTCTTTAAGCCTGTCTCCTTTCTTGTCTTTAAATTTTTATCATGTTGATTTTTATGATCACTGATCCATTCTTTTGTTCCTCATTCTTCTAAAATTTTACATGTACTAATATCTGCATGTGTGCCACAAAGGGGATTCCAGTAATGTGTGGTAGTGAGGAGGAATAAATAGATTTCCCTGAATAGTTGAAAAGTGGAATGAAGTGCAAAAATAAACCTGCCATTTGGTTGTCATGTGACTTCAAAATTGTCAATGTGGGATTTGGGACTATGAGAGGAAAAGGGGAGAAGCAAACGAATAGATGAGATTGGGATAATTGCATACACTATAGGGAGATGATAGCTCTTCCATTTTAAATTTTACACACACACACATATATACATACAATATATATATATATATATGTATATGTGTGTGTATATATAATATATATATGTATATGTGTGTGTGTATATAGATATATATATATATAATGTACATATGTATGTATATATGTACATATATATGTATATATGTATGTGTATATGTGTATATATATATATAGGGAGAACTGTTTGGGATGTATCTAACTTGAACAGTATCAAGATTTATCAATAAGTAAGGAAATTGGAGTATACTTTCCAGCTGTACATCTTTTGAACCATATTTATGTATTTGTATTTTACATGTCAGTGTGGAACCTTCATAACCTAACATATAGCTTCTAATGCAGGTTTATCCTGAGGGAACCCATTTGATGATCCCTGGTTTGAGAGGCCTATCATTTACGATGTTCGTGCTCGCCCCCATCTTGTGGAGAGTACTTCTGGGAGTCGTGATCTTCAAATGGTATGTTTTTCAGTTATTTAATTTACTTTTACAACAAGAAGTTGTGGAGTATATACTAAGTTTATTCTTAATCTGTGGTCAACATGTATTAGACATTGTCAGCTGTAGTTTCTATCTCTTTTCATGTAATGTGTTACAGGAACAATTTGACAATTCTACCGTTAGGAAAAATTGTAATATTTTTATTGTAAAAAATTGTGGGAGGTTATGGTGAAATATATCTCAGATTTGGACCCCACATGGATGATTTCTATACTTCACTATTAGCTTCAAATTAAATGAGAAATATATCTCCTCAAAGGCTGTTTTTCTTCTTTCGTAGCTAAAACGCAAGTCAGAAAAATAATTACATCAAGCAATAATGCATTACTTTTTCTTGACCTGTATCGTTCAATAATGTGATATCATGTCAACCTACAAGGTGAAAGTAGAAGGACTTGAAATGCTTGTTAGATGATTTGATGGATTGTCATGATTCCCTTGAGAGATAGAGGAGGAAGAAATAAGCTGCACTTGTAGAGAGAGGATGATCAGCGGGAACTTTGCGAAACTACATGTATAATGCAGAAGGCTTCAGAGACCAGCCTTGCGTGGCTGGAATTTGAGGCTTTCACATTGTATATATTAGATGATATGTCAGACTTGGATCATCTAATGGGTTTTGCTACTAGTATTGCCTACAATAAAATGCTTTATATTGACCGTTGCTCTTGTGACAGCCCAGGGCTGCATTGTTTGCATTGGAACTGTGTTGTGGATGTTCTTACTTATCCTTTACAGGCTTCGGAATGTGTAGGTAGTGGTGTGCATTGAAATTGGCTTGGTGTAAATTTTAAAGGTGATCTTTTAGTATATTTAAATGGCTTAATTATGAGGATTAGCTCAAGCACACTTTCCCCTTTAAGGCAAGTGTCCATGTGGATTCACTTGATTCTTCATAAATGGTTAGCTTGATCTTGACCCAAAAAGTCAAATTTGTTAACCAATAATCGTCAGTAGCCATCTGAGAAGTGGTTCGCAAGAGATTGTTATCATTACTTGCAGTATTTTTTGACCTGTTTTCTTATTATTTGTTTTTCATGGGCATCAATAAATAAATACTCCAATTTCGTATGCATGTCTTTACGAAATACTAACAGTATTCTTTTTAATTCACTTATATGCCTTATTCATCATTAATCTTTTCTACTACTTGTGATTTAAGAGCTAAAGCTGTGTCAACATTAATTTGTTTGCCAGCTTTGCCAATTTGATCCTAAGGTGGAAAATGAATCCCAAATTTCTTGGTAGCCAAATATTGAGACTAAGAAACAAAATCTAACGCATCGGCATTCAAGCACCCAGGTCCAGGATTGGTTGAAAATGTCAGCTCACACATGGGCCAGGCTGGGAATGGGCAAGGGATTAACACATGCTCAGCCAAAGACCTCTTGTGCCCTGGTCTGCCCCACTTGATGTGTATCATCAATAACTATGCGATGTGAAGCAATTGGAGATTGCAACTATATCATGAATCTAATAGGAGCAATAGCACGATATATACGGTTGCAATACAAAGTCCCTCTCATGAACTTTATGAGTTTATTGATGTAAATGCATGATTTATTACATAAACCATCCATTACAGTGTATCTGGTCCATAACACTGAAAAATGCTGTTGCTAGCGATGTTAGCTTAGTAGATTCTTGAAAACAAAGCATGTAGGTTTTATTTATTATCCAAAAATTGAGCAAGGAGCCTGCTTTTAATCCAGCACGTAAAAGATGTCTTATCATGCTGACAAGATCAGATTTAAGCACAAACTTTTCATAATATATCACATCAAATGTGCTACAAGTGACTAAAAAGACAACAATGTGATTCCTTGCATAACCTAATAGAAATTACTATTTATACTTTTCACAAAAGAGAACCTAGTGTTAGAAGTGAAAAGGAAGCAGTTTAAATTACTTTATTGTGCTAGGTAGTTATCTCCAATTTGTACTTTCATCATGAGTGCATGACATGTATAAGGTTTGTGGTTTTGTTTTTTTCTCCTGTTACTTCTATTCTTTTTA
This sequence comes from Phoenix dactylifera, assembly GCF_009389715.1. NCBI lineage: Eukaryota > Viridiplantae > Streptophyta > Magnoliopsida > Arecales > Arecaceae > Phoenix > Phoenix dactylifera. The sequence goes on from NW_024067760.1 coordinate 617,268, forward strand.
ATTTGTTAAGATTGTCACCTTTTATTGACTCTAGACTTTACCATTTTCTATTAGATAAGCTTACTGTTTTTGCATGTTGTTAGAATCAATGATGGCAGTGTCTAGTGATCTAACCTAAAGAGAGTTGAGCTTGCCCAAGTCTGTCTTGATTTGTATATTGCAGTTTTAGTAATCACTTAAGTTGTGTGCTGCCATTTTCTTATGTGGCTGCATATTTGACTCTTCCACTGCAAGACTCTACTATGGTCAATTTGCATTTCCTTATCTTCATCAATGTCTGCCATGATAAATTTGAATCTTTTATATTTTCTTAGGTGAAGATCGGGCTTCGGGTTCTTACAAGACCCCTACCAGACCAGCTACCAACAATCTATCGAACAATTGGGGAGAACTATAATGAGAGGGTTCTGCCTTCAATTATTCATGAAACTCTGAAGGCTGTGGTAGCACAATACAATGCCAGCCAGCTGATCACACAAAGAGAGGTGTTCTCGGGCAAAAATCTTTTAGATATTATTGCCCATGTTCTGTTGTGTTTTGCATTGTACTTCAGAAAATAAGCACGAAACTCATGCAGAGAAATTGTTAAATGTGGTTGTGTTGCAGGCTGTAAGTAGGGAGATACGGAAGATATTGACAGAGAGGGCCCGAAACTTCAATATTGCGCTGGATGATGTGTCCATTACGACCCTGAGTTTTGGGAAGGAATTTACTCATGCGATTGAAGCTAAACAGGTGGCTGCACAAGACGCTGAGCGTGCTAAGTTCATTGTTGAAAAAGCAGAGCAAGACAAAAGAAGTGCTGTTATCAGAGCACAGGTCAGTAAAATTGCACATTTGTTCAGGTGGTTCCTTATAGTTCTTGTAGGAATGAACCATGGTCATGCTGGCATGTTTACCGTGCATGCACATGATTGCATCAAGATGGTTATCCATGGAATACAAAACTTAGCCTACGCTCTCTGCCCTTCCCCACAACCCATCAAGAGGTCGCTTATGCTTTAGTCAAGGCCCTATTTATCGTGCCCCGTGGTGGGCCTCAAATTGTCATTTTAGACAATTTTCACCAATCCTTTCTGGCCATTTGAAAATGAGCTTTTGTTTTATCAGTTTTTTGTAATTTTCTTTCGGTAGTTATGGCCCCTCAAATCACATGCAATGGGAAATATGTTGATGACAGCAGTCAGAATTATAATCATTTGTCTTTCTCTTACTGACAGGGTGAGGCCAAGAGTGCCCAGCTTATAGGTCAAGCTATCGCAAGTAACCCTGCATTTGTTGCCTTACGGCAGATTGAGGCTGCAAGGGAAATAGCTCATACAATTGCAAATTCGTCCAACCGAGTGTTCTTGAATTCCAGTGATCTCTTGCTGAATCTTCAAGAGCTGAATGCGGACAACACAACCAAACTGAAGAAGTGAAATAGTCTGATTTTCCCCTGTGGTAGGAAAAAGAAACTTCCAAGTGGAACAATGATGATAATTGGAAAAGTTTCATCGGTTCCCTATTTTTCATAGAAAACTTTGCTAGAGGAAAACTTTCATACCAGTCCTCGTCAGACAAGTTGTCTGGTAATGTTCTGATTATTTCATGTGTTTGTCAACTCTAGACCATCATAAACCGTTTCTTGCTTCTCCAAATGGGTCCAATTTTCAGTCTATGTTTTTGTTAAAATAGACCATCTGCATTTAGGTGACACAGGTGCTGTTTGCCCCCTGATCAACAAGTTAATTGTATTGTGGACGGCAGCAAGTTGAGGTGATCAGTCCCTGCGGCTACACGGCTACTTCAGAGGAGAAACCGCCTCAAGTGGAGAATAAAGGAAAAACTTTAGCAAGGCATTTCATTAATGCCGTCAATGGCGTTAGAATGATCTTTTGGGGGGTTGACGAAGTAAAGAACTGCTTATAAGTGAAAAGTGTGATATAAGGATGGCTGTAGCAGACCATTGCGGTCTTGCTGCAGATCATGGATGGGTGGTCTATTTGTATTATTTGATGTTGTGATTGCCATCCAACAGCTCTTCCATGAGGTTATGTGCAACCATGCTGGAGTTTTGTGGTTGCATATCCCTAGTCCCTACAGATTCCAATTGTCTCCGTCGGTGGAGAATATACAAATTGTATTGCTCTTAATGCAAGTGTCTCTGCTGATTTTCTTTACTGCAAATAACACTGGTTTGACAACGAAATTTGGTTACACGCAACACAAAGTACACTATTAAAATATAGTTGTATCTGCTGACTTATGATATGCACGGCGAGCATGAAGTTGGTGCTCCTGATAAAACAGGTGGGGTTTTATGTTGGAAAAATCACTCCTTTCTTAGGAGCAAAGCTATTATTGAGGTTCGAGTTTGTTTAGAAGGCAGTGAAACTTTGAACCAAGATCTTTTGTAGGGAGGTTGATAGGTGAAGCATGAGACACTCCATGCTTTCGGGGGGACTGCAAAGAATGAGCGAAAAAGCATTTCATTTCATCGTGGTCTTGCAGGTACAATTCCATTGACTCCTTAGTCAGGTAATCAGAGAGGTGATTTCAGACTGTGGACTATTTGTTCTGTGAGTTGGATTAGGGTTGTCACTTGTATGAACCATTAAGGACCCATTTGTGCTCTCCTTGGTTACAATTCTCAGAAATCAGCATTACCTTTTTCCATAGACAAGGCACCAAAAGGCTTACACAATTCCAGATCGTGAACATAAACAACATGAGCATCCGTGCCACAAATGAAGACGAGAAATAAATTCCTGAGATTTATGTAAAGGGTCTTATCATCTACTATATTCCTGCTAGGGCTATGTTACCAAGAGTTGCAAACTAACCAGATCCATGGCTTGTAACCTGCAACCAGCTCTAGAGCTGAGTTGCCTAGCTATGTCCGGATTGAGATCTGATGGCATTCATAACACGTCAGAGTTCTATGAAAATCGTATATATTAATGATAGATCTGTTGATCTATGAACACATAGCATGCAAGCTTTTGGAACTGAAGGAGCAGGAAGCTCAAAAATATCATTCCTTAGGTTAAAACGGTCCCAGAAATGGAACCCATATATGGACGGATGTACTGGAAATTTCTTATAGAAAAAATTATAGGTAAGTTCAATGGATAATTGTTAATTTTCAAAATTTTTGGCTCTGCAATTTTTAATATATAAAACCATAATATGCCGTACCGGCTCAAATCGAACGGTACGGGCTATTGTACTATACTGATTTGGTACCGGTACCTGCTATGGGTGGCGTACCAACATTCGGTATGCCACAAAAACTTCATATTGTACTGATGCTATGTTAGTGTAGAACTGGTACTAGGGGTGGCAAAATATGACCCGACCCGCCAACCCGACCCGTGTTCGACCCGCCATAAACAGGTTTGAGTTTGGCCTAAACAGGTTCGGGTCGTAAACAGGTCAACCCGTTTAACCTGTTTATTAATTGGGTCGGATACGGGTTGTAGATGTCTGACCCGTTTAAACCGTTTAACCCGTTTAACTGTTGGGCAGGTTAAACAGGTCTAAACAGGTTAAATGGGTTAAACAGGTTAAACGGGTTAAACAGGTTAAACAGGTCCAAACAGGTTAAATGGGTCTAAACAGGTCTAAACAGGTCGGGTTGAGCAGGTTAAACAGGTTGGGTTGGACAGATTAAACAGGTCTAAACAGGTTAAACGGGTTAGGTTAGGCAAACAGGTTAAACAGGTCGGGTCGGGTTGGGTAAACAGGTTACCTGTTTATTAAACAGGTTAAACGGGTCGGGTCGGGTTACCTGTTTAATAAACAGGTCAGGTTTAGGTTTGTAATTCCTGACCCGTTTAATAAATAGGTCGGGTTCAGATTTATAGTTTTCTGACCCGACCTGTATTTGACCCGACCTGTTTATGCCTGACTCGACCCGATTGCCACCTCTAACTGGTACGGAGTTCAGAACCGAGGCGACGAATCTTGTATAAAACAGTTTCCGTTGAACATGAATATTTTTTTCCAATCCTCTCTCGCGCATGACTGCATAGAATCACCATATTTGTAGGACCATGGAGAGCTGAAGGCATGATTACGATCATGGGGGCGTGGGGGTTGGGCAAGGAAGAGGTATGGGTTGAGCTACATAGGTAAGATATTACTGCCCAGCCATTAACACCGAGTAATCGCACTGGTATGAAGTTCCTTCCTGCCATCACCAGGATACTCTAGCTATATATTGTTTCTTAAACCTCAGTAACTGCTCAAAGTTTGCAAAGATTAAATAGAGAATAAGAAAGTAAGCCTGTAGAATCCATGTACAAGGCTCCAAATATTAAATAGACAATAAGAAAGTAAGGCTGCACAGAATCCATCTACAAGGCTCAACAAGCATTGTGAATCTATTTATAAAGTATAATCATTGCAAGTAAACTTGCAGCTGGTGAATTCCGAAACTTTCCAAGTGAATGGTTCTGAGCCTGTGACTGGCTTGACTCCAAGGATCCTTGGGAATCATTTTAAGACCGAAGGAGGCTCTAGGTTTGATAAATGTTCAAATATTACGATGGTGAGGAACATAGAAACTAAGATTGCCGTTGCAGCAAAACCAAAGAAAATAGCATTCATAGATGTGCCAAAGTCCTTCCAAGTTGCATCTTGATAAGTTGGTTTTGATGAAGTAGGGTCTCCAATCCATTCATGGTATTTGGTTTTGGCCTCTATTTCGCAGCAACTATCAATGTTCTATAATGAACTCGGTTAAAGAATTGGCATGATCAGGTACATAAACAATAAAGCATTATAATGATAACATCAAGTCTAGTACAGAAAGCTATCTCTTCAACCCTCGAACATCTTTACTAATTTAATTAGAACATCAGAAAATAGGACAAGTTCTGCAATAAAAATCAGATTGTGTTTAGAAAACTTAAATCCTCTCCAGGAATGTAAGAAGCAAAACTAACAGTTGCATCAGGTTGAAGTGTACCAACAGACATCAAAAGTGCAAGATAAACTAGATATCAACTATTGGATCAAATTTTCATGAATGATTTCAAGTTACTTCAGGCAATGACTGTCTTGATGTTTGATATGCTCCTCCTTTTTTATCACCAACAAGCTGCAAGACTAACAGCCATAAGTTGTTTATAGAGATTTTGACTGGCTAAATCAGGAGACTATTAAGAATGGTTGGCCATAACGCTGCCTTTTTTTCTGGCCCTAAGAACGCAAGTAGCATTTACTATATTATCTAGTACATTGCTTGAAGTAACACTTTTTTGGCATATATCAAATTGGTGTTATTTTTCCAAGCCTATTGGGCTACATCCATGACTGATTTCTAGCTGCTAGTAGGTACTGAATGAAGGACAACTTAATGCAATGAGCAAATGCAGCCCCTTGACTCCCATGAAGTATCTAGATAGAAAATAGAAAGGGGGAAAGAAAACAAGGAGCAAGCAAACAAAGAAAGAAGGAGACAAATAGACAATACAACTTTAGAACCAAAACATGTATCAAAGTCCATGATTTATTTTAGATAACAATTAAGGGGAAAGAGATCACTGCCATCATTTCATTTTGAAAATAGAAAATGGATAATTGAATAGTTTATTTAATTATCAGTCAAGATGGTACGATAAGAGATACAGTAGCACATTGGCATATCTAAAGTGACCTTTTTCTGTTAAACTTTTATAATTCAAAAATTCAGTTTTTAGTTTTAATGGGCATAATTCTGTTGGTTAATCAAGAAAAGATGATTGATCAGTGGTGAAGAGGAACTGCAATTAGTTAAGAGTAATAGATTTTCAAGACCAAACAACTCTGAAAACATGCGAAAAAATTTCATCAAGATGGGTCCGAAGAATTTCACAAATGTGTGATGAAATTATATTCAAAATAGCTAGAACATCAAAGGGTATAAACCTGACCTTCATGGTCTGATGGCATCAGAAACGACAACGAGAGATTCCATGAAGGCCCTCTGGCAAATAAAACAATATTTTTTCTTGGCCAAGTAATTTCCATTCAAAAAAGTTCTCCATATACCATGGCTAAATTTTCATAATTTGTTGAAGAGCTGCAAGTACTTCATAAAAAGGGACGACGGCAGCAGCCTGAGAGCTCATGCCATGTTATTGTAGATGCATGCAAATGAGTAGGAACTGATGTGGGAGCATAGAAAGAACAGCTAACCTGTTTAACTGCAACTCTGCAACCAAGAAAAATAGTTGATCCCTGCTGCCACTTTATCTAACTGTAACTGAATGACCCACAATAACCAGCTGCAATGAGGTATAAACTGAGATAGTGATTGGATATCTTTAGTTTCCTTTGATCTTTGCTTCTTCGCTTTATATCCTACCTACTTCTCAGTTCCCATCTCCACTTTTGTAAAGAAAAGCTGCTATGAAAGCTATAAATATAGATATAGATGAAAGAAAGAATGCTGTCATAGTATAATATAATTTCTAAATCTCATTTGAGTTCCACTTCCACCAAAGAGTGATTTGATACCATATAGTGACAATGTAAAGGATTCCACAAGGAGGAAAGGAAAAAGAGGATCTGAGACTAGAGAAGATGGAAGACAAGGAAACAAGGCTTCTTAAGGATATATAATGAATTCAGGGTCCACCATGAACCTGAATGACCATAACCATGTCTGAGAAGGTATTGAAGCCTACAAAGGCCTAAGTGTGAAGAACAGGTCATCAATGACGTAAAAATAACAATATGATCTTCTCTTTGACATAAAATTGAAATGCATTTCTGTGTGCAAGGTTGTTCCTTTTCCTTCTTTATATTTAGCATTAGAAGGCTTTAGAAGGTCTACTTCCCTGCGTCAGAATAGCATGAGATTTAAGCCAAAGCTCAAAAACAAGAGTTGAGCGATTTTAAAATAATTATTTTTTACATTCATCTGTCGAGTGATAAAAAGAATTACATTTCTCTAAGTTGTGGCTAGTAAAAGCTCACAAGCTTGACAGCATGCTCGTATGTTTTCAAAGAAATTTATGAACCAAAAGACTTAAAGTGGAGGTCATTAAAATGAAACAAAAGAAATATAATTCTACAATCAGAAGCCTTCTCTCATCTGAACATATATGTTTTATTTGGAAAACCCATGCCATTGTTTATTTATCATCGAATGGAGCAAGCCATTTCTCTCTCTCTCTTGCTTGAGAAATATGTTGAGAGCAGCAGCATTCCTAGTAAGACTCTGGACTGAACTAGTCTTGGCTTCTTGCACGTTTGTTTAAAGGATAACATTTTTTTTGACGGAAAAATTAAGAAATATCAACATATATGCGTGCACATAATATACTTAAATTAAACTTATTAATGGTCATCTCAGTCCCAAAGGCAAAGGGTCCCCCATGAAAACAACAAAGACATAAAGTAGGAGCTAAAGAAGTAAATCCAAGCACATTTCTAAAGCCCTAGTCATCCTTTTTTCCTCCATCAGAACCCCAACAATAAACAAATCATTCGCCAAACGCAAAATCCCTGAATATAGAGAGAGTGGTGGGGGAAAAAAAAAGTAGGTACCCAAATCAAATCACAAAGTGCAGAAAAAAAGAATGGCATAGCTTGAGATGATATGCCTAATGAAAAATAAAAGCCCATGATGAGCTCCAGAATAACAGCAGCCTCCCCAACCTCATCTAGAATAAGCTGAAATAAATCACCAGTTTCCGGAAGTAATAAGCCAAATAGAAAATCCATGCCGAACCAATAAATTTCCAAGCAAAAATCTTTACATGCTAACTATATTATAACTGTCTGAATGAATAAGAACTCTTTTTATCACCACCAAATCATAATAAAGTGTTTGATGGAGAGAATAATATCAGACATCTTGACCTCGGGTTGAACCCACCTCTTTGACTTCGGTTAGGTCATAACCGAGGCGAATGACTTCGGTTCAGATCGGGGTGCCACTTTGCTCAAAGTGATAAAGATTAACAATTATAACAAAGCTGCAATTAGTGCACGATCAACATAATTACCGCTGCATACATCTCGCGCTGAACAGTTATTACGTTGTTAACGTGCAACCTGCCGACCTCGTTACAGAATCCAGCGGCAACAAAGTTGAGAAGCTCGAGGTCCCGTCAGAATAGGATGAAAAAGACCCATTACTCATATTATTTTATTGAAAAAGAAAAAGACAGAGAAAACATAAGAAGAGGGGGAAGTTTTTTCTTCTTTTTTTTTTTTACTAAAGAAGAGGGAGAATTGCACATATAAATTAGTTGTTTTCTTTATTCTGGCCAGCTATTTAATCCTTAAAGAAAATATTTATTTATTTATTTTTGGTGAAAAGCAAACATTTATTTACAATTTATTTCTCACACTCTTTAGCAATGATGATCACAAGAGGTACGTGGTAAAAGGGTTAACTAGAAATTGAAGAAAAGCTTTATAGAAGCTAGATATGTTCGTGAAATAATTGAAAAGGAAAAGGTAGTTGGGGACTAGTGTTGCAGTTTTCCCGCCATCCCCTGCACGCGGCGGGGACACGCTTCTCTACCTCCCATCGAGATAGAGAAGAAGAAAGGTGGATTGGAACTCCCGATCTCCTTCTTACCAAGATTCTGTTTGAAAAATTCAACAGAATTAGACTGAAATTTTTATAGAATCATGAATTATACTCTGCTTAAGGCCTATATCAACTCAAGCCTTCTGCAGTCCAAATTCTGTGAGAAAAAAAAATATAGATTTTTTTTTATTCTGCAGTCCTACATGGCCATAAATAGTATACAGAACAAAATTAGTACGGATTTTTAAAGAAAACAGGCTTAGTAGGCAAACAGATCTGATTTCTATAGAAAATCTAGTCCAATACTGCTGGATTTTTTAAACAAATCCTAAATGAGTGATCGAACCAACTGAGCTATGTAAACAAGCTAATGCGATAAAATTCTCTTATTGGTGTCAACTTAGTAGACCGTTGCAACAGCTTGCTTTCAATGTCTCCCCAACATGCTATTCATATTATACGTAGACCACCTTGTCCATGCATTCTTTGCCACCAAGATGGTAGCCTGGTGGTAAGAGAGCGATAATTTCACCCGAGTTGTCCAGGTTCGAAACGCGTGGGCGTCGATTAAATTAGGAAACCGGATGCCCCACGCCCGAACGGCTCGTTGGCGGATATGCTTTCCTTCCATCTGTATCAAGATTGCGCTAGGGTGATGTATCCACACGTGAAGCGGTGAGCCCATGGGTTGGAAAAGGCATACGAAACCTACGACCTGTATCGAATATTTTCTGGTGGAAGGAGCACCCAATAGAAGGTTCTGTTTCTTGTTTACACTGGTAAGGATCTACAGTCCATCCCTTCTGGCCCTTGCGTTGAGCTCCACCACCTCGTCTTGAGCTGTTATTCTTCTTCCTTTTTTTTGATAAAGAAGCCAAGTGAGGCCATTTAGATGACCAACTTTCAGTTATCTGCAGAACAAGAAGAGTAAGAGAAGCCCAGCTGTATAAACACCACCACCACCATCAATTTCTAATGTCACCTTCTTGGCCACCAAAACCCATGATCCAAGTTATATGGGACAGTAGCAACCAAGGCGAAGGGGAAAAATAATGCTTTGAACTACTATAACTCCTCTTGTGCTTTCCCCTGGTATGTATTAAAAATTTTATTGCTGATTGATTCTATGCATTTACTTTCCATTTCTCTCTTCTTTCTGCAAAACTCTGTTTATTTTTGTTAATAATTAATGTATCATATGAAATCCAGATAATAACTATTTGTTTAGTAAGGATTGTCATTGCATAAGTTCTGAGAAGTGTTAACAATGGATTTTTTTGGCATTGAGAGCACAAGGATGGTTGCTTTTTCTTTGCATGCACCCCCACTATGTCTCTCTCCAGCATACGTTTGTTTAGCTCTGTGACCTTGATATATATCTTAAAATTTCCATATATGATTTCAATGGTACATGATACATGCAATGCATATGACTGACACAGAGATATGGATGGGGAGCTGCACTTGTCTTGAGTTTCATCTTTTATGCTAGCTGATAAATTATACTTCTACCATGGGTTCTCTCAAGCAGTGCTCCCACAACCAGATCATATGAAGGAAGTCATTACCAAGCTGGGTGTTTCCAATCTCTGGCTGGAAGGAGACTCTTTCATGGTGGTCTCCTGGATTTCAGGAAATTCTTCATGCTCTCAGATCCCTCTGGAAGTTTACAAGGTCCCACAGACCAATTCAAAGTCTACCATACGCTTAGAGGGAACCCGGCCGCTAACTTTTTGGCCAATCTTGCTAAAGTTTGAGACCTCTATTCACTTTGAAAGTGGCAAAACTAGTGCCTCCTTACGTTTGAATATTGGAACCTCCCAATCCGTTTGCTTACATGAGGCACAATTCTTTTGTACGCATCTGCCATATAAATAATGGGCTTCATATTTCTTCATATTTTTAAAATCATCATCACATGCACTAGTTTTAAAATCATCATTATATCATTTGAAATTTACTGATCTTGACAAGCTAATAATACTACAATAGATTAATGGACCAAAAGTTTGCCTCAATATGCATATGTTTAGAATATAAATCTATTATCACATTGCCAAGTACCATTCAAGAAGTCACTCATTTTAATCCATTTTCTGGGGGTACATGTTACTAGCAACTAGCATGGCATCACAGACCAGGCGAAGGACAACAGAACATCATTCACACAATGATGCACGAGCAGCAAACATCTTATAGAACCTACAGAGAGTTAATTGGAAACTTGAGCACAGCTTGAAACACCCAAAATTCATTGTCTATTAGAAAAACATTTCAGCCAATGGTCCAAAAACAACACTGAAATTTGAACCAAACAAGAATGTAAAGCAGAGTCTTATCTGTTTAGCCTGTAACAGTCCTAATCAAGCCTTGAGCCTTCCGTAGAATTTGCCCTTCTCCTCTGTAGTTTGGAAGCGGCCATGCCCAAATTTGGAAGAGGTATCAATGAACTTAAGCTTGATCTCCTCCATAGCCACGCGTGATGTTTGCTTCAGCAACGACTGCCTCAGAGTGACAACCCGCTTCTTTGGTCCCACACAGCAGCCTTTAATCAATATGTAATCATCCTTAACCACCCCATAATGTGGGAAGCCTCCCATTGGGGTTATATCCTTCTCGGTCCTGCATTTACAGTTTAAACGTTCTTGTTCAAGTGCATTACAGCTATAGGTCCACATAACATGGATGCAGCAAACGTTAAAAATAACTAATAGTATGAACTGCTAAGCATAGACCATGGCTTGCAAGGGTTGAATGAAAACATAACCCTTTTTTAAAATGTAAACATCTAGTTTAAATTTGTTGAAGTGGCTATCTATCTCAGAACATTTTGGTCCGTCATAGCAGACAAGCATAGTACCTAAACCGCCCTATGAGCAAATTAATAAACAGGATGACTGACCTGTCGAATTCAGTGATAGCCTTATGAGACTCCTCGCCAGCCTTTCCAACCTTATAAATTTTCTTGTTCAACTCTGAGCGATGATGGTAACCATTCTGCCCAGCCCTGGCCACCGTGAATGAAACCCTAGCTGGATGCCAAGCACCGATACAAGCCACTTTGCGCAGGCCACGGTGGGTTTTGCGGGGAAGACGAGTGACACCCCAACGAGTCACCACACCTTCATAACCCTTGCCCTTGGTAACTCCTATGATGTCAATCATCTCATCCTTCTGGAAAATAGCATCTACAGGAATTTGCTTTTCGAAGAAGCTGTAAGCATAGTCAACTTTCTGAGCAACATCTCCACCATTCACCTGGATCTCCATCAGGTGTGCTTTCTTTTGTTTCAACCCCTTCATCCTTCTAATCTACAGACAGAAAAAATGGAAATAAGTTGATGTGAGACATATATGGATCTGAATACAAACCATGGAAGTTCCAAGGAACTTTGTATCTTCGGCAGAAGAATTTTGGTTCAAGCAATATGAGGAAGAAAAACCAAGGAGATGGAAATAGTGTACCATCTATGACGTACCTGATTTTCACCTTGAGGTTACCTACACCAATTAGAGACTAAAGAAAACCATTACAAAAGTGAAGGCCGTGGCTCTCCAGAGTTTGATTTTCCGTAGTTTATTAATAGTATTATCAAACTTAAGCAGCTTGCAATTTTTTTTTCTGGATTAGATCTATATACAGTGACAACTTCCAACCAAAAAGAAGCCAATAGTTCAACCCATAAAGCCTCCTAAACATTAATAATAAAAAGGGACTTCCTCCTTGTTGGCAATGAATTCCAACATCACGGATATCTGTACATATCTCTGTACTGGATTTCTCTTAGGTTCATTTTTATAGTCAATATAAACAATCTCCACCACTGAATTAGAAAAATAAATAAAAAGAGGGAGTTGTGAATCTAGCACTTGGTATCTAAAATTTTACAAGGTGCGACATGTATTCACAATTGATGTCATCCTTCGATCTGGATTTAACTTCAATATCATGAAAACACAAACATAATTTGCAAGTCCAGCTGTGCTACCAAATGGAACAAATGACACCCATTGGATTGTTTTTGATGGTCAAACATGAAAAACAGTCGATGAAAGAAAACATCAGGAACAAAGAAAGTATATGCAAGATTACCTGAGTGTGAGCCAAAACACGAATAACAGATGCATACTTCTTCATTTTCTCTAGCTGTGACTGGATTTCTTTTTTCCCATCTTCAGTTTCATACTTCTTCGAATACTTAGTAAATGCTTTCTTCTTGGACTTGTACCAGTTTTTGTAAAATCTCCTCTTTACTTCCTCACTAAGATGCTGAGCCCAAACAGTGTTCAGTGAGCGAAGACCACGGGGAGTCTTCACATAACCAACAACACCAACAACAATCATTGGAGGTGCTTCAATAATTGTTACTGCTTCACATGTCTCCTTCTTATGGAGCTCTACATGCAGAGAATGAAAAGGTGAATAAGCAGACAATACACTTTCAAAAGATTTAAGGTACATAGTTTAAATAAATTCTATCACTTTTAAAATAGAGTTTAAAACTTTTAATGATTTTGAGAACATAATATTTGTACATTAAGAAAGTCTTCATGATTAGGAATCTTATGAAAAAATTTCATTTAAAGAAAGAAAATATGCCAAACATTATAACTACCAGAAAGCAACTAGATGTCCAATCCAATCCAAAGAAATATAACATCCGAAGACTTCAGATTTAGGGATGCTAAGCTCACAATTGCAACCACCAAGCTTAATGGGAGAAAAAAAACTAAAAACTAAGAAAATTAAAACTTCCTGGCTTAAAAGATGCATGTGTATGCACAAGCACATACGTGTGTGCATGCATCACATATCTGCTGTATATAAGTACAGACAAAGCATGAACAAAAATGGTCACAACATAAAAAAAAAGGCACTGATAGAAGTTAGATAAATATTACAGTTAAATTCATAAGTTATTATATGAGAAAAATACAAATTCACTTACTTGATCCTGGTTTATCAACTTCCCTGACTATATGTGTCATCCCAGCTTTGTATCCTAGAAAGGCAGTTAGTCTAGGAGTCTTGCTTGGGTCGTCCTTTGGGAAGGATTTCACTGCATCAGAGCAAATCGAAGAAAACTTAACAAAATGCCAAGAGCAGAAAACTTGTAAATAAAATATTTAGAAGCCATTCAATTATTCTTGCAGAAGGGAAGCATGGTAAAGATTTTTCAAAAGCCCTAAGATCATCTTAGGGGAAGGACATAGTTAAGTATAAAATATGTTGATACTTATTAAAACTATAATCTATATATATTACAAATTAGATTGTCTGATACAAAAATTTGAACTTTAGAACATAGACTATCAACAGAAGGACTTAAGGACTTGCTAAAGTTGAATCAGTTTGCTTACTCTGATGGATGACAAAAGAAGCAGACCTGGCTAAGCGACTCTTAATTACAGAATGATTTGGCCAATTTTTTGGAAAATAAATGGGTAACATACAATCAATGGAGAATTATTATAATAGAGAATATTATATACACACTACAATATGCCCTGGAAAGGTACTCCCGAATTATATGACCAGTCAAATAAACCATGATTGGTGAGGCAAAAGATAAACAGACAGGAAAAAAAGTAAAAATAATTAGCTTGGTCCTTTACTCGGCCAAGTTTAAGTCTTTTACATAAGTTTATATACTTCAGTACAGCATTCAAGTTTTAAGGATTTGAGGACTTATTAACAGTGAATCGGTTTGCTTCCTTGGATGCATGATAATAGAAGCAGACCTGGCTAAGCAACTCTTTTTTTATAGAATGATTTGGCCAAATTTTTGGAAAAGAAATGACTAACTTAAAATCAATGGAGAATACTATGTACACTACAATATACTATGGAAAGGTATCCACCAATTATATGACCAGTCAAACAAACCATGATTGATGATGCAAAATATAAACAGACAGGGAAAAAAACGTAAAATAATTACCTTTGTTCTTTGCTCAGCCAAGTTTAAATCTTTTATCTACTTTATTACAGACTTTGAGTTTTAAGCTTTGATGTGATTAAATTAAGCACCAGAAGTGAACATAGTTTTAAACTTTAAGCTTTAATGGAGTTTATCTACTTTGACACAGAGTTGGAGTATAGAAGTTAAACTATGAAATGAAATTACAATGCAATCTATTAATATGGAAATGAACATATAAATACCTTCTGATACAAAGTTAAAAAAAAATCCCTTGTGATCTCGCAAAATGTCAAAACAAAAATATAGCAGAACAAACGTTGACAACAAGGAAAACATTTAAACCATGGTCAGTTAATTACTGTGACAAATGAATGTAAAGCTGACCCTTCAGCATTTAGGGGAAAGAGAAAATTATGCAAGTTTCTTAGTGTTAAGAAAAATAATGGATAGCATTCTCTCAATCATAAGAAATAGCTAACATTTCATAAAATATAGTCTAGTAAAATAAGACTCATGCAATATACATATTGCTAACATAGACACACTAGCAATGGGCAATTACTACTTCATTTTTCAAAGGATAAAACAAATATCTGAGAATGTGATTCATTAAATTTAAGTTACTATACTAAGGTGCCCATCCAAAAGGACATTTGGGCTTTGCTGACTTTACAAAACTAGTTTTGTAAGATCTGTTTTTTTTATTAGAACAGATTCTTGGTTAATATCAAAACATGTTTTCAAGGAGGTGTACCTAAAGATTGCCTTATTTGTTTGTTGTTTCATAGGAGGGTTTTGAAGGGTAGGTAAATCAAATATACCAACAGACTTGGAAAAGGGAAGATAAACAGGCTCGAAATAAAGAAAGGTCAAAGTAGCATGTGGAGGACAGGGGTTGGACGGAAAACAGAAGAAGAAAGGTGACAGAAAAAGGGGATGGTGGAGGAGACAGAAGGTTGGATGTGGGAGAAGACAGGGTAGATGGATGAAGAGGTGAGATGACTGGGGCAGAAGGAGAGGAGGAGCTGATAAGAGGGGATAGAGGAGGCAAGGTGTATAAACACTATTCGTGGAAAATTACCAATTTTCTTTTTGGAAAGCACTTCTTGCTTTAAAAGTTGCAAAGGAATCTTTTTAAGAAATACCAATCACATCCTAGGGTGGTTTTAACATAAGCAAATACTTATTTAAAAAATAAATACAAAATAAAACTAATTAAGGCCCCTCGTGACCTCAGGTAACAAATGGCATGTCCTTATGGGCTCCATAACATGGCCAGCCTATTTATTTTCTTTTTTCCCTTTCATGAATATAACCAAAACTTCAATAGACATGCATGGACTAAAGAAGTTTTCTTTCTGCTTTTTTAATATTCCTAGCAGCAGAAGAAATTCTTTTATAATTCTAATTCTTGATCCCATATCTCTGACTTCCTATGAAAAAATATGCAACTTTTGGAATTCTTTCTAAACTAGGAATCTGACCACGTCTGGTAATCAAATTAGAGACGTTTGACTTCCATGCAATATATTACTTTAAATAATGCCATGTATTGTAGCATCACAGTTCATGCATCAATACTAACCGGCACCTTTCGCTTTTCTGTTTTCCCCTTTTCTCTAACTGGCTTTATTCCTCTTTATAATCCTATTTATCTTGGCTGTTGTGCACAATAATTGATAGAATCGCTCCCACATCATATGGTTCATTTAACATCTCATAAATTCCAACATTTGGATTTCGCGATATACTTGTACCTTAAAACCAGTTTGGTAACTTGATATCCATATGAATTAGTAAAATCAGCTTTTTATAAAATCTTATTTCCTTAAACCTAAAAAAAGCCCCAAGAAGAGTTTGTGGAAAATCTGGCTCATTCTCTCCATTCACACCTTTGCAATACTTGAGAACTTCAACTGAAAATATCTTGAACTCTATGGTGCACCTGAGCATTCATTAAATGTTTTTTCCGCTTGGACCACTTCAAAATTGGATAAAAGATGAAAAACAAACCATACAAGCCTCATGGATTTACCATGTATTTATTATCGACAACATAAATTTTGTTTAGAAATAAATACACAGTGCCAAATTACTAATATCAGGGTAATACCACATGCTGTGGCATAATTGCAAAGTAGGAAGCACATTTGAAAGTAGCATCAAAGACCAAACTAGGAATGGCGCAGCTCTATTCAAGTTACCAAGAAAAAAAGCATAGAGCAAGGATAGTTCTCTCATAATAGAAGCAAACAACTAACTTTTTCATGTCCCAGCATTCATACACAAGCACACAAGGACAAGAACACATGCACCCAAACCAACCCCACCTGTACCTACACAAACTCAAAACTTCAGCATGTGCACACGGACAAACTCATCCTCATATACATGCACAAGCAGACCAGCCAACAACAAAAACCTCCCCACTCCCTCACCACATCCATGCATGCAGGTCAGCCAATGACAGCCGCATGCGCACAAACCGCAAGAGAGGGGGGGAGGGAGAGGAGAGGGCGATAACATTATGTCCAAATTACAATTTGCATGTTTTCAAAAATTAGAAATCAACAAATACTTCAAGAAATTTGAGCTCTGACAGAAAAAGAGCTTCCCTGGTGTATTTAATGCAGTTGCCAGAAATAATGAAAATGCACTCCATGCTTGTTACAGCATCGACTCGCTTGCTCGCATGCACAATTGCACACAACGGCAGACACATTTAAGCATAACCATGCGCATATACAAATATGTGAAAATGTTTGCATGCAGCCACAAGTTTGACTGATATTGATGCAATATAAGGCTCAAAGCAACATCATGGAGAGGATATATCCAATTAACAGCAAGAAAATGCAACAATTAAAACATTAATATGATCCCAGATGACACCTAAAATATCAGATGTTACAAACCAAAATAACTGACTGGAAGATCCACAAATAATCTTGTAGGCTTTCAAAATAAAGTATCCTAAGCAGCTTTAATTTCATCAATTCTTTTCTGAATATAGATATAATAAGCAACGAGATATTAAGCCCATACCAGGTCAGGTAGAAATGTAGCACACATCCAATATGGGTAAATACAGACGACAAAAATAGTAGCATGATGCAAGACTAGCAAGCGGACCTATCCAAGTAACCCAGAGAAAGAGAGCAAGCAACAAATAAAGCCATAAAAAGTAACAGAGACCTGTGGCTACAAAATCATTTCTATTATCATGCAAATGTTTAATAGAGCATTGTCCATGGAAAACAAAATAAATATTTTTTGATGGAAGAAGCAGAAACCTTTTCCTCTATGTCGGGAGGCTCTTTTTCTGGGAAGAAACCCAAGAGAACCATGTCGGGGATGCTCGAACTTACGGTGAGACATAGTGTCTTTCTTTCTTCTTCTTTCCCTCTGTAACTACAATGATTTAATTATCTCACATCTAGAAAAACACTCTTTTTGATGGCTAATAAACACAAAATGCAAGATCTGAACTGTATCCAGTATTCACAGGCCATCAAATAAAGATCAAAGAAGATTAAGGAAAATCCGAAAGCAAGAGTATATCTGAGAGGAAACAGTTCGCCAGACAACTAAAAAAATATAATAAATATAGAGAACAACATGAAACCTTCAAGAACAATTTAAAGGCTTCACAGCAAGTGCATACAGAAACGAATGATCAAAACTAAAACCAACTTTGTGAACATATAATGCTCCTTAATTATCGGAAGTTAAAAGGAGTAGAATGATAATATTAATTAGATAAATCTAAAAATCGTGCCTCCCTCCGCAGTTACTAAATTTGTATTCATAACCGACCCACTTGAATACAGTTCAATCAGAACCAGATAAAAGCACAAATCTAAACCAATGTATATTCCTTCCTAAAAAGTGCAAACATGTCTAAATTCCCTATCAAATAAGCTAAAACCCACTTAAACTCAAGACTTTTTAGCAACACGAGCATTAGGGGAAAAATTGCCTAGCAGTGCCTTGAATTTGTAAATGATTACAGAAACACCCTCAACTTTAAAAGCACAAGTAACGAACCAGATCTGGCAAAGATGGCACAAAAAAGCCTCCACCACCAAAGGCCTATGGCATCAATAAATGCCAATTCTCGGGCTCTCTGGTTTGTCTTCCCAAATACCCGGTTGTGGGTTTTGGCAAAAAAAAGCCCTTTCTGAGACTCCAGCCTTGATGTATCTCTGAGTTCTTTTTGGGAGGACAATTTTTGGCCACTTCCAGATATGGAGTTATCCAAATGCTTTAAAGCACGGGCATAGACACTCACTTACAAAATCATAGACACCACACAAGAACAAGAAATCCAAATCCTCAATAAGAGTAAAAAAGCAAGCAACTTAATCAAAAATTTAAAGATAAGTCCTTATAATAATCGCAGAAATCAAAGACTCCTCGATATCAAAAAAATAATAGAAATCCGCTTGCTTTCTGTAAATTTAGATTGACAAAACATATTTTGATTTCAAGCGATAGTTTTAGCAGCACCTCCGTAAAATCAAGTTTAATGAAATTTTTCAAGGGAAAGAATCCATAAATATCATATAAAACGGAAAGGGGAAGAAACAGACGATTAGAAAAGTAACAGTTTGGAAAATAAAGATCGTCAGAGCACTCCCTTGATCACACTATTGGGAACAAATTACAATGCCATTCACGATATCAGAGATCTTTAACCCACGAGATCTCTACAAAGCTTTCCTGATCGAGCTCATTACAAGATCAACAAAAATAGCTATTTGGCTTCTCAAAAAACGACATTGAGCTAATCTGGATCGAACATTTACAAAAAAAAAAAACAGTTTTAAAGAATCCAACCCAGTATAGGACGATACAAGGTCGAATCAACAACGCCGGATCCAAAATTGAAAGATGTATTATAGAATGATATTGTTACCACGAATGCGAGAGAACGATGGACGACGAGTGGCGAAGGATGGAGAAATGGAGCGGGGCGGGCTGAAAACCCTAGACCTCCACTAGGTTTGAATATAAAGGAAACCGAACGGCCGAGATTGGTCTCGCGTCGAATCTGACGCTGTAGAGCTATTGCGGGATAACGCGAGTCGGACGGTTGAGGAGCAAGTGGGTTTGGTCTGGAGTCCTGAACCAAACCTAATTATTTGGACCGTTGGTTGGACCAGGTATGGTCGCAGATTGTCCTCCAACTTCCTCCGGCCCGTCCCATTTGTTCCTTTTTTTTTTCCCTTTCTCTTTTTTTTTTTTTTTTGAACTGGACATTCATATTGACAAATGGTAGATAAATCTAGAAGCATCGGTACTATAGTAAGGGGCCTGGGGGCCTAAGGAATTTTTGAGATCCAATATCCAATAAGAGGTTACATTATCGATGGTCTTTATATAAAAACCTATTTAGATATTTCTGTAGAAATATTATGAAAGAATTGGGTTCATTGGAGGCCCGCCGAAGTTCTAGTCTAAATTCCAACTCGTATGTTTGTTATTTTGTAGGAAGACAAAATATTATAGGACTCGTTTGATTTGCGGAAAAAGAAGGGGAAAAATATAAGATTCAACAAACTAAGCCTCGTCCACTTGACTGCCCAGTCATATTGGCCGGAAGAGACTTTCGATCGGAGTTTTCTTCCACCCTCGAAATAAATAGATGGAATCCAACTCTAGGTCGGATTTCGGTCACGATCAAACCTATTTAGAGGCCCTTCCCGATTCCTCTCTCACCCCCACTAGAGATCCATCCTCGATCGAAGCTCACCGCCGACGTTCTACTCCTTCCCTCTTTCTTCCAGATCCTTTGGATCCCCCGATGCAGGCTAGTGATCGCCAAATTTGGCAGAAATAGGGGCACAACCTTGTTTCTCCTGTTTTCATGGATCAACTCCTATTTCTTATCGGTTCCAGCAAATTCCACCGTTGGTGCTTGTCACCAAGGCCACCCTCCTATTTCTTTCTTCCAGTTTCTACCAATAATTAACCTTAGCATCTCACCAAGGATTGCGAAGGCGTCTCACCAAAGGGGAAGAAGAGAAGTGTCTCGCCTCTAGATCACAAGCAATTTACAAACCAAAATATTTTGCATTGATTTATTCATCATGTTCACTTTATTAAATAGATGAGGCGTTAGAACAGAATAGAAAATTAATCTCATGGCAAAACTCAGATTAAGACTGATAACTAAACTCAAATACTAAAGACTAAAGGACTCCTAACCAAAGTAGGACTTAACCAAGTCAATGAACCAAACAAAACTCCTAATCAAAGTATCCCATAAACATTTCCATGCCTAAGACTCTTCGCGCCATGAAATCCTAATGAGTTAGGACTTCTCCTATGCGGATGGACACCTCATCACATCCTCAATTGGGTCCACAAAAAGTGACTTGGGTTGACCTAATTACAACTCAATTACATGGACTCAATCCACTAATCATCAATTACAAACTCAAAACAAAAACTCAAATAAACCTAAAATAAAAGAACTCAATGTGACTTAATAGACCAAATTAAAATAGACTCAATCTAATATAATTAAATGCTGGAAATCATGAACCCAATATGTTTTCGAGCACTCCCAAGCAAGAATTCAAACTCGACGTACGTCCATCATGACTTAGGCTCATGCTCCTGCATCAGTATATAGGATCACAACTTGCACAAGCATCACACCTACATGCTTCTAGACTAATAGCAGGAGTGCATTTTCCAAGAACTCCTTTAGTTTGCTGAAAAAAAAATTCTCGTTGAGAAAAGCTGATTTTCGAGATTATAATACTTGAAAAAATAATTTTAGCATATTTGGTTGACTATGTAAAAGTGGTCATTCTATAGTGGCTTATGTTTCATTGAGCATCTACCTTTAAAAAAGTTGTATGAAATATCTATTATACTTTTAATAAAAAAAATCTTAATTATGGATTTAAATGGTTTTAAGGGTAATTTTGGAAAAAACAAAAAAAAATCCAATTCTCAACCGGTGGGAAAGTAGCTTTTCTATGTCGCTCTTGAATTTTTCTTCCTCATGAAATATGAAAATCTTATTTTCATGGGAATGCTATTTTTTCATCTCTTCCTTTTGAAAACTCCAACCAAACAAAAAGTCTTTCTTCGCAAACCAAATTAGTCCTAAAAGTGGCCCTCTCAAGAAATGTTGGCTTCCCACTTTCGATCCATATCTATAACCATAGTTAGATATACTACGATACAGGCGTATCATACTGGTTCGGTACCGATATTCGGTACGAAAGGTGTACCATCATTCGGTACGCCAAAAAGATTCTATACAATACCGTACTAGTGTGATGCTGGTACAAGGTCCAGTACCGAGACAGTAAATCTTATTTGTAATCATATACGTTCCAAGATAAATGAAATATAGAAAACAGATATATTCATCAAATTCCAAACTATATAAATCATAATAGAAGATCACAGCCGTTTATATACTCGCACATTTATCCCACAATAAATTAACCATATTTTAATCCATGGGCCATATACAGTCAAGCCAATCCTATTTTGGTTCCGGCCTATTGAACCATCTCGCTCCATTGATGCCAGATCAAGCCCATGCCAAAATCCTGGCCCTGCAACCCTCCTAGGATCCTCGCAAGAACGGGCCGTTCTCATCCCCTCGTGATGCTAACCGAACCGAACGGACCTCCCGCGCGAATTAAACGTGGCGGGGGCATTTCGGGAAAAGAACGGAATTTCCAGTCCCATTTTATCCCCAGCCGCCCGTTAAGCCTCCCGTCAAATTCTTCTCTCTCTAGACGCTCCCGCCAGTCCGCCGAAGAAGGCATCCGGGCTTCTCAAACTCCTCTCCGCGCCCTAGGGTTCAGCTTGGTCTCCATTAATGGAGAGCCTCGCCCTGGCTTCCTCCATATCCCCAGTTCTCATAGGTTCTCCGAACCCCGTCGAGATCCTGAGACGGCGGTGGTCGTTTGGTCCGGCTCTTCCCTTGTTGGCGTCGAGAGGAAACAGCACCAGCCGGAGAAGAAGGACAACTTTCTCTGTGTGTTCGCTAAGAAATGGAGGGGGAGATGGTGCCTCTTCCCAGAGGATTTTGGAAACTGGTAGATCCTGCTTGATTTCTTTCCTTTTCTTAGAAATTTTAGAGCTCCCCTTCGCTCTCCTTTCTGCGGATTCTAATGATATCTTAGAATAAATGCCATATTTGATATGAGAGGAATCGTGCATGTTGTTTATTAAATTGGATCGATTAGTTCTTGAAAAGAAAATTGTTCTTTTTATAAATTTGGAACTAATTACTGCATCCTTCTTCTTTGATATGAATTGAATCTTAAAACCGGAAGCTTTTATTGTCAGAATTTAGCGAGAAATTGATACAAATTTTTTAATGGGACTCACTTTAATGCACTTTAATGCAATAAAACTTTGTACGACCAGATAGTTCAATTAACGAAATTTGTTTTAGAGTTACTTCATAAATTGATTCAATTGGACTAGACCCTCAAAAAATAAATTGATCCAATTAGATCCCTTTAAGGATCTAACCATCTCGACAAAAGGAGATGACAGATGGCGTGGTTGCAACAGAAAAAAATCAAAAAAAGACTCTAATACTTCAACCTTATAATCATGGTCAGACCATACAGATTGATTACTGCTATTGCTTTATAACATTGAATCGAACTGAAAGAATTCCCTGTAGATAAGGCATTACAACGAAATCTGCCAATTAACATTATATATAACCAAATTTCTCGTAGCATCTAGTCGAGTATCTTATAAAATTCAATCCAGTCCATTCATTAAGTATCCAAGACATCAAGACCATAAAATTCTTTCAAGGATCCAGTCAGGTTCTACAGGAAGGTCCATTTGAGTATGTGAGAAAAAGTGTTGCATGCAACAAAATCTTAAATATCAAATTCTGTGGGGTCGATATGTGGGATAACTTATGCAAACATAAATTTGCAAAGAGAATTGAGAACAAGTTAATCTTAGGGTCAAGCACCTCATGGAACTGGCAATGAATATGTGCTTGTGAGAATTCTAAGTTAGAGAAAGAATCCAGTTTCATGGGGTTGACTAGGATAACATGTTTTATACATTTTTTTTAAATGATTATAATCCTTTGCATCAATTCATTTGCAATAATTGCTGTATTCCTAGTTTCATTCAGGTTTCTTTTAAAATTGATGTGCTAAAGAAAGTTAATGTGACGTAACTACTATTTCAATATTTTCTTTCCCAATGCTCAAACATTACATCCCATGATCTTCCAGCAGAAAAGCAAGCCATTGCTTGCAGATGCATCCATATCGTGTTTCAATTTATTTATTTGCTTTCTGAGTTCGGAGTTTTTTATGGCAGTGCTGTGAAAAATGAGGTATCAATTGCATCTTTGCCGGACAATTCTGAGGGAAATCATTGTTTGATTTTTTTTCTATTTTTTTTTTATTTTTCCCTTCACATTCTGTTTTCATTATAGAAGTTATGCTTTGTGGAGCAAGTCCAAAAAAAAATGCTAGCAGCCAAAAACAAGGTCATGACTTGAAAATAAGAAGCATTGGATATGCATTATTTGACACTAACATAGATATACATTGTCTTCTTGAAGCCCCTTCTCTCCCTGTAGGTTTCTATTTTAAACCTTTGGGTCCTTATAGGGTCAGTGAAATTTGTTGCTTAGTTCTTAGATAATATGCGAACAGTTTGCTATGGGTTAGACTCCCCTTGGAGTTTGTGAGTTGTGATGTAGGATGCTTGTATCATGGACATCTAAGCCCACTTCACCCAAAGTTGCAATTGCAAAAGAAATATAGATAAAGCCTGTCACTGCAACATATTTCTGCATTGAACTCAGGGAAGCAAGTAAATATTCTCTATTAAACCATAAAACAATTTCGGAAAAAACTTCTTGTACTTTTATTAAGAACTGTTAAAAAATAGTTTCCAACTAAGATGACTTCTAGAGTGATACGAGAATAAATGTTTTATATGATATGAATGTTTTAAATCTGTGGAGATTTATATAGTTTGATCTTTGATTATCAAATTCTGACATTACCATTTTGTGCATGAAAACAAAAGTTCTTGTCTGGGGACATTCTGCAAATCTTTCTTTCGTCACCTGTGTTTCATGTTCATTGTCCTGTCTCCATGATTTGTTTACAGAGGTCTGTTTCACGCTGCTGCTTATTTTACTGTTCTATAATTCTAAGGAAAGCAGAGACACAAATTTTTGCAAGAATTTCATCTTCAAATGATAGTGGTACATCCACAGTTTGTGGCAATCCTCAATTCCAAGTGCCATCCCCAGCACCCTACTTGTAAGTTCATTTATCTTTATGGTTAATTTATGTTTTCTGCAGTTACATAATGACTCGAGTGTAAGATGGAGCTGGTTTGATGCAAATAATTGTGTAGGATTTCATTCTTTGAATTCATTATACCACTCAAATTGCAGAAGCTCGCCTCTTTTATGGATTGGAGTTGGAATTGGTCTATCAGCTACATTGTCAGTGGTGAGAAGCTTATTATTTAAGGTGGCTACTGTTATTATATGGCTATCATGATTACGTTTTAACCATTTGGCTGATGTGCCAGGTGGCAACAAAATTTAAGGTGAGACTATTCCATGCCTGCATCCCTTTTTCAAGGTATGCTTGCCCTGTGACCTGTTTGCTGTAGATATTGCCTGAAGTACCTCAAAAGGTTTTGAGAAATGGTAATAGATTAAACCACACTAAGAATTCCATGCTAAATATTACAAAATGTTTACTATATATAAACCTCTTTGGCAAGCATTTCTGAGTGTGCTTGCATGTGTATTCTTTGTTGTTGTCATTTTCAAATTTGTTGATACTTTATTTCATTTTTAAGCCACCCCTGCTCCTCCATATAAACATTTATTCTTCTTGTTAATTCCTTCATCAATATCATACTTTATGGTGGTCATTTTCTATGTAATTCCCATATACAATTGATTATAGGTCAAAGGTTCTAAGCAGGAAAATGATGAGGTTGAGTATGTCAAATCATTGATTATAAGGAAATCATAGATGCTTTTAATTAAATTATGCAACTTATATGCTGACATGTGCACAAATGCACTCTATTTGCGCTGCATCATTATTGCATGCTTACACAAACTCATGCATCGTTATCCAGAAAATTTGTACTGAAAAAATATGGTGCCTAGTTAATTTGGATGGTCTCCTTTTCTAGCTGAATCTGAAATCTTCTATAAGCTATAATATGAATCTTTGTGTGTAGTTTACTTCGACAAGAAGTTGAAGCATTAAGTCATCTGAGCTAGTTACTTTCTATGACCTTGAAGCAACCAGCAGATTTCTACCAACAACTTATATTAGGCATGATAGGGTTTATCCAAGAATATCCCTTGCATACCCTCTTCACTTGTAATGAGTTACCAGTGTGTCCTATTTCATTTTCTTGCCAATTTATGTGCTATGGCAATTATTCTTAATGAATGATAACATTTATTGTTTTTGAACTGCATATGAAGTTAACTCGCTCCATGCCATTCTTTTCATCCATGTATACCTTTAACCTCGTGTCAATTACATGTGGTTGAAGCACTGGCAGCTTGGTACATGGTCTCTTGAGGACATTGGCTGTGATCCGCCGTTGTATGTCCGTCTTTAAGTAGATTCTTGTGATTTTGATGTGAGAACTACTTCTTTCAGAGAAGGGCAATACAGCAGGCATTCAAGGCCGTGATGGGTCAAGAAGCACCACTAAATGGCCAATTTAATAATGCTGCCTTCTCTCCAGGCTCTCCATTCCCATTTCCTTCTGCATCACCATCAGCTCCAACTCCTGTTACTTCCCACCCAGTTGCAGCAGAAAATGTTGCTGCAACTAAAATAGAAGCGACTCCACAAACAAAAGACGGAGACAAAGCCGTAGTAAACAAAGAAGCAAGTAAACATGGTATTTCACCTACTTCAGATTAGCAGCACTTTTTGTGCATCCAGTGTTAAATAATGCATGCATTATATATTTCTTACTCTATAATGTTTATAAAATGTCTCTGACACTCCTGTTGCTTCCTAACCAACTGCAACAGAAGATGCTCCTGCAACTAAAATTGAAGCAACTTCTCCTGCTGAAAATGGAGATAAACCAATAATAAACAATGAAGCAATTAAACATGGTATTTGTCCTACTTCAGATTAGCAGCACTCATTCTCTGTCTGATATTAAATAATATGGGTATAATGTATGTCTTGTTATATGATATTAATAGGAGATGTCGCTGCAACACCTGTTGCTTCCCAACCAGCTGCTGCAGATAATGCCCCTGCAATCAAAGTTGAAGCAACTCCACCAAAGAAAGAAAAAGTTGAAACTGCAGTAAACAATAAAGGAACTAAACATGGTGTCTAACTTACTTTATATCAGCAGCACCTTCTGTGCATCCAATGTTTAATAACACATGCATTACTTTTTTTTTTTTAATGTTCTACTATATTAAACAGGAGATGTACCTCCAACACTTCTTGCTTCCACACCAGTTGCAGCAGAAAATGCCCTTCTTGCAGCTGAAGTTGATGCAACTCTGCCAATTAAAGACAGAGATGAAACTGTAGCAAAGGATAAAGAAACTAAACATGGTATTTGATCTACTTGATATTGGCCGCACATCTGATGCTAAATAATGCATGTTTCATATGTTCTTGTATCTATCATATTAACAGGAGATATACCTCCAAAACCTGTTGCTTCCCCACAAGTTGCAGCAGAAGATGACCCTGCAACCAACGCTGAGGCAATTCCACCAACAGAAGACAAAGTTGAAACTAATAAACAGTGAAGAAACTAAACGTGACATTTGACCTACTCCAGATTGGCGGCACCTTGTTGCATCTGATGTCAAACAATGCATATGTCATGTATTTTTTATTTTATTATGTTAATCATCAAATATGGGCATGTTTGATTGTTTTTGGCATGTTTTAAAGACTATTCTTCTTAAGAAAATTCTTGAGCCTTCCAACAAGAGGAAATGTATTGTATTCATTCATTTTTTTCTGAATGCATTGTATTCATTCATTTTTTGGGTGGAGAGGAGGGGTATCTGTTTACTGATTTATAGAATATAAAAGATTATCTTCTGGCTTGAGCTTTAACTTTACTCTCCCACCATTCCTTCATATTGCTTAGTTGTTTCTTCTATATATATATATATATATATATATATATATATATCTATATATATATATATATATATATATATATATATATATATATATATATATATATTCTTGATGCCTTTGATGGCCTTCAATCATCCTGAGTCTGATGTCCGGCTGCTGTCGCTGGCATTCGGACGTTTCCGAGCTATAAAGGCGTCAAAAAACCATTCCCAATAGCTGTTTGCCATGTTATATCGAGCTGTGACAACATAAGAAAGGGCCAAGAAGTCAGACGCCCTGAATCAAAAGTACTTACAAGGTTGTCGGATCGAAAATGTCTTAGCAAAGGGATGCGCAGATCTACAAGTATAACTCACGTAGATCCGACACGGATGAGCATAGTTTAAGCTCAAAAACTCAAGGTAGAAGAGGATTGGATATTATCCGAATCATTTTTGGATCCGAATTTTTCTGGATATGGATAAAAATTTAATCATCCGACTGCTATCTCTACCTGTATCCATATCCGTCAAAAAAAAATTAGATATGGATATAGATAAATAACTATTTGAACCATATCTGAATATTCGATTCTATTTGTAACTCTATTTAATTTTATACACCACTCATAAACTTTAAAAAACAATAAATAACCATATTAATATATTATTAACTTAATTTATTATACACTTAGCAATATTTTTGATTCTACAGCCATAAAATTTATTTATCCAATTTATATCTATATTTATATTTATATTTTTAGTATTTAATTTGTATTCGTTTAAAATCGATATAAATTTTTGTATCCGACTAACATTTATATCTATACTTTTTAAATAAAATAAATATGAATATAAATATACTAATATCTGATTCGATATCAGGCCTAATAGGAGAGGTCCAACGCCCCTCTGCCACGTGAGATTAGGCTCCATCCAGCCTACATTCTCCGCTGCAAGAGAGTGAGAGGGAGAGGAGCGCCACCGTTGCGGCTTCCACCCCAAAGGTCTCATTTTTTTCCCCCTCCTCTTCCTTTCAAGAAAGGAGAGAATAAATTATATCCACCAAGTTAAACGTATATAAAACACTTAACTTTTTTCTCGAACATTTCTTCTGTTGCAGGGGTCACATCCATCTAATATCTAAAAAGATATACTCATCTGACATAACAAAGTCCTGTTCCGTAATTCACAGCTGAATCTGTCATCTTTTTTTTCAAAAAATTTTTTTTTGAAAGACTCCTTCGAATGTAACATTTTTCTAATCCATGACATATTTTATAATTTGTTAATCCATGATGAACAAAATGTTTATAATCTGCAAATCAATTAGACATCATATTCCTCAGCTGTTTTGAAGGTGTGAAGGACGACCCATGGCCATCCACCCGCTTGGGTTACCTCAACCTATGCATTTACCAAACTATTGATGCCTCAAGTCTTCGGCAAATTACATGGAGCAGTCCATGAAATTTTATTTCTCCCTCTCGACCACAATCCACAAGGGGCCCCTATGCTTTCCCAGGCAGCCAGTAATAATAAAGAGAGAATCAAGCAACCGAAGCAATGAAAACGTCTTCAATTTTCATCAATTTATCACCAGTTTCATAAATAAGTGCGACGAAACATTCATCTGAAGTACCAACTCCTAAATAACAAATACTGGTACTGATCCATATAACAAAAAAATTAGTTTCTACTTCCAAATCAGTAGTGCAGTATCTCTCTTAAGACAGCATATCATTGGCTTATTTGCGACTTGGGCAAACAGGTCCCTTGGAAATACCAAGGCGGACTTCCATTCCATGGTGTGCGTCTGGAGGTATGAAGGTTTCTGAATCTTGTGGCACTGCAAGATGGTCAAGAACATAATGAAATAATTAGAACCCAAAATGGAAAGAAGAAAAGATTGTATTCGCAACGAAAAAATTGCCAATTTTTAGGCCTCAAAGAAACCTGGCAATAGAACGTACAATTGATGAGTTATGATGCGGTGAAGTATCATAATATGCATAATGAATTTCTATACCGGAGCAAAAGATGTCACCATTAACAAGCTCTCTGGTAGGTTACAGTAGTCACCAAAATCCAAGCATAGTCACACGTGTGTACCCACCACAAAGTACTGGTGAAATTTTATTTGTTTATTACCATGCTAAGTTAGCTACCATATATGGAAACGCCTATGAGCCACGGACTAACATTGCATACATTATTCATGATCTCGAAAACTAATAATTTTGGCTCATGGTTCTAATCGTAGACGCAGCAATGGTGCATGCAGCTCTTATGCATGCCTGTCATGCACCATGGAGCATGATAAGTAATATCAGGAATGCTAAACAGCTGATGCATTTTCAGAATAATTTTGATGGCAAATTAATCATAAAAGAATAGCAGAGCTCATCTTTAAGAAACTGGTAGTCTTAACATTGAATTGTTTGAAAGCACAGCATGCTCTTAGACAAGCTATTTTCATGCAAGAAATAGTGAACGCCCAGATAAGGGCAGAAAAAAGTAAAGGCAATCGAATACCATTCAGGTAATCTTCAAACCCAAAATCATCCAAGCCACCAGTCAGAGCCTCAAATCCAAGCATAGACGATGGTAGCGATCCCGGAGGCCTCTGGAATCTGCAAAGCATAGCTTACATGGTTAGGAACATAAACTTGGGATACTAATTTGACTTTGATGGCTCATGGTGGAAATCTTATGATATGACAATGTTATAACTTATAACTAATATATTGGTAAGAACAATTGCTTTCATGAGGCCTTTATGTACTCCAAAACAGGATCTGCAGCTATGGAAAAGAAAAATATTTACTCACTTTGCTTGGGTGCTGATGAAATATATTAGCACACTTGGGTTAAAGAATAGTTTACTGACTACAAGAATAAGACAATTAAGTTCACGGCACACAACTCAATCTTTAGCTATACCGTTGCTAACAAAATTATCAGGTACACCCAAAGTGCTTTTCAGGAGACAATTATCCATCATATATTTTCATACACCATTGATATTTTATGTGATTTTTTTTCATTTTATAAAATCTTTAAGAGAAAAAATTGCATGTTTTAGTCTGAAACACACAAAGCACATTAAATGTAGGCTAGGCTTCCTATAAAAAAAAAAGATGCATCAGCAATAGCGTTCGTAGCATAGGATTGAAACTTGGATATGCTGGCAAATATACTAGAGCTCTCATGGCATGAGTTTAACGTAATAGCATAGAAACTTGCAAACTAACTCTGAGTTGGTTTCCTCATTTAGGCAGCATAAAATTCATGAAGGTCTTCATCAGCAAACATAGTAAAATGTGGTTTTTCCTTTTCTTTCCTATTCTGTATGTAGATTTTGGTAACCAATGATTAAGATAATCAAATCACCTCGAACAAAAAAGCAATATCAGGCTAACTATAAGTTTCAAGACACTATGAGAAGCTATTATGTATTTCCCGTTAATTAAAAGGGTAAAATGAAATTGAAATATGAGAATACTACTGTCCACAAAATCCTGAAAACATATGTGTCCACTTCTATTCGAAGGCAAGGAAGAATTGAGGAACAGAACAAAGAATGAAAAGATTCCTCGGATCTAGGCATTTTTTGTGCCTAATTTTCCCTTCTTTGCAAATCAAGATGGTCCATATCAATAACACACATCACTGGATACCAGATAATTCACAAATTTTCAGTTACTAACCAATGGTTGCATATTTTCTACTTCCTAAGCAATGAATGACAACCCCTTACTATGAGGGAAGAGTATAATATGTTATTATTCCATCATATGACATAGCACTGCTGAAAACGTTTCATAAGAACTTGCAATATTGACTATTAGGAAGTTTGTCTTGATTGCTGATGAACCCTCTTATGAATAGTACATGCCAGAGGCTACCTAGAATTGGAGATACCACACCACTGTAACAGTACGAGTGCTTATCAATACATATGCTGCACTTGATCTGCATAATATCTTAACAAAGCCAAAAATATACACGTTTCCAAGGACTGCAACTGCAACAACCATGACACTTCATAACATCCCCCAGCTTATATTTATTATAATCACGTTCTATTGTTAAGTCTATTTATTATGATTAAATATTAAATTACAGTTCTACAGCACTAGCAAGCCCTCATATTAAAACATAGCGCTAACGACTGCGGAAAGTTCCATAATCTAACTTATGCAAATATATCATCAATGTATCTTCCAAAAAGACTGAACCTGATCTTGTTAATCACATTTCACTTTTTAAGCAATAACAAATGATATGATCTTACAAAAGGCACATCTACTATGACCTTCAGAGACTTCATTCTCCCTTCTTTGTAATGCAAATTACAAGAGAGCAAAAAAAAAAATTATATGTCAATGCTGAAAAGGCAGGAATTTGATTGCTGCATATACCTTCTCGATGTTCCATTGTTGTGATAGCAATAAGATTCAGAAGACTCTGATTTATTGACACAGGTGGATCCAAAAGAGTTTAAGACCCCAAATAAATCAAGATAATTAAGTTCTTGGCACATAAACAGACAAAGGGAAATCAACTAAGGCACTATGTGAAGAAGTTCCCACAAGTGAAGCACAAGTGACAAGGTTGGTCTATTCTGTTGATGTATATAACTGCAAACAATCAATTGTTCATCTTCATTGATGGTTAGTGTCTTGAGCATAGGGCACTTAAAAGTGGCAGACATGGATGAAAAAGTTGACATGGGCATTATAACTACTCCAGTCAAATCAGCAGCATTATCCAAAGAAAAGAAGTTAGGCAAGAAAAGAGCCACTCCTTGAGTCACAGGAAGGAGGGTGGAAGCTACCACAAAATAATAAAAAAAAAGATCAAGCACCTTTATCATAGCTTAGTGATTTTGGAAGCTACTAGGTAGAGAAATCCTAAAAAAACAGAAGTGATAATAATTCATGTAGTTCATAAAAAGCAAGTTGTCAAAGAAGAAGCAGGGGTTCTTTAGTTCTTGATTTTAGCTTATGGAATGCAGTGGAAGTATATGGATATGTGCCATTAAAAGAATTTAGAAAAGTCAATGGGGAAACAAGTACCATATCTTTAATACTAATAAGAAGAAAGATGCTTGAGTTCCAAGCGAAAGGGCAAAGCCAAAGTGAGAGTTGCAAAATCATAGGCTAAATACTAGCACTTGCAATGGACAAGAGGGCGAGCCTTGGCACAAACATGAGGTTGCTCCATGGCAACCTAGATGTCATAGGTTTGAAACATGGAAACAACTCCTTTGCATGTAGGGGCAAGACTATATACATCTGACCCTTCCTAGACCCCCCTCCTAATGATGGGAGCCTCGTGCATTAGGATGCCCTTTTTTTTTGCAATAACCAAGAAAGTCAAGTTGCACATAATATTGTAAAAGCACCACTATGTCTTTTGATGAAGGTTTCCAATCTATTGGCGTACCCCATACACTCACATGCAGGAATGGCATGAGATGAGGTATGCCTCTTGTAAACTACTCACGATTTGTTGAACCAAATGATACTCCGATGTCAATAAAGGTCAATATGCACACAAATGAAGAGTTGATACAATATAAGATGCATACACCCCCAGCATTTGCACGTGGTTGCTGAAGTAGATGATAACCTTGTGGCAACACAAGTCGACATAGCATGATATGCAAAGTTGATACGGTATGGTAGGGTCAAGTTTTGAAAAAAATGCTGCAATAATCTTCAAATGAGAAGGGCAATTCCTCAATTGCATCTAAATGTCATTAGCACCAAGATGAAAAGAAATGAATGATGACACCAAAAAAGTATGCCAAGCCTATAAAGCTTAAATATGGTTGTCGTTTGAAACATATCAACTTTCTCATATGTGTAAAGATTACCAACATCCAGAGGACTTACAGTTCCATGCATAAAGATGCTCCTGAGAAAAAAATCATGAAATATATCACAAGATCTATGAAAACCATCGCAATATAACCAATATTATAGGCAAGGTATTAAAATTTCCAAAAAATGGTACAACAATGTGACTTCAGCAAGTTTAGCATTGGGAACAAGTCGACAAGATTGAGAAGTTCAGAATTTGGTAAAAATCTAGTAAATTCAGGAAAAGTGCGAAAAAAGTTTGGGATATTTAAATATAAAACTTTTTAGATATTTGCAAAAGTGTATAGATATATAATACTTATGTATAATACAATATGACAGATATTTATAACCAAAGCCACCAAATTTTCAAAATTGATAACCAAGCCAATTTGTGCAAACCACAAGTTAAAAAAATTATCTAAAATTACAGCCTGCACATTTGAAGAAAGACTAGGAATGGGAAATAATATAAACTAAAAATTGAAATTTTCAGATAAATAAGAGATTTGGAGCGTACCTACTCAAAGCTTATAGTAAGAGTATGGATGAAAAAGACAGCCAATCAGCTTCTTTAAGGAAGCCCCCAACCCATAAGCTGTTGCGTGGGCGTTTAAGGAAAAAAGGCAATGTGTAGTGGAGAAGAAAGAGAACAGGAGTAAAAGAACAAAAGAAAGGGAGCGAGAAAAAGAAAGGTCCTTTTAGTTTGCTTGCTAGGACTTGGAAAAATATCTTGGTTGCCACTTTGACTTATCAGGTCCTTTAACAACCCACACGATCATGACCCACAGATGTGTCCTGAGCATAACAACATCTTGAAATTTGCATGTCGACGTGGAGCCGCAGCCCACAGGCTCTTTACACTATCGGCAAACAATTTGGAAAATCAACAATTATTTGTGATTTTTACAAATTTAATGAATTTTGTGTAATCCACTTGTGCATTGACAAATAATTCATCAGACAATTTGGCCAAACAGCCAGGAGCAAATTATTTGTGTATTTTTTTCAAAAAATCACCAAGTTCTGTTACCATGAATTCAAATGATGAAATATATTTTCAGCTGATCTTTTGGAGTAGAGGTTGTTTCTTGCTAAGGTTTCTAAAATCATGATTCTCATTGAGATATGCAAGTATGATAATAGCACTCATGAAGCCCTTGTTATTATTTTCCTTCTCATTGAGATATGCAAGTATGATAATAGCACTCATGAAGCCCTTGTTATTATTTTCCTTCTCACTTCTCATTACAAGATCTATTCCTATCTTTGTTTTTCCTACTTACCACATGAACAAGGAATATGCATTACAAAAATATATATAATAAAAAATAAAGTCATTCAGAGAAAGGTAAGGGTAGCACTAATTGAGAATAAAATTGCGAGAAGAATGACTTAGATGGTTTGGGTATTTACAACGACACATGGTTTGGGCATTTACAATGTAGGTTGAGAGATGCACTCGCTGAAAAAATGGTTTGATACACAGAAGGAAAGAGAGTAGAGTTAGACCAAAAATCACATATGATGATTTTGTAAAGAAGGATCAGATATTGCTATATCTTTCAAAAAGTGAAGCCTCAAACTGAGGAGAACGAAGGAAAGGAATTTATGCAGCTCAATCCAACTAGCTCAGGATTAACGCTTAGTTGAGCTGAGTTGGGTTTCTGATTTGTTTCCAGTGTTCCATCTATTTCCTTTCCTTTGAGAGGCAAACCATGTGTCTGCATGTCAGAAAATGGCATCTCATGTTAGCTCTACAAAATCCATCAGACAGTCTAGACTTAACTTTAACCTCAATAAAATGCAATAGTCAAGAACAACATCAGAGCACTTCTTGCTGCTTCAATGACGTATCAAACACTGGAAAGTGCACCACCAATCGTCCTCTATTCTAACAAAACCATTAGGCCTTGTATAAAATATCACTGTAGCTTGAAGACCATTGACTTCTAGGAAACACCTCACTAATATGCAGATATCTGAAAAGCCCGCATCCTTCTCCATTCACTCTCACACACCCACCACAACCAAACAAGGTATGCCCATTGTCATGCTGCACCAACAAAGGATCATTGAAACGAGATCATAACTTCATATCAAATGTTCCCCTGGTACAGACCACGACTGAGATGTGAGATTCAAAAGAAGAAAAGAGGTCAAGAAAAGTCAATCGAGACTCGAGAGATCATTGATCTATAACAGCCCAAATCTCAAGCATCTGATAACCAGGTTACAATCATCAATAGCAACTTAATTATAACCACTATGTCTCCCAGTTTATCAACAGTTTCAAATACACTCAGAATACACTCCGGCCAGGCGCTGGGCGAGATATTTCAGTGAAAGCCAATATCTTTATTAAGACAGCAAGATATGAATCTCCGCCGCTACTAACATTTGAGAAAAAAATAGTGAATTTTGAGTTTAGGGTTCGCCAACGAATTGAAAATTTTCATCTTGTATATGAATTGAAATCAAACGTAGCCCCCACAATTACGATTTCCATACCTCGAAAGGATCTGAGCATCAAGATCCTTCCTCAAATTAAAAGCCGATCCATAGGTTAGAGCTAATCCAGTCCGCTTCTTCTCCTCCCAAAACCTACTTGTCTGGACAAGAAAAAAATATTAAAAAACAAAAAAAAATAGGGCTAAGACTAGGGTTTCGATTCAGAGATAAAAAAAATCAGAAACTACGACCTTCAGACATAAAACTAAGAGCAGAAATTAGACGAACGAGAAAAACGATCGAAGAGGTTGGAGAACGAGAGGATTACGGATTCACGAAGCGATTCGAGCGGATGATATCCAACGATGTCACCTTTAATCCCGTTCAATCCGAGACGGAGGATGTCATGGTTCGCTGCCACATCGTGTTCGATCGATTTGGACGCCATTTTCCTTTTTTCTCCTCCTCCAATTTCTCTCTCTTGGTTCGCTTGCTCCAGGGGACGAACGCTTCTGTTTTCCCTCTTTGGCCGAGAGAGAGAGAGAGAGGGGCGGCCAATGGAAAGGAAGAAACTTTGGCAACAAGAAAGTATGGATCAGCTGCGTCGAGACAGAGTAGGACACTCTTAATAGATGATTGACACGTGGAGAATACCAAAATATCTCGATCATCTCGGTCTATATCGCCGGTGAGAAGCGATTTCGCGGTCCCTTTTTCTGAAATAACCAAGATATCAAGATATATCGAGCGATATATCTCGATATCTTGGCTCCAGTATACCGGCTAAGATTGAAATTTGATTCACTACAAAAATAATTATTCTTTACTTAGTAAACATAACATTATTTAATTAATTATATACCACTCACCATTTCTTTCACTTCTCCAATTAATTCAATTAAAAGTCAGTATACAAAGATTTAAGATCATTTCTTCAATTTACTTTTCATTTCTAAGTTCATAAATTTCATAATTCTTTTTTGGATAGACAGATAAACTTTTCAAACATAATTTGATGTTGAGCTATTGAATGAGGTCACGGTGAATTTGTTTAAATTTTTAATTTTTAAAATAATAAATAAAATTAAACGAGCTAGCTTGTACTGAGCCAAGTTAGAGCTAGGCTTAGCTCCGATACTGAATCTAGCTAATGATTGATAACAATTAAGCCTGCTTTTTAAATTTCTTTTTATTCTTAAATCTTAATCGACAAATATATTTGTACAATGCAGCGCTCGTCATGAGTCAGTTTCATACCTTTCTTCAATCCATGAAGTCTCAAATTGAATAACATAATTAAACTAATACAAAATACAAAGACCAGTTTCTTATCATTTGAGAAAAGTCATCCACCATTTTCGCTCCACAATAACTCCATGTCACGTCACCATCTCTTGTTTTTCATCTCAATTGCCCTCTTCTTCAAACCTCCCGTCAGCCCACGATCTCACAAGTCACAATGGTAGGCCCTCAAATGATTTATGTCAGCATCTTTAGATTTCTATCTGCATGGGAATGCAAATTTATGCACCGGTGGGTACTAGAAAATGAGGAGATAAAATTTGATGAATCAAATTCGCCATAGATCTAGAATGAAATTATGCTAGATTAATTTATTTCACTCTAGAAGCCCATTTGATTAGGGATAATCTTGTATAAAAAATAAATCTCATATCAGATTATCATATTTAGCATGAAAAAAAAAGAGAGAAATAGTAAAAAAAATAGTAGGCCCATATATTTTTTCAAAAGGTAAACAAATACTAACAAAGCTGATGGTATTTGTTTTACAATGTTGGATTGCTGAGCGGTGGTAATTTGAAAATATTATTTTTTGATAGAAATATTTTTACTTATATTAATATTAATATTAATATTAATTATATTAACATATTACAAAATATTAATTAATTGATTAATAATATTTATAAGATAATATGTTTAATATATTTACTAATAAATAGTTAACAAAAATTTATTATTTTTTAATAAATCTAGCATAGAATTTATTAATAATTAATATATTTATTTATATCGCAGAATATACCAAAATTTGTTTATAATAAATATATATTTTTGTACAATTAAATTTAAAATATTTATTAACACATATAATATTTCAATATTCGAAATAACACATTATTTATATAAGTGGAGTCATAAATGGCTACAAATAAACTGAAAAAAAATTTATTATTTGAATTAATTTAAGAACACTGTTAGAAATTTGGCAATATTTTTATATTATATTATCTCCAATCAAATATTGCAATATTTTTTAATGCTATTTTTAGAATAATTTTTCAACCAACTAAATTTAATAAAATATTTTTTTAAAATTATTTTTTTAGATAAATGATTCTGTCGGATAAAAAAAATCTGGTATATCCCAATCCAATGAACTCTATGGTGAAATTATTGGGTGAATTTGGTCAACCTTTGGTCCGTAATGGATTTGGTCAATTCTTAGCGGGGCCTGGGCCCTACATGCTAGAGAAATGAACGGTTTGAAGGATCCGGTTACCTTTCATACGATGACCTCGATCCTACCATATTATGTAGCGTCTTCATATCCGGGCTACTTTTATCCCCACGAGGGTACGCACAATGAGTGTTTTGTTTATCCAAGGAGAGCAGAGATAGGATGCAGATATTGTTAGGTGGATGTTTGGTGAGCAGCTTGCAAAGTGGGTGCTGACTTTACCAATCTCGATAGGGATGGCAACGGATAGGAGGATATGGAGTCTATCCGGCCGGACGACAGTGAGTTCCCGCGACATAACGCAGATGAGAGGAGGAGCGGTGGCCCGACAGTTTGATGGTAGCTGGATCTGGAGACTACGTGTTCATCCACGCGTCGCACTGTTCCTGTGAAAGGTAGCATGGGGATGTCTACTCACTAGGAATGTCCTGGCGCAGCGGGGAGTGCGGATAGCTGCAGATCGTGGAGTATGTCCGGAGGTGGAGGAGTTCATCTATCATGTGTTAGTCAAATGCCCGCGGGCCAATCAGATTGGGAGGTGTGCGGGGCTCTCCTATGATCCGAGGCAGAGGTGGTCGTCCATTATTGAGTTCCTGCGCTTTCTGGAGGTCCCGGGGTCAGGGCCTGGGTTGGAGGAGAGAGGGATTCGTGTTGCCTACTTGGCCTACCATTGCTAGTTGGACAGGAATGCGCGAGTCAGGGCATTACTGCATGCGGAGGAGTTCTTTAGTACTGCTGTGAGTTCACCTACCGGGTTGGCTAGGGACATCTGGGGTACTCCTTCTGCTCTTGCAGCATCCAGATATGTTTTCGTATCTTGGGTGCCCCCACCCCCTAGCTTCCTGAAGGTGAATTTTGATGGCAATATCGTTGCTGATGGGAGAGGCGGAGATGTTGGCTTCGTCATTCGAGATCATGATTCCAGACTAGTGGCGACGGGGGCCCAATGGATCTTCAATTCGTTGGTTGTGTGTGCTAAGCTCCGAGCCGCCTGGAAGGGCATATCCTATGCGAGACATACACTTGGTACAGATCAGATTATCCTTGAGGGCGACTCGGCCACTATGATTGACTGGATTAGGGGTCGGGATCATGCAGGTGAGGGCAGGCCGCTGCTTCTGGACATTCGCAGACTTTTGCAGGTATGTGGCACCCATCAGGCTACACACGTCTGCAGGGAAGCGAATTGTGCAGCTGATTGGGTCGCTTCCTATGCGGCTCACCATTCTGAAGGCTTTGTCTAGAGGGAGCGCGACACAGTGCCGGAGTCTCTTTCTGCTTTGTTATTTTTGGATTTTGTTGGCCGTATCCACATCCGTAAGGTGTGAGCCGCCGTTGTTAAAAAAAAAAAAAAAAAAAAAAGAAAGAAAGGAGAAAAAAAGAGGAGGAAAAAGAAAGAAAGAAAAAAAAAAAGAAGAAGAAAAGAAGAAGAAGAAGAAAAAGAAAAGAAAAGAAAAGAAAAGAAAAAAAAAAGTAAAAAAGAAGAAGAAGAAGAAGAGCCGTCTTCAGCCGCCGCACCTCTCCCTCGAAGAAGCGGTGACGGGATCTCCGCGCTCGCTCCCCCTAGATTCCTCGCCGTCGTAGTCTCGTGTCCGAGAGCCCCGGAGCCTATAGAAAGGCTGTAAAGAGCTCGAGCGAGCGAGACACACAGAGAGAGAGAGAGAGAGAGAGAGCGGCCATGGTTTCTTTGGGCATCTCCTTCTCCTGTGTAGCGGCAGCGAGGACAACGCCTTCGCTGGCTTCTTCTCCTTCTTGCTCGAACAACAAGCCCTTTGCCTCTCTCCACACAACTCGCTCTTTGGAGACTTCGAGGGTTCCCTTCCGTCTTGAAATCAGCTACGATCGCCGGTTCTCCGCCGAGCTGCGGTGGAAGCCATCGGCCGCCGCCCGATCAGGCTCGGTCAGTGCTCTGGAGCTCGATATTTCTGTTTCCATCTATTCGGTTGGATTGTTATGCTTTGTGCTAGCCATAATCGGAGATCGTTTTAGGGTTTCTCCATTCTGTTCCTGTCAATAATTTCATCAGTTCTGCTTTTTGATGAAAAATAATATGTGGATTTGTTGAAATCGGAATCTTATGTGCCGGTGCTTGGTTTGGACTTTCGCCGTCTTTTTTACCTTTTCTCTATATGGATGAGTACTTTGGAGCAGCAAGTTGGGATTTTTGAATTGATAACGGGGCTAATGGTTTGGGAAAAATTAAAAAAGGCAATTTTTTTTTTTTTTAACATTAGCTTTTCTCCTGCTGCTATCTTTTCCCCCTTTGTTCACTGTGTTAATTATTTTAAATTCAGGTTGTAGCAACTACAAAACCGGAGCCTCTGAAGATTATGATATCAGGGGCTCCTGCGTCTGGCAAGGGAACACAATGTGAGCTCATCGAGAAGAAAGTAAGTTAAACATTCAACATTGCAGTTCTAAGTTTTCACTTTTGAATGGATATATATTGAGCATACAATAGTGCAAATACTGACTCGTTGCATAGTTGTACTAAGTTTCTTACGAGCGTGATCAAGTAAAGATGTTTTGGTCAATCCAATTTTTATTGGTGCAATACATTTTTCGGGCATAATATGTATTAAAATTCATTTGTTTTTGTAATTCTTTTGCTTCAGCTTGTCATCACTGTGCAAAAAATTGCTCCTTTCTCTGTTACTTCTAGTTGAAAGGCATCTTTAAAAGTTTACAAAATTTCTGTTTGTTCTAGATACGCAATATCCAAGTAATATTTAGTGCTACAATCGGTATTTGTTTTCAATTGTTGCTTCATTCTAATATCTTTCGTGTTAGATATAATTTTTATAATTCGATGTCTCATTTGAAATGATGAATCTGCATGCTTGAATTGCTTCTGAAGAGAGACAGATTGAATCAAATAGTGCTGATACATGCAGTATGGGCTGGTGCATATTGCTGCGGGAGATTTGCTTAGGGCGGAAATTGGAGCTGGCACTGAGAATGGGAAGCGGGCCAAAGAATATATGGAGAAGGGAATGTTGGTTCCCTCTGAAATTGTTGTCATGGTATATTGATCTACTGACCTGATGCTCCACCCCCTCCCCCCGTTTCCTTATCATCATGTCTCTTATTGGAATGCTGTGACTTGTGAATGTCAGATGGTGAAAGAACGTCTTCTGCAACCAGACGCTCAAGAAAAAGGCTGGCTTCTAGATGGATACCCAAGAAGCTTATCTCAGGCAACTGCTCTGGAAGATCTCAGAATCCGACCTGACCTTTTCATTCTCCTGGATGTGAGCGCTTCATTTTTACTGAAATTGTTATGGTGTCAAACTGATGTCACCTTCGATGCATACTCTTGGTGCTATTATAATACTGCTAATTTTATTTTTTAGTTTCTATAGGTCATATGTTTCTTTTTTACATACTATATATCAA
This sequence comes from Phoenix dactylifera, assembly GCF_009389715.1. NCBI lineage: Eukaryota > Viridiplantae > Streptophyta > Magnoliopsida > Arecales > Arecaceae > Phoenix > Phoenix dactylifera. The sequence goes on from NW_024067760.1 coordinate 659,035, forward strand.
AAACCTTCAAGTCTAATTCCAATCAGCTCGAGCTCACTTATGGATTAAGGATATCTATCACTGTTTGAGAACATTTTATATGCCAACCCTCTAATACCTTGAATTTTTAGCCAACATAATTATGTGACAGAATAAGTTAAAACTAACTAGCTAGTGTTGTTATCAAGAAGCATAACTCATTGGTACAAATTAAGGCTCATGCACCTGAGAAAAAGTGTGCAAGGCACTAACAAAGATTCTAGATGAAGAGGAAGGAAAGCAGAAAATGATGCAAGGAATGAACACACACCGCACACATCTCTGCAAGCAGAAAATGATGCAAGGAATGAACACATACTTGCAGACATCTCTAAGGCTTAAATTATAACCAAAAGAGTCAAATTGTAACACAACTCATATTCAAGTATCTCTACTTGAATTAATCGGTTTAGTTACTATAGCATGCTGTCCTTACGTCTTTCCTTTCCCCATCATGTAAATATCTGCTGTTTTGACCTACAAAAAACAGGGGATAAATTTCTGTAAAACATATCTCTCAAGTGAAGAGTAACTTTGCTGGTGTCATCATTTTTATAGTACTGGGCACCTGAAATAGTTCCGGCTCTAGCATGGAATGTCTTTTAACGCCACACATGCATAAAGTTTAATTAGTAAAGTATGTGGCTTGTCAACAAAGCCTTTTTTCCTCTTTAGGCTTTTAGCATGAACTTTTTTTGAAAGTATGATATAACATAATAATGTAATTTCTATCTCCATAGGTCAAGTAATGAGATTAGTTATATTGTCTTCGTAACTAATTTCTTTTGCAGATTTCTGAAGACATACTTATTGAAAGAGTTGTTGGGAGAAGGCTTGATCCTGTGACTGGAAAAATATACCATTTGAAGTACTCTCCACCTGAGAATGAAGAAATTGCTGCAAGGCTTACCCAACGGTTTGATGACACAGAAGAAAAGGTACCCCATATGCCAGGTCATTGATTGAATTTCCTTGTTTGATTATTTTAACTCTGAGTAAGCCACCTGAACTATTTGCTTCCATACATCAATGGCCTCTCAGTTATATGTGGGTAGATAGCAAAAAGAGCAAAAGAAAGGTTCACTTTGGGAGCATCTCTATCATATGGCTTTTATCTATATTTTCTCTTTTCTTTTGTCAAGGTAAAGTTGCGATTAAAGACCCATCATCTGAATGTTGAAGATGTCCTTTCAACATATAAAGACGTTATATTCAAGGTATCTGAAGTCTCTCTCTCTCTCTCTCTCTCTCTCTCTCTCGTTCGTACACACACACACACACACACACTCAGATGATGAGATGAAAATTTATATATGGAAATACTGATATAAAACAGATAGGTAATGCAATTCATATATATGTTGAAGCTCACGTGATCCTCTTGATGGAATAGAAAAGCAGGTCTTGTTTACGCATCTATTTTGTCTCTCTGACTGATGATAGTTGAAAATTTAGGTATAAATATAATATATTATAACCAATGCAATTTATAGAGGCAGAGTTATTGAAGTTCACATGGTGATGCCTATGGAATTAGGAACGAAAAGTCTATTTGGGGACCCTGACTTATTTTTGTTTGATCAAAACAAGCAAAAGAGATCCATTGCTGTGTTGTAAAGAAGGGAGGTGATTTTATTGATCGCTGAAAATTTAGAACTGAAAGTGGATAGTAATGCAAAAGTTTGAAGACTTAAAGACCTTGCATGTTTATGCTTAGAAATTGTCAATAAAAAAGAGATAAATTTCTTTAACTTTGACATTGTTAATCAAGTGAGGCAAGACATAAAATGGAAGCCGAGTAATGGGTAAAATGAAGACTCAAAAACCTTGCACGTGCATGCATTACAAATTGTCAAAAAAAAAGTGATAAATTTCTTTACTTTGATATTGTTAATCAAGTGAGGCAAGACATAAAATGGAAACCAAGTAATGGGGCAAGGCTTGTTTCTTGTAGTTGGCCGATATTTTTAATTTCCTTCGCTGTCGATTGATTTTGTTATTATATGAATACAACAAAGATTACCTCCTCTATTTAGTATTAATAGCAAGGAGCAAAGAAAGAGCAAGAAGAGCACTGGTTCTTTGTGACTATAGTCAAATGCAAATGCATTGAAAGTAACTCTAATAAATTAAAAACAAAGTAGAATTTAGCTAAAAGAAGTTTCTGACTCCCCCCAAAATAAATGCCAAGAGGGAGGTAATTAAACATGGGGACCTAATTCTTTATAATACAATTACAAATCCTTGGCTGGTCTAGTGTTAACAGTTAAGTCACTACTTCCTTGGCCACAAAGGCTTGGCTAATATTCGGGGGGAAAAAGGAAAGATGAGACCCATTTTTGTTGGCTAGGGGATTGGAGTTTGTCGTAATGGAAATGCAGTCCAAACTCTAAAGCTGGGGTTGCAAGGGCAATATCAATTTTTACCGCATCTTGTACATCTTATCTCTGTAATGGACACCTGCATACAACTTCAGATACATAACCTTGAGCATGCATGCCAAAAACTCTGGTAGTTTTAGACATACACTCTATGGTGTCCCCACTCTTTCAGTCAACACCTTCTTAACAACCCTTCTCAGAATGGAGATTTTAACCTTCCTTCAATAGCTAATGGAGTTGTTTCAGCTTGGGCCTCACTAGAAAGTTTTTGATTAGTGAGTTCTTGACAGACTTCAGGGTTGCTAGTAGATTGCTCAGAATGTTGCAGTGAAATGTGAAAAGCCTGTAAAGGAGTGAAGAGCCAGTATGGACTTTATCCTTGACCCTTGATTATTCCTTTTACACCAGTATTTTAATCACCCCCTATTGTTTTCCTGAACTTTTCAAATTTTATGCTGCTAACTTTTTCGATATACAATCCACTGCTTGGTCATGTGTCTTCATTGCCTGCATTTCTCTCTCCATTTGGCACCTTTTCTCTTATAAAGTGACATAGTAATAATGTGCATCCGGATGCTTGCTTTTGGCATAAAAAGGATTTTCTGCCTCAAGTTGGCTGACTCGTTGCATCAGTGTAGTGACACCAGATCATCTATTGTTTTCTGTACATCCTTCATTAGTTGTTTTAACTCCGTGCTCTCTCTCTCTCTCTCTCTCACTCTCTCATAAGACTATAGGATCTAGTCTGCTGTCATTATAAAGATGAAAGTAAACCTCAAAAACCACCTGGAGGTGGTAAGAGTCTAAAAAACAAGAAAGGAAGGATGGAAAAAAGAAAAAAAGACTAAACCAGGTCCTCAAAACCTCCACCACCTTAGACCCAACCTGGAATTTTCAATTTTACAAAGATTCTCTGTTTAGCCTGTCTCTTTCTATCTGGTATAGCCAAAGCCCATTGTCCAATCAGCACCTTTATTCTCCTCACTAGATTCGTAACCTAGCTTTGGGATCTCTTATGCTACCATAACCTTTTAAGTTTTATCCCTTCGGCATTGATTAGTTTAGTTGACAAGCTTCAAGAAGAGAACTTGTTTAAGTCTGCTAATCTCTAGGACTGCATTTGAAGGTTTTAAGTTCCAAACCCATGATTCCTTTGTTTCCAATAGGTTTGACCTGCTAGTGGGTAGCTAAAGTTAAATTCTAATGGATCTACGCATCAGCCTACTGTTGGTTATGGTGTTTTTGAAGCTGGTGATACTCTATTATTATACTATGGTCTACGCATCAGCCAAATGCTGGTTGCGGCGTTTTGGTTAGGGATGAAGCTGGCGATACTCTATTGTTGTACTATGGTAGGTCTTTGTTCCCACACTTCTTGTTGTACTATGGCAGGTCTTTGTTCCATCCACATGTATCATATGATGAATTCTTGGGTGCTTGTCAGGTATCAGGGCATGCCATACAGCTGGAAGAAGACCGTATAAAACTATGGATTGACTTAGAAAAAAACACTTGTGGAGTGGATTAATAAGAAAAGGGAACCATCTTAGGATGTTAGCCACCTTCTTGTGAAATTATGGAAGTGTCTAGCCTCGTTGGAAGATTATTGAGTCACTCGTGTATGGAGAGAAGGGAACCATGCTGCAAATATTTTGTCTAAAACTGTTCCACCTGGTACTCTAGGGGAGGATCTAGTTGTCGCTTATCTGAAATTATCCGTCTTACCTGTGTCTTGTTTGTATTATTGAAGATGATAGGTAGGTAAGAGCATACAATAGAATAGATCTTGAAATTTATACCACTTTGTCCTTTACATTATAAATATCAAAAGAAGTTTTAAATTTAATCAGAAAAGTTTAGCCATTCTAAGTGTCCAGAAAAGATTTAACTGCTTCCCTACTATTCAAGTAGTTAAAGTCACTTGCATGCTATTAACTGCTTTGTTTTATGACCATCATTGGATGAGATTTTGACCTCTGCCAATATAAATCATCGTTCTCCAACTCATCCAAAATTGTAGGAAATATTTACTGAGTCAAACTGCTGAGACTGCTCACACATTTGATCATCATGTGGTCCAATTTGTTACCTTTTTTCGAACAGCTTGTGCTTTTAACATACAATGTGCTCTTCTAACTAGTCATTTGCAGGTTAATGGGGATGCCCCTATTGAAGATGTATTCGTTGAAATAGACAAGGCATTATCTTCAATTCTTGAGGAAAAATCAAGAATAGATTCAGCATCCATGGCTGCTGGTATGACTCATTAGATTTGCTAGTACCCATACATTACAGATAGGACAGGAGAATTGGCATGACATTATGGTGGGTTTTAATTTTTCCGGCAGACACCAAAAGGCCCCATTCTGCATTGTTTTTGATTAAATCAAAGAAAATTTTTACAGCTCTATGCATCTAAAGCTGATGCATTTTTATTTAAAGAAGCTTCGATTTTTCTATAGTTTGTCGTACATTTTGAGCTTTGAAACCTGCTCTTGGACAACACTTCCAATGTAAATGTAACAATTATACTCAATCACATACAGGAGCTCCTTTGAATATACATGTATTAGAAGGTAATATAACTCTTTATCTAGCAGTCTCTTGGTCAATCCAACCGAACCACCGATTTCAAGCTCGTGAAGGCTGTCGTTGGCTCATTTCAAGCCTGTGCATCCTGCAGTTGTCTCCCCTGTGTTCATGGCTGCCCTTCCACTCAGAGCAGCCCAAAATTTCCAGACAAACTCTAATGATCACTCCCACCTCAGAAATCAGAATCAGCCTACTGTGGATTGCTTCAATCACTGCCTTGGAGTCTGCTTGCACCAGGACCTTCCCTATCCCGAGCTTCTTATCCAGTTGGCAACCCTCTACTTGATGCTATGGCCTTGGCATCTGAACTCCTCTGGTAGCACAATGGGGTTGAGAAGTGAGCAATCCTTGTGGCCGGGAGGGCTTTGTGTGATGCCTCCGGCTCCTGCCGAACCGACGTTCCCCTTTCTCGAGCCATCAAACATGAGACTAGACCTTCCTGTTCCTTTATTAAGCTCGTAAATACCATCATTATTTTCTCTGGCGGTACAGAGGAGCAAGAGAAGCCTGATCGTGGTTCAGTAGCTCAACAACAAAATATACACCCCTGAACAGCAGCAACGAAGCGTAGCTCGTGGAGATGGCAATGGAAGGCAAGAGGATTCAACCTATATTGTGTCCCTAGAAAGAGACCAAAACTCAGGTCGTCCAAAATTCAGGTAGTTCAGTACAAACCATAGGAGGCTGCTATGGATTGCATGAAGCTTGGGGTCGATATCTGTGTTCATAAAATAGCCACGTTTAGCGGCTGCATGCGTGCTTCCCACACGGCCTCATAGCATTTCGAACTTTAAAGATTTTTCAGTGCTAGAGAGAGGTTTCCCATCACTGACTGCTAATCATCACCAGCACCAGTATCATAGAAAAGTTCACTGAAATGGCTGCTATCCGTCTAATCTATTCGTGTTCTCTTTTATCTATCAATTAGATATGCAAATCCTAGAATCAGAGGATTAGGTGTTATGCAGTACGATAAGAATCTTTCAAATAAGGTGAGAATGTGAGATGACCAATGATATGATAAAATCTCCATTCCTACTAAGAAAGAAATGTACTGACTGATGTAGTGGGTCAGAACATTTTGTAGTCTGATGTTTAATCGTCATGGCGTGATGACCCTTTTGCTCCACCCCTTGCCTTCAAGAATTGATTTTGATCGACCGCGTAATGAGCAAAAATGACTTGCTTTACTAACATCAGCACCTGCCATGGGCTTTACTGGCTAACGAGTTCTCTGTTGCTATCCCTCTAGAAGATTGTTAAAATGGGTTTTTTCCTGGGACGGTTGAATAATGTTGCCATCTCTCTAGAATTTGTTCTAATCACTCCCCACTTTTGCTTGAAATTCTCTCCCCAACTCTTTCTGGACCGAAGCCTTTCAGATTTCAGCAGATGCGGGTAGAGCATCGTAACTTTTTGAAGTTTGTAAAAATGGAACCTCAATATGACTTAGCTTTAGAAGTATTTGCTCGAAGTTAGGAAATCAGAGGAATGCATTAAAGCAATAGAACTAGTATTTTATTTTGTAAATTTAGGATCAAAGCGTAAGATTTGCAAAAGCTTCCTCTATGAAAAAGTCAAGCTGGCCTAGCAGTGCAAGTCCAGCTTCAACCAGGTGTACTGCTTGTCCCAGTCCATCTGTGTCACTTATATTCTCCTTATTTAGATAATACTCGTTTTTCCTCTTGGGAGAAAAACTGGATCATGACCTGGTGGGGGCGGGGCCAGTAAGGCTTCGCGTACAATTGATCATGACTCCCACCAACTTACAGAGCTTCATCATGTCTGATGATGGCTCTGTAGCTTGTGCTGAGCGTTTTGTGGAGTGTGACTGGAATAACCTTTTCTTCTTAATGGAAAAGGAGGAAAGGAGGGGGACGGGGTGACGGTTTACTTGCAATTCATTTAAGGGCTAGGTTAGAATTCAACTTACTTAGCTCTATAAATTGCCTTCTACCAAGTTCTTTAAGATACTTTATTGCTGATTTTTCAGAGTTAATAAAGCTTGTAGCTACAGGGTGAGGAATCCATCTCCTTGCTTTCCCTTTCTCTTTTCTTCCCAAGTTTATTCTTCCTACCGTCATATTCTTGGTACAAGAGCAGGAAAAGCCTCACCATTTGGAATCAAAACTTACACGGCTCCGTCAGGATACACAATCGACATCAATAAGCGCTAAATGTTGGGGAGGACAAATGTAAGCAAGCTTCCGACGTGGTTATGAGGCTTTTCTTCTATGAATCCCCAGCTTGACAATGTTTACTTCCAACACGTCAAGAAATATAGTCATGCATACAACTACTAAGAAATAATATCATGGAAGTAGGAGGCTTGAAACCGAATTCAAAAAAGATTGAAACTGAATTCAAAAAAGAGAGCAATATGTTATGAAAATTCAAGTTTTTTTTCTTTCTTTTGGCTAGAATCCTAGGTTTCTCAAGTTGTTGGTTTTCTGCACGGAGGATTTTGAGAAAATATATAATGCAACCAACATGCTAAAAAAATATGTAATAAAATTAATTTTTTTATTAGTTTTATTGTCCGCATGGAAAAAGACAGTGATTGACCTCTAGGAAGAACACTTTATCCCTTAATGTGCTGGCTAATTGTGACAGATAATTATCCAGGCAAAAGATAATGTCATGCCAAAACCAAACTGCCTATGCATCTTCAACTACATGATCTCAACTACTGCTCGTCCAACAATTTTCCCACGGTCAAGATCCTCGTATGCGCTATTTGCTTCCTCGAATTTGCATTTTCTTGATACAGTATTCTGGAGATTGAAAATGCCAGTCTCTGCAAGCTTCACCACTTGGGGAAGATCTTGTCTTGCTCTCGCCCCATATGAACCAACTATCTTAACCTGCTCCAATAATCATGATAATGTATCAGATTTAGGTGAATGAAATGGATCAACAAAAAAATACAATTTTGTGTGTGTGTGTGTGTGTGTATAACTACGTATTTTAAAGGAGATAACGATTCAAAATCAATGATAGACCATCCAAATTGAAGACCAAACTATTGAACATGATCCATGCCACAAAAAAAGAGAGCCTAAAACCAAAATTCATATATTTTGATGGTCTCTCGTATATGCATCATGTCAGTGCAAAAAACGAACTGTATCAATTGCACTACTATAGTCAACTATATGACAGGGCAAACAAATTGAAAATTCATTTGATAGATCATGATCTACACATCTTAAAACATGAGCAAATTCAAATTCACTAGGCATTGATCATTAGATTATAGTAAAATAAAGTATTATGCCATTAAAACTATTTATTTTTACACCAACTTGATGTTAGATTAGAGACTACCAAAATACATAAAATTCTATTTCTAGTAATTTTGTGTAGTATAGACCGTGTTTACTGGTTCAGTTTTGAAGTTGGATGGTCCATCATTGATTTTGAATTATTAACTCTTTTTTCAAGGAGTTAATGTAAAGTATGTAATCCAATTCTATAAATATATGTATACATGTATGTATTTTATACATATGTATACATATATAAACGCAGATATGTACATGTTTACATATATATATATATATATATATATATATATATATATATATATATATATATATATATATATATATATATATATATATATATATATATATATATATATACACACGTGTATATACATATATGTAGTTGGACTACACACTTTATGTTGCCTCCTTTAAAAAGAAGCTAATAATTCAAAATGAATGATGGACCATCCAAATTCAAGATCCAAAACATTAAACAAGATCTATACTATAAAATATTCTTTGATAATCTTTTACCTAATCATTGAGTAAGTATCAAAATTGACAGTATTAATAGCATAATAGTATGTTTTACCATGATCATCAAAACCCAGTGAATTTATATCTACCTATGTTTTAATATGTAGATCTGATTCATAATGTGGGTTTTTGGTTTATGTGCCCAATCATGTATTTTACCACAATAGCACAATTGATATCTTTCATCTTTGTACCAAAGATGGATAGGTTAAAAACCACCAAAAGTCATAAATTTTCATTTCTAGGTATTTCTCTATAGTATAGATTATGTTCAATGGTTCGATTTGAATGACCTATTATTGATTTTAAAATTGTTAACTCCTTTTTTGAAATATATATATGTTTGTATGTATTTATGTATGTGTATATGTATGTATGTTTATTTGTATGCGTGTATTTTAAAATCGTTAACTCCCTTTTGAAGGATATACATGTATGTATATGTGTTTGTGTAGGTATGCACAAACAGATAAGTCTACCAAATAATTATATTATCCCATTACCTTTTTCATGTTTGAAAAATATATGTGGGGAATTATTGTTGTTTCATTATGACAAAATTTGCTTTAAAAATTAGTCATACACTAAGACTTCTCACCACATCAAGTACAATTTAAAGCAACACACTCAGGATGTTAACTAACAAAATGAAAGCAAGTCAGAGAGAAGTCTACAGGTAGCATATGACTCGAGCAGCATATGAATAAAGCAACAACTGAGGCTCTTGAATATGATCTTTCATAGAATTTCAGAAATGGAAAAGAATTCCTAAATAAACAGTAACAGAAAAATGTTAACCCACATTCAGCAGGAAAGATCTGATATATCCAGAATTCGTATGAATGACAACCTTTGATTAATAAATTGCTATAGAAAGGTCTGCAAGCTAGCATGCAGCCCATATTACAATAGGATCTTTTGAGGAACCTTATTTTTGTAGATGCTCGGTATAGATAATTTTGCAATTTGGATACCTGGACAGAACACGTAGGCACATGCTTCTAGGTTATCCAACGTAGTTTGTTTTAGATGTAGATGTTCATTGCTTGCCATTTCTAGTGCTGAAGTAATTAATGGTCTCACATAATTATCTAGGCCTTGAAACTTTCTTGGAAGTACTAGGAACAGGTGTGCATTTTGCACCACTGAACAGCTCAAATTGGGCCTGATATTGAACCATCTTTTGCAACTTTAATACATGACGCTGAATCAGAATAGGTTGATTTATTTGTACACTTATCACCAATTGCAGAGGCTCATTTATTTTTGCCTTCTCTTTTTTCTTCCCTGTGTGTCTAACTGTCCATGGTAACAATTCTGGGCTTTTTTTTGGGTGCTTTCATTTCATGTATATGGTTTTAATTCATCCCAATCTTCTTAATGTTCTGAGAAAATACTATAGTTGATTTTTTTTTTGAGTGCAAGTGACAAATATTGTTTCCTCTTCCAAGCTTTGTTGTGTTTTATGTCTATTCTTATGTTCAGGAATTTTTCAAAAAGACAAGTTATCAAGAAGTGGGCAATAGTTGGTCCAACTTAGATCAATATGTCTAATTGCTTATTGCAACTTATTGCTCCTTATTTGTGTAAGGCTTCGTCATAGCCCAGCAGCTGTCTTTAAGGGTTTAGGACACAACATGCCATTTTTGTCACCTTATCTGCTGAAGCACTCGCGAATGAAGCATCATAGCACCTTGCTTATTATGTCACTTGGCCTCCTTTATTCCCATGCCACTCTCCATTATTACTTTGGTAGCAATGATACTTTTCTTAATATGCTTGTTTTAAGGTGAGCCATCACCTTATGCACTTTCTCCTGCCTTTTGACCCTTCTCTGGCATTGTCATTACTATTATGGCTTGCAGTAGGCTGTTATATTGTGGACATAGGTAGGAATCTTCAGTTCCAACCTTCATTATCTCAAGCCTAGGCTAACAATTCCACATCCCTGACTCCCACTTCTGATCATCACCATTCTTTTGGCAACCACCATCTACAAAAGACATCCTTGCTACCATTGACTCTCATTCTCTAGCTTGTGTATGCTGTAAGATTAACTGGCACGCCTACTTACAAAAGGTTGCTAGCTGGGAGCCAAGTGCTCTTCAATTTAAATAAAATTCTATTTTATTTTTGCTAGCTATTAAGACCCCTATCTCATGCAGATGGGTTGACAAAATCAAAGAACCAGATGATTTTAAGCAAGGTTTTCAATCCTATAAAACGGAGGTGTCCCGGTTTCTCCATAGAACAGGACGCCCAACTATCCTACCTCGTCCCGACGGCAGTCCTAGTCGAGAGTCCCGTAGGTACTGTCCGTCTTTCTCCCCTTCTTCTTTCCTTTCCTTTTCTTTCTTTCTTTCCTTTCTTCCTTCTTTCCACCCTTTTTTGCTTACCTCCCTTTCTTTCCTTTTTCTTCTTTTCTTTTTCTTCTTTCTTTTTCTTATCCCTTCCTTTACTTCTTTCTTTTTCTTCCTTTTCCTTCTTCTCTCTTTCCTGCCTTTTTTCTTTCCTTCCTTTCATTCATTTTCTTCTCCCTTCCGTTCTTTCTTTCCTTTTTCTTCTTTTTTCCTCTCTTTCCCTTTTCTTCTATTTCCCTTTCTTTCTTTCCTTTTTCTTCGTTCCTTTCACTTGTCCTTTTCATCTTTCCTTCCTTTCTGTCTTTGCTTTATTCTTCTTTTTGCCCACATGGATGAGTTTCAGAGTCCCCATCCCACCCGTTTCATTTTCTCACAGGAACGGAACAGGACGGCCAGAATACCTTCCGTCCCGCCGGGACTTAAAACTTTGATTTTAAGATCATTTGATGGTGTATGGCTTTGTCTAGGAGCACAGAAGATCTTTGTCCAGTATGAAAGTCTTTTGTCTCACTGAAATTTTCAAAATCCAGACATAGCAAATTCTTAGCCTTTCTCGCCCACATCAATATTTCATTTGGTTTCATCATGTCATTTCAGGTTTCAAAAAATGTAGGGAAGGTCATATCAGATCTATTTATCCTACTGGTTGAAAGAGTACAAGTCTCATAAGTTCGATTTGAGAAGTTTAGCCAGAATAGATATCAACAAGATTCTTGCATAGTGGACATGGCTATGCCATGTTTGCTCATATTCTCCCCATTTTCTTTTGATACATTCCCTATGATTCTATTTGCAGTAACAGCTTTCTTCTTTATATGGAAAAAAAAAATCATTAGTAATGATCCCAATCACATTTGAATTGTTAAGAAAATTTACAAGCACTATCCAAAATGGAACTCAAATATCATCCTACTAACATTATTTGGCTTCAGTATCATCCTACAAATTAGGGGTTTGACAATGGTACACCCACCAGTACAAATTGTGATAGCCATTTCATTATAAAGACTGCACCAACAAAACAAAATTCCATAAACATGTGAAGAATGTTGAGATCTATTATCATTTCATTTATGATCTTAATCAAGTTAAGATGCTATTTTCCTCAAATCCATAAACATGTGAAGAATATTGAGATTTGTTGCTATTTCATTTATGATGTCAATCAAGTCAAGATGCTATTTTTCTAAAGTTCCATAAAAATGTGAAGAATATTGAAATCTATTGCCATTTCATTTCTCATTTTAATCAAGTTAAAATGTTATTTTCCTCAAATATAGGCTTCGTGGAATTACTTGTGAGGGGATCATGGTTGCATTCTTCGCACGATAGAAGGATACGTCTTCCTTCCCAGCAACCATTGGATCATCCACTGCTTGCTTTGAGATATGCACAAGTGGATGAACGGCAGAGTTCGGAATGCTTTGAGATCTGCGCAGTGGATGATCCAACAGTCGCTGGGCACAAAGGAGGCATATCCTTCTTTCGCGTAAAGGCTAGTAGGCTACAATCACATTCCCTTGTGAAGTCTTAGTCCACAAAACGTTCAATTGTCCACAATGGAGTTTGTGTAAGCTTCACACCATGTCTGGGAAAGGGTAGAAAAACATTGAGGGTATATAACCATCTTTATATACAATTCATGCTATGCAGTTTCTGTATTCTTTGTCATATGGCAAAATATTGTATTCACCATATCACTTTCACTTTGGTAGTTACAAAAAGATATAGCAAACTGCAAATTCAATCGGCATTTTCATGCAACAAGAAAGATAATAAAAAGACAATAAAATTGGATAGTTAGTTATATGTAAACATCAACTTACCTGTCTGCGGACAAGACGAGTTATATCTACCTCACCCATGGCATTCGTTGGAGCAAGTCCTATCATAACAGCTTTCCCTCCGTCTCGTACACTTTTAGTGCACTGCACAAATGTTAATGGTTTTCCCAATGCTTCTACCGCCACATCCACTCCCATTCCTCCAGTGATTTCCTATCAAGGATTACCATTAATCATATCGCTAGCAAGCTCACGTCCAATTATCTGGAGTCACTTGGCGCAAATGGCGAGAAAAAAGCTCAACCATCATAAATTTTTAAAAAATATTTTTTGGACTGAAAAAGTTTTGATACCTGAAGACCCAAAAAGAAACATTTTCAAACTAATAAAGATAAATATACTATTGCGTTGGAGAATATTCTCCTCATCCTTGATTTCAAGCAATGCCAAAGAAATCTACATTTTCTTCATCCTGCAATGTGCACTCAACACAGCATGACATGTTAAAGCTGCTTAGCTTGTGGAAATCACCACACAAATTGTCAGTGGGATGACTGTGCTCATTTGTAATAGCATACAGAACAATAAAAAACTTTAATCATGAGTAGCAGAGTTAGAAACACCAGAATAGAACAAAGGGACAGAGGCGGGGGGGATGTGGGGAATGGGCCTCATGGAGCATTATCACGTCCACTCTTAAATCAGAAAACAATGGCAATGTCCTCATAAATGATAGGCCAGTCAACTTTATAAAATCCTAACAAGTTTCGCTTCTCCATGGTGGGATGTCAAATTTTAAAGCCAACATAATAGTACAGCAAAGAAACAGCAAATATTCCGAAATGCCATTACTTTATACTGCACCAACCACAGTCAACAATAAAGAACCTATGTATTGGAACTAGAGAAAAGCATGAAGAAAAAACAAAAAAGAAGAGAAAAAGAGCCCAGCTTCCATTATCAATCCCTCTGATTCAGACAGTGTGATAAAATTACACCCATAGGGTGGTTCTTTCATCATTCTTATGTCCTAAACAGTGTACATAGGTTGTTTCTCACTCTTGTTTCAACAAATCTTGATAATACAACTGGTTCTCTTGAAAACCAAGAACCCTACAGCGGTTCCTGGGTCAAGCATGAGAGTTTATAAATCAGCTACTTCATAGAAACTATATTTTTGCATCAAAAAGTTAACAGGCATCTAGCAAAGTCGGAATAGATGACCCAATTTCTATCTCTTCTGATTTGAAATTTAATGTTTCCTCACTACACAACCATACAGCAGGAAATGCATTATGTTTTCTGGGATTTAAGGCTCACATCAAGTGAGTCTCAAGTTTCTATTTTATATTTGAAGGATGCAGGACTTAGTGAGAAAGGGATCCTAAATACAAATTTGAGTATAGAGACAGAAGAAACTAAAGAAGGCTTGGACAGTGATGAGAATTGACTGATGATTATTTTCTGCATAAGAGGAACCAGCTACGCATAAGGATCAATTTCATAGTAGGGAGAAAAAGGTTGATCCAAATTAATGAGATTAGGCTTGTTATCTATGATGACATAAATTTTCAACTCATACATATATTGGGAAGCATATTTCCTGTGCTCCCATGCATCACAAGCATTCAAAGGGAAATGTGCAGGTCACTTTAGAGAGGCATGAGATGCCTAAAGAACGGCTTGTTTCTTTATTTGCAAGTTTACTGGGAAATGACTTCCCTGTGTTTCTCACTTTTACAAGAACATCTCCTATTGCACAAATTGCATGTGCTTTTCATAAGTTGTTACACTTTTTCACCTTGTGTACCGCTTCCTGAATATGTTTCCCTCACTTGCAACTACCTACCAATCTGAAAGACAAAGTACCCAAGTATTATGCATTTATGACAAAAAGTAAAAGCCAAAAATGTTGGATCAAGGTTTGCTAAACCATGCCAAACCAGCTGGTTCGGGGTGTATTGAACCAGACTGGTCGATTACTAGCACAGTTCGGTTAACTGATTCGAAACGGAAGGAGAGGGAGAAAGAGAGAGAAAGAAAGAGAGAGAAAGAGAGAGAGAGAGAGAGAGGAAGGGGGTGAGGAGAGGCTGAGAGAGAGAGAGGGAGCTCAAAAGCCCTCTCGGCTCATCGGTAGGGGGTTGCACTTGTTTTGCTTTGAAATAGGAGAATCCTAATTTTTTTTTACAGATTTCAATTTGAAATCGGCAAAAAATTAGAATTAACAAATGATTTGCTGACTTCACTTAGCAAAAAAAAAAAAATTGGTACGTCCTGGGACAGCATGGTACAGACTCATACCATACCTATGCCGGTCGCTGACCAATACAAGTTCCATTACCGGTTTGGTGAACCTTGTGTTGGATGACTCCTGCACCATCAACAGAATACATACTTCTTCTGAAAACCATCAAGAAGGCAGAACAGTTGTTCTAGATTTCAAGTTTTCAACCAAAAAATCCATTGAGTCTTAGACTGTGCAAATAACTGCTTCCTCCTCATTTACAGCCCTTTGTTTGATAAGAGAAAGAGATAGAGAGAACAAACATCTGTTAAATTTCTACATCTAGAGGAGCATACGCAATATAAAATAAACTAGCATTACACATTATATGTCTAATTATTAGATAATCAATTGCATGAATGGCTAAGGTCAAGTGGACAAACACATCAACTTATGATTGGATTGTGGACAATGGTGATAAAAGTGGCTAGAAAGGGCTTGCATCAAAATAGCGCACACAACTAATAATCTGATCAAGTGTATTTATGGCTAGGATCAAGTGGCAAGACTGAACTATATACATGGAACTAACAATATTATTAAGGACTGATATTAGGTAGAGAGAGAGAGGAGCAAATGAGTTGCACAAGCTACTGAAGATCTGACCATGTTTGCGAGTGTTTGACCAGATAGTCCAAGAACATACATGTCCAGCTTGTGCAAATGATTAATTCAAGCAGATAGAAAGCTGAAGTGAAGAGAGACATTATATGCAAATGAACAGCAGCAGCTGATGGTCTAATCAAGTGCACAGGCAACAAAACTAAGTGGAGAAAGAATGGCAAGGATAATAGAACTATACTACTGAGTGATAAAAGAGCTTATTGAATCCATTGATGGCTAGATCGAACGGAGAAAGAAGGCATCGAGTTTGAGAGTTTGTATGTGTTACTTGACTCCACTTCTTAACTTATCTGGGTAGGTAAATGTGGAAAGAAACTCATATCATGTGACTCGCATATGTGGATCATGATGAATCAAAGATGTGGCTCTCTCAGATGCTTGTGCTATATCAGAAAAGATAATCACAAGAACCAAAGAAAAAAATTGTAAAATAATATGAGCCCATCTTTTAGAGAACGGAGATATTATGAACAAAAATGTTGTTGTCTTCCTTTTGTAAGCCTTATAATGGAGTATCAAAGCTCAAGGAGGATAAACTAAGGTTTCGCACTTCTACTATGCCATATAATAACCGTGGAAACCTGACAGGAATAATAATCAACCTATCTATATGTAGTATATAACTTAGAAAATTGATTTGATTATATTACTGTAATTTAACACAGATTTTTAACTAATCACTCTGTCTAGCAAGCATCTCTAAGAGATAATTGACGAGTGACTTGATGAGAATTCAAAGCATTTCTAATATCTAATGAATGCAGCCTAACAAATGCACGATTATTTTCTATTATCAATACAAATAAATCTAATTGTAAGACAAAAGAACAAAGAACAAAAACAAACACATAACTTGGATAGTTTTCCCATTAAACTATGTATCCATAACATGTCAACTATGAGACAAAGAATCCATTCATATTCAACCACAAAAGATAAGAATGAAAGATTGAGAAATTTACCTTGATCTTGTCGACAGCATCTTCTTTCAATGCATTTATTGTGTGTGTTGCTCCAAGCATTCTTGCACTTTGAAGTTTTTCATCTACAACATCAACTGCAATAATCTCTGCAGCCCCAAATGCCTTTGCGATCTGCAAACAACTGGTGTATGTGGTCAAATCAAAATGGTGCAATACATGAATTCAAATCATCATAGGAAATAAATATAAAAACTTATTTCAGCGAGTGCGGAAGTGGATTCAGGTGCAGGTGCAGGTGTAGGTGCACGAAACAGTCTCTCAAAAAAAAAAATAGACCAAAGACACAACAACGAAGCAAAAGCAGGGTTGAGTTTCCGAAGCTGGTATGCCACCCTAAGCAGAAGTTTCCAACTACTAATTTGTACTACTTTATGTGATAAGGAATCCTACAATTTACAATTCATATGCAAATACTTCAATTAAAACCTACCAGAAGAAAAGGCATAATCACATCATAGCCAGAATTTAAAAGCCATATAGTCAATATCTAATATAAGATATTTTGACTCCCCTTTACTATTCATCTCTATTCTGGAATGCATAGTTCAATAATACAAGCCTTACAAAACCCTCCGTGGAGGCATAAATGTGTATGCAATGGCTATAGA
The DNA here is from genome assembly GCF_009389715.1 of Phoenix dactylifera. Taxonomy (NCBI): domain Eukaryota; kingdom Viridiplantae; phylum Streptophyta; class Magnoliopsida; order Arecales; family Arecaceae; genus Phoenix; species Phoenix dactylifera. Next base: position 676,475 of record NW_024067760.1, read on the forward strand.
TGTTTACTGATGTATCAACTAGTCAAACTTCTCCTTCATAAAGAATTGTTTAGTTTTAAAATTTATATGACGTGCTAGGGCTGAAATCGGATCGAATACGGATCGGATATTGGTAATATCCATATCCATATTTATTTTGTTTGACGAATACAAATACGGATACGGATATTAGTCGAATGCAAAAATTTATATCCATATTTAGTTTAAACGGATATGGATACAAATCATATATTGAAAGTATGGATATAAATACGGATATAAATCGGATAATTAAACTTTATGACCATGGAATCAAAAATATTACTAAGTGGATAATAAATCAAATTAATAGTATGTTAATATGGTCGTTTATTTTTAATTAAAAGCTTAAAGTGCTATATAAAATTAAATAAGTTACAAATGAAATCGGATATTCGGATACATATCAAATAGTTGTCCGTACCCATTTTCTTTGACAAATATGGATACAGATACAGATATTAGTCGGATGCTCAAATTTTTATCTATATCCAGATAGTTTCGGATACGAAAACAGATTCGGATGGATATTATCTCATCCACTTTCACCCCTATGACGCGCTAGTCATAGTGAACAGAGTTTTTATTTGATAGAGAAAGAGAGCAACAAGCAAAAACATAGTCACTAATCAATGCTATCTGTGGAAACATGCAGAACTACGCATATGGTAATGTAAAGGAAATAAAATATTCACAATATTCACAGATTAAGCAGACAGCATGTTCACTTGCATACTTCTACTTATTCCTAGCATTTGAAAGTAATACTTACATTACTGGTTACAACCGATAACTTGTAGCAGAGCAAATAAATTCAGCCACTCCGTTAAAAGGTCACGTAGAAATCATTGTTTTCTAAACCATGGATCAATAAATTGTTAGCATAAAATTTAAGAATGAAACATACAAAATCATGCAGTACTGAAAACTGAACAGGAACTTTTCTTGATCCACATTTATATGTTTATAGATTGAATTACAGGGAGTCAGAAAAATTAAAGGTTGGAGGACTTTAGTCATTCTAAATCAAATTCCCAATTTTCCATCAGAATATCACTGAATTATGTACAACTGCAAAATATAGCATATAAATAGTGGATAAAATGGAGAAGCTGGCAATCAAATCCAAATGAAGGTCATCACCTTGATCCAACACCACCAACTCCAATTACAGCAATTGAATCACCAGCTCGCATTTCAGCTGCATGTCTCATGGCACCATAGGCGGTGAAGACTGCACATCCTAGAATTGCTGATTCGGTGTACGGCAGTGAGTTAGGAAGAACAGCCAATGCATTAGCTGGTACAACACAATATTCAGCAAGTCCTCCCATACTGTACATGTAGACCGGCTTTCCTATGTAATACAACAAAAAATAATTAAGTAAAATGTAAAGGATCCTTAAATAATAGGGTAGTAATATTAAACGGATTTTAGAAAGTGTAACTCCACAATAGGGGAACCATATGAAATAAATTTTCCAGTCATACTAATAGAGGTTAAAAAGGGATGACTGACAGCTAGAAAGGTGAAAGGTTTCTTATTTAACAAACTTCATAAAAAAAGACAGGACATATTTTGTAGCTGACAGCAGTAAAACAGCTGTAGCCACATTTTTGAGCTCATGACAATTGACAACTGCTCCCCTAGTGCCTCTCAGGTCAAAGGTTACTACAATTTCTGAATGGCACCTTCTTTTCCTTTTGTTGAGTAATTCTATGCATTCTTCATACTGATTATCCATTTCCTATTTATTGTTTCCCTTCCGATAAGCATTGCACAAAATCTAAAAATTGAGAGGTCAGACTGCACGTGCTTACTCTATTTCGTCCATTTCATAGTTCAATAATTTTTACATCTATTCTGTGAATTACATGTTAGTAACCAAACCAGACTCTCTGAGGGATGACCATATGAGAAAGAATCCCTCTCCTTTTTTCTCTCGCAAAAAAGAAAGAAAAAGATTCCATGTTTTGAGTTTAAGACCCAACAATTCTTCATTCCCTAAAATTGTTTCTAGAGTATGCCACTTGTAACTTTCTAGTTAAGTATCAAAATTTAGTCTGTTAGTTGTTATTTCTTTAATATTAGTAGAGGTTGTCCCTCTTCCCTCCTTTCCCTATGGGGAGCGCAAATGTGAGACCCACTAATTCAAAATCTCTCTCTCTCTCTCTCTCTCTCTCTCTCTCTCTCTCATCCCGGTTACCTGGTAATCTCCTGTTTAACAGTGCAAGATAGCAAACTAGTATATATGTGAGATGTTGCGATGCATAATATTTCTTTAAGACATCACGACTGTCAAAGATTTTGCTGCAATGATATAACATTTGATGATTGAGATGAGAGTTGGACTGATCGTAATAGATGCATTAATTTATTGGTTACAGAAATAGCTTGATACATACAAAAAACTCACCCCTCATATACAACACTCATATGTAACACACAAGCCTAAGGTGTATACGAGTATCAATCACAGAGAACTTATATGCAGCAAATATATCTAAATTCTAGCCCTCCATGCACATGTGCATGCACACATGCATGCACAAAACAAAAGGAGAAGAAAAGGGAAAACCTGTGGTCTCGTCAAAACGGAAGATAAAGGTGAAGAATTAAGCAAAAAAATAGAAAAGGAAAAAGAGCAAGAGTATTCATGCAGAAGTCCACAGAGCAGTTAGTAAACTAGAGATGGGAAAGCAAAATATTAAGTTAGTCCAAAAAGAGAGTTGATCTTATTATGTTATATCTGATAGCACCACAATGTAACACAGAGGAAAGTGTTCAGAATATGTAATTACAGGACGAGTAAGGAACCAGGGTAAATAAGCTCAGTCATGAGTGATCAAAGTCATCAGACGATACTAAACATTAGAAATGAAGTGAGAAATGACCCTTATAAAAATAAGAACCTCTTCAATGAAGAACCCGAAACTAATCATAGAATATTGATAAACAACACTATATCAACTATATTAGCATCATTAAGATCAAGGCTTGCAATGACCCTTGACCAAGGGAAACTTTGGAAATATGTTGGACAATATATGGCCTGACATTTCATTTGCAGTCTGTTGCAAATCAATCTATATAAACTCCAAGCAAGCCACAACTTGATGCAATGCCATGCATCCATTGATATATCAAAAGATGTTTAGACCAAGGTATTCTGTAAGAGGGATGATCATCTTTGAGCTGAGACTTTGTTCCAATACAGGCCGGTCTAAAAAATCAATGATCAGAGATAACTACCAGATATTGTAAAATTATTGGAGGCAATATTGTTACATGGAAGAGAAAGAAAAATAAGTGTGGCAGCTAAGTTTTGCATAAAATTAAGGTATCAAGCAAGGACACATCCATTATGTGAACATTATGGCCAGCATCATATCTAGTTTTTCTCAAAGAAACATATTTAACCAAAAGGAAGCTTGGGAATGAAAAAACTTTTGAATTGTATTATGATTACAGAGCAGCTATAATTACTGAAAATAATCCAATTTAACATTATGGTCAGCGTCATATCTAGTTTTTCTCGAAGAAACATATTTAACCAAAAGGAAGCTTGAGAATGAAAAAACTGTTGAATTGTATTATGATTACAGAGCAGCTATAATTACTGAAAATAATCCAATTTTCAGTAAGAAAGAACCATACACAAGAATGAATTTATCTAACCCTCCTCCGCCACCGCCACCCCAAATGCAAAAAGCAAAAAAAAAAGAAACTGAATTTATCATCAATCTAATTTCACATCATACACAATTTCTGTTTGTGTGCATATACTCTCTTAAAGAGACTCTTTTCTTTGATGCAGACAGTCGAAAAAAATATTTTGTGACTGATTTTGGCCTTCAAGTCCCACCTAATCCATTATTGGAGACCTTTTGTTGTCATAGGTCATAATTTTCAACAAATTTGTTTGAGAAAGGGTGGATCATGGGGGGACACTTAGGAGAGTCAGATGCGAAATCCCACCTACTTTCATTATGGTGACGGCGAGACTCGAACCCAGGCCGCTAGAACCTGACCTTTACTAACTTTATGAACTCTGCCAGAGGCACCTTCATGGACAAATTTTTAGCATGCCTTTCTCTAAATATAGAATATTGTCAGTACAACAAGACTAGAATTTGAAGATAGTAAATTGTTTGCTTAAAGCAAAAGAGGCAATAATTTCAATAATAAAATATGGAAGATATTGAAGTTTAATATGGATTAATACCACTGCTGCGCAGAAATAGTCGGGTTTCGCCATCATAAAGTGTTCCCTTTGCACGATTGTAGGCAAAGAAAGCCTCACAAAGATCTTCTTGACCCTATTGGTGGAATAAAATTAAAAATTTTACTCAGGGGTAGAAACCTAATGACTCATGAATCAACATATGCAAAGCCAAAAAGAAGCATCCTGTCTCTACAAATCTACCTTCACACAGAAGAAGCAGTTACCACAAGGCATTATAAATGCTCCAACAACATGACTTCCAATAGGGAACCTGAAATTTTATACCAAAAAAGCTGGATAATAATTACATCTGCAATGATAAATTTTTTAACCTACTTCAAATGTTATATCTGGTAGTGTTTCAAAAACAGAAATAAATTAAAATGAAATTTTTTGAAAAACAATTGTCGTCATCATTCAAGAATTTCCGATTTGTACATATACCTCTTTATAACCCTAGTATCTGTGTATGCACCATGATCAACAACCTCTCCAGTTATTTCATGACCAACAACACAAGGACTTGAAAAGGGAAGTTCACCTTTCATGACATGAAGATCAGAATGACAGACTCCACAAGCTGAAAAGGAAATTGAAGGTAAAATACAATTCTATAACAGGATACTAAGAATAAAATATACAATCATAAAGAATCCCCAGAAGCAAATACTGCCAACTGGAACTTTGTTAGCATGCAAATGAACTTCAAATGCGAGGAAGTAAGAAAATTGAATGCACCTACAGGGACAGGTAACATCAAAGCCAAATTTAATAATGTATGACTACATGAAAAATGAGACTTACTCCAACTACTCAAGCTGCATTTGCAGATCCTACTTTACCATTTGATCCTAAGACCAAGCATCGGCGAGATGTCCCTTGGGACACCGGGACAGGGTACCATCCCAACTGCAGGATAGGACTATCTCGCCTTGTCCCAACATCCCGACCGGCATGTCTTGGGACATCCCCTATCCCGAGTGTCGAGATAGGGCAGGATGGCGGCACATCCCGTTCCACGAGAAAACTGGGAGAGCCCCATCCCACAGGATTTAAAACCTTAAAAATAAGTATTTAGAGAAAATCAAATAATTAGAAATTAAATAACAGCACATTGCTATGACATATATGAAAATGTATGATATTATTCTTATAAATTTTAGCTAAGTACGATAAGGATACTGATGGCATGTGTTGTTTATCAACAACATAATGTTAAAGGAACAAGTTTTAGATTCTAAACAATGGAATTATAGAAAAAATTCAAATTCTTGTGGCATATTAATTCAACATGAACAAAGGTGATAGAGTGTGAATTAGTGAAAAAAGGAAAGAACTAATTAAAACTGAGACCAACACATAATCAATTGCCATCATAAAGCTAGAATCATCCCTCCATTATATTGAAAAGGAGCACCAAAGTTGAAGGTTAAATTTGCAGTTTTGTTACCATTGCAAGTTTACATGCAAAAGATAGTTGCAAGAGAATCTAAAACTTAAAGACATAAAATAGAAGTAATGGACCCAGGAAACTATTCTTGCGGAAGGGATGAATGATACAAATAGTGACAGATGTTTTATTAGTTTATTCAATAATTGCATCGTAATAATTCTTGCATTAGGAACGTTGGTGCTTGGTGCAAGGATCTTGAATTCAAAAAATAAAAACATAGAGAGTTCATCAAGAATTTCAAACAATTTGGAAAATCAAAAATTTTAAAAAAAAAAGACAAAGGCTGAAAATGCTATTGACATAGATAAAAATTATAAATACAAGCATCAAAGAGGCAAGAATAAATGAATAATAAATAGTAGCAACACTACCACCACCAAAAACAATAAATAGAATAAGCATAGAGATTCCTTGAAGAAGTCATATGTAATTCCTGAATAAAATGCAAAATTGATTAATAATTGAAAGAACTCTTGATTGACTCCATAACTGACTGTAATTTCAAGAATCATATGGCTAGTGAAAAAAGGAATGTACTGAACAATTTGGGGTTGTTAATAACTAGGAGAATATCATTTCTAAGCAATATCATCAAAATCACTTTTGCTTGATCTCAATATTGTTTTCATACAAGATTTGTTTTGAAACTTTAGAAGCCCTATGGCGAGAAGAATATTCTAATAGGGAACAATGTGGCACATAGTTTATGAGATGAAGAGCACTAAATAAGGGATACACAGCAAAAGTTAAGTGGGATGAAGCATGCCATGGAGATAAAGAAAAGGATTATTGTGGGTGACAAGAAGATGGTAGAATTATAAAGTTATCTAAGCAGAATATTGGTGATGAGAGACAAAACAGAAGGGGCAATGCATTGGTTTGAAGGAAGCAATATTTGAATTAAAACGAGCATGGAAGGATACTTAAAGGAAAGGTATTTTGTCGTTTAAAGTTCAAAGCACAAATACAAATAAGCAAGGGTTGGGCTACAAAATAATATTACCAAGGATAATAGTATTCCATAGTGTTCTAATTAGGTCATACAAAGTTAATGAAGGTTTCAAGTTGGAATTTAACTAACATTAAAAAAAGTTTTTGTAAAATAATTATTTAAAAAACACTTGGATTGTGCCGGTCAATATTTGAAGTGACATAATGCACAAGAAGTTTCAAATCAGGGACTGTCTTTAAGCAATGGATAGGGAATGCAAGTGTTGCTTAAGCATCACTATTGTGCAACAAAGCTCCAGGATCTTCCAGAGATTGGCAAAAAGGATTTCACAAAAGCTTGAAGGAATTTTTGCAATGATGGAGATTGTTGCGGCTGCTCGAGTATGATTTTAAGGAACCTCTAGAGCACGTGTGCCTATTGAGGTAGTGTGTGGCTAAAGGATGGAAACTAATACTCTGGTAAAATTCCTTTCGAGGGGGATTTTGGCATCCTGCCACATAAGACAACCCAGATTGGGTCTTAGTGGATAGGGAACTCTTTGGGGAGTCATACAACACAAATATAACAAGATTGAATGAAAGAAAGCTAGGCCTTGCACGAGCTAGTAACACATGCTTAAGAAGAAGAACAAAACGAGGAGAAAAAGAAAAAGGGATGTCTCTTCCTTCCCTCGTATTATAACTATTATAATGTTAAACTTTGTAAGAGAAAAGTAAAAACAGTAAAAGGATTGGTCAACCATAGAAAGATGGATTAGAAGTAGAGCCACAACATAATTAGAAAAAAAAACTGACAGTCGTAACTCCTAGCTATTCCGGCTATGATTATTACAAATCCAGAGCCCCCTCCTCCCTAAATGGAATATCCCAACCTGCTCGACGCACCAACTCCCAAAAAAAGACAAGGGTTTTCAGGCACATCAAACCCCAGTCTTCCCATCAAAGATGTGCCCACTATATTCTCCAAAGAAAGAGCACCAGATCCGAGATCCCACTCGAACCAGTACCAGTAGCCACAGCTTGGCCCTAGCTTTATCGGAAAGCCATTGCCTTATATAAGGTGGTCTTCTACTTCAGTAGCCATTTGATGAACAAAGGGGAGCAAGACTCTTACTCTGTTGTTATCTACGGTGAAGTTAAAAGGATAAGCAGCAAGTGAGCAGATCCTGAAACAAGGTATGACAGACCAACTACTTACAGTCAATGTAGGAATCAATTAAGTGATTCAGCTATCAAGTTAAAAACCGAGATGAATCCAATAAATTAGGAGATAAGATTAATAGATTTGAAGTATAAACATGGAAAAAAAAAATTCAAGAACATGACTCAAAGAAAAGGATTCGTGACCTTTAGTCTTGATGAGGAGCTCGCCGGCTTTGGGGCGGGGCATGTGGAACTCCTCGATGGTGAGGGGCCGGTTGGGCTCCCAGAAGACGGTTCCCCGCATGAAGGACGGACCGCCGGCGACGTTATAGCCGGCGACGTCGACCCTCTCCTCCTTGGAGGCGGCGCCGGAAAGCGATCGCCAGAGAGAGGTGTGGGGCTTGGGTTGCCTCCGGAGGAGACAGCGAGAGACCGAACGAAAGAAAGCCATGGGAGATTGGAGACGGAGAGAAGGTGGTGGTGGTTTATTAGCACGCAACCGGGGGTGTCCCTGAACGAAGGAAAGAGTATTTTATTTACCAAAAAAAAAGGATAGAGAGTATTTTATACGTTTGGGGCGGTCTCCGGTGACACTTCCAGGGACACCAGGACGGAAATCGGTTTTGGGCTCATTTTATAATTAACAGGCGCGTAGATGGATAAACATGGAAGTCACCAAATCACCGTAAAACTAGGGATCCGTTTAGTTTTCTCTAAAATAATAATTTTGATATATTTAGTTAATCATAAAAAACACATATTATATTTTAAAATAACTTCAATTTAATTAAATATTTATTTTTTAAAAAATATATAAAATATTTATTATATGTTTAATAAATGAAAAGATTTTATTCATAAATTTTGATGGCTTAAAAATATTTTTTGATAAAAAAGAGATCTAAATTAGTAACCGAAAAAGTAGCTTTTCTATATTTTTTATGAGTTTTTTTTCATTAAACATTGAAATTTTATTTTTATGAAAATGCTACTTTTTCATCTCTATGATCGATCAAATCTATATCCAAGTAGTTGAGAAATTATCAACTGGTCTAATTTATTAACGTAAAATTTAAGAAATTATGTTCATTTAATATCCGATTCAATGCAACAAATCCAATCCATCGCATATTAAATTTAGTTCCAAATAAATTGTATTCTTTTTTCTCTATTATATGCCTTCAATCTTTAATTTTTAGTTTCAGATTAATTATATTCTTTTTTTATCCATTGCGTTCCTTCATTGTTTTCATTTATTATTTCATTCAACATTTAATTTGTATTACAAAATTATACCTCGTTGCACATGAGCATAAAAACAATGTACAACAGAAATTTGATTATTAAATTTTTATTTATTATAATTTGCTATACCATAATATTGTCTTTCGATACAGTTGGAAAAATGAAAAAAGATTATGCTTCATGCATTGTGTAGGTTATATGCTTATTTGAATTACTATGCATGAAATTAAAACAAATTAGTTCAATGAAATAATTCTGTCACTAGACAAGGCAATTGAAGGGTGGACTTTCCTACCAGGCCATGCACGTATATCAGAAGGCAAACGATGCTGCAGATTAAGTTGATTTTTTCGCGACTCATCATTCTGAAAGTTTCTCTTGGACAGATCACGAGGCTGTGCCAATGCCTTTGCACATTATTTTGTTTTCTGATTTTGTTGATTGTATTTACACTCGTCGGGTGTGAATCGCTGATGTATCAAAAAAAAAAGGGAGGATTCAGAATTTAATGGGGATGCATCCGACGAGAACTTTCTTTGCAAAACAATAATTGAAATTAAAATGAGCGATAATAGTAAAAACAAACACAGAACCTCCATTTATTCAATCCTCTCTCCATGATATTAGCTGGACTTTCCATTGCTGGTGGTCTTCCTAGAGGGGTTTTTGAACACTGAACTATAGCTAGTATTGATTAAATATGGCAATAAATGTATTAGAGTATAGGCAATTTTGTTTAAAATGGATTTCATAGAGGTTGTGACTACATTGGCATTTCATAGAGGTTGGAGTATTGATTCTTCTAAAGGGTGGTGCTAGAGTTGCTACTTCTTGATTTATCTCGTAATGCTGAAACATCAACTATATTATGGTTGAGATTTTGGTGGCATATGATATTGATGAAATATGAAGTACATGTAAGTGGCTTATGATATTGATGAAAGATGAAGTACATCTAAGTGATACTTCATCAACCACTTTCTTTTTTGGTAAAAAAATTGCCTTATGATATTGATGAAAAATGAGGTACATGTAAGCGATACTGCTGCTGCTCTCTGGCCAACCCAAATAACGAAAAATCTATGGTTGAATTTTGGTTGATCATGTAATATAAAGATAATATCATTTCTGTAGTCGTCATGGCTCCTATGTCGATATGTCCGAGTGGTTAAGGAGACAGACTAGAAATCTGTTGGGCTTTGCCTGCGCAGGTTCGAATCCTGCTGTCGACGGCTTGATATTTTTAATTTCCTTAATTTCTTTTAAAAAATCAAATTTTTAGGCGACAGTGATCGGACGGCAGTCGACGACTTTATTTTATTATTTCCTTTTTTTGTTAAAACACAAATTTTGAGGCGACACTGATCGAACGGTTCGTTCCTATGGATGCATATCAAAATTGTATGAGCTTCACCACATAAAACTTGCCGTGTGCTAAAACTCACACCACTCTTCTTCGTGACTCGTGAGCCCTATTTCCCCTCTCCGCACGCGAGGAAGCCAGGCAAAGCAGTGGCTGGGGAGAGGAAAAGAGGCCGAAGGGAATAATAAAAGGCTGAACGCCGAAGCTCGAACGAAGTCTCATAGTAATCGGTCCGTCATGGCGGAAGAAAAGAAGCACGACGCGATTCCTCCTCGCTACGACCTCGATGCCAAGTGGGACGCCTGCATCGATCTCACAATCCGCCGCTTCTTCTACTCCTCCCTCGCCGGCGCATTTACCGGCCTCCTCCTCTTCCGTGAGTCCTCCCTCTTTTTTTTTTTTCAGTCACCCGGCTCGATCTTTTTGATCTATTTCGATGCTCATTGATGGATTCTTGGGGGGAAATTCCGGGATTTTTTTTTGTGTTTTTTCTTCTTTTCTTCAGCTGATTGTTGCTTTGCCCCTTTTATTTCGCCAATCCGTTTCCTGGTCTTTTTTTGTTTACACGGACATGGTGAGATTGTTTTTTGATTTATGTTTGTAGTTACCTGTGACTCATATTGGACATCAGAGACTTCGAAGAACCTTCCTTAAAGACAGGCACTATCATTAAACTATTGGAAGTTTCAAGAATTATGAAATGCACATTTGTTTTTCATGTCTTCTTCCTTTGTTTAGGGGTTAATTGATGGGAAACCAAATTGTCTAATCTTCACACGTTTTATGGAAATCAGGATATATTGCCCAAAGTGTGCAAACTTGTTACGTTATATACTACTAGTGTAACTGTTTTCTGTCTGTATTTATGATTCATGTTATATTTCCAACGATTTCTGACTTGTTTTTGTATCATGAAGTTTTTTTCTTGTTACACAATTTTCGGTAATAATTAATTTCATGCAGCAAGAAGAATATTTTGGAAGCGTTGCCGTTTTTAAGTGTATCTATCCTTACACTCATAAATATAGTTTTAAATCAGATTTTCGTGCATAAATAGACATATAACATGTATATATGTATTCTTGTATATAAATTTATGCAATCCACATGCTAAGAAGTTTATCACTTCCATGTGTTTGTCATATATCTAAAATATAAGATCAAGTTTGCTTTACACACGATTGCTCCATTTTAATTATATGTAAATTTAGGCCTTGCCTTTTCGCTCTTCTTCATCCTTTTCTCTTTCCTATCCTTCTATCTTTCAGCATGCCAAACTCATGGTGGCTATGAAACATGAACAAGAATACGAGATATAAGGTACAGTACTGTATGGATACACTGACACAGCAAATCTTGGCAAAATTTGGATGGAATCTAGAACTCTATATATACAGCAAGGATATGTCCATAAATAAAGATCAACATACGGCGACATTATATATGACAAAATTATTTTTTTTAATAAAAGGTTCACTCACTTCCATCTCTCTCTTTCTCTCTCTCCAGTCTCTCTCTTGGATGTGTGCGTGTTAAAGGCATATACCAATAAAGTGCATATGGGGTTATTTACCTTAATGGATTGTGAATCTAGATAATAACCTATCCAACTCCATTTGATCTTTAACCTCATAGGCCCCAGAAGTAGTCGGGGGCATCTAGGAAGTATTTGAGCCATATCCTCATTGTATAAAATACCTGCTATTTTCCAAAAATAAGTTGTTACCGACATTAAAAATTCAGCACAAATGGGTATGCAATACATGTTAGATTTGGATTTGGCTATTCTGGGAAAGCTTTCTTGGGTTACAGCATGATGATCACCATTAGTACACGATTCATGACCAATCAACCATTCTCATAAGCTCTTCATTCCCTGATGTTGCTACCATCCATTCCAGCAAAGGAGGGGCTGATGAAAGGAGTGGAACAGATTGGTAGTGGTGGCTGTGGACACAATGAGATAATCCATTGGAGAGGGCAGCAGGTAGGGTCACATGATGGTTAGATAGGTTTTTGTAGCAAGGAATGAATGGAAGGAAGGGATATTGGTATGGTACCCAAATAATAAGGTAGTTTTGTTGTGACAATTGTAAGGATTAGTGATGGCCATCACATGATGAGGAGGATACAGAAGCCTTGAATTTCAAGTTTTTATCCCTTCAGATCATAATTGGCATTGCATTTGATGATTTAGATGGACAGATTGTAATGCTTCTTTTCTGTAGTTGTTGGCAATTCTTTTTTCATAGAAAGAAAGATATTTTTGAAAGTTTCGCATATTGTTGGGTTTAAGGTAATTCATAATTTTGTATATCAAATAAGAACTAGTAATAATTAAATGTGAGGACACTCCTTGATGGCTTATTTCCAAGCAGCATAACAAATTTCGAGGGTGATGTTGTAGTGGGCAAGCAAGACCATGTTCAACTGTCTTCTAGAGGATTCTGCTTGTAGGATAATATTCCATGGAAAGTTAGTTTTTTTCATGTGTTTCTCATGTGTGGAATGACTTTTTTTTTTTTTTTTTAAATCTTGTCATGGCTTTGTATTATCTGTCTGCTTTTTAAGTGGATGTTATTCTATATCTCCCTTTCCTTTACTTTCCTCATCAAACAAAGCTTTTTTCATCAATTGCAAGAAAAATAAGTATGCATGATTGCCACATAATTAAAATGAAGTCTGCCCTCATGTTTATCATTGATGGATCCATCACGCAAACTCATGACTTGCGATATAGTTGGTGGTCCAAAAACCACCACTTTGCTGACCATTGCACTCCAAAGGTATCCTTTTAAAAAAATCTTTTCTGCTTTCATTTTTCCTACATTGATTGCCGATGGTTAAAGGAAAGACAATTCACAAACTCATGACTTGCTATATATTTGGAGGTCCAAAATCCACCGCTCTGCTTACAATTTGTACTGCAAAGGCATTCTTTTGAAAAAATCTTTTCTGCTTTCATTTTTCCTACATTGACAGCTGATAGCTAAAGGAAAGGCACCTCACATTTGCCCCCTTCCTTTAGTGAGTTATATTCTACACAGGGATAAGCCAAAAGGGTTATCTTGTCTCACCCTTTGCTTGTTGAAATGAGACAAATCAGATTCAGAATTCATTTGTCGTATGTACTGTTTGGGATAACATATAAATTGGTCTTATCCACCTCATTACACATTGCATGATTGTCATCGAATCCACTCCTTTCAAAGTAGGTTATCATCATGAACAAATGAGGATTCTCTCCAAGACAAGAATTTGAGAGAAGTATGACACTCTAAGAGATTATCAATTTCCAATAAAACAACTTGTACCTTGAGTAACTAAGGTCACTAAGGTCACTTTAGACATGGAGGACATGACTTTACCATTAAGAACCCATTGGCCCCTGCACGCTTCATATAATCCCTGACAAGCAAAAGTTTGATCAAAGTTGGATTGGTTAAGTAGGATCTGTAAATATATTATAATTATTTCAAAACAAATGTGGAGACGATTACAACTAATGTTCCCTTTGGTGGGAGAAGTGTAGGGTCTTTGTAATGCTTCTTGGCTTGTTAATTAGCTCAAATTTTTGTTTTCCTTCTTTCTTCTTTATTTCTTACATGCACAATGCACGTGAGAGGGCTACATTAGAGGTGAGGAGGGCTGGACTGTCTCATCAAAAAAGAAGGGATGCATAGGGACTTATTTGGAAATGAGAAAGAAAGTGGAATAATGCTTGGGGTGGAGTCGAAACCCAAGCTTTCACATTATATTATAGATGTTTATCATTACCTTGATCCATGTTCTTAAAACTTACCATTGATTAAGTCATCCAAGTATTGCAAAACTGATTTGAATTGCTCGGTTCGGGATGTAGCATGCCAAAATTGTGCGGAACTGACTCGGTTTGCTAGTTTGGTACAAGAATCAATCTGTGCCAGTCCAAACCGGTTCGAACCAAGCGGAACCATCCAATTCTGCTGGACACCAACCCATACTGCTCAATTTCAAGCAGTATTGTGATAAGGAGTGAGGAAAAGATGATTGGGAGTTGTTTCGGTATGGGGTGTGTACCATACTGAACTGGTAATGTATCGTGAGGTATCTGATATTGAGATTGAGGATCTTGGAGTCATCTATATATTTTATTTTTCTCTTCTTATTTTGATATTAATGAGTGATTGGTAATGCTTAGGGAAAAAAAGAAGAAGAAAAAGACCAGAGTCACTGGAGTAAAAATATTTACCACTTTGCCAATTTTATAATGTGTGTATTTGCTCTCAGCTATGATGAGTGCATGGGAGGTCAATTCTGTAAAAATTGGTTCAGAACAGATCGTTAAAATTTTCTGGGAACTAGCCATGTCATAGATGAAAGGATATCAATATAACATGCAGTGGATTTAATACAAAACAAAAAGGGTGACGAATTAAGCGTATATTAATGTGATCTGAAAACATAAATATAGAAGTAAAAAATTACCTTGTTCACTTCAGATTTGATTTTGTGTAGATTGGTTTGGAAACCTATCCTTATTCTTCCCCGCCCCTCCTCCTTTGTTTGTGATTTCTCAAAATAGATTTAAAAGGACAAATACAACAAGTTGCACTGTATCTGTTGGTTCAATGCTTATTGTGAGATACATCAATTTTTCTTGGTTACTTTTTTGTGATATATTTTTTAAATTAAATATGTTACTTCTTTCTTATAGTTCTTTTTCCATTTATACACTTTCTCTTTGTCATGCTTAGTGTATGTTGCATGTGCCTGTAGTCTAGTTTGTGCATGCTCGTACTAGATAATGAACCTCAAAATCCATGTAATGAAAGCTGGAAATGAATTGACCTGGATCTGGTTTGGAACAAGTTAAAACAAATTTGCCTGCAAGCTAAACTCAACCCAACACGTTAATGAGTCAAGGCTACTTGACCTGGCTCAACCATTGATTATCTTCTAGGACCCAACTAGACAACCTGTAGTTTGCCGACCTGGCTGAACTAATCCTGACCTGACCTGATCCCACTGATGCCAAAATTCCCAAACAGAAGGGAAGGAAAAAAAGGACATGGATTGACTCACTTTTAGTAGGACTAAAGATACAAGTGCACCTCAATAATGGAGGCTCAAGACCTTGGATGAATTCTTAGAGTAATATGCATGATAATGTTAAAGACCATACAAAAACTCTTTTCTTGAATTAAACAATCAATTACAAACTATTCATAAAAGATAAGACCTGAACTGACCCATAATATCTTTGACATCTGACTTGAATAATTCCTCATAGAGATGCGAGTAGTACATGCCTTTGGAAAAGTCCTTCTTTTGGGAAATCTCAATTGTGTTCTATTAGCATGGAAATGCAATATTTATTTTGCTTGAAGAAATAACCTAGAAGGTTTCTAGCCCGGAATTGAAGCTACAAGTTAATGTAATTGATCACCTAACATTAACTTTTTATGGCTTATTGATCATCAGGCTACTTTTGTAAACTTTAAAGTAGGTGCTCCTTGTATTTTTTGAACAATTATTTGTCTTCCATGTATTATCTCTTTGTGGGCATTTTGGTTTAATTGCATCATCTAGATCTTGCTTTTATTGTTCACTTAGGGAGTCCAACAACTCGATGGGCATCTGTAGCTTTTGGTGCTGGAGTGGGAATTGGAGCAGCATATACTGAATGCTCTTACATATTTGATGGTTCACCTCCAAAGTTGTCTCCAAATGTTTCAGCTGTGCCTTCTGGTTCTGCACAAGTAAGTTATTTTTTCGTTCTCCTTGTCAGTAAATGTTTAATTTAGTTCCATACTTCACTATTTCTATACCTCTTTTAAGCTTTCTTTTTAGAAAGAAGAGAATAATCTGTTCATAGTTGTGGCCATTACACGGTAACATTATTATCAGAAGTATTAACTTCTTGAATTTTTTCATTGGTAAAAATGATTTTCCTGATTATTCTCAGGCAATCTGGTTGATTAATATTTTACAATATAGTGAGTTTAACAACTTATTCACAAATTATATACAATACTGCTGTTTTTGGGACTTTACTAAATACTAGTTATGGTGCATGTGTATCCAATTAATACATTTATTATTAAATTAAAAATTCTGAAGTTTACCATACAGAGAGGTCTAGCCAACTTATGATACTTTTTTTTTGTTATTTGTGATTACAACAGCAACTACAACTGCCAATATTTTGAAATCTAGGTAATCTTAGTCTGATAAAGTAAGGATTGCATTAGGATTGGAGATCTCGGGCCCTTGGATATTGGACTCTTAAGGGAAAAAGGGAATGGCCCTAGTGTGGATAGATCCCGGGTCCTTTCAAAACGCTGTTCTAGAAGTGGCTCAGACTTTTGTCCATTTTGGGAATAAAATAGTTATAAGGCATCCGATCCATTGAAAGTAAAAATATGTGAGAGTATTTTGAGAAGAAAGATATATGTTAGTCATCATAGGATATTATAGGAGGGGTGTATGTATTCATTAATGGTTATATGTATTTTTTTAGGAGTTTGGCAGATTTTTTTTTTTATTCTTTAAAATAAGGACTTTTGTCTCTAGATGTGTTTTTTCGGAACACCATTGTTTGAATGTTGTATGTTTGCTTACATAGTTGTTGATATGGTTGATTATAGATTAAGGCCATACTAGGGACTGTATTCTAACTACTAAGAACATGAATTTCACTTTTTAAAATCTCTTGTTCTATCATGTGCAACTTCTTATCATTCAGCTAATGCTTGAACATGTTCTAAGAAATGCTTTCAGACTAAGGTTAGTGTTTACTATGGACATAGTATTAGTTCTTTTTAAAACTCAAGAGATTTACTGGTTGCATGGTGCTTGTTTTTCTTTCAAACTCTCTAAGTTGTGTCTCTCTCCTTGTTTGATTTACCTAAAGGTTTGACTATACAATTTGAGTATATTGGACAAAACACCATGGCAGGATTTATTAATTTAGGAAAATATACTTGAGATGTATTGATTATCATTTTTAGTGGCAAAGTGAACGAAGTTTCATAAAAGTAAAAAAATGCTCACTGAAGTTGTAACCATGATTCATGTTTTGGTGTATTCATATTTGTATTCATATTACATCATGAAGTCTTTATATATGTAGTAGTTCATTAAAATAGTGATTCATAATTCATAGAGAAAATGTAAAGTAAAAAATAAGTGTCTGAATGGTATATGGTATATATAGCAACCTAAAACCTTAACCAACAAGGCTAGTCGGAGGTTAATGTTGGGTTATTAGCCTTGCATAATAAGTATCCAAGATCTACCCAGTGCGTAGCTGATGTGGGACTAAATGCATGCCTGCAAGGGTTCTCACATACTGCCCCTTGTTTAAGCCTTAGTGTCTTTCACCAGGTTAAGGAAGCACTAAGTACTTTTTTGGGCTAAAGCTGCAATCTTGAATATGGAATAATTTTTACACACTGCATTCACCCTGCATGCATTTGTTTGATCGTTTATCTTAAATTTAACACTGCAGGAAGACATTCTAGAGGCCTTCCCATATACCGTTTATCTTAAATTTAATACTGCAGGAAGACATTCTAGAGGCCTTCCCATATAACATGTTTCTTTGTGACCGTTGTGTTTGATAAAGTTATGAGTTCCAAGTAGTAGTCACTGTTGAAATCCATTAGAATGCTTAAATACATTTAATTTTTTAAAAAATAACAAATAGATGAGGAAGTTATATTTTAGTATGAAAATTATTATATGTCATTTTTTTCTTCGAGGTTCAATCATTAGATTGCTATTCAGAATTTTCTCTTAAAGACCACAGTTGTTTTAATCTTTTTGTGTGGATTGTTCTTGTATGATCATTTCATTGTGGTCCATGTTAACAAACAGTTGACCAGCTCTACCTTTTGGGCTTATAATCTTCCACAGCATTTACTTATTATGAGTGAACAGATTCACTGCAACTTGTGATACTCCGAATTGTCCTGGTGAACAGTAATGTTAGCTTCGGTATTTAACAACTTAATTTAAATGTTTTTCTCTTTGGAAAAGGATGTAATTCTTTTTTTCATTAAGATAGACAATCTGTGGTTGGAAATCAATTATTTTATAGTTTTATAGTGAATGGCCCTTCATAATTACTAATTGAAACCTGAGACTTGGATCACCTGATATATGAAAGGTTGAATATATAAATGAAAGCTAGTGTAAGAGAGACATATCTGTAGTGTTTAGAGCTTTGCTATTTGAGTGGTTTTTGGTGATCGAACTATACGGATTTATGAACTTACAAGATTTTTATTTGCCTCATCTCTCAAATGCTTGTGTAGCCATATGTTCAAACCGTCTCCTCTCAAAGTAAGAAGTTGATTATTTTGTAGAATGGGCTATCAAGAGCCTACATGTATCTGGTCATCAAAATGTGAAACAAATTTGTAGTCCTTGAGAGGTTTAAATATTGAAGATAAAGTTATCATATGAGCAAATTATTGTTGACCAAGATGGTAGCATGGCTGGAGTTTTCCGTGGTCAACTTCCATGAATAATGAGATTCTAGCAGATGCAAACATCCTAGAAGATTTGAAGTTTGCAAATAACACATTGATGAAGAAACCATAGCCACATCAACTGTAGGTATGGCTTGCATTTTGGGATGTCAAGGAGCAAAAAGAAAAAAGTGTGGTGAATCCTCGGGTTGGTGCCATAAACCATGGATACAAGAATAGGTCATGAATCTATTTTCAATTACATAGAATAAGTCAAGCGTTCATAAAAAATCTTGACATAGATGTAGGTACTGACTAGGCAAGTTGGGCTAAGTCAAACATCATGAACCCAAGTGCCCATTCTGGCATCCAAAAATCCAGATGAGCGCCATGTGGCAGGCTGTTCGGACGGGCCTCGACTAGGCAAGTTGGGCTTGGTTGGGTGACTAGGTGCTCTCCCAGGTGCCTAGGCTGGTGCCTGTGAGAGCTATTGTTTGGTATAATTGGATTTCAATGAATTGGAACATCAA